>NC_141700.1:811806512-812556329 GCF_964263255.1 Lissotriton vulgaris
TCTCCCTTGCCCACTCCTCATCCATGTAGTTCCCAGATGCCCCGGAATCTATCATTACCAACACATGCAAACCAAGTGCACCTTGAGTTAGATGTGCAGAAACATATAAATGATTAGTGGGAGTGGTGGTATATTCGGAGGAAGAGACTGTAAGGCCAGACCTACCTGGGTTCCTCGTCTCACAAGAACCCAGGCTCACTAGTTTCCCGAATGCTTTGACTGTGTGGGTTTAACTGGGCACTCTCGTAGGAAGTGACCAGCTTTGCCACAATACAGGCAGAGTCTCAGTGTTCTTCTACTCTGTCTTTCCTCTGGAGTCAAGGGTCCTCTAACTAAACCTATCTGCATAGGTTTACTATCGTCACTGGTTTTCTCTGGAGCACTCTTTTTATCCTTCACAGCCACATATCGGTACTCATGTTTTCCTCTCTCTTTCTTCCTTTCCTGAATCCGATGGTTAATATCTTCACTACCAAATCAATCAGAGCTGTACAGGAGGAAGGGAGGTCAACTATCTGAGATAAGGCATCCTTTAAATCATCCCGCAAACCCCTGTAGAATAGGGTACTACGTTTTTCTTCAGGCCAGTCGGATGCGACCACCAGCCTGCGAAATTTAGTTATATAAGTAACTAGATCTTGCGTACCTTGTTTAAGATCTAGTAATTCAGTATCAGAAGAATGAGTATACATATGTCTATCGAATAGTTTGCGGAATTCTCGTAGCTATGTAATAGCGGGTCATCTCTGTCTACTAATGGTATTGCCCAATCAGCCGCAGATCCACTAAGGTAGGATATGACAAAGGCTACCTTGGCCTGGTCCGAAGGAAAACAGGTAGCCTTACAGGAAAAATGCTGTTGACATTGGCTAAGGAAAGCTGCGCATCGCGCTGCATCTCCTGCAAATCTTTCAGGGGGTGCTAGAGGGATGGAAGGGGGAGTAGTAACTTGTACCACCGACGTTCCCCCCTCCTGTTGCCCCTGCAGTTTGATGTCTTTGTATAGTGTCTACTCTTGTCATTAGTGTTTGAGTTTCGACCTGCAAATTTCCTAGCATGACTGCTAAATCTGCCAAGGTAACTGCTTCGAGATCCATGACGCTCGGGCAGAACACACCACGTGGGCTTCACGTTCTGTAAGGATTGCAGGTAAGTTCCACAGGAGCGTCCGGAATCCGAAGAGTATTCCACAGCCTTCCCCTACGGCCTTCCGACTATCAAACACTAGAGTACGAGAGACACGCCAGGGGAAAACAGGGAGACAAAACAAGGAAAGGTTGGGGAAAAAAGATGCTTGATGGTGGTCTTCAGAATGGATGTGTGGTGACTCCAATAAGGAACTGGACGACAGGTAGGCTGCAACGAAAGGCAGGTAAGTAACCTATCTAAGGAAAACACTAAAGTTATATTCACTAGAACACCCTTATGCATTTAAACATTACATACCAAAAGGGTACAACAGGTAGGCAAAGGATTTTCTGACTTGTCGCAGAAGTGGTATAGGGACTCTTATTTAAGGAAACTCATCCGGAGCTGTGGCACAGAGAACATAACATATCAGTGAGTATCTACTATTTCAACACAAGTACATGCAATATATTCAAACTTGTTACTCTTCTCACTTTGACTGCTGTAGAGGACTGGAAGAAACATCCACTAGTTTGATGGCATGCAATGTATCTATTGCCCACTCTTCTGTCATTTGTAGGAACCTCTATAACACCAAAACATGTAGTGAGACTACTGTTATAACAGGACCTGTTAAACAATATTTATATATATGCAGCGCAAAAAGCGCTGTTACCGTGATTCTACGTAGAGGAGATGAAGCTGCACCCACTCTGGTCCACGCAAGGATTCCAAATACGGGAAGCTGAATCTCAGGACAAGAATCCAGCAAGGGAAAAGAGAAAACAAAAAGGAGTAAAGGGGTAACCCAACTTGAAAAGGCGGATAAGGAGGGGAGCAGAACTAACTATGTAACTAATTGGGTAAAAAGTCGGAAAACCCGACCGGGCAACGGAGAACAAGCCCAGCTGCCGGGTGGAGCAACCCAAGCGAGAAGGAGACAGTGATAAGCCCGGCCGGACAGCGGAGAACAGTCCCGGCTGTCAGGCGGAGCAACCACTAGCAGGTAATATCTAAGTAGAACCCAGCCGAATGGTGGAGCAAAACCCGGCCGCCGGGCGGGACTCAAGGGCAGGGAAAGATCAAGGCTGAGCCCAGCCGGATGGCGGAGCAAAACCCGGCCGCCGGGCGGGACTCAAGGTCAGGGAAAGATGGTCGCAAGCAGCAATGTAAATTAGGCGCCAAAAGAGAACGCCTATAGACAGCTGGACGCTGCCGGCGGAGCGAGACAACCGGGGCCCGCAAGGAGAACGCGGGGGCCGGTGACGCTCCACTACGGTACACCAAAACAGAAAGTGAACCCAAGAAGCGGAAGTCAGGCAAACAGTAAGCAGACGGACACGGAAGTGAACAGAGCTAGACGCAAGAACGTGAAGCGTCTCACAATGGGTCATAGTGTCCTAAATAGTGTGAAATTAAAGGGACAGTGTAGTAGGAGGCTCGAGGCATGACAGTTCTGTTCCACTCCTCAGTCCAGTGATCATTCTCACTACGAAACAGTATTTCCCGCTGTTCAGGGGAACAAGATCGAATCAACAGCAGAACAGTGCGGTCACTAGAACAAAGTACCATGTTAGTTCTCATACAGGTCGAGATTTGACCACTCTCATTCCACGCCCCGCTAGCTCTGTGACGACAGAGCCACGAGTATGGAGCATTGTGTTCCAGGGAACAAATTATGCAGAGTTAATAACCTGACCAGAGCTTTGAAAAAGAGACAAAAACAGTGGCGGTTCTCCCATGGGGGCGTTTGGGCGCCGCCCCACCTGTTTTCTCGCCGTGCGAGAAGAAGGCAGAAACAAATGGTAGTTATTTATTAATAACTACCATTTGTTTCTGCCTGCCCTTCTCGCACGGCGAGAAAGCAGTCAGCCGTCAGCCGATTCCGAACTTCCTGGTTTCTAGAGCCTCAGGGCAGTGGGGAGTGGCTTGGGGGAGTGGCTTGCCCACTGTTGTGAATACGTACTGTTTGGACAGCCTGAGAGGCTGTTCAAACAGACAGTATTAGCAACAGTGGGCAAGCCGCTCCCCCAAGCCTCCTCCCACTCTCTGTTCTGCAGGATGCAGACTGTGAGCAATGACGTATTTAGGGCAGCCGGCCGAACCAATCAGCGCCGGCTGCCATGGAGGGGAGGGAGGCTGCCTGCAGCAGCCTTCAATGACGAGAGCCCACATTCAAATCCAGGACGAAGGCGGGAGCAGTCTCGGGACGGAGTCAGCGCGGGAACGAAGCCATTAAGCCAAGGTAAGTTTTTTCATTTATATTCATTGTATTTTGAGATCCATTCATCTCTTGTTCCCTTGCAGTATACTGAAAAGGAGGTAAACTAAACGTTCATAAAAATGTTGTTTTTTTTTTAAAATGTAAACAGCGCAGTGGTTTACCAGCCGTAACACTGAAGGGTGCTAATTTTATGGCAAATGTGCACATGGATCGCAAGCAAGAATGCCGTAACTCGCGAAAATTCGAGACACTGGCTCAAAGGGGGCTGATCCGATGCCCCATACTATAAGTTGTGGTGGGCGCAAGAAAAATGTATGTGAATTAGTGCTGTGTGCTTTGAATGGGTGTGTGCATGGGTATGTGCTAGCGAATGATGGGTTTATGTGTGCGCTTGTGAATGGATGGGTGGGAGTGAGTATGTGTGTGCTTGTGAGGGACGGGAGGATGGGACTGTGCTTGTGCGTTCCCACGGCCCGCCCCACTAATCGTCGACATTACGAGCCGCCACTGGACAAAAACTATTTTGACACAAAAGGCTTAGTTTAGAGTATGGCGGAAGTGGGATGTTCGCCCAAAATCAGTGGATGTCCTGGCCTCCCATTAACAGTGCATAGCCAGCTAAAGAGGGTGAATGTCTCCGAACCGGGGGCATATGTCTCATCCACCCCACCTAGAGTGTGTACACAACTATCAGTGTAAACAGGGCGAACATCTGCCAACCTAAGACATATGTCCCATCCACTCCAACTAGGCAGAGGTCTTCAAACTGTGGGGCGTGCCCCCCAGGGGGGGCGAGGAAACATCCCAGGGGGGGTGCGAGCTTCACAGAAAGATTTCCCCTTTACGTTTATTCTCGAGAATCATGGCCATCGAAAACAGGACTCTCTCTGACTGGGGGCAGCAGTCAGAACAAATAATAAATATGTGGAGGCTTCAACTTTGACCTTCCTTTAATCCGAGACAAAAGGCAGGAAATGGCAGCGAATTTCACTTTCACTCAAAATGAAACTTAAAAACATATGCTGCTTTGTGTGGTGCATCTTCCCGGGCCTTAGCTTTCCTTGCTGGTGCCTTTTGGCGTCCTTGCTGCTGCCTTTTACATCGGTTCATTGCACAGCTGTCTAGACATTTGAAGCGACTCATAGGTCAAATGTAAACATTTTCCTGCAGTATAATTTCCTTATTCCCCCATCTTCTCTCTACTTCTGTATTTTTACCACTGCCAAACATAAATTGAGTTTTGCCTCACTGCACAGCCCTTGTAGAAACATAATCACTCAACAGGAGTTCACACTACTAGACAAGCTGATATTCTTTCAAACATACACACCCACGTAAGGCATGCAACAGTTCCATGGACTGTACACTTACTTAAAACAGGGAAATGTTCACGAAACGTGGGTGGGTTTAAACACCACCAGAAGGGTTTGGCTTCTGCAAATCTGCTGTGATGCAGGCATTTTCAGAGCTTGAGGTGAAATTACATTTGACCATTTGCCATAGTATTTTCCGTAATACAGCATTTTCAGGTCGTTTGTTGCAGTTTTACACCCATTCCTGTTCATGTGTGATAGTGCTGTCAAGAAGCCTCCTGCACAGTCTTAATGTAGATTCGGTCCATTAAAACCTGACAGTTGCGGTCTATTCCTATCCCAGCAAGTAGGTCATTTTTTTTACCTGCACCAGGGCCCGGGGTATCTATTCTGCTATTACATGATAATACAAAATTAACATATATGGCAGTGAGATATCAGTTGATTGAGATGTACTTTCAGAGCAAAGACCTTGCCCCGAGAATGATATGGTTGCCAGGTCTGCCATCATTCTGCTTGTTCGCTAGATCAGGCTGCATGGTATTATATGTGGTCCTGAAAGGTGGGGGTGCATGCACTGGCCTTGTGGTGGTTTTCCCCAAAAGAAAGTTTCCCATCAAAGGGTGTTGAATGAGTTCAGTGATTGTGGGCCAGATTTACAACTCCCAAATCTTAACTTCACAAAACCCTGCTAATGTTGTTTTGCTATTGTGAAAATTAGTTGTCAGCTGAAGCCTCAGGGATAAACCGGTTGTCAAAGAGGCCAAATCCCAATTTCCAGAAATTATAGTGATGGGGGGGGGCCCCGGCTCCTACAAAATATTGCCTGGGGGGGGCTGGCCCTAATAAAGTTTGAAGACCTCTGACCTAGAGTGTGTACACAACTATGCAGCGAAAATAGGGAAGACAAGAGACCCATTGCTTTTGTTGAATGCCCTTCAGGCACCAAACTAAGTCAGGCCCAAAGTGTTTAAAAGAACTGACTTGTAGGCTCCATTAGTTTACATTTGTTATTTTAAAAGTACCATAGACATATGCGTCCCTCTGCGAGAAAAATCATCCAAGCCATAAAATAGGAAAACCTGTTAATTACACAAAATACTGCAAGAATACTGTTGACTTGTTTGACTATCTTGTGGCTACTGGTACATGAGTACTGCTTCGTCAGCCATCCTGTGAGTCTTGTTGCTGGCTATTACGGATTATTGTTCCATGGTGTCATTGGTACCTCTCCCCCTCAGTTGCTGCAACAGACACAAGTTATCTTTGGGGTTCAAAATTAATGCTAGTTGTGTCTGGGAGGCAGCCTGGTCACCGCCCCATTGCTTTTCTTCAAAGCAGACGGTGTTGGTTGCATGGAGTTCTAAAAGGCAATCCAATAGTTTCTTCAAGATTCTGCAAAACCCCCAACAATATTCTTCCTTCCTTAAATATATCTGAAATATCTGTGTAGTGCGTCTTTCATAAAACCTATATTTTTTCTCTGAAATATTTCCTAATAAAACAAAGTGTGCCTGCTCTGCATATAATCACGCCCTATTAATTACAACAATATGTATCAGACACCAAACGCAATGCTCATGACCTCACCGTTGATGTGACTGATGCAATGACAAATGTAAATAGTACCACAGATGAAATTACACAGTACATTACCCTGACCACCATGAAAGAGACAAGTATCAGTCATTTATTTAGTGATTTAAGTATGCACTGTTTTATTGTGGTTTTAGGTGTTGGTACACGTTGTTACCAAATATATGAGGTCATTTGCATAGTATTTACTGTGTTCATGGCTGTTGCATAAATTATGCACAGGTAACTACCCATAACTTGTGCATTTCAGTTGATTTGTTTGGTTTTAAGTCATAACTGTACCTTACAAGTTTATTTTAAGCCTGTGATAAGTTATAACCAAAGGTAACTTGATCCACATTCTAACCCATTTTATACGTTAATTTCTGTTTTTGTAACTCGATTCAACCTTGTTTTCTGTAGCAGACCAGGAAGATTCTTATGGGAGTTAAATGAGAGGAAACACTTTTCTGACCTGAGATGTCTGATTCCAAGTCTAGCATGCAATCACTAAGAAACAACACCGCATTAAAGTCTCCTGTTATTTGAGCAGTCTGTAGAGCCTTCCCACTTACATGCTTGTGCAAGATTTTTAAGAATCAATCAAAATTCACATTACTTGATGATTAAAAACATTAAATAAGTGACGCACTCTCCCAGGTGCGTGACCTCCAGGGCTTCAAAGCATGGACCCTAATAGAGATATCTGCGTTGGGGGATGTATGGAGGGAAGGCAATTTGCTCACTTGGGAGGAGCTACAGATCCATCTTGACCTGACCGCCACAGAAGTATTTAGATACTTCCAGCTTCAACATGTCCTTGTGACACATATCTCCGGGGAGATCCCCCTCTCAGAGTCCTCCCCAATGGGGACAGAATCCTAACTGAACCATTAAATAAAAAGACAGTCTCCCTGATCTATAAAAAACTACCAAATAACTCTCCCAATATTCTCACCGCGCTGAGGTCCTAATGGGAGGAAGATATTGGGGACTGTGATGACAGAGAGTGGGAGGAGGCTTTGGGGACCTTTCAAGAGGTTGCAATACACACGGGATTCAGACTGATTTTTCTGCGCACATTACATCGATCTTACTATCCACGCACAACACTCAGACACATGGGACGCACCCCAACAGACCTCTGTCTAGGGGGTTGCGGGAGTGAGGGAACCTTCTTCCACAGGATATGGGCGTGCCCAGTGATCCAACACTTTTGGATCGAACTGCAGAGAATTATGGGGGATAAGTGCATTCTACATATCTGGAGAAAAAAGCCGCCGCCAAAATACGCCAGGCTCTCACTGGGCCTTATAGTAGCCGAGCGGAATATTGCACGATTGTGGGGAGCGGCTGCGGCTCCGCTGGTGAGAGGCTGGGAGCGGGACGCAGACTGGTGTATGATAAATGAGAAGCCCATATGTATGGGAATGGGCTGCCCGCACAAGTGGGAGAAGATTTGGGCGGGATGGGGATTCTATAGGGGCATAGATATAGGATCCAACCCAGAGTGAGAAGATCGAGTGCATGATGCACTCAATACCTAGACATGAGGCAGCAAAGTCTACCAGCTGCTTGCACCTAGTTGTATTTCCCCAAATGTGATTTCTTCAATATCTTTTCATTCGCCTGCTGCTACAGGTGTCAATGCCTTGAGGTCTCTGTATGCTACTTATTGTTATGTATATCTATGTGTATTCCTTTGCTTGATTCAATAAAAAGATTTTTATTTTTTTTAAACATTAAATAGGAAAATGTACCCTCCTTCACTTGACAGTTCCTAGGTTTAAAGGGAAAATAAAATAAAGACAAAAAACCTTCTACCAAAATAATTCAAGAAGCGCAATGTTTTAACTTCAGTCGCTAATCCACTTTAGGGAGGGACTTTCAAGCGCTCATTGCCTTCTGATAAAAAGCACAACTTAGTTTTGGATACGCCCACCATGGTTCCTGCACACATAGTGGAATATTGCAAAGCTCTGGATACGCCCACCATGTTTCTTGCATGCATAGCGTAATATTTCAAACCTTCTGGTGCGTTTAATAAGATGAGGGTTTGCCAGCTCTTCATTAGTCCACCACATTAATAAACTATTAAGGTCAAGTCTTGATTAGGTATAGGTCGTTGATGGGGAGGATTCAAGGATCCTGCTAACTCTGCCCCATCAGGGTACTCCTGGTCTGGTGTCGATGATTGCTCACCAATTGTTACTACCATTAAATCTTATTTTAATAACCCCAAATTGTGCCATCTAATCTATTTCCAGCACTATTCTGCAGTTCCTGTGAATCATCGACTGACCTCTGTGAATTTCTGTCAAGGACTGGATGCTTGGAAATCTTCCCGTCTCCTTAACTGCCCAACAAACGGGCCCTTCCTCCCAGTAACCCTGGTCCATCCTGCACTTAATATACACATGAAAGGTAGCAAGTGTCTCCCTATTCCAGTAACCTTGATAGTTCTGATTGCAGATAATGAATGGTACTGGATTTGATAGGCAATGCATAAAAACTTCTCTACGACAGGGCCGATAAACAGCTGAGGCTACAGTCTTCCAGACGAGAGAATCTGATACGGAAGCTGGTGCAGAAAAAAGAGAAAATATTAGGGAGGGGAAGAATGTGATATACTAGGGAAACTGAAGCATTGCAACACATCATTTCCTGATTACTGTCTCTTGATATATGGCCTAGGCAGGAAATTACATCATAGGAAAAAAGTGGCACAGGGAACTTTTGACAAATGGAATAGCGACTATATTGGAGAGGAATGGATCCGAGGCTAGCCATGCCGACATCTTCAAGAGAATGGGGTTTCCCAAAAGAAGCAGGTGCAAGATGAAGAACCTTATCTTTTCCATCCTGCCTCTCCTCTATTTGGTGTCCTCATGCTCTGGAACTCTGACAGCTGATTCTTCCGCCCAGTGCCAGCCAGAAGACCAACCTGTTGCCAGGAGAGAATCTTCCAGGCAGATGCAATGACACCGATACTGGCCGGACAGAGCAGGAGCAGAACCCTTACTGCGGCGAGGCCCAAAGATGTGCCATCTTCCACAGAGAAGACGCGAGGCTAATCAAGCATGCCACGTCTGGCGAGTCTTGTTCGCAGGTGCAAAATTCTTTTGAGAGTTTTACAACAATGTTTACGTGTTATGTTGTTACTTTTTTCCAAGTAGTTCCAGCGTGAATTCTGTGTGCTTTCTGAATGAAATCCAACCAATGAACTCAAATACTTCCCATTCCTACCACCACCGTGTGCAATCAGTTTGATGATTTAAGTGTTTAGGACTCTAGGTCTTGGGACTTGATGAAGAAGCACTGTGATGTTTTCTAAACTGAGAAGAGGAATCAGTATATTTTTCTTTATCTCTTTATTTTTTCTAGAAATAGTCATACTAACAGATGACTCAACAAATGTTCCTCAAAAGAGACAGCATGTGAAAAATATGAAAAAGAGAGAACAAGAATATGAAACAACAATTCACACATTAGATATCCCTCTCGCCCCGATTGATTTGACATATGAAATAATTCACCTGCTGCGTGGTCACCCCATTAAACAATCTCTTGAACCCCAACAAAATGGCATATCGAACAATTCTGAACTGTTCTAGCAAGAAACCCCTTATCTTTTTAAAAAGTCTGAATGTTAGAACATCTGGTACCATTTCAACTGTTTCCTTTCAAGGGTAGCAAAACAAGACAAAGCCCTTTTGTTTGCACTTGTGAGATGGCATTACCCCGCCCATCTAATGTAAAATTACATCAGTTTTCTCTACACTCTTGTAATCCCAAGGTTATTTCTTAGAGGATCAAAAAGCACGTTGTGTCTCTGTTATAGGAGGAGTTAACATTCCACACCTTTTCATTAGTTCTTTATTTTCCAGTCCCTCCATAAACTGAGCATTTTGTTGCATCTCACCAACTGTTTGTTCAAATTTCTTTCATGCTCACCTTTTTTATTTCTTCTCTCCTTTGCTGTTATCATATTTCTTAGTTTGCAATATCTCAGAGGCCAAATTACATCAGTGGTTCACAAGGTTTCCTTAATCTTTTCACTCTTTTTCTTTGAAGACAATAAGGCCAGCAACTTGTCTTATAGTGTCTCTACCTCCTTCCCAGGAGCAAAAAGACCAGGGAATGTAGGGAATTCTACTGAATTGCTAAGCAATAATTTCTGCAATGAAGTTCAATTAAAATTTTTCTCTTCAACTTACTTATCTGGGGTTTTATTGTCTGTTCGTCTTCAGCTACGTGTTCTTAACCCTAACACTGATAGTTCCTCAATTATGTCCTGTGTTTTTCCTCATTTCCTACAATCCTGGTCGCACTTTTTCCCATTTTCCCATTTTAACCATTTCCGTTTGTTCACTGGTGCTATTCACATTTTAAGGAACTAGGTTCTCATATTGTTAGAAGGATTTCTAATACCATTCCATAAAAGGATTCTAATGCAGTTTATTATTACATCTTTGTGTCTGAGCAGATAATGGATTATTCATG
Source organism: Lissotriton vulgaris (assembly GCF_964263255.1). NCBI lineage: Eukaryota > Metazoa > Chordata > Amphibia > Caudata > Salamandridae > Lissotriton > Lissotriton vulgaris. The sequence goes on from NC_141700.1 coordinate 811,817,256, forward strand.
TTAACTGCCTACATCAGCTGCAAGTCCTATTTTACCTTTGGAATTTCACATTGTGAAATGTGCGGAGGGTCAAAAACCTTCTACCATATTATAGAGTCTGAAAGAGTTGTTAATTGCCTCGTTCCATGTCCTCTGTTGATGAAGGGTAACAGGAAGGTTCCTCATTCAGCCCGTACCATCTCCTATGCACAAGTCGGCACTCCCTCATCTCAGCATCCATTGTTACTGGTGGGAAGCAAAGGTGGAGTTATTTTAGACAGCTTGTATAATTTAGTGTCAAGCATGTTCCAGCAGTCCACAGACGTTGAGCTTCCATGCTCTCACTGAAAAGTTTGGAAGGTCAACAAAGAAGTTACAAAATACCGTCTTTCATCTCTAACGCCATTTAGGTAAAAGGCTTCACTGGGGTGGTCTCATGTTCTGTGGTTTTCCTGAATACCATCTTTGGGAGCTTCCACAAGCACTCTGCAGCGGCCTAGTCTTGGCATAGATAAGCAAAGTATTTTGTATAAGCAAAAGATTCAAACGCACCCTCGGTCTGGTTCATTGTCGCACGTGCTTAAGCACCCTCTGTACATTTTGGTTCTTTGTTGCAGCCAGGTGTGTTTAGGATAGCTACGAAAAACCTTTAGGGGACTCAAATTTTACAGAGGTGGAATTGCCTCAAACTCAGGACAAAGGACAAAAGGAATGCTGGGTTTTGTAGACAAGTGTGAGAAATGAGAATCTACCATTTTTTTAACTTCTACATGGGTATTATCCCCATGGGTAACACATGTGCATACAATTATTTTGTGCAATCTATCTGTGAAGTAGGAAGACAGCGAAGAAAAAAAAGACAACCTCGATTCTACCTGGTATTGTTTGTATTTTTTAAAATGGTTCTGTTTTGTCCTTAGTGTAATCACAGCTGGCTGTTCCTCACTTGATTTTAGCCTGTTGCAGAGGTTCTCTGGATTTGAGGAGGTAGGATTGTTTTTTGAAATTTGGGGACAAAAATTGCACTCTGAAAGTACTTATCCCCTAAGTGAAATTTTCGGTGTTCGCAATCTGCAATAAAGATCTACAGGTTTGGGACTTTTTATGTTTTCTGAAACTTGAGCTGTGGATGAAACTTTTCCCACATTCCTCGCACTTGAACACTCTCTCACCTGTGTGCATTCTATGATGATCTCTCAGGTGTGTCATCCGCCTAAAGTGCTTACCGCATTCCGGACACATGAAGGGTTTCTCCCCTGTATGAATCTTCTGATGGCTCAATAGAACAGACCTGTCAGTGAATGTTTTATCACACTCCATACAGTGGTATGGTCTCTCCCCAGTGTGGGTTCTCTGATGCTTTTTAAGTTGTGAATTGGTAAAGAAACATTTTTCGCACACAGCACACTTATGTGGTTTCTCCCCAGTGTGGGATTTCTCATGTTGCCTCAGGCCACTTATCTGACTGAAATGTTTACCACATTTCAGACACTGGAAGGGCTTTTCACCAGTGTGGACCCGCTCATGAGAGTACAGAGCCCATCTTTGAGCAAAACTTTTTTCACAATCTGTACACTGGTATGGTCGTTCCCCTGTGTGCGATTTCTGATGTCGCCTCATTTTTGACAACTCACTAAAATGCATTCCACATTCAGTGCATGCATGGGGCTTCTCGCCGGAATGGATCATTTCGTGCCTGCCCAGGGCTGAAGAGTTACTGAAGCCTTTATCACACTCAGTACACTGGAATGGTCTTTTACCTGTGTGCAATCTAGAATGTTCAATGAGATGTTGCACCCGCCTGAACCTTTTCCCACAATCTTTGCAACCATGAGGCTTTTCCCCAGTGTGGATTATCTGATGCCTGTCTAATTGTGACCTACGGAAAAAGCTTTTCTCGCACCCTGTACACTTGTAATGGCTCCCTGTCATGTGTGTTTTCTGATGTATCCTCAGCTTTGATGTTTGATTAAAGAGGAGTCCACAGTCTTTACACTCATGGAACTTTTCTCCAAAGTGGACTTGCTCATGCCTGAGGAGATGACACCGAACAGTAAAGCTTTTATTGCATGCCGTGCATTTGTATGGTTTCTCTCCTGTGTGGGTTCTCTGGTGAATCTTAAGATGGGACAAACGTCTAAAGGATTTACCACATTCTGAGCAGTCAAAGGGTTTCATCCCGGTATGGATCAGCTGATGCCTTGCCAGATCTCCTTTATGTACAAAGCTTTTCTGGCACTCTGTGCACTGGTAGGGTCTTTTTTGTGGGTGTGGCACCACCTTCAGATGAGACCTCTGATGTTCTTCCAGGTCTGTAGTTTGCCTAAAATGCATCCCACACTCCGTGCATGTGTGAATCTTCTGATGGAGTTTCAGACCTGAGCGGCTGAGAAATTTTTTATCGCACCCCATACAACGGAAAGGCCTCTTCCTTGTATGAGATCTGTGAAGACCAATCAAATGTGAGGAACACTGCACGTTGTGACTGCACTCAGTGCACTTGTAGGGCTTCTCCTGAGTGTGACTCGCATGATCTGGACACGGGCCCAAACTTTGATCAAAACAGTTTTTACATTCTGTGCATGGAAGCAGGTTGGAATTATCACAGATCCTCTGTCGCACACTCAGGCTCCTGGCTTTCGCAAGAATCCCATTCTCTGTTAAAAGAAGCAGAAATCCATGTATTACTGTGTGCCTTCAGACAGTAAGACGAGTAATGCTTGTAGTGTAAATCGGTAGATGTGCTCTCTTAAAGCGATACAAATAATCATGTGATTTGGATTTAATGCGACGGTCTCGCTGTTGCACAGATGATACAGCAAACAGAAACTCAGTATCTTGAAATGCATCATAAGCTTTGCCACAAAATAATGGAATGGATAGCAAAACTAAGCGTAAGCATCTTTAAAAATATATATATAAAGACAAACGAATACTGTGTTCTACCTGGTAAATGCTTTGAAAATTCAAGCAGACAACTATCCAGTGGACAATATTCCATTTCTGGTATACTACTTTCAAAATGTGGACGCACAACCCATGAAGCGCTAAATGATGACAAGCAGATACAACATTTCTATCCTTCTACTGCTGTAAGATAAACTTGTGTAGCTATGGCCTGCATGTGGCAAGCAAAGGGCCTAAGACACACAAGCATGATCCTGCCCTGTTCTAAATGCACAGAAGGACAGAGGACATGGTCTGCTGGAAGGACGTCCCTGCACTGACTGCCCTTCACGGACTCTCACAAAGCTAAATTCCACCTGTTTTGTTTCCAAGACCTGCTGGCGGTCTTAAGTACAGGGGAATGAACACAGTGTGGCAGTGGAACGCAAGCTGTTTTGCCTGTTTCAAAATCCCCCAGTGTAAGGGTCACAGACTTCTGTTCTTGCTTCTAGACAGCTAACCTCCCCTGTAGATGGTCGTGGTGGGTTTGATTGCTTCCTGTCTTGGCGCCGTCATCAGAGGAGACAGATTTCCTAATTCCATCTTGGATTTCAAGCCTCATCAAACATCAATTAGGCTGGGCACTACCTTCACCATAGAAGTGGCAGACTCTTGGGCTGCCAAACTCACCCAGGTCTTAAATCATTTTATCCGCATTTCTCATGTGGGATTCTCGGACTACAACCACTGGATTCTTAGGGAGCCATTATCTACTACAACTGTAGAGATACAGCACATTGTGCTGTCACTTCCGCCAATTCCCCTCCTCTCATTTACTCCCTCTTCCTTCCCAACTACCCTCTCTTGCTCAATCTAAACTCTCCTCCTCCCCCAGCCACTCTATTGCTGTTCTAGCTCCGTACATTCTCCTCTGCACCCCTGCATAGTCTACACTTCCCTGTCAGCTCCTCTGCAGACATATGCTCTCTCTAGGTGCTTGCCTGCATCAGTCTGGTTCACTTCAGGACCTTTCATCCTTCTACTTTTGCATTTGTACTCTTTTAATCGGACTCTCCTTCAGGCTCCATCTTTTCTAGTCTACACTGTCCGACTCCTCCCTTGTTTCTCTCTACAGCACACATAGGCCTTCTGAAACCTCTTTTCGGCTAGGCTCGTATTTTTAGGTTTCGAACCTGGCGAGGGGCACGAAGTGCCCCTCCCAGTTTGAAAACTATTGTCTTCAGTATGGATGTCGGCCCCGCCTCTGCCTCTCATTGGTTAGCTCCATAAATGGAGGCTAGCCATTGGGAGGCAGAGGCTGTCAATCGCGCTTTCTCTCGAAAACGCGATTCGGGGGCGTTTCTGGTGCTTTTTTTAAGCCCCGCCCCTTTGTCCCGGGCCGCGCTGCCATTGGCTGCCGGCCCGGGACACCCCCGTGACGTCATTCCTGGGCCGCGCTGTGATTGGCTGCCGGCCCGGGACACCCCCGTGACGTCAGCCAATCACAGCGCGGCCCGGGACCTGACTTGTTGACTATCCGATCTCTTTCTCCTTTGGGCTCTTTCGGAGCCAACGTACAGCTAGTTTATTTTCCGGGGCTGTAATAATTCTGCAGTTGTTAAGGTTAGTAACTGACACTACGGAGACCAAACTGAGAAATGTTGTAAATACTCCTCCTGACTGGATATTTGTGAGGCTCTCTCTCTCTGCTGCTGCTTTTCCATAAAAACGATTTTATAGGGAATATGTATTGCTTAGGTTGAAAAAATGTGAATAAGAAATCCACCGAAGGTTAAAACCTGGCTACGAGCACAATCAGATTACATTTTCCCCTTATAAAAAAACGCCCTGCCCTGCCTTGTTGCGGCGGATGTAGCAGTTCGCTTGGCTACTGCTTATCTGCAGAGGCAGTCCCTGGCGTCTCTGGTGCTGGTAATGATTGTTTTCACGAACAGGAAAAAAAAACGGCAAAGCAAGGAGTGGGCGCGAGCTCCGCTCACCTCAGGTGACCCATAAGCCGAGTTTCTGAGTCTGTGTGCTGACGTAGTTGGGTCACGAGGAGACCGTTAGGGAAGGTCAACAAAGTACTAAGAAACAAAACAAATAGATTTTTTTCTTGAGGGCATATAATATAACGTGTCTCGTGCTTTTTTGTACCCAAATTCCCTTCTCTGCCAGCATGCGGAATGCTTAAACATGTTTGCATCAGAGCTAAAGAAACTCAGCGGCCGTTTTCATTTCGTGGAGGGTGTCCCCGTAGCACCAATAAAGGTGCTCCCTCTGGGTCATACCACCACACTGAAACAGAGGGAAAGGTACATGTAGGGGGTCAGAATCATGAAACAGAAACTTCTCAAACGACAACACTGCGCCTTTAAAACAGCTGCTAAAATCAATGCCAGGAAAATATGCATCCTTGAGCAAAATGGCCAGTCAGGTGCCCACTCTACCTAGACATCATACTTTACAACTCTGGCAGGCTGAGGCTGATTTCTCGTGCTAAAGCAATAACCATTGTAAAACTGGGCGGATATTTAACATTCTCGAGAGGCACCTGTCATGATTATATATCTCGCGCACGGTGCAGTTGACTGCACATAAGCATTTCCATTATCCATTAAGTTTCCCAATATGCTGATGAAATGTAAATTCTTTATGACATGTTGGAGTGTGTTCCTACAATAATAATCCCTGTGGCTTGTGCATAACTCCATGTGCAGTTTAATATCATTTATAGGTCTGGCCATTGTTGATAGGTCTCGCCATCCTTGTTGATAATAATTAAAAATATATTTTTTTAAATCAGAAATAAAATACATACATACATACAGGGCCAATGGGTTAGCCCTTTTCATCCATTCTCTGTTCACGTAAATGTTGCTTTCACTTGGGTCAATGGGTTAATGAACTTCCGACATTGGCCCACCTGCACTGTGAATTACGACGTTTTCCTGGTCACACGTGCACATATAGCTACAAATAAGTGCCAGGGATAGTGGTCAACACTATACTTTGACAATGCTTCCTTTCCATTCTTTAATCTTTTTATTATATTTTTCTATTTATCTCTATGTGCTTAAATTAAACATGCAGGTTACAGCAATGGAAGGCCACTAGCACTTTTCTTTTGCACCCATTGGAATCATATTTTCCTCTTTCATATTTATATTGATTCTTTTTGGCAAGTACATCTGCTTGCTCTGAAGCACCTGTACTGTTCTATTAAAATTAATATGCCATATTTGTTTAAATTTACATAAAAAGTAAAAATAAAAAATAAAACACTGCACCATTTTGCCAAGGACAGGCATATCGGTTTTGCCAATGCTTGTTACTATCTACATGGCCTTGCACCTGGATAAAATTATGGTGTATTCTGCAGATTTAACTAAACATACTCAACACGTGAAAGTAGTGGTATACAGAACTGGAGATCTAAAACTGGTTTAGTAAAATGTTGTTTCCACAAGATACTATTATAGGCGCTATTAAAGGATATTACATTCTGATAACATTGTTCAGTCAACTTCCGGTTAATAATACACATAAGCTCGTCGGATACTGCCTGGTTTAGCACACGCTGAGGAGCCTCCACGAGCAAGGTGAACACTGCATTCCAAGAAGAGATGAGATTGGATACAAGGGTAAACAAGCACAACGAAAGCCAATAGTTATTGATTAGGACAAGGTGCCTCTGGATACACCCATCCACGTTGTCACTCATCCACCTGTCAATGTACACGTCCATGTGCACAATCATTCATCGCCCAAACACTTATTCATTCCTGCACTCACACCTTCATTTACCCACCTCTTGTAAGGACCGCTACTAAGCTGAAGGGAAACATGCCTAATGGGCATCAATGTGGTGCTGAGGCCTACTGTATCGCCAATAAGACTCAGATACTCAAGGGGATAGAGAGCTCAATCTAGAGTGAGAATGCGATGGAGTGTAGCAAGGTCAGTGATGTGCAATGTGTGAGATTCCAGTGAAGTATAGGATATTAGTGATAAGAAGGTGAGACCGCACTAAAGTGTATGAGGGCAGTCATGTGAAGTAAGACTCCAGGGAAGTGTGAGAGGGCAGTGATATGTAACAAGTGAAACGCTAGTGAAGTGAACAGTGATGTGCAATGAACGAGACTTCAGTGAAGTGTATGAGGACAGTTATGGGAGGATGAAACCCCGCTGCAGAGTACAAGGGCAGTAATCTGTAGGTGAGACCATAGTGAAGCACAAGCGGATAGTGATATGCAAAGCTTGAAACTCGCGTGAAGTGAATGAGAGCAGTGACATGCAATGTTTGGGACACCAGTGAAATGTATGAGCCCAGTGATAGAAGATGAGACTCCTCTTACCTGCATGAGGGCAGTGATTGTGATTGGTGTTGTGAATGTGTGCTCGTGTTTGGCTTGTGGCTTCAGTCGTCTTTTTTAGCAAGATAAAGGTGAGTGCAGCGTTTCTGTAATGCCCCGTGTTTTGAATGTTGACTTTTGCACCGAATGCTCCTAACACGTAATGCCCAGTGTTGTGAATGTGTGCTCGTGTTTGGCTTGTGGCTTCAGTCGTCTTTTTTAGCTCGATAAAGGTGAGTGCAGCGCTTCTGAAATGCCTCGTGTCCGAAGGCGAAACCGTTGCATTGTAAATGCTTGTTTGCTCTTCTAAACTAACATCCAAGCCTAATAATACCCTTACCCACCACCCTACTAGTCTACGCCGCTTATTTCCCCTCCCACCTGGGTGTTGCTCTGCCTTCCACCATACTTCCTATTATTCTATCCTTCCGCTGCTTCCTGAGCCCTTTCGACCCTTGGTCTCTCTCAGCACTTTCTCCAGATTTCGGTTCCCTCCTTCCAACTCATGCCCTCGAAGCATGTGTCTGATCCTAAGGCCCAGGAACATTCCTGTTTTGAGGCACTTTATCCACCCTGAGCCATTGTGTATAAAAATCCCATTCCTTTAATCTTGTTCACATCCATCGCATTCCTAATGCACTCTTTCCCACATTCCAGTCCAGTGTACTTTGAGCTGCGCTACACAGAGTCAGATCCAAAAATGCCCACCATGCTGAAATTGCTGATCTCATCACATTATGTAAGCTAGAACTTATGCCAATCACTGAATCGTAGTGAAATGACTTTGCTAGTTCTATTATTTACTTGTTAGTTTACCTTAACTACTCCATCATCCGTAAGAACAGGCATTCCAAAAATGGCGGTAGCATCAGCATCATCTTCAAATCGCCCCTGGAGTGCTCCTGAGCCCCCACTACCCAGCTTTAGAAAGCCTCAGGTTGGCGTTCCAGCTTCTTCCCGTTAATCTTTCGGTACCACATCCTTCACCACCCACCAAACATGAAACTGGAATTCGATGCTCAAGTATGTAACTATATTGCCTCCTCTCAACTATCATCCTGCACCAACTACCATGGTGACTTTAACACTGACAGGGGAAGGACGAGCTAATGAGTCTGCAAGGAAGATGGCGGCTCTGTGTATCGGCTCTATGGACCGCAACACAAATCCTTCAGCAATTCCCTGCCTGACCCGCTGCTTCCATCCCAGCTGCAATGGTCTGCATGACCTGCTGCTGCCATCCTTGCTGCAATAGTGTGCCTGACCTGCTGCTGCCATCCTAGATGCAATGGTCTGCCTGGCCTGCTGCCATCCTAGCTTCAATGGTCTCCATGACCCGCTGCCATCCTAGCTGCAATGGTCTGCGTGACCTGCTGCTGCCATCCGTGCGGTAATGGTCTGCCTGACCCGAAGCTGCCATCCTAGCTGCAATGGTCTGCCTGACCTGCTGCCATCCTAGCTGCAATGGTCTGCCTGACCTGCTTCCAGCCTAGCTGCAATGGCCTGCCTTATCTGCTGCCGCCATCCTAGCTGCAATGTTCTGCCTGACCTGCTGCCATCCTAGCTGCAATGGTCTGCCTGACCCGCTGCTGCCATCCGAGCTGCAATGGTCTGCCTGACCTGTTGTCATCCGAGCTGCAATGGTCTGCCTGACCTGCTGCCATCCTAGCTGCAATGGTTTGCCTGAACTGCTGCTGCCATACGAGCTGCAATGATCTGCATGGCCTGCTACTGCCATCCTAGCTGCAATGGTCAGCCTGACCTGCTGCCATCCTAGCTGCAATGGTCTGCCTGACCCGCTGCTGCCCTCCTTAGTGCAATGGTCTCCATGACCTGCTGCCATCCGAGCTGCAATGGTCTGCCTGACCTGCTGCCATCCTAGCTGCAATGGTCTGCCTGACCTGCTGCTGCCATCCTAGCTGCAATGGTCTGCCTGACCCGCTGCTGCCGTCCTTGCTGCAATAGTGTGCCTGACCTGCTGCTGCCATCTTAGCTGCAATGGTCAGCCTGACCTGCTGCCATGCTAGCTGCAATGGACTGCCTGACCTGCTGCCATCCTAGTTGCAATGGTCTGCCTGACCTGCTGCTTCCATCCTAGCTCTAATGGTCTGCCTGACCTGCTGCCATGCTAGCTGCAATGGACTGCCTGACCTACTGCCATCCTAGCTGCAATGGTCTGCATGACATGTTGCCATCCTAGCTGCAATAGTCTGCATGACCGGCTGCTATCGAGCTGCAATGGTTTGCCTGAGCTGCTGCCATCTTAGCTGCAATGATCTGCCTGACCCGCTGCTGCCATCCTAACTGCAAAGGTCTGCCTGACCCGCTGCTGCTATCCTAGCTGCAAAGGTCTTCCTGACCCGCTGCTGACATCCTAGCTGCAATGGTCTGCATGACCTGCTGCCATCCTAGCTGCAATGGCGATTGTTGCCTAGCGCCTATTTCTGCCTGCTGCCACCCAGCCTTCTATCGCCCTGTTCTGTGTTGTGTTGAACCTGTATCTTCTCATATCCTTAGTATCATGGGCAAGCTAGATAAGCAAGCTCTGCTCACTTTTGAGTCCCATGAGGGCCATTAACAGTCATTTGAGGCTGAGCAAACTATTGGTGGGGAGGAAGCGGCGGAGAGCGGTTCTACCACCTTGACTGAAGTCGCAGACCCCCTGAGAGGAATTTAAACCAGCCTCTCAACTATTGACTAAAAACTGACTCCATCACCGCCAGGTTGACATGAAGGAGCGCTTAGATAATCATCAAAAGCGCATTGTTTAAGCTAAGCACAGAATCTCGGAGGTAGAGCATGATGTGGCATTACGCATTTCCTTGCTCAAGTAAATAGCGAAGGGAATGGAAAAAAATCAAATTGAAAAATGAAAATTTGTAGGCATGCTCTCTTTGAATTCTGGGCTTTGCCGAGACCAAAGCGATGGGGAGGACGGAGGCCTATGTTGAGAAATTGGAGCATGGCTTTGGACTCTCTCTCCCACGTTTGTAGTGGGAGGGGCACACCGGGCGCTGGCCCCTCATCTGATTCCGTGTGCACCTCCACGGTCCATCATCGCCAAGTTGCACCATTACAAGGAGCAGGTACCACCTTAAGCCTGCCGAGGGAGAGGCGCACTCTCACTTTTTCCGGCAAGACGCAAGATGCAAATATACTCCAGTAAAGAAAAAGCTGCAGGAACTTGGCATTTCCTATGCTATGTTATATCCAGCGCCCCTCCATTTCATATTAAAGGGAATAACTTTGATCTCTACAGACCCCAAGGAAGATTATTTTGTGCTCAACAGTACCTCCAGTCCTCTTTCAGCTGGCCTTGGTAACCCACACAAGTGCTCCCACATTCTAGCTTATTTAACTCATCATATCGTTATTGTGGCCTTCTTCAAGAGAAACGTCTGGCCCCTGGTTTGACCCCGACTGGGGTGACCATGGATATTTTTTTTTTTCACAACCAATTTTATTGAGCAAGTAGGCAATAAAATTGTGGCACCCCACAGTTCGGAGATCACCACCAACAATACAGGTACAGTATATCAAATGAGTAGCAAGTGTTCAAGCAGGCATCGAAAATAGGCTCAATATGAATAAACCCCCAACCCACCCTACCCCACAACCCCCGTCCCCCCCAACTCCCAGTAACTCCCCCCCACCCCTCCCCCCACGCACGTGTACATATAGCAGCAGATAAAGGGTGTAGGTGCAGTGCGACAGGAGTGTCGCAGAATCGGGCCAACAATGTCCGTACAATCAAATGTCCTCTTCTCGCTCCGCTGGGGGATCCAGTGACAGACCCAGGTAGTCGGCCCACCGCTTCCAAATTTTGTAGTGTTTGCGTGGGCAGCCCCTCGCCTCAAAGATCGGCTTTTCAAGGCCCATGTAATAGTGCAATCCAGCTTTCCACGCAGACAGGGGAGGGGCCCTCACTCCCTTCCACGCCCGGGCTAGGTCCGCTTGGCGACAACAAGCCCCAAAAGCAGCAGATGACGCTTATAAATGTTCCCACCAATGCCCTCCATAACATGCAGCAACCCCAGCCGATGGGTGCGGGGAAGGTCCCAGCCCAGGACCTCAGATAGACAGCTCCACACGCCTCTCCAAAAGCCAGACAACCGACCACACGACCACACAGTATGCAAAAGGGATCCAGGCACCGCCCCGCAGCGCAGACATTCCGGGGATTCAAAACCATGGATATTTTGCCTCTTACTCAACCTATTCTAGAGAGGTGGCTATATTGATTCACAGGCCAATCACCTTTCACCATTTCTACAAGTTCTCTGACCTGGAGGGGTGCTATTTATTAGCTCCAGGTGTGGATGGATCTGTACATCTCACTTTGGTGAACTCATACGCCCTAATGCGGATTGTTTAGATTTTATTATGCGCGTTATCTCGCGCATCCATGGTTTAAAAACACTCATGCTATGCTTTGAGAAAGGGACCATAATGCAGTTCTAGACCCATCAATAGATTGTACCAGGGGTTCTGCTCGCACTCACAATAAGGTGGTGGTAATCACCTTGGCTGACTTGCTCCATGCTAATGATATGGTAGATATTTGGAGAGCATTGAATTCTCAGACCCGAGCCTACAAGTTCCACTCTTCAGTGCATGACTCCTCCTCCAGATTGGATGCATGGTGTGGTGCCAAAGACATACTTGGGAGGGCCACATCTTGCACTCACATGCACACATGCTCTCAGACCACTCACCAATTATTCTAGAGCTGGAGCTCCCTGCGGAAGCACATGCCACTAGACTCTGGCAGCTTCGCCCAGAGAACTTGTTACATAGATTGTGTGTTTAGGGATGAGATCCAGCAGGCCAGTAGAAACTATTTTAGTGAGAATAAGGGCACTGTGAGCTCTGTTTCTACCCTGTTGGAAGAGTATGAAGTGGTATTTCGAGTGGAGCATCTCAGCAAGAGCTGTGGTATCATCAAGTCCCTTAGAGGTGAGTTATGCGAGTCTGAAAACACTATTAACCCCTTCAATGACGAGCTCAGCTCGTCATGCAGCACAGTGCTTGTGCGCTGATGACGAGCTCAGCTCGTCATGACCACACCCGTTTCTATTGACCTTCAGCACACCAGAACAACAACTCAAGCAGGCAAGTTGTTAAGTCACTAGAGGAGGTATATGATAAGGATGGGCGAGCGCATGTCTTAGAACCTCCTCAGCTCAAAATCCAGGAAAATAAAGAAGCAGCTAACAGGGAGATGCATTTCTATGGCAAATATCAGTCGTCCCGGAGCTATGAGGAGGGAAAGCACACCAGGGATACACTCATCGACGATTTGAACAGATTGGACGGCAAATCATTTTATAGAAATTTGGTGGGGGGGATGGGCAGATTATCAATGGCTCGAAAGATCCTAAAAGGTTTCACAGCTTTCTTTAAACAACTGCATTGCTCCTGCACTGTGGATAACCCTCCTGATACACATGAGTTCCTGGGCGATGCCTGGTTGGCATGGTTATCTGCTTCTCAGAAGGAGCGACTTTGTTAACCGATCACAGTAGAGGAGATTAAGGAAGTTATTATTCAAGTGAAGAATAGCAGTGGCCCGGGAGCGAGGGTCTCCTGGCTGAGTTTTATAAAACGTATGCTGAAGATCTGGCCTTGATCCTACTCTGTTTTATGAGGAAACCTTGAAGTTGAGCCGCCTCCCGTTATCTAAGATGGAAGCAATCATTATTGTGCTGCTAAAACTAGGCAAATCCCCAGCTCAAGGTCGTTCCTCTCAATCCTTGTCCCTCATCAATGTGGACAGCTAAACTGTCAATAAACCGCTTGCCCGTTGGCTTTTACCGTTGATGTCTGTTGTGGTCTAGCTGGAGCCTCAGGGTTTATAGCTAGCTGCTATATGGCGGACAATTTGTGCTCCTTTTTACCATCACACTGTAGTTGAACCCCCAACGTGATGTAGGTGCAGCTTTTTTAGATGCTACGAAAGGATTTGATTTCATTGAATGGTGCTTCATATTCACGGTCCTTGAACGGATAGGTGAGGTAAGGCCTATATGCAGTGGGTTAGGCTCCTTCATATTACACAGCAGGCTTGGGTGCAGGTGAATGACTCGTTGTAGACCCGTTCCCTATTAAGCCAGGTACGAAGCAGGGGTGCCCTTTGTCACCCCTCCTCTTTGCCATTATGATAAAGCTTCTGGTCTGTCTTTTGTGGTACAACCATCATCATGAGGGTATAAGATTTGGCAGCTGGAACGTCTTTTTATCTATGCATGCAGACAACGTCCTTTTATCAATGTATGAGGACAACGTCCTTCTCCTTGTTAAGAATCCTGCTGACAATTTGCATCCAATCGTCTGAGACATAATCGCTTATGGGCGGTGTTCTGGACTCCAAATGAATAGGAATAAACAAATGTTAGTCCCCTCACACGTGCCGCCACCAGACCAGAGCTTGACTTCCAACTCTGCAGGACGACAGAGTTGATACAATACCGAGGCATTATGTATCACAGGGATGTAGACACTATAATAAGGGTGAACTATAGTACATGCATCTCCTGACTTACTGATTCGAAACAGCAGTGGATTAAACTGCCCTTGTCGGCTGCTGGTAGAATTGCCTTAATGAAAATGTGCAGCCGAAGCGATGGTACTTATTTCAGAATATCTCTATACCTCTTTACAGGGCATTCTTTTCCCAATTATGCTCCCCTATGATCACTTTAGCATTTGCTGAAAACAACCGACAATTAGCTGGGCTTAAATAACAGAAGCCCATGACAGGGGTGAGATTGGGACACCGAATTTTGAGTTGAACTATTTAGTTGCTCAAGCTGTTTGCCCATCATTGGATTCACAATATCAGGTGGGTGCCTCATGTAGTTCTGAACCAGCCCCTATTCAGGGACATCTTTACTGTCAATCGGGCTGGGCGCTGATGCGGCTGGCGGAACTCAGTGGGGGTTCCCATCGGTTTGCAGCACAGGCTGATATTGCTCATTATCTGTATCCCCATACTGATTCTCACTCAGCGCTTCTTCCCATGTTGCGGTGCAAACAGTTTAAAAACATGGAAGACTTGTTCCCAAATTGTGCTTTCCTCCCTTTGGAGGTCTTTGTTAACTCTGCGTCATCTCCATTGGTAGATATGCTTAGCTATTACAACCTTAACATGTCTTAAAACAGCTGCCCCCCCCCCCCACTTTCTGGATGCCCTGGGGGATTGGGAGACTGTCTTTCCTATTGATGAATCCCTTATTTAAGCCAATTGTCACCCACATGTACACTATGCTCTCTCGGGCTACCTCAGAACCGGAATTGCATGGCTGTATGCAATGGTTTGCAGATCTGGTTCATGATATTACTGATAAACAATGGACCTTTTGCTGTGCTCTCACAAAATATATTTCTGCAAATGAGAAATATTGATTGATTCATTCTAAATACTTACATAGGGCATTTTATACTCCAGCTGCCATGTTGAAACATGGCATATCGTCTGACCCTACATGTCGTAGATGCACTGCCCCTGCCACAGACTTTCTTCATCTTGCGTGGTTGTAGCCCCAAATTGCGGCCTTTTAATCTCAAGTAACAGGGACCCTTGTCATCATGGCAGAAGTGCGACCCTCATTACTCCTCTGTTGCTCATACTAGGGAGTGAGATGGATGTCCAAAGCACTATAGGAAGCTGTTGGCCAAGGTACCCCTTTTAGGTTGGAGACCGGTTGCATTGACAAGGGGGGGTGCAGGCTTCCAAGATTTCAAGTGTTGGTGGAAGGACAAGATTATGTGTGTCGAATTGGCTGAGTCAAAAGCGAAGTTGCTTCTGCCCAACTCTAGGCCGAGAGATTTTTGGGGACCTCTCCAAGATATGTTGGAAACCTTAATGTGTCTGAGTCATCGGTATACCTCTATATATTATGTGATGGTTGCAGAGAGGAGATGGAAACATGCTACCATGTAGACTTGGTGCAATATAGATCTGCCTTAAGGGGGAAAATGAATTTTGGGGGGGGGGGAAGGGGAGGCGTGTTGGATCATGACTATTTAATGAAGTCACATTATCTTACTTCAGTGTGGGGCTTTTGCATGAAGTAATAGGTTTGATTACTGTTGGATTTGATTCTAGTTTCGTTTATTTCAATTAAATTAATAAAACAAAAGGAGGAAACTGCAACTTCGAGAATGCAACTTTGCTGTTGACAAAAGAAAACGAAAAAATAACAATGACTGGGAAAGGGAAAAAGCCAACTATTTAGATCCCTAAAGACTTTCATTGACCTTCAAGGTCAACAATACTCCATCCAAAAGGACATTTAAACCCCGGTTTCCTAAATAAACTCCTACAAAGCAGCCTTTTTGCCTGAAGTCAATCTCTTCAAACCATTCAAGGGACTCAATTTCATTGTGTCCATCTCAACAGCTTCCCTGTTTATAAATTCTCTCCGGTATCAACACCAAACAATCCTGATCTGGGTCTTAGTTCAACAACATAATAGATCAATCTCCTGTCAGCACCAGCTGTGAGGTAATTCCTGATACACTAAAGAACTGGGATGAAAGCGAAATTTGCCAAGATGAGTGGATGACGTCCAAGTTAACATTAAAACCCCCTCTGTGTGAAATGTATACTTTGCTTTCAGTCCTGCTTAAGATGCAATCTTAGATATCTGATAACTATCTCATGGTAAGCCCGTAAACAACTAAATGTATCCCTTTTTCAACCAATGGTTCAAGTCCTTTACTCCAGACTGAAATAGCACCCAAATATCACGACTTTACCCTGTCACCTTCTCTTAACTTGTTATTACCCTTGACACAAACCTTTCCATGATGATCCACCACATCAACAAGCTCTCTATATCAGTAGGTCTTTGCCTGCACGCCCTAAAGAGGAAACCACTCTTGTTCCCCCCTCCCATTTTCAAAAACAGCAGCCCATGCTCGCCTTCCCTCTAGTTTAGAATATGGCAAAGGAGTACTAGTGAGCAGCTCTCAAATTGCTGCCATGCTATACGGAGAACTGAATGCAATGCTGAGACTAGACTTGTGCATCTACCAGGAAATACAACCACGTCACACCGATCCATGCCAAAATACAGCGGCTTCCTATCAAGGCCAGAATAGGGTTCTAACTGGGCTGAGATTTCCTCCTTTGAAACTGCCCACACCCAACATCGACCCTTCTCAGGTGCAGCCTGGCTTTTGAGGTGGATTTAAGAATGAAACCCACCCTGGTGTCCTTCCACAAACAGTGAGAACGCATCTATTGAGACTATATTTGTTGGACTTAGGGAAAACAAACTGCCATCTGATCCTGCTTCCCCTTCCGTTTGCCCTACCTGCTCATCCGTTCTCGTACTGCTGATTATGACTTTTCCTTTAGTTGATGCTTAAATGTGATGTCATGTTACAACTGTATTATTTTAAGTTTGTATTCACTACACTATAGACCTTTCACCATTGTGGATATGTGTAATGCAGGGCACTCTCATACCATTCAGATCTCAGCGCCATTGAACAAATAAGAAAAAACATATATTTATTAAAGTGTGCACCTAAGTCTGAGAGTAACCAGTAAAACCTTAGGATATTGTAAACGATATGTCCCCGGATATTTTATTTGTAATTCCTCCACTGTATTTCGTAAGGAGCGTTGTAAACAGAATGCCAAGCCCAGATGTCGTGTCTCCTCAGTCCGTATAGCGTCTGATCGGAATTACAAATAAAATAAATAAATATCCGGGGACATATCGTTTACAGTATCCTAAGGTTTTACTGGTTACTCTCAGACTTAGGTGCACAGTTTGGAATTGGTGCACCTTTACTAAATATTTATTCATGCTTGGATTAATACTGACCTGATTGTACGATCAATATACTTTCTTTTAGCCTACTCCCCAGCCTAGTCAGATGTCCATCCTGGAGGATCGCAATATTTCAGAGACCTTCAGTTGCTCGGACATTATTATTTTTCATTAAAGAATGCGAAATCGAACCCGATTTTCTGGTCTTCAATATAGGACTGCATACACCGCATAATAAGCTTACCGCTTGTTTCTTTGCCCTGAAGAAGTACTTTCCAGGACGAAATGCGTCGGCTGTTCGTTTTTCTACTGTTGACAAATAAATCAATCAATCCAATCACATCTCTGGACGTCAATATTTGTGCTTGTACAATTATTGTGTTTGCACTTTTTAATTTATGGTGCACCTGTGCTTTTTTCATTATATGCTTAAGTCCGGTATAGGACTGTCATTGTGATGGCGGGTGCTTGTTCGGTGTGCACACAATCCCCTTTTCAATCTTACAAATTGAAAGGGTTAATTATAATAGAGGTAATTCTTGATCAGGTGCAGTTTCATGAAGTTTCCGCCATCTACCATGTTTTAGAACTTGAAAGGAGGTACTTTACAATTCATTGAGATTGCAGTACTATCTGAGTTCTGTCATTCCAGGAACAATTGCAGTATGTCACAGGATTGCCTAGATATTCTCGAGCTCCACAGGCCCCACAGAACTGGCCCTCCGCCATGTTAGAAGTGGTTCAAAACTCTGTGGCTCCCAAACAATATGTACTAGATGTCTCCTCCATGCTGTAACTTGTGATTGGCTCTGCTGACCTCTCTCTCAATTCACAGTGAACACTTGATGCTTATACAAGAGATTATCTTTGGTTTGGCTCTGATATACTAGCAGCAAGAAATTCACATGAGGACAAGAAGAGGGTATCGGGGACATCAACAACCGCAGTGCTCCACCTACCTACAATACTTCGAGGATCCAGCACAACGGCAGCACATCCTGCTCCCTCAGCCCCTTTTGTGGCCTCAGTGCACCATGCGGTTTGATATCCATATTCGATACAAGGAATTTACACTTTAAGAAAGAAATTCAAAACCTCTCAACTTTGCTGCAGTGATACCACCTTCCAGTCTGGATCTGCCAGAATGTGCTTCAATGTGCAGTGATTGCAGTATCGTCACTCCTGCTTGAAATGAAAGTCATGTCATTTGTATCTGGTTTTCATTAGCACTATGGTGGGTTATGTTTCTATAGCGCCCAACACTATCAAGCTTTCACTTTAAAGTGCTGTAGGGAGATCATGACTGAGTTAGGAATGACAAGAGAAAGGGGAAATTAAGGAAGGGAAGTCATATTAATCAAGAGTTTAGTTCAAAGCACTGAGAGGGAACAACCGTTGGCCCTTTAACATGTATATGACATACATCACTGTCCCACATAGGGATAGTAAGCATTATATGCATTTTGCAATAAAATGCAATACAACTGTCTTGTCTTTCAGCACTTGAACAAATGTATAGTATTTTAACAAGACAATAGCAATGCTTTCCACTAGGAATGGTAATAAAAACCTCTTTTGGGGGGAGGAGCCAAGATGGCGACCGGAGCGGACCTGTAGACTCCCGGCTCCGCGAGTCTTTTTCCGCCTCGCTAAAATCCTGCATTTAAATCCTGGCATACTTGATGGTGGACGGTGTGCGAAACGGTGCTAATCTCGGCGGTGCTTTCCCGGACCCGCGATTCGCCCGGCAGCCGAAGATATTCGCCTCCTGACCCTGGACCCCACGGACGAGGACCCCTCCTGCCGTGCCCCGGGGACTAGCTGCCGGCTGGAGCGCTCTGCCGGCGCTGGCTGTGGCGGAACCAGAGTGACCCCTGAGCGGCGCTTCTCGAGCTCGGTCGCCTGAGACGGAGTGAGGCAGGCGGCGAGAGGACTGGGCTTGCGGAGCTGTTGGACTCCGGCGCGGCGGAGCCCTTGTTAGAGACGGCGAGTACGGGAGGAGACTGTCCGGCCATCTTGGGTCGCGCATTGCCCGCGGACCCCGTGCCTCGCCGCCTGCGGACGCAGAGGGTCGCCTACATCGAGCGGAGTGATTTGTGGACACGGTGCACGGCTCCCGGATAGCAGCTACGAGGGGAGGGCGCCAGTGCTCTCCTTTTGTCGGCGACTGCTGGTTCCATCTGTACATGATGGCGGAGTGCGCCGCCAGGCTTTGTGGTGAGGTGCGCTCGCCCATGCCAGCTACCGGTGCCGCCCTGACGGTAGGAGTACCGGCGACTCGAGAGACCCCCCGGAGAACTAAGACCTGGGGGCAACAGCTTGAACCCTCGCTTGCAACCGTCTTGTCAGCCCTGCACGATCTCCGCTTGGACGTCCGACGCGGCCGCCTGGAATTGGGGGACCGGCTGGACCAATTGGTGTCTGGGTCGGGACGGTGCACTACTGGACTGGAACCTCCAGGTTGCCGCCTGTCGCTGCCTGCACCGTGTCGGGAATCTGCGCTTTCCCTCGCCTGTGGTTTAGCAGAGTTCGCTGTGTCTCCCGCTGCTGCTCGAGACCCTTGGATTGAAGATTCTACATGGGACACTTTGTTTCCCCTCCCGACGCAGTGTGCAACATTGTGGCTGGATTCCCTGTCGTATGTGCCTCGAGACCTGCCTGGGCCGTTGCAGCCGCCTATTCCTATTGCGCTGAGCCTCTTTTCTATCCTGCATGTAACAACGAGTGACTTTGGTGGGATCATGGTACATTTTGTTAAATCCGTGGGACTCCTTGGTGACTCATTGCGGCCATTTTGTGCTTTCTTGTTGATGACCTCCTCCCTCCTGCCATTTTACTCCTTTGCTATGTGGTGGGCGGGCCTCTTTTGGGGGGTGAGTCTGGGGGTGTATCCACGTTCGGGCCAGGGCTAAGCCTAAGTCGATGAGCGGCCATGATGGTTCTTTGTCTCGGTGGGGGCGGGTATTTTTCATGCGCTCTGTTTTTTGGGTTTGTCTGGGGTCGGATCGGGGTTAGGTTCTCCACGTGTTGTCGGCTGCTGGGCTGATGGGACCGGGGTTGGAAGTCGTACATTCCTTTTAAATTCGCACATGTCTCAATGTTTTTCCTGAACTGCTTTTGCACTAATGACTGGCTCTCAACAGCCGAAGATTGTGTGGGGACTGTGTTTCTGACTGGGGTACCGGGAATGTTTTGATTGGCTCCTCCTCCCGTTTCACTTGTAGTTTTTGGGGGTTGTAGATTAGGAAGGCCTTTTCTCACTCTCAATACTCTGCGGTGACATCTGTATTACTTTTCCTCCTTTTTCCTTTCTTCTTCTTTTGCTTGACCTACATTTCGGGTTCTTTATGGGGCGACAGGCACATTGTCGGGGGGGGTAGGCCGTAGCCTCCGCGTTGGTGCAGGGTGGGGGGGTAGATTTAATTTTTGTTTTTAGTTCTATGGGCCTTTTCTTTTATTTTCTTGTGCCTTCTCAAGCTGTCTTCCTCTCTGGGTCAGTGATAGGGGATGGTTGGGAGTGGGTGGCACTGGAAGTGGCACGAGTGTGGCTCCTGTTGACCGCTTTGTTCCTTTATTGCTTTGCCGCTTTGACAAAGAGCTTCACGTAACTGATTTTATTTTTATTGTCGCCTATTCATGTGGACTCATTGCACGGACTCGGATCTCCTTTCTATTTATCCTTCATTGACTTTTCTTCCATCAAAAACTTTAAAATTTGACCTTACTGCTCCTTCTCCCTGGCGGCATGCCCCTTCCAGTGTAACGGTGACCAATTGCTGTCGTAATATTTGTTGCCGCCGGTAGATCGTAATGTTGACACCTGTGCTCATAAGTTGTGTGGCCGGCCGGATGGTTGTAGGCCCGTATTTGTACTTCTGCAACATGCACAATAAAGGTCTTCAAAAATTTTTTTTAAAAAAAAAAAAAACCTCTTTTGGCATCGCACAGAATTGATGGTAGAGAGGCTGGCACTAAAAAGACTGGAAAATAAGGTCAAAGACACACCCCAAATCCTGTCTCCACATCATCCAGGGTCAACCAAGTTCTGTCTCTAGGGCAGGTGGGGAGGAGGTGCTTGTAAACCTACACTTGTTCTGCATCGCACAAAATCAGAGTGGTCTTTTCTAAAACAGGTGAGAACTGTGCTTTGTATCACAATAAACACTATAGCATTCATTGCTTACCTGCGACTGAGCTTTCAAGCAACCATCCTTCTGCACCGTTCTGGGGATCACTAGGCAATGGATCGTTTTCATCAGGTCTTAACATTATCTGTGTGGTTAAGTCCTGTGGTGTTTTCTTAGTGGTTTCTTCCTGATTTTCAGTTTGGACATATAGTGAAGAGTGCTGATAATCCCTGGGAAACTGATCTTCGCCTTTTTCAGTATTTGCAAGGAGACTTGAAACCTGGGAAGACATATCAGTGCAGTCGTTGCTTTTCTCGGCAGATGTCTCTCCCCCGTCTTCATCCCTAAGCCAGCCCATGGAGCACGGAGTGCTTAAGTCAGATGTGGGATCCTCTACTTCAACCTTCACTATGTCCAAGTTGTCATCCGAATAGCTGGCAGAATGCTCCTCCTCATTGCTGCCCGTCTTAGAGTCCATAATATCATCAAAATCCACAGTTGAAGGTTTCTCTTCTTTAAAACGTATCACCTGCTCCACACGGTTTTCACAATTCCTGGCAGAAAGGTCCTTCAATGTGTTACCATCTGTAATATCCATGATGACTCCGCAATCCTTGATAGATTGCTTCTTGCCTTCTTCAGTTTTCACAATGTGGTTAGAATCCTGCTGGAGGTGGGAAGATGATGACTTCTCAACTTCCATCTTCTGAGGCTCAGTGGAGTTCTTGGATTTTTCATTAGCTGGCTCAACCCAGACTATGGTGTGCCGAGCACCTTCCACTTCAATCTCCATGATAACATCACTCTGTTTGGCAGAAGGTTTAGCCCTTTTGCGATTCCTTACACAATTCTCTAGGTCAATGCAATCCTGGGCTGATGGTTTCTCCTCTTTGATACTCTTCACCTTGTCCACAATGAGTTCACGATCACTGGCAGAAGGGCGCTCCCCTTTGTTGTCCTCCTCAGGGTACATGCTGTCCCCACAATCCATGGTCGAACTTTTCTCCTCTTTAATCCTCTTCACCTTCTTATTAGGGCCTTCACACAGCTGAGCTTTTTTCCTGGGTGAACACTTCTTTCCATCTTTGATCTGTGCACCCCTCTTATTTCCTCTAAATGATGCCTGGTACATCTTCACTGATGTAATCTGTAACAATAGATATATTCAAGGTTACCAATGCTCAATGTGTAGAAATAGAGAGAAGAGAAAGACAGAGATAAAGAGAGAGATGAAAGACAAAACAGAGGCTGCAGGGGATCGAGGAGGAAGAGAATTTAATAATATACGGCATCACATATTCAACCTACTGGTTAGTGTGACCACTGACTTCTCTTTACATTGGACCCAAGTGTTCAGATGCCATGTAGTCGTTAACTGCTCTAGTATGGAAGAAAAACAGCACCACACAAGTACAGTATCTGGGACTGGCTCTGCATGTGTGACCGGTTGCCGTTTTTCTGTTAGGTCTCATCAGTTAACAAAAGCTGTAGAACAGCAGCTGAAGTATGAGCAGGAGACGCCTGGAAAACTCGATGTTTCACTGGCAAAACTAGTAATGTAGAATTTGTTAGGGTCCCTGCCTGTGACAGGGCATCTGCAGAGCTGTATAGTGGTAACTTAAAAACTCCTACACACTTGAAATGAATCGACAAAGCTGCTTGTCGGTACTCCAATTTGAAGCAAAATACACAATGTGCTGACGCACTGTGTTCAGTTTACTATTCACTGAAAAGCATTCCTGAAAACATATCTCACCTAACTCAGTTTTGGCAGTTTCTTCACTTTTATTAACTTCAAAGAAGATAAATCCAGTTCAGGAGTAGGAAATGCATTCCTTATGAAAACATTCTTGTACCGCCATCCATATTGGACATTAAAAGCATAACCAACACGTTTTGTGGCCCTCCCCTGCTTCATGAAGTCTCTTTGTATAGGTTTCTAATTTATCTTGGTATTCTGCCCTATTTATAAAATCCATCACTTCTAAATAGTGCAGGGTTAATATGTGCATTAAGCACATGGAACAAGGTAGGATGAGTGATGTTAATCACATCTTGTTTTATCTGTTTTTATTGGATTTTCAAGTATACTTGTTTCAAGTTACAATTCACACATATCATTACTTACAAGAATAGCTATTACAATGCAGGTCGCTAATTATGATACCACATGTTCATGGTTACATTATATTGCCTGCTACAAAATGACACGAGGTTGGACAGTTCCTTGCTAACATGTGTGCAATAGTCACTGTTGGTGAACATCATCAGATGCTGTAGTATAGAACATGTATCAATTACAAAGCTAAACAGTTTTTCAAAAAAACAAATACAATATTTACAACATGCACATTGCATATGGCTATCAGCGGAGGAAAAAGGGGGCGAGAGGAAAAGAAGAAGCAAGAGGAGATGCCCTCCTGTTCCCCCGCCCACTAATTGCATGCCCTCCTGTTCCCCCACCCACTGCAACATATTATTTGCATGCATTAGCAAGTATGAATAGGTTCCCCTCGCAGTGACCCCACTGCCCCCGACCAACTGCGGCTAACTCGGTGTGACTAGCCTGTGTGCTCTGCAGGAGTACTTCTGTTAAGTTTGGCTTAACTGCCCTCCTCACCCATCTTATCAACTCCATTCATAGTAGGAGCACTTATTTCTGTGCGGAGATCTGCAATCAGGGTGTCCCAGTGTGCGGTTATAGGGTATTTCCTTAGACCCAGATTGTCCTCTCTATGCAAGGCTGTGCTCTCCGCGTGTGTCTAATTTGTGAACGAGTGCAGGCAGCCCATAGCATGCTGGGGACTTGTCCCAGATCGATTAAACTGGACTCAACCTGGCGTTTCTTACCCCTACGGTACCGCCTCATAATGCATACCTCCCACATGAAAGTAATGTATCCACTCTGTGCAATGCGTCAAATGCTCCTACACTACCTTTCCGTAGAGCGCAAGTTGGTGGCAACCCCACAACATATTTTGTTTTTTACAGTGTTTTATATAGCACGAATTTGACCCAAATCGGGTATCAGAGTGCTTTACATAGCACCAGTTGCATTACATGAGGACACATTCATTTTTTTTTTGTTAGGCACGGGGAGATTACGTGATTTGCCCAGAATAACAGAATGTTCAGCGTCATTGCTGAGACTCGAACCCAGTTCCCCAGATTTGAGGCTGACCGCCCTAGCCGTTAGGCCAACTCCTCTCCTATTTGCAATAGATCAGCATTTACCAGATGTCAGGGGGGACAGGCTGCTTCATTGGGCTGATACATGTCTCACTGTCTATGCGCTGATACATGTCTCACTGTCCTTGGGCTGATACAGGTCTCCCTGTCCATGGGCTGATACAGGTCTCCCTGTCCATGGGCTGATACAGGTCTCCCTGTCCATGGGCTGATACAGGTCTCCCTGTCCATGGGCTGATACAGGTCTCCCTGTCCATGGGCTGATACAGGTCTCCCTGTCCATGGGCTGATACAGGTCTCCCTGTCCATGGGCTGATACAGGTCTCCCTGTCCATGGGCTGATACAGGTCTCCCTGTCCATGGGCTGATACAGGTCTCCCTATCCATGGGCTGATACAGGTCTCCCTGTCCACGGGCTGATACAGGTCTCCCTGTCCACGGGCTGATACAGGTCTCCCTGTCCACGGGCTGATACAGGTCTCCCGGTCCATGGGCTGATACATGTCTCACTGTCCATGGGCTGATACATGTCTCACTGTCCATGGGCTGATCCATGTCTCACTGTCCATGGGCTGATAGAGGTCTCACTGCCATGGGCTGATACATGTCTCACTGTCTATGCGCTGATACATGTCTCACTGTCCATGGGCTGATACATGTCTCACTGTCCATGGGCTGATTCAGGTCTCTCTGTCCATGGGCTGATACATGTCTCACTGTCCATGAGCTGATTTAGGTCTCACTGTCCATGGGCTGATACATGTCTCACTGTCCATGGGCTGATACATGTCTCACTGTCCATGGGCTGATACAGGTCTCACTGTCCATGGGCTGATACATGTCTCGCTGTCCATGGGCTGATACAGGTCTCACTGTCCATGGGCTGATACATGTCTCACTGTGCATGAGCTGATACAGGTCTCACTGTCCATGGGCTGATACAGGTCTCACTGTCCATGGGCTGATACAGGTCTCACTGTCCATGGGCTAATACAGGTCTCACTGTCCATGGGCTGATACAGGTCTCACTGTCCATGGGCTGATACAGGTCTCACTGTCCATGGGCTGATACATGTCTCACTGTTCATGAGCTGATACATGTCTCACTGTCCTTGGGCTGATACAGGTCTCACTGTCCATGGGCTGATTCAGGTCTCACTGTCCATGGGCGGACACATGTCTCACTGTCCATGGGCTGACACATGTCTCACTGTCCATGGGCTGACATAGGTCTCACTGTCCATGGGCTGATACAGGTCTCACTGTCCATGGGCTGATACATGCCTCACTGTCCATGAGCTGATACAGGTCTCATTGTCCATGGGCTGATACAGGTCTCACTGCCCATGGGCTGATACAGGTCTCACTGTCCATGGGCTGATTCAGGTCTCACTGTCCATGGGCGGACACATGTCTCACTGTCCATGGGCTGACACATGTCTCACTGTCCATGGGCTGACATAGGTCTCACTGTCCATGGGCTGACACATGTCTCACTGTCCATGGGCTGACACATGTCTCACTGTCCATGGGCTGACACATGTCTCACTGTCCATGGGCTGACACATGTCTCACTGTCCATGGGCTGATACATGTCTCCCTGTCCATGGGCTGACACATGTCTCCCTGTTCATCGGCTGATACAGGTCTCACTGTCCATGGGCTGATACAGGTCTCACTGTCCATGGGCCGACACAGGTCTCACTGTCCATGGGCCGATTCAGGTCTCTCTGTCCATGGGCTGATACAGGTCTCACTGTCCATGGGCTGATACAGGTCTCACTGTCCATGGGCTGATACAGGTCTCACTGTCCATGGGCCGATACAGGTCTCACTGTCCATGGGCTGATACAGGTCTCACTGTCCATGGGCCGACACAGGCCTCACTGTCCATGGGCCGATTCAGGTCTCTCTGTCCATGGGCCGATTCAGGTCTCTCTGTCCATGGGCCGATACAGGTCTCACTGTCCATGGGCCGATACAGGTCTCACTGTCCATGGACTGATACAGGTCTCACTGTCCATGGGCTGATACAGGTCTCACTGTCCATGGGCCGATACAGGTCTCACTGTCCATGGGCTGATACATGTCTCACTGTCCATGGGCTGATGGTCTCACTGTCCATGGGCTGACTCAGGTCTCACTGTCCACGGGCTGATACAGGTCTCACTGTCCACGGGCTGATACAGGTCTCACTGTCCTCGAGTCCTTGAGTCTGCCTCTAGGCCAGGCATGGGGCAGAGGTGTGAATTGGGCCCTCAAAAGCAGCTCTGAAGGTGGCTTGGCTGCCTCCTGCCCCATGGGGGTTTGTGCCTGGTGCGCCCCCTCTCCTCCACGGGGGGTGGGGTTGGTTGCGCCCCCCCTCTCCTCAATGGGAGGTGGGGTTGGTTGCGCCCCCCCTCTCCTCCATGGGGGATTGGGGGTGGTTGCACCCCCCTCTCCTCCATGGGGGGTTGGGCCTAGATGCGCCCCTCGGTTCTTCCATTAACATGAAGTCTTCTGCTCCAGTGGAGTCATTCACAGACGCCCCCCCCCCTTCCCTCCCCCTTCCCTTGTGTATCCACAGCTGATGCGTCACTGATAGCCTTGCTCCCGCCCCAGGGAGCGCTGCGAGGCGTGGTCTGCGGCGCTTTCCTCCACTCTCAGTGAACGGAGAGGCCGTGGAGGCCACGGGTCCGGAGCTCTCCATCCGCCCCTCCCCCCGGCCCCCTTTAGACAGAGTCCTCCGGGCCCCTACCTGAGGAAAGGCGGCCCCCGGGCCAAGGCCTCGAGCTGAGCCGGTCACCCAAAGCGCCTCGAGGCCTCCTCCGCTGCAGCAAGGCGCACATGCCTCAGCGAGGCTCTCTGCGCATGCGCTACCGGACAGTGCCCTCCCATCGCGTGAGGTGCGCAGCTCATCTCTGCGCATGCGCAGTACTCTCCGCGCACTCCTAATTCTATACGCACGCTCGAATCAAGTATGACTTCATTATTGCGCATGCGTTATTGAAGTGTACTACTGTGTGCGCGTGCTCCGTTCATCCTCGTAGAGCTCGCGAGCTGTAGCTATCTGTTCAAGAGCTCTGAAAAAAACATTTAATTTCTGAGCATGCGTAGTGAGGCAGTGACTAATTCAGTTCTGAGCATGCGCAGTAAGGCAATGTTCACTCGTGTCTGAGACGGAACAGGCAGTGTGCGCACGCGCAGTGGAAAACAATGGTGGACCTGACAAGTCTTTTTTATATCCAAATAATGATAGCCATTGCTTGAAATGGAACTATGGAGGTGGAGGTATCAGAGGGCGTGTCTGCTACAATAAGTGCAATGCCCAAGCCTCTCCTTTTTTGTTGCAAGATCCTTTTTGCCTTTAAACCGGAAGTTGGTTTCATGTTACACCAAAGTTACACTAAAACCCATTAAAATAACGGTCTGTCTTTTCTTTACCGTCTCAGTTTCAGGAGCTAAGGAATAGTGTATTTATTAACTTGCTTCTAAGGGCTATCTAATTAAGTCGATAAACTTTGCCATTCTTGCGAGAATAGATGTTGTTTCCAAAAGACACCAGTCTGACGCATCCTTACACAATATGATGCCAGAGTCCCTTAGTATAGGACGAAGCAGCCTTTATCGTTCACTCATCAGTTTGGGTCAGCAACATAAAAGGGGAAACCAGGATCCCTGTGATAGTTACATAGCCGACAGGAGACTGCACCATCTTCTTGCGCCCATACTGGATTAAAATCCGAAATTCTAAGGGCCGTGAGCCTCATGAAAAGAATGTTCCTGCGGGCTTGGGCCCCTAGTCCTTCCCGTAAGTACTGTTGCGCTTCCCACAAAGTATATGATTCGTCCAGTGCCAACGTGATGGTATTATGGCAGAGTGCAGCGCGATCCTTTTTGAACGAAATAGAGTGGACTTGCCGTTTCATGATATTTATCTAAGCCTTTTGCAAGATGTCAGGTAGAGACCAGCTATCAGCTTCAATATTTAGAGTCTCTAGTGCTTTGCTCAACTTGATTTGCCAGGGGGGGTCCTCTTCTTTGAAGATTATTGCCAGATGATATTTCAGAGTGTTATTCGAGGCTTTGAGGACCCTGATGTAATACTTAATTAGGTCCCGCTAAAGGGTCAATTCTGGTCTACAGAGGCCTAATTCCAGCCATAGCCTAGTGTTCCTTGCATACCTAGGTGCTTGTAACACCGACTTGTGGTATTTAATCTGAGCGGCTGCTACTAATTTGTCTAAAGCACCCAGGAATGCCAAGTGGCCATAGTTAATAGCCAGAATTAATTTTGCCTTTAGCACCCTCAGCATGGGATCTGCTGTCGGGCTGGACAGGCGTTGGCTTAAGCGTCTTAATTTTAGGATGACACTGTTGGTTTTGGCAATTAGGTGTTTTGTATGTCTTGCCGGAGTAGTCCTCTCGAATAGCCAAACCCCAAGATATTTATAAGCTGCTGTTGTCCTAATTCGGTGGTCTCCCAGTTTCGAGGTAGCATGTTTTTTGTGGGAATATCTACCAAATATCATTATCTTTGTTTTGCTCTGGTTGACTGTCAAGCAATTTTTCTTGTTGTACGTTCCCAACTCCTTTAAAGCTCTTTGAAGACCGACCCTGGTGTGATCCAACACTACTGCATCATCAGCGACATAAAAAGCACTGGAGGAAGCTTAGGACTCTTCATAAGTGGCTGGGTGTCCTTGTATGAAACGAGTCTAGAGGCACAAATAGAAGTCACAAGAGGGTGCAGGTAGCTGCAAAGTTTTCAGGTAGCTTTTATGTGACATTTCCATTCTTTCAGTGCTCTTGCAAGTGACATTAAATTGCCAAACGTGCAACACTTTGACACATACTACTCCTAGAAAGGGTTAAAAAAAAAGAATTCTAGCTAGCACATCATGAATTTTCAATTCTATTTATGACACCAAGGCGAGCATTATGCTTCTCTTTCTTCGCTTAGCTTAAACAGCAGATAAGGAAAACTTCAAACTACATAACCCAAGAGCCTTAGCGACCCTTCTCTCCACCAATCACATGTAACCAGTCCCATAATATATATGGTCCACAAACGGTAGTCCTTTCTCTTTCTTTGCAAACTAAACTGTGTAAGTCCATAAACTCGAACCACCAACAGAATTCCGCAGGTCCCTGGCTCTTGTCCACCGATCCAACTCCAACGTTCGACCAGGAACTCCGTCGTCATCCACTGAACCGATCTCAGACCTCTCCTAAGCACCTTCAGGTCGCCTTGGAGGGAATCACATTAATTCAAAACAATCAAGTTAAAATATATATTAAATATATCAAAGGTAACCGTCAGTAATCTGTAAAATCATCAACAGTACCTATGGTGGGATAATCTTCACCTCTGTGTCCTTAATAGAATTGAAAATATCGATGCGCCAGCTCAAATTTTTTTATTCTATGTCAGGGAATGGTACAAAGGTACACAGGTAGTTTATTGTGATGATTATTTAAAATCTTACAACATTTTGAACTAAAAGAAACATTTTAAAGTTATATTCCAGCTTAAAATCATATAAAATGACATTAAATATCCTTTACAACAATTAAGTATTTGCTATAGTTACATCTCTGAGTTTCTTTTTAGCTAACAGAAGGAACTTTACAAAGGCGGAGTTTAAAATGATATAATTTGAGATCATACATTTCATCACGGCCTGCCTACATGACCGTGTGCCGCGTGACTTGAGATGAACTTTTAGCAATGTATGGGGGAGTGAGCGTAGCGGGCCGGAAAAGCAGGCGAGGAGGCCGTATGTAGTGGGCAATATTGGACTTTTATTGCGGATGAACAGTAAA
Organism: Lissotriton vulgaris; assembly: GCF_964263255.1. NCBI lineage: Eukaryota > Metazoa > Chordata > Amphibia > Caudata > Salamandridae > Lissotriton > Lissotriton vulgaris. The sequence continues at coordinate 811,847,382 of NC_141700.1, forward strand.
GATAGTTCCAACAGTCAGAAAGGGAGGCTCCCGGCGATGGACTCTGGTTCGGTTCTTCTCTGCTTCTCGGCGTCCTCCGATAGTCCAGGGATGGCTCCGATGTCTGGGAGTTTCCAAGGAGGACCGGAAGAGAGGAAAGAAAACAAGGGACCGTTAGTCCTATCAGAAGTCAACGAGGCACAAATGCTCACCGTCACCCGGGTAGTGCAGGAGGGGGCGGAAAGAGACAGTGCGGGAAGGAAGGTACCGGGAGTATGGAAGACAGGTCGGGAAAAAGAGAGGGTGCCGAGGTGGGACGTGAGAGTAACGGACGGGTTCTTTCTGTGAGGTGCTATATACGTATTATACAGTGCAGGGGCGGTGAGTCTATGGAGAGAGAGGGGTTATTTACAGGGACTTTAACACGGACTCCTAATGAGTAGGGAAAAAGAAGGCAAAAGGCACTCACGCGGTCCGCCGTAACTCTCCAGTGAGTTACGGCCGCTCTCCAGCCACCTCCTTGGGACTCCACCACTCTTCTGTCCACACGTCTTCCTCGCACGTCTGCTCTCCTTCTCCGTCTCCAGCCAGAGGGTCCTGCCACGAAACTCCGACGACGGGTTGTACTTGCTCTCCGGTTTTATCCTGTGCTGGCGCTGCCTTTGGGGCGGGACTTCCGGGGTCAGCGGGATATGGTTCCTCCGGACCTGTTCCTCGGGTTGGTCCCTGTGGGAGAGAGAAGGGCGGGGTTTCGTTTGTGATGGCTGGTGTTCCGATTTCATTACAAGACCGGAGGCTGACATTATGCATTTATCCTTTAATAGCAACTCACACAGCCGCACTACATCACAAAGGATAAAGTTCTAGAGTCATAACAAAGGATGTATCTAGGAGATGATCTGCCTCTTTTAAAAGCGGCTCGCCAGCAGATAAGTCACTACTTTCTTTCTCTCTCATATCTTTACTTGATACGCTATTTTATGGCAATTTTCTTGTATTGTTTAAGCTATATTGGGCTTATATCTTTATCTAATGCCTTTTTCATATTGTGTTGAGGGGGTACGCTAATGTCGTTTTGCTAATTTTAATTGTTGAATTGTTATGTAGTTTTTAATCCTATTGCGCCCTGCCCCTTCCAGGGACGTACTTGTTATCACCCGGGTGGCGCTAGTTCTACCTCCCCCCCCCCCCCCCCTCCATGGACTTCCAATTTATGGTCGTCCTTCGCTTCACACCCTTCTCCTGTCTGACCCCGCAGCGTCCCCTTCGCTGCCCGCCTCTCACCCGTCTGAGACTTCGCCTTTCCAACTGCTTTCTCGGCGCTTTCGCCTTCCCGACTGCTTTGCTTCCTTTTCTCCGGTTTCCCGGAGCAAGCGCCGCTTGGAGGAAGGCACCTTAGCAACGCCCGCGTTGCGTGCCTTTCCTCCCAAGCGACTTTCCTCTCCCCGGCGGCTGAGCTCGAGCACTCCTCGGCAATTTTGCCAGTTGCTCCGCTCCAGCCGCCGGAGAGACTTCCACACATTGCGCTAGTGCTACAAACGCTATAAACATCCCCCAAGGCTCTTTTAATCCATACTAAAGCCGGATTAACAGTACTTAAACCGGATTAACTGCCCTTACATGCTGTAACTGCCCTTTCATGCTTAAACCCCCCCCCCTTTACCCTGTGATATATTCCCTGATTAGATTGTAACTGCCCTTTCATGCTTAAACCCCCCCCTTTACCCTGTGATATATTCCCTGATTAGATTTACACGTCTCTTATAAATAGATTTACCCCTTACAAACACTTCAAACACTCCATCCAAGGGAGGTCCGTTGTTCTGAAGATGGACAACGTTTCCGCTGTGGCCTATATCAATCGCCTTGGAGGGACGAGATCTGCGGATCTCTCCAATCTTGCAAGGAGACTTTGGATGTTCTGTCTGGAACACAAAATCTCCCTCAGGGCGGAATATCTTCCCGGGAAATCGAACATTTCAGCAGACTGGAATTCGAGATTCCTTATAGACTTCTCGGACTGGAAACTCGATGTGAACGTCTTCAATTCCCTCTCCCACTTTTGGGGTCCCATGGACGTGGATCTATTCGCCAGCAGGCTTACCTTCTAACTTCCCAACTACTTCAGTTGGATGCCAGACCCGGGCGCTCTTGCTGTGAACGCGTTTCTCCAACCCTGGTCCCACTTCCTGGGTTATGCCTTTCCTCCTTTCGCCATGATTCAGAGAGTCCTTCAGAAGGTCAGATCGGATCAATGCTCCTTGATCCTGATAACTCCCTTTTGGCCGTCCCAAGCCTGGTTCCCGACAGCCCTGGAACTAGCATGCGACATCCCCTTTCTGATCCCAGCCTCTCCAGGCCTGGTCTCAAACGCAGACGGGGAAGATCACCGTCTTATTCTCGAGGGGAATTTGAACCTTCTTGCCTGGAAAGTGTCAGGCAATCTAACGAGCTGTCTGGACTTTCGTCGACAGCTCTCTCTCTTCTCGGAGAATCTTGGGCACCTGGGACACACCTTAGATACAACAGCATTTGGAAAAAATGGTTTCATTGGTGCCTAGAAAGGAGTCTGGATCCCGTGGAGACTCCTGTCGTGAATATCGTTAATTTTCTGGTCGAACAATTTGACAGAGGCCTTTCCTATCGCTCTATTAACTGCTTCAGATCCGCAATCTCCGCTGGTCACGCTCCTATCAACGGTAAATCGGTAGGTAAAAATCCTATCATTTGTAGGGTCCTCAAGAGTATAAGACTAAGGAGACCCCCTAGACCTAAATACCAGACCCTTTGGGATGTCAAGTGCATTTTAGACCTTTTTTGTTCCTGGCCAGATAATTCTTCCCTTAATAGGAAGCTTCTCTCCTTTAAGCTTGCTACACTCTTGTGCTTAATTTCCTGTAGGAGGGTTTCTGACATCAGAAGCTTAGACATTTCAAATAGATGTTATGATATGTTTGGTGTCAAGTTCGAATTACTTAGAAGAACCAAAACGATGTCAGATTTTATCTTCTATCCTCGTTTTGACACCTTTCCTAAACTTTGTGTGGTTGCTTGCATGAAAGAATATGACGCTAGGATGTCTCTCCTGCGCCCCAATGGCGCAAATCAACTCTTAGTTTCCTTTGTGAAACCTTTCAAACCTGTTTCTTCCACCTCCATTGCTAGATGGGTTAAGTCTACCATGAAGCTCGCTGGTGTCGACCTCTCTAAGTTTCAAGCACATTCTGTCAGAGGAGCTATGGCCAGTAAGTCCTTCTGGTCAGGTGGTAAGTTGGATGATATTCTAAAAGCTGCTGACTGGTCAAATGCTAATACCTTTGCTCGTCATTACTGTAAGCCTATCGAGCATATGTCTGAGGTGGTCCTTCGGGGCTACGAACATGCATAATGTAGCCTCCGGTCTTGTAATGAAATTGCGATTCTCCTATTAACATGACCAGAGAATCTGGATTTCATTAAAGACACGGAGGCTGACATTATCCCTCCCTCCTCCCTTTCACAACTTGTGGGGTGTCAACTTATTACATCTACATCTTTGATATATTGTATTTGTGCATGATTTTATGAATTGCTTCAATTGGTTTTAATCTTTGCTATGACCATGTGATGAATTTGCTCTTCAGGCTCTTGGTTCTTACTCATTTCTTTCTTTCAGGCAACTCCGTTTAACCGGCTAGCCTTTTACTTGCCGAAGTTTCTTCCTTGATGTTTCATCTCATGAAGTTGTTTCCCGTTACCGGATCTCTCAGTTCCTTTTGAAGTTCTTCCTGCTGCGATTCTTTTAAAAGAGGCAGATCATCTCCTAGATACATCCTTTGTTATGACTCTAGAACTTTATCCTTTGTGATGTAGTGCGGCTGTGTGAGTTGCTATTAAAGGATAAATGCATAATGTCAGCCTCCGTGTCTTTAATGAAATCCAGATTCTCTGGTCATGTTAATAGGAGAATCGCAATTCCTGTCTCTGTTATGGCGTTTTGGCAGCAGGGATTCAGTCCCGGTGGTGCCGGACAAGGTACGTGAGGGGGAGGGTGGCCTCCAGGTAGGGGTCTTCGGGACGTCATCTCACATCCCCTTCCCCTAGCTGTCCTTCCTGTAGTGGAGGGAGAATGCGGGTACCGGGAAAGAAAATCGGCATTACCCTGATCTGAGCCCTTCCGATGTTTTGTTTGGAAATGGAAGGGCTGGAGGGACAGAAACCAGCGTAGGACCCGGTCGTTCTGACCTTTGTTCCGGGCCATCCACTCCAGAGGGGCGTGGTCTGTGTAGAGGACAAAGTCTCTGCCTTCTAAGTAGTACCGCAGACTGTCCACTGCCCATTTTATGGCTAAGGCTTCCTTCTCGACCACTGCATATTGTTTTTCTCTGGGGAATAATTTGCGACTCACATAGAGTATGGGACGTTCGTTACCCAGGGCATCTTTCTGGGATAACACGGCCCCTAACCCATAGTCGGAAGCATCCGTTTGTAGGATGAAAGGTAGCGAATAGTCAGGGGGTACCAATACAGGACCTGAGGTCAATGCGGTTTTTAAGTCTGTGAATGCATGCCATGCTTCGGGCGATGGATTTCGGAGCATCTCATCGGACCGGTTTGATTTTTTTAGCAGGTCCGTAAGGGCTGCAGCTCTCTGGGAAAAATTGGGCACAAATCGCCTGTAATACCCGAGAAGCCCCAGAAAGGCGCGAAGGTCTTTCTTGGTCTGGGGAAAGGGAAGGGACCGGATGGCCGCGGTTTTGCTTTCTTGGGGTCTTATCAGACCGTCCCCCAGAAGAAACCCCAGGTATTTTACAGTTTTCGCCGCTAAGGTGGTTTTGGCTGGGTTGATGGCGAATCCATATGAGCCTAAGGAGGAGACGACACTGGAAAGATGTCTCAAGTGTTGGGGCCAGCTGTCACTAAAGATAACGATGTCGTCCAGATAGGCACCTGCGTACTGGGAATGGGGTCTCAGGACGTGGCTCATAGCACGTTGGAAAGTGGCTGGGGCGCCATGAAGACCAAAGGGCATGACTAAAAATTGGTATAACCCATCAGGTGTGGAAAAGGCAGTCTTCTTTCTGTCTTGTTCCCGGAGGGGTATCTGCCAGTATCCTTTGCAGAGATCGAGGGTCGAAATAAACTTTGCCTTTCCTATCCTCGCGATCATTTCGTCCACCCGGGGCAAGGGATAGGTGTCGAAGTTAGACACCTTGTTGACCTCTCGGAAGTCGATGCAGAAACGGACCGACCCGTCAGGTTTTGGGACCAGACCAATAGGAGAGTTCCACTCGCTGACTGAGGGCTCTATTATTCCCATCTGTTGCATGGCTTCTATCTCTTGACGGATAACCGTCCGTCGGGCCTCCGGTACTCTATAAGGTCTCAGGCGGACAACTTTCCCGGGTTCCGTTTCAATCGTATGTTCAGTGACATTGGTTCGACCGGGGGAGGAGGAGAAGACGTCTTTCAGGGACTCCAAGGTGTGTCGTAGTTCCTGGATTTGTACGGGGTTTAGTTCCGGGTCAAAACAGGGGTCGAAAGAGAAGAGGTGGCTTGTACTGTTTCCTGACATCACCGGACGAGGCCCTTCCCACTTTTTTAGCAAGTTGACATGAAAGATTTGGGAGGTGCCCCGTGTGGGGTCCAATTCTACCTCATATGTCACTGGTGTCACCTGCCGAAGGATGGTGTAGGGTCCTTGCCACTGTCCCAGAAGTTTTTGGTCTGATGAGGGCATCATGAGGAGAACTAAGTCATTAACCGAAAAGACCCGGCTGCGAGTGCCTTTGTCGTATTGCCTCTTTTGGTTGTCCTGGGCGGTCTCTAGGTTTTGTCTGACTATGTCTCGTATCATGGACAGGTGAGTCTTCAGATTTTCCAGATATTCGGGAAGCGGACGAGTGCGGTCCGGTTCAGCTTCCCATGCCTCCTGTGCCATGTCTAGCAGGGTACGAGGGGGACGCCCGTACAGTAATTCATATGGGGAGTATCCGGTGCTGCTCTGCGTTTTACAGCGAATCGCGAATAAGGCCAACGGAAGCATATCTTCCCATCTTCTCGCTTCTAGGCCTAGGAGTTTTTTCAGTGTCTGCTTCAATGTAGCGTTATAACGCTCTACCAGTCCGTCCGTTTGCGGGTGATATGCAGACGTTCGGATTTGTTTGATCCCCGGTTCCGAACATACACGTTTCATAAGAGCAGAAACAAAAGGTGTGCCCTGGTCGGTAAGTATCTCCCGGGGAAACCCAACCCGAGAAAACACGGAAATCAGGGCTTTTGCTATTGTCTGGGTAGTGGGTTGGCGGAGGGGTATGGCCTCCGGAAAGCGGGTGGCATAGTCCACTATGACCAACGCATAGCGACACCCGCTACGGGAAGGCAGGAGGGGTCCGATTATGTCCATCCCTATGCGGCTGAAGGGGACGTCTATGATAGGGAGGGGTTGTAAAGGGACCCGGGGTGGTCTGTGACGACTGTTCTTCTGGCATACTACACATTCGCGACAGTAGATCTTGATCCTTTGATACACCCCTGGCCAATAGAATTTCTCCAAGACGGCTTGGCTGGTTTTTTCGTCCCCGAAATGACCCCCTAGAAGATGACTGTGAGCCAGGAAGAGAACTTTATCTTGGAAGGGACCGGGGATAAGCAACTGTGCATTTTGTTGGGCACCCCCTTTTCGGTATAGCAACCCATTTTTCTTATAGAAATAAGGACCTACTTGTAAGGGGTCTTCGTGATCAAGGGCTCTTCCCCAGGCTTCCTGTAGGAGTGGATCTTCCTGCTGAGCGGCCCTGAACTCTCGGTCGGTCTGCCATGGGTGTTCTTCAATGATGGCGGGATAAGCGCTGATGTGCTCTTTCTTCTCTCTTCTTTTCTGACTTCTAGGTTTGTGGGGTTTAGGAGCGTGCACTTGATCTGGTTGTTCGGGATAAGGAGCGTCTTTCCACCACTGGGTCAGGGAGTCAGAGGTCTTTTGTAAGAGCGTTGGTAGTCCCGGATAATCGCTCCCTAGAATGGCTTGTTCTGGAAGAGCGGGTACAAGACCTACAGTGAGAGAGGTGCCGGGGTCTTTGGAATGTTGGACTCGTACTTGAGCCGTGGGGTATTGTTTGGTGTCCCCATGGACACATTGGATGGCTACTACTCCCGTAGGGTTGCTGACCGGCTGTGCAAGGTCTTGTGGTCTTAGAACACTCTGACGGCAACCGGTGTCGGCAAGGGCCCTAAGTTGTTGTCCGTTGATGGATACAGGACAGTAGAACGGCGGGGGTGTATACCCAGGAGGGGTGCACAGATAGTTCCTGACAAAGCGACCTCCATCGGCTCCTCCTTCTGCGGGCACATCCGGGCGATGTGTCCGAACCCTCCACAGGAATAGCACTGGGGTCCAGGAGTAGGGGTTCGGAACACTACCGGGGAGGGGAAAAGGGGTGTTGGTTCAGGTCGGCGGACCTGGGGAGGTCGGGTCGGGCGAGAGGTCACAGCAGGCAGGGGCCTATGGGGTTGGTCGTCCTTACCCTGTTGGAGTTCCTGGGCACGGCTATAGGCAGAAGCTATCTCAATGGCGGTCTCCAGAGTGAGTCTGGAGCGCTGCCTTACCCAGCGCTGTGTGGCCGGGTGTAAGGAGTTAAGGAACTGTTCCAGATATATTTTCTCCCAAAAATTGTCCTTGGTGGAGGTCTCGGGTGCAGCCATCGGTTTGCGAGATCCCTGATCCGGAAGGAGAGAGCCCTTGGATTCTCTTGGGGCTTCTCCCTGGCCTGGCGTAGTTTCACCCTATAGGTATCGTCATCGATGCCAAGACGTTCTAATATACACCGTTTAATGTCCGCATACGGTGTGTTACCCTGTATGTTGGCCTGTTGGTAGGCGGCCTGGAGGTCACCGGTGAGGAGTGGACCCAGATATTGGCCCCAACGGTCCACAGGCCAATTAGCGGCTTGGGCTATCCTTTCGAAGTTCGTGAAAAAGTAGTCCGGGTCTTCCCCGGGGACATACTTTTGAAGGACAACAGAGGGAAGAGAGGTCACCGGCCTTTGTTGGCCCACGGCATCCGTTAGCTTGACCATGGTTTGTTCATGGGTCGCCCCCTGACCTTTCAGGACATCGTGAAGCTGTCCTCTGTCATCTTCAGCGGTCTTCATGAACTGCTCCATCAGTTTCCCGAATTGTTCTTGGGATTCTGCCATCTTCCTCACTACGGCCTCCATGCCTCCAGCAGATCCCACTTCTGACACCAGATGTGGCGGAGTGAGCGTAGCGGGCCGGAAAAGCAGGCGAGGAGGCCGTATGTAGTGGGCAATATTGGACTTTTATTGCGGATGAACAGTAAAGATAGTTCCAACAGTCAGAAAGGGAGGCTCCCGGCGATGGACTGAGGTTCGGTTCTTCTCTGCTTCTCGGCGTCCTCCGATAGTCCAGGGATGGCTCCGATGACGGGGAGTTTCCAAGGAGGACCGGAAGAGAGGAAAGAAAACAAGGGACCATTAGTCCTATCAGAAGTCAACGAGGCACAAATGCTCACCGTCACCCGGGTAGTGCAGGAGGGGGCGGAAAGAGACAGTGCGGGAAGGAGGGTACCGGGAGTATGGAAGACAGGTCGGGAAATAGAGAGGGTGCTGAGGTGGGACGTGAGAGTAACGGACGGGTTCTTTCTGTGAGGTGCTATATACGTATTATACAGTGCAGGGGCGGTGAGTCTATGGAGAGAGAGGGGTTATTTACAGGGACTTTAACACGGACTCCTAATGAGTAGGGAAAAAGAAGGCAAAAGGCACTCACGCGGTCCGCCGTAACTCTCCAGTGAGTTACGGCCGCTCTCCAGCCACCTCCTTGGGACTGCACCACTCTTCTGTCCACACGTCTTCCTCGCACGTCTGCTCTCCTTCTCCGTCTCCAGCCAGAGGGTCCTGCCACGAAACTCCGACGACGGGTTGTACTTGCTCTCCGGTTTTATCCTGTGCTGGCGCTGCCTTTGGGGCGGGACTTCCGGGGTCAGCGGGATATGGTTCCTCCGGACCTGTTCCTCGGGTTGGTCCTTGTGGGAGAGAGAAGGGCGGGGTTTCGTTTGTGATGGCTGGTGTTCCGATTCCTGTCTCTGTTATGGCGTTTTGGCGGCAGGGATTCAGTCCCGGTGGTGCCGGACAAGGTACGTGAGGAGGAGGGTGGCCTCCAGGTAGGGGTCTTCGGGACGTCATCTCACACAATGATTTTCTCTCTTGGAGGAGTTGGGGGCAAATACACAAACGATGTTGAATGTCTTCCTCACCCCTATTGCATAGTCTGCATTTCGTTTGGGTTACTTGAAATTCCCATGGGGGAAGATGGCAAAGCCCTGGCATGGATCCGAGTCTCGCATTAAGGAGCACCTGCTTGTTTTTTTGCGTCCACAGAGTTATTAGATATTGTATCTCCTGCTTATTGTAACCATTTAGTACCACCCAAGCGTGTTTCCTCTTTGTAAGGGTAGCTTTATCCTTTACAATGGATAGGTGGGCTGCGGTTTTGTTAACGATTTTCTTGAATGATGTCTTGGTTATATTAGTTTCCCATATAGACGTAGCCCCAAACTCGTTAATTGAATCTCTAAGATATAGAGCTGCAGAGGAGGTAGTATCCTTTTTTATTTCTCTCCATATGTTATGTTATGTTATTAAAAATTTATAAAGCGCACATACGCCCGAGGGCTTCTTGGCGCTGGAAAGATAAAAAACATAACAGAGGGTGAGTCTGCCGGGAGCGTTATTTCAAGTAGGCTTTTGTGAAGAGGTGAGTCTTGAATGCCTTTCTGAAGGCAAGGAGGTCTTTACTCTGTCTGAGGGCTAGTGGCAGAGAATTCCATAGGGTAGCTGCTAGGAAGTGGAAGCCGCTGCCGCCTTGTCGTTTTTTCTTAAAGCGAGGTACTTCAAGAAGGTCTTTGTGGGCTGATCTTAGGTTCCGTGAGGGAACGTATCTTCCGATCAGCTGTCTGATGAATAGAGGTCCCTTGCCTTGCAGAGCCTTAAAGATGATGCATCCGGCTTTGAATTCCGCTCTTTGAGCCACGGGTAGCCAGTGCAGGCTCTCTAGGCCTGGTTTGATCGATTCCCATTTGGGTACTTTGCAGATCAGCCTGGCGGCCTGATTCTGTAAGTACTGCAGTCTTCTGAGTTGTCCTACGGGTAGGCCAAGGTATAGGCTGTTTGAGAAGTCGATGTGGGAGAGGACTAGGGCCATGACCACCTGAATTAAGGCGGAGGGAGTGAGGAAATGGGCGATTTTCCTAATTTTCCTCAATTGGAAAAATCCAGAAGAAACCACGGTTCCAATTTGGGATCTTAGCGAGAGGTCCTCATTGATGGTTATCCCCAGACTTTTTACAGTCAGAGATTTCTTAGGGGGGAGGCCCATATCAGTAGGCCAGAAGTTAGGGCTCCAACTGATTTCGCTCTTGCCAGGCAGGATCAACTCAGTTTTCCCTGGGTTTAATTTAAGGTGATTTGAGGACATCCAACTCTGGATTAGAGTCATAGTGGCTTGGAAGTCCTCCACCGCATTTGGGGAGTTAAGAACGAAAACGAGCTGCAAGTCATCTGCATAGTTATATACAGTGACTTTGTGCTTTCTCAGAGCGAAAAGAAGGGGCCGCATGTACAAGTTGAATAACAAGGGGGATAATGAAGAGCCTTGGGGCACCCCACAGAAAGACTTGATTTTGGCAGCAGAAAAGGAGCCTAAGCAGACAGACTGAGTACGTTCGGAGATGAACGATTTCAGCCAGGCTAGGGCAGAGTCTCTGAGACCCGCCTGTTCGACACGGTTGACCAGAATGGAATAGTCAACCGTGTCGAATGCGGCGGACAGGTCAAGAAGTACTAGGGCTTGATGAAGGTTATTGTCAGCGTTGGACCTCAAGGTGTTCTGGACGGCCAGTATTACTGCCTCAGTGGAGTGACCAGGCCGGAAACCTGCTTGGTTGGGTTGAAGATATTCCGTTTCCTCCACGAAGTTAGAGAGGCAGTTGGTAACATGCGCCTCCAGCATTTTCGATAGGAAGGGCAACAAGGATATGGGCCGATAGTTCGTGAGGTCCAGCGGGTCGATACCAGGTTTCTTGGTGAGGGGAATCAATAGGGCCTGCTTGAAGCTACTCGGCACTATCCCTGAAGTGAGAGAGTCGTTAAGCAAGGGTATCATGCTGTTGGGCATAGCTCGACCAATTTCTTTCATGATTTGGGGGGGCAGACATCCATAGGGGAGCCTGATTTGACTCTGGACAGTAGTACCGAGAAAGTTTTCAAATCGATAAGGGGAAAAGAATGTAAAGTTGAGGGATTGAAATAGATGTCATCCACTGGGGCGCAGGCTGGAAGTGTGGAGATGTTCTGTTTAATCATTAAGATCTTATCGCGGAAGAAGTCATTCAGGGAGTTGCATAGCGCTTGTGTGGGAACTACCGGGGGGGAAGTTCTATCGTCATTGCAAAGGTCGTTCACTATCCTGAAGATTTCTTTTGACTTATTGGTGGAGTGTAGGATTTTGGATGAGTAATAGGTAGTTTTATGGTTTAGTAGGGTTTTTTGGTATGTCTTCCTGGCTGAGCAGTATGTGGCCCTGGCCAGAGGGCAGTACTGGGAGCGCCAGGATCTTTCCTTTTGCCTCACTTCCAGTTTCAGTTTTTTTAGTTCAGGTGTGAACCATTTGTGTGCGTCCGGTCTCCTAGAGCTGCTGAGATGCGTAGGAGGGGCATAGATGTTAATCGCTGCAGTAAGCCATTCATTGAACCGGCCATCGGCCTCCTCCACATTAGAGCTGTCGAGGGGAGGGGAGTCACCCAAAAAGTTAAGAAAGGCTGGCATATCCATAGAGGTCCATTTCCTAATGGTTTTGCTGGTTTGTAGCTTAAAGTGGGTAGTCTTATCTAACTGGAAGGAGAAACTTATGCTGTGGTGATCAGACCAACAGCAGGGTTTTATGTCTATTGCGGATAGTGACAAGTTCAGAGACCAGATTTGGTCGAGGCTATGGCCCTTTTGGTGAGTCTCAGTGTGGATGTGTTGTGTCAGGTTGAGATCACAGAAAAGTTCACTCATCTCTGCAGCCTGGGGGTCCAATGATAAGTTGTCAAACCAGAAGTTTAAATCCCCAACCAGAAGTAGTTTAGGATGGTTTGTGACCAACGGTGCCAGTAGCTGAGCTAGAGTGGAAGGGAATGTGGCCATGGTTTGGGGAGGGCGATATAGTAGGACCAGTACAAATGAGCCATTGGGAGTATCTATTTTGGCGACTATGTTTTCAGTGTTAGGTAGAGGCAGAGAGGGGAGCTGTCTAAGTTGGAATTTTTTATTAACGATTATAGCTGCTCCTCCCCCAGTTTTTCCGCCTGGGCGGAGTGCTGATAGAATGTAGTAATCTGCGGGTAGGGCAGCTAAAATGTCCGGTAGTGAGTCCGGAGTGAGCCAAGTCTCTGTCAATAGCAGCATGTCAGGTTGTTTATCCATAAGTAGCAGAAAAATATCTGATTGGTGTTTAATCATGGAGCGGGTATTGAGATATATACACCTGAACGTGCAGGTAGAGCAGGGTGTGGTCGTGAGCATGGAGTACTCAGGAGCAGGGGCATTTGTAAGGGTGGCGAGGTTGCCTATGCCTAAGTGAGATATACGTTTCGCCGCGTTATGGGGAACCGGTGGACACGTCGTGGCGGTTGGCCGCAGCGCTAGTAGTTCAGCAGGCGTATAAGTGTAGTAGCCCACAGAGTTCTTGGCCCCTGGTCCCGGACGCTCGCGGACGAGCGCAGACGAGCTTGCCTTAAGCGCGCCTTCGGCGCGCAGACGGCGCGCAGACGGCGCTCCCGCTGCGCTCGTCCGCTGCGCTTCCTACCAAGACTCATGATAAATAGTGGAAGTTCTGGACGTAGGAGGGGCCGTGGCCACTCGAGGGGGCGTGTCCGTGACACGCCTCGCCCTCGTGGATCGGCGACCAAAGAATGAGGGGTTACGTTGCAGCGAGTGTCCGCTGTTTAGGCTGCCAAGAGTGCAGTAAGTGAGGTTTGCTTTTTTAAAAAACACAGTATCAAACAATTAAAATAGGTTCTTAGCTCTCCCGGCTTCCGCCTCAGGAGTATGTTGTTTAGCGCGCCGCCGGGGCACTGGGCGCGCTATTTATGCAGCTTGGGGGCGTGGCCACTCGAGGGGGCGTGTCCGTGACGCGCCTCGCCCTCGTGGATCGGCGACCAAAGAATGAGGGGTTACGTTGCAGCGAGTGTCCGCTGTTTAGGCTGCCAAGAGTGCAGTAAGTGAGGTTTGCTTTTTTAAAAAACACAGAGCAGCGATATCTCATTTTGCTGGTCGCTTTTTATTTGATTCCAGACTTTTATAAAATGACCTTGCCTTGCATATTGTTGATTGGTTAGACCAAACTCCAACCTTACTTGCGCTGGGGAAGCGCTCACTGGGAGATGAAATAACACTCGGTATATTCTGGTTATGATTTTGTTCAGAATATCACTGTCTTTACCCATTAAGGCTTCGCTACCATAAGCGATAGTGGGTAGAAGTTTTGCACCAACAATGCTCAGGAGAGGTCCATACGACAGGGTGGGAAGCGACTTCTGCACAGTTCTAAATGCAGCCGCTAGTGAGTTCGCTTTTCTTTGGGCGTCACTTTTATGTAGCTGGTAATTGTCCCTTGAATCGAATAATAATTTATAGACCTCTACTTGTTCAAGCTCGATTTTGTCCATGAACCATTGGCTTTTGCATTTCAGCTTAACGTTTTTGGCAACTAGCATAATCTTGGTTTTGGTCTCGTTTATAACCATTCTGTTCTCTTTAGAATAGGTATAGGTCCTTTTCATTAAGCGCTGCAAGCCCACTTTTGTGTGGCTCATCAGTATGACGTCGTCCGCATACATCAGGCATGTGAGCCGCTTGTCAGCTAGATTCGGGGGGTGCGCATTTTCCTCATCCAATATTCCTGGTAAGTCCGCAAGGAACAAATTAAAAAGAAGGGGGGCTAAAACACAGCCTTGCTTCAGACCTTCGTTAGCTGGGATCGCCTTGGATAGTGTTTTACCATCCCCCATCCTCACACTCACCCATGTCTCTGAGTATAAGAGGCGAATAAGATTAAGTAGGGGGGCTGGAATTTTCATTTTTTCTAATTTTTTCCAGAGTAGTTTACGATTGACGCAGTCGAACGCGGATTTGAAATCAATGAAACAAAAATACAAGGGTTGTTTTGATCTTAATGATTTGACTTAATGAATGACTTTCGCAAATGTGACACCTATAGCATTTATAATGCAATATGTGTTGTATTTACGTGACTTATATGTATTGATATTACAAATAACAATGGTTTTTAATTTTTTTTAATAATTAATACTTAAATAAAAGTTATTTTAATTTATAATGGCAATAGCTTAAACTTTTGTAAATACCATTTGTGAAGATTATGTTCAGTGTATTTTATTGTGACGAAAATCCAAGAACATATGTGTGACGGGGTGGGTTCCCTTGCACCCCTAGAGGTGGATCAGCCTATGGACTGGTGGTCCGCCACCGATGTTTCACGTACCTCCGTTCCCTCCCTGCAGCAGCCTGACAACCCGAGGAGGAGGACTGGAAATCCGGAGACCCGGAGTACTGGTGGCCGACAGTTAAGGAAGGGATAAAACCCTGTACCTCTAAGAACTTGGAGCCCGCACTGAAAGCCCCGCCCCTATGGAAGGACGTGCCAGCGTCAAAAGGGGACAGGAAACAGGAAGCGACGGACAGCGTTTCCCAGGAGGAGGAGAAGAGCGAATACGAGGAGCGAGTGTGCAGTTGCCGCAAAGCCGAGGAGAACATCTCGATACCCGGAGAGGAGTCGGAGAAGCCAGGAGGCCAACGGAACAACGAGCCGCCCCGCCACGCTCCCACGGGAGGAGTGTGGCTCCAACAGGTACGGGGCCGTGTGGCGGGTTGGATGGGACACCGGAATCCACCTCCCGTAGAGTAACTGTATAGGCCCGTGTACAGCTACCCCTGATACCCTGATTCACGAGCACTCAACCCCCTCACAACCGCCCTTTTGTAAATACACCTGAGCACTGGTTTCCCTCACCCCCGGTCCTTCAAACTATAGTACCTGCGTGGTCCTTATACTTCATTTGTCTCTTGTTGCATACGGCGATCCCTGGTTCCCTGGAAGACCGGACCCGAACCCAAGGCATCCTGGATCCTCCCCGTCCCCCGGCCTACGATCCAGCTGCGTTCGCCAGAGAACACCTAACCAGCAGGCAGAGAAAGACTTACACGAAAATAAAACCATCCTTAAAAAGTATATTCAAGTTCTCAGTGATGTTGTGGTGCCACAGAGTGATGCTGTGGTGGTGCTGAGTGATGCTGTATGCTATGCTATGTTTTGTTTTGCTATCCTATGTTTTGTTTTGTTATGCTATGCTATGCTGTTTTGTTATGCTATGCTATGTTTTGTTATGCTATGCTATGCTATGCTATGTTGTGCTATGCTATGCTATGTTATGCTATGCTATGTTTTGTTATGCTATGCTATGTTTTGTTGTGTTTTATTATGCTATGCTTTGTTATGCTATGCTATATTTTGCTCTGCTATGCTTTGTTATGCTATGCTATGTTTTGTTGTGTTTTATTATGCTATGCTTTGTTTTGCTATGCTATGTTTTGTTATGCTATGCTATGTTTTGTTGTGTTGGTATGCTATGCTGTGTTTTGCTATGCTATTATGTTTTGTTATGTTTTGTTCAGCCATGCTATGTTTTGTTTTGTTAAGCTATGCTGTTTTTTTGTGTTTTGTTATGCTATGTTTTGCTATGTTTTGTTATGCTATGCTATGTTTTGTTTTGCTATCCGAAGCTTTGTTTTGTTATGCTATGCTATGTTTAGTTTTGCTATCCTATGCTATGCTTTGTTATGCTATGCTATGTTTTGCTCTGCTCAATCAATCAATCAATCATAACACTTGTATAGCGCACTACTCACCGGAAGGGTCTCAAGGCGCTTGGGGGAGGGGGTCCGTTACTGCTCGAACAGCCAAGTCTTGCGTTGTCTCCTGAAGGCGAGATGGTCCTTGGTCAGCCGAAGGTGGATGGGGAGGGAGTTCCATGTCTTGGCTGCCAGGTAGGAGAAGGATCTGCCTCCGGCGGTGGCTCTTCGGATGCGTGGCACGGCGGCGAGGGCAAGGCTAGTAGATCGTAGCTGGCGGGTGAGCGTGTAGAAGGTCAGGCGGTCGTTGAGGTATTGGGGCCCAGGTCGTGGAGAGAATTGTGTGCGTGGGTGAGGAGCCTGAACGTGATCCTCTTGTTGACGGGGAGCCAGTGCAGGTCCTTCAGGTGGCAGGAGATGTGGCTGCGTCGGGGGATATCCAGGATGAGTCGGACGGAGGTGTTCTGGATGCGTTGGAGTCTTTTCTATAGCTTGGCTGTGGTTCAGGCGTAGAGGGTGTTTCCGTAGTCCAGTCGGCTGGTGACGAGTGCCTGGGTGACCGTCTTCCTTGCTTCCGTCGGGATCCATCGGAAGATCTTGCGGAGCATGCGAAGGGTGTGAAAGCATGATGAGGAGACGGCGTTGACTTGTCTTGTCATTGAGAGGGAGGAGTCCAGGATGAAGCCCAGGTTGCGTGCGTGGTCTGTTGGCTTGGGAGTGGTGCCCAGGTCGAAGGGCCACCAGGCGTCGTCCCAGGCGGAGGGCGATGGTCCCAGGATGAGGACTTCCGTCTTGTCCGAGTTCAGTTTCAGGCGGCTGTTCTTCATCCACTCGGCAACGTCTTTCATCCCTTCGTGTAGGCTGGTTCTGGCGGTGTCGGGGTCTCTGGTGAGGGAGAGGATCAGCCGGGTGTCGTCGGCGTAGGTGATGATGTTGAGGTTGTGTTGGCGTGCGATGGCTGCAAGAGGTCTCATGTAAACGTTGAAGAGGGTGGGGCTGAGTGATGATCCTTGTGGTACGCCGCAGATGACTTTGGTGGCCTCGGATCGAAACGGGGGGAGGCGGACTCTCTGTGTTCTTCCGGCAAGGAACGAGATGATCCACTCCAGTGCTTTCTCTTGGATGCCGATGTTCCTGAGGCGTTGAACTAGGGTGCGGTGGCAGACCGCGTCGAACGCTGCAGAGAGGTCCAGGAGGATGAGTGCCGCTATTTCCCCGTTGTCCAGCAGGGCTCGGATGTCGTCGGTGGCTGCGATGAGGGCGGTCTCGGTGCTGTGGTTGGCTCTGAAACCAGACTGCGAGGGGTCGAGTGATCCGTTCGTCTCGAGGAAGGCGGCAAGCTGTCTGTTGACGATCTTCTCGATGACTTTGGCAGGAAAAGGGAGGAGCGAGATGGGGCGGAAGTTCTTGAGGTCGGTGGGGTCCACTGTTGGTTTCTTCAGAAGGGCACTGAGCTCGGCATGCTTCCAGCTCTCCGGGAAGGTGGCGGTGTTGAAGGAGGTGTTGATGATGTTCAGGAGTTGGGGTG
Source organism: Lissotriton vulgaris (assembly GCF_964263255.1). NCBI lineage: Eukaryota > Metazoa > Chordata > Amphibia > Caudata > Salamandridae > Lissotriton > Lissotriton vulgaris. The sequence continues at coordinate 811,864,800 of NC_141700.1, forward strand.
CGATGGTGGAGTCGGCCTTGTTGAAGATGTGGTGGGGGCATGGGTCGGTCGGAGATCCGGAGTGGATGGTGTTCATCGTGCGGGCTGTGTCTTCGGTGGTCACCGTGGTCCAGGTGCGGAGGCTGGTGGTGGGGGTGTTGGTTCGACGGTTGGGTGCGTGGATGGTGCGCCGAAGTTGTTGTGGATGCCGGCGATCTTGCGGTGGAAGAACGAGGCGAGAGAGTCGCAGAGATCTTGTGAAGGGGAGATGTTGTTGTTGCCAGTGTTGGGGTTGGAGAACTCCTTGACGATGCTGAAGAGTTCCTTGCTATCGTGGGCGTTGTTGTCCAGTCGTTCCTTCAGTGATTGCTTCTTGGTGGTGCGGATAAGCTGGTGGTGCTTGGGGTGGCGTGTTTGAGGGCGGTCATGTTGTCAGTGGTCTGGTAGAGGAGCCAGGCTTTCTCGAGGGTGCAGCAGGTCTTCTTGGAGTCCTTGAGTTCGTCGGTGAACCAGGAGGCCTTCTTGCTTCTGGGTCTGCTGGGAGGGTTCTTCAGTGGTGGGAGGTCGTCTGCGCAGGTGGTCAGCCACTGCGTGAAGTTGCGGGCTGCTTCGTTGGGGTCCGTTGTGCTGGCGGGTGGGTTCTGGTTGAGGGAGGTGGTGAGCTGGTCGGCGGTGATCTTGCTCCAGCTCCTGTGAGGTACCTGTTACGGGTGGTGGTGGGCCGTGGTTCTTCTGAAGCTGAAGTGGACGCAGCTGTGGTCAGTCCAATGGAGTCCGGTGGAGTGGCTGAAGGCGATGTGCTTGCTGGACGAGAAGACGGGATCAAGCGTGTAGCCGGCGTAGTGGGTGGGAGTGTTGACCAGTTGCTTGAGTCCGAGGTTGGCGAGGTTGTCTAGCAGGGCGGCGGTGTTGTGGTCCTTGTTGTTCTCCAGGTGGAAGTTGAGGTCCCCTAGGAGGATGTAGTCGGCGGAGGGGAGGGCGTGCAGGCTGATGAAGTCGGCGATGTCTTCGCTGAATTGTGTGCGTGGCCCCGGGGGCTATGCTATGCTTTGTTATGCTATGCTATGTTTTGTTGTGTTTTATTATGCTGTATTTTGTTATGTTATGCTATGTTTTGTTATGTTATGCTATGTTTTGTTTTGCTATCCGAAGCTTTGTTTTGTTATGCTATGCTATGTTTAGTTTTGCTATCCTATGCTTTGTTTTGTTACGCTATGCTATGTTTTGTTGTGTTTTGTTATGCTATGCTATGTTTTGTTGTGTTTTGCGGTCTACAATAAAATGGACTAAGAAGAAGAAATATCCAAGCCTTACACGTTTGAGCACCCTTGGAAAAAAACATTACCCTAAGGCAAGTGCACTAATACATATCCATCCAAGCATGTAGAAGTTGCACTGCAATTACCTTCTGCATTTTTCTACCAATCTGGTTCAAGAAATGTGACCTTTTAAGAAGGTTAGGCAGTTCAGCCAGAAACACACACAGCAAAAAACCCTACGCTTGTCTAGGAATGTAATGATTGATTAAAAACAAAACAAATGTGCCAACTAACCCTGCAAACTGCTGGATAGGAGCATAAGGTCACAACATCAAAAATAGGAATGGCACTAAAGAATCGCATATATGGCACTAACTAAACACATCGTCAGAATCTCCTTTGTTGGGGGATTCATTTTAAAGCAAATAAATAAATACAGAATATTTGGGACAGTGTGGATGGACTATTTACAGTATATTTTCTACGGCACATTACAGGGCGCTCTCTGCTTTCTTAATTCACCAAATCATCAAGCTTCAGTAGTCTCAAAACGTCCTCAAGTGAGGAGAATGGAGTAGGTTTCTCCTAATATACATGTGCTCTGCATGTTGCTCGTTGCTGTAAGATGTGTCTGAGTGGTAGTGAGGAGTGGCCTTCACTGACACTGCTGTGGCGTGGCAGTGCCTAGAAAACAGCCTGCCTTTGGGTCTACAGAGCACAAGAAGAAAGCCTCGGTGTGCTCAGAGTGACAGCATTCAGATGCAGTGAGACCGGATTGGATAAAAATGAGTACTGCACGATTTAAGTTTCCCGTCAGTGGGAGTCAGTCATTGGAGATAGGTGGTTGTTAGGAGAGTTTGGAGTCGAGGAATGCAGCCCAATGGGTAGAGGGAGGGTGGGTACACAAACCTACATTTCGGAGGGGCGCTGAAGGGAACGAAGGTTGTGTTTGTCTCTTGTTTACGTGGCGGAATAAAAGAACGCTGGACAAGTTAGAAGGGTTCGAAAATGCAGTGTTTCTGCTGCTTCAATAATATCAGCTAGGTGAATTGTGAGCCAGGCTTTGTTATTTTTTTATATGTCTGTTTAGCAAGAAAAGAGAATTTCATTAAGAATGAACTGGCACGGGGAGAATTGACAGTCCTGACACTTACTGTTTACAAAATGTGTTGTGCTTACACAAGTATCCCTATAAGAAACGCTGTACATACGAATTTCTGCAGGACCTAAGGTTGTGTCATCATTATTCCTTGGGAGGAGGATAAAACCCAAATGGCCCTAAAAACCAGAAAGGTTTAGTCATGATGGACTCGAATGCTTAATGGTATGCATACCTCTCTGGGCAAACGCAGCAAAATCGTGTCCGTGATTAATGAACATCATTGACCTATAGCAGTCTAGTTGGAAAATGAATGCTTAAACTAGCTCCGGTTGAAATTGTCATTTGAATCCAAGAAACTTCAGGATGCAAAACAGCGGGCACGCTTACAGGCTCTGCCTCAGTTCAGAGGTAAATGGCTGAAACTGGAGTTGCCGGGAAGGGTCCAAGACAACACTTACGGTACTTGGAAATATAGAAACGAGAAGCAAGTCATGATGGATGGAGCACAACACACAAGGGACTGCAATGAACACTGTGAGGCACATAGGCTAATTCACCCTAATTGAGAGGAACACTACGAGTAGGAAACCAAACGCGCTATGTAATGACTGTAACGTTTTGCATCCTTCTCTCTAATCCACTATCCTGACTTCAGCGGAAGTCAGTGGGCTGGCGAAGGAAAAGACAACTTTTCATCATCAAAACAATCACTATGAGAATTTAAAATGTTGATGGCAAATGGATGTCGAGGATATAGTCTCCTTATACACCCTCATTTGGAGAATCAAACCTAATCTCATGCGTGTGATTAAACAAGCACTGGAAGAAGAGAGCAGGGGAAGTAGAAGCTGTGAATAAGTGACGGCGGGGGCGTGGCAGCTGAAGCCTTTGATGTGGCAAATGCTGCTGGCAGGGGGAAGCCTGTCACTTATTCACGGCCTGCGGCCGTGAATAAGTGATGGGGGCGGGGCAGCTGAAGCCTTTGATGTGGCAAATGCTGCTGGCAGGGGGAAGCCTGTGGGGAAATGCAAGCTCGTGCACGAGGAGCTTGTGGTCACGTGATTTCACGTGAACTGTTGAAAATCCTCATCGTAAAAAGTCAGCTTTGTGGATGGATGGCAAAAGGTCTCTCTACGAGACCTAACCATAGGTTGCAGGCCTTATATAGTTAGGAATTAGCATTTAAAAAACCATTGAAATTGCGCCTATATAGTTAGTTGTACTAACTATATTTCGCGCACCCGCAATCCACTGTTGATGATGTCACATATTACATCATTCATGACATGGTCAGTTACATCACTGATGACATCACTGATGACATCTCAAATGACATCACTGATGACATCACTGATGACATCTCATTTGACATCATTGATCACATCACTGATGATATCATTCATGTGATAATACGATGCACCTCCTCACACTCTAATATAACCTTTGATACACCCAGTGTTAAATACAGACTACCATTCTTGAAACCATTGACACACCAATACCAGTTACTACATACGCACTCACTGATTCCTAGGTCTACACACACATTCACTCATTCACCCATAGAATCACTCATACATACAGTCATTCATCAATACAACACTATCATATACACTCATAAACCTATACAGACACTCACACACTGCCACTCATCCATGGAGTTACTCACACACCTAGTCAGTCATGCAAAGAATCAATCACACTTCCATTTCCTCAACTATACAGTTATACACACAACACCTTACTTATTCAAACATATACTAACACATGCTTACTCTCTTATACAATCACTGATACAAGTACACAATGATCCATATAGCCACTCGCACATTCACTGGCTCTCATGTATAGTCATTTATATATGCCAACTCTCACATGCACTGTGTTTTACATATGTACTTACTTGCACATGTAGCACTGAGATATCCATTCACTCACCAACACACCCATGCACACACTCAACCGCCCATATAGCTGTTTCCACATGCACTCTTGAACTCATACACCTAGTGAATCAACTGCTCACACATCTATGCACAGAGTCACACACCTCCCAGCCACCCATACACACACTCAGTCTCCCATTCAAATACTTGGGCAACCAATCAATAACCCATATAGCCACTCATATAGCTACTGATCAACACATGCAGCAGCTTACACAACAACAGACATACTGATGCACACATTCAGACAGTTTAGTCACTAACCCATGCATTTAGTAAGACACATTTAATCACTCACTCATACAGTCAGTCACGCACCTACTAAATCCTTCATCCAGACACTTATACATCCACTCATTCTTCAATATGTAAAACATATTTAAACTTTACAGAAACACACAGTCACTGGATGATGTCATCAGTGATGTCAAATGAGATGTCATCAGTGATGTCATCAGTGATGTCATTTGAGAGGTCATCAGTGATGTCACTGACCATGTCATGAATGATGTAATATGTGACATCATCAGCAGTGGATTGCGGGTGCGTGAAATATAGTTAGTACAACTAACTATATAGGCGCAATTTCAATGGTTTTTTAAATGCTAATTCCTAACTATATAAGGCCTGAAACCTATGTTTTTTTAAGTGAATATATATATATTACCTACTGGCGGTCGCCAGTAGGTATATATAGTTAGGATTTTTTTGAATAGGGATTTCTGAAAATTCTATGTTGAATAACTTTGGCGTTGATGGACGGAATTGGCTGAAATATTCAGGAAAATGGCACATTTTGTTTCTGAGCGTCCTCTGAAAGTTTGGGGGGGTTTCGTCAAGCGGGGGCCAAGAAAAAAGGGGGGTCCCAAAACGTGTTTTTAACATTGAGTTTTCCATAGGGCGGTTGGACTCACTTTTAGCTCGAACGGCTGAATGGATTTCCACAAAACTTGGCAAAATTGAAGGGACTGGTAGCCCGATGTGCCTTTGCTATGTCTCAAGATATATGCTCCAGTGGTTTTTACGAAAATTAACTTTGAAAAATATATATTGGGCTGCATTGGGCTATATATGTATGTTAGAGCCCAAATGCAGCCCAATGTAGCCCAATGTAGCCCAAAGATGGCCACCAGAGACAAAAAAAAACAAATGTAGCCCAAATATCAGCCAGATGTAGCCCAACTATAGCCCAGTCACAGAATGTCCCAGAGTGTTCTAAAGAACAACTAGAGCGCTAACAGTCTTACTTATGACAAAAGTATGGCACACCTGAAGTCATCTTGATTGGAATAAAGTGTTAACACTTAAAACATTTAATTTGCAAAGGAACAAAATGAGGGGTTTCATTTTGCCATAGAAATGTTATATATATATATATATATATATATATATATATATATATATATATATATATATGTATATATATATATATATATATATATATATATATATATATTACCTACTCGCGGTCACCAGTAGGTATATATAGTTAGGATTTTTTTGAATAAGGATTTCTGAAAATTCTATGTTGAATAACTTTGGCGTTGATAGACGGAATTGGCTGAAATTTTCAGGAAAATGGCACAGTTTGTTTCTGAGCGTCCCCTGAAAGTTTGGGGGGGGTTTCGCCAAGCGGGGGCCGAGAAAAAAGGGGGGTCCCAAAACGTGTTTTTAACATTGAGTTTTCCATAGGGCGGTTGGACTCACTTTTAGCTCTAACGGCTGAATGGATTTCTATGAAACTTGGCAACATTGTAGAGACTGTTTGCCCGATGTGCATTTGCTAGGTCTCAAGATATGTGCTCTAGTGGATTTTGAGAAATTAACTTTCAAAAAAATATATATATCTGTGACAGCGTCCCGGTTAGCGCCCCGGTTCGCGTAACAGACGTGTAAGGGAACTTCGCGAGGAGAAGCGGATTGGCTCTCCGGTGACTCTCAACATTCTAAACAGTCCGGAGTGGCCGCCATCTTGTCTCTCGGTAGGATCGAGAGACAAGAGGTGGAAATAAACAAAAGGGGAAATAAATGAAAGGGGCAAGGTAGACCCCTCCTGACCCCCTAGGATAGATGTGGGGGCTATTAAAGTGCCCCGCGGGGCAAAAAAATAAAATAATTTTTTTTTCGATTTTTCGCGGTGGAAGCGCTACCCGGTACGCGAACCGGGTAGCTCACGGGTAGCGTAACGGGAGTCCGCCATCTTATGTTTCGGACGAATTTAGTCACAAAGTGGAGGATAAACAATGTTGGGAATGGGTATAAGGGGGCATGGGAGACATATCCTGACCCCCTAGGTTTTCTGAGGGTGGCTGAGGAGGCCCATATATGTAAAAAAAAACCCTTTTTTTTTCAAATTTTCGCACGGTTAGCGCCCGGTCCGCGCACCGGGTAGCGTTCCGGAAAGCGTAACAAGGGGAAAACCAAGGGAAATAGTAAAATAATATTTTAGAGTGCTTTGAGGTAGGGTAGCTCTGAATAGAGCTGTTGTGCTGTGTGGGTGATGTAAGTACCAACATGTAGGTACCAATGAAGAGTCTAAAAGTCAATGTACACCGTCTCCTCTGTAGATATTTTGTATGTTCTAATATGGGTTATTTAAATGTAAATGTGTGGAAAAGCACTTCAGGCTTTAAAGCAATTGTATTTTTGAACTGATTGTTCTTTCCTCTTAGTCCTCCTCTTTGGGTTTTTTCCCCCACACTCTTCTTCAGCATGATAGTTGATAAATTCGTTCCCTCAAAAAATTTATATACATAAAAAAATTATATTAAATACATATAAAATATATTTTTCCTTTAAAAGAAGAATACATTTTACAGCTTTTGATATTTGCTATTAAAAAACCATTGAAATTCACTGAAAAAGCCATAGGTTATAGACCATATATAGTTAGGAATTAGCATTTACAAAACCTTGAAAATTCACTGAAAAAACCATAGGTTATAGACCATATACAGTTAGGAATTAGCATTTACAAAACCTTATTTTACTCACACAAAACCATTGAAATTCGCATATATAGTTAGTTGCACTAACTATATATCGCGCACCCGCAATCCACTGCTGATCATGTCACATATTACATCATTCATGACATGGTCAGTGACATCACTGATGACAGTGAATTTTCAAGGTTTTGTAAATGCTAATTCCTAACTAAATATGGTCTATAACCTATGGTTTTTTCAGTGAATATATATATATATATATATATGAATGTTAGACACACCAACACAACTGTCAGACTGGAATGTTGCCTCAACAAGAGTTTCCATCAGTAATGGTGGTGGCTGCTGCAAATGTGCCAATATTTATAAAAGGAAAGTGGGAGATCTGGGAAATCTATCGGCCAGATTCATCAATGTCCCGATTTGCGAGTCCTTAATAGCGATTATTAAGGAATCGCTATTAAGGACTTGCAAAACGGGATTCATGTAGGAATCGCTAAATAAATTGCGATTCCTACACATTCCTTATTTGCGATTAGCAAATTAATAATCGCAAATAAGGAATAACTCCCCATTCATTCCTATGGGCCTTGTCATGATTCTCCTGTTTTGATTCGCGGCGGCCGTCATCTGAGTAACCCGGCCCGCCCGAACTCTTCTTTATTTAGGTACTTGAATCAGCGGGAAGCCGGAACTACAACTCCCGGCATGCCTGCACAGGAGAGACGGAGAGCCAGGCGTCACGTACGTCGTGACGCATACCAGGAAGTAAAGCGAGCCGGTTAGACCAGAATCGCTGCCGATAATTCGTTTTGTTCTGGTGGCGCGTCCAGAAGTCCGGTAAGACTGTTCCGGCATGATCCAGCTTTGATTTCATCCTTGTTGTGGTTCAGGACATACGGAAACGTAGAGTCGCTTGTCCATTAGACTTTGTTGATATCTTTCCTATCGGAGGTATCCTTAACTCGCTCTGTGTATCAAAGGATATTCATATGTTGTTTTGTGGAACTCTGCAAAAGGGATTGACAATTTAACGATCCTATTGTTCTTGGTATTTTCTTGTAACTGAATGAACTTCTCAAGAGATTGTGGGCTCTGAGGTTAAGAGTCGTGTGGTCTGCTAAACCTTTTTTCTTATGCATCTAATCAACAAAAGGAGTTCATTGGAAGTGCTCTGACGTAAGAGCTATTTGTGGTTTAGTTCTCCAGTACTTCACGTGTTGGACTTGTGAGGTGATACCCAGTGCATTGAGTACAGACAGTGAACTAATTGTTGTGGTATTCTGTGTTTGGGTTTGGTGCAAGGACATTTTTATGCTGCACCCTGTGTCTTTGTTACGGCTGTAGCAAAAACCCATTTCCTCAAATCATCACCAGCAGATTTCAAGTTTAAGACGTATTAACAAAAGAAGCTGCCATTCATATTTATAACTGTGTTCCTGTTTATTCTTTATAGGAGAGAATGAACGGGAGGAACTGTCAGTGGGTTTGGTTATGCATTAGAACAATGTTTTCAGGTGTGTTTTCCTAGGTTAATGCGTAATATATATTCAGAGTCCCGTATGTCAGACCTATGTTAAACCTCCCACTTCTTGTGTTCTCATTTCCAGTTATCCAAAGTCCAGGTTCCATCCCTTGAGCTCTCCTAGATATAGTCCATTGTATTTTTCTTTACAGGTAGGCAGAGGTTAGAATCTAGCCACAACATAGGGGAAATGAAGTGTGGTTTGTTATATGTGTTCAAGAATAAGCATTGTATTTGAATATCTGTTACTTGTCGTTCCAGATCTCCCTCCCTGCTGTTCCCTTCCTTTCCTTCCTGGCTTTCTATCTCTCTATCTTCTTATTATTCCCTCGTGTGACTATCCTGGTAGTCTGTGTATTTTACTTCAGACTCTGGGGACGTCATGAGATGGAGCCCATAACATCATCGGTGTAATCCTGAAGAGTCTTGGACACGAAGCCTGACAGAATTATTGGCCCACGGTTATTACTCTTCCTGATTGCATCAACACCATGGCCACCATGGATGATGTTTTGGCAGCCTTGGCAGTGGTACAGGCAGAATTAGTGACGTCCAGACAAGAAGCTATCGCTGCACGGGCCGTTACGGCCCAGGTACAGGCACGTGTAGATACTTTGCAATCATCTGGTTCTGGGGGTACTCCTGGTCCATCCACGTCTGTAGTGGTAGAAATGCCTTCTCAAATACCTTTGGCTCCTCCCGAGCGGTTTATGGGAGACAACAAGAAAGTACAAGTATTCATGTCCCAAATCCTTTTACACTTCATGTGTAAACCAAAAATGTTTGCTACCAACCAGGCCAGAGTGGCTTTTTTGATATCGTATTTAGGAGGTGAAGCTGCACAATGGGCAGTTCCAGTGGTTCGAAGAGACGACCCTTTATTATATGATTGGGCGGAATTCCGGTGTGAATTTGAAAAGACTTTTGATCGAAGAGCTGAAACCTTTTCAGCTGATAAGGATTTGCTCGAACTTAAACAAGGGAACTCCGATCTGGTAACCTATCTGAACAGTTTCAGAAGACTTGTGGCGGAAACTGATTGGCCAGAAGCAAAAATGTCAGCCGTCTTTTATCATGGCCTTTCGGATGATCTGAAAGACGCTCTGGCTACCATAGATCCCCAACCCAAAACCAGCGCCGCTCTCATCGAACTCACACTTAGGTTGGATCACAGAATGAAGGATAGAAAAGGGGATTTAAAGAAAAAAGAACGACCTCTAACTGTGTATAAGCGTACAGGGGACAAAACGTCTACGCCAGTGGAAGCTATGAAGGTGGGTGCAGTCCGGGCCTCTTTAACCCTCAGCGAAAAAGATCATCGTAGAAAACAGGGATTATGCCTCTACTGCGGAAAGAAGGGACACTATTTACGTGATTGCCCTGTGAGACCTAAATCTGGGAGGTATCGTACCAATCAAGCAGCGGCGGGTATATCTGAGAATAAGACAGAAAACTCCAAAGCTTGAAGGTGGAAGAAGGGAAACCCTCAAGCGCCATGATCATCCCTTCAACACACCCCTGTCGTCAAGAAAAAAGCCATTTGTTTTTGGATATGAAAATCGTAATACATGATGAAGTGAAGATCATTTGTGTAATGATTGATTCAGGAGCCACTGGGTGTTTCATGGATCACAAAGAGGCAGAAAGATTAGGAGTTCATCTTGTTGCCAAAATCCACCCCGAAACCGTGTATGCTGTGGATGGTAGGAAATTATCAACAGGTCCTATTCAACACCAAACTTCAGAGTACGATCTCATATATGAGGATAAACATCAGGAACGTCTTTCTTTTGGTCTCATTGATGCTCCTCATTTCGGAACCATATTGGGTCTTCCTTGGTTAAAGAAACATGACCCATGGATTCACTGGTCATCTGACACGGTGGTGTTTAATTCTATATATTGTCAAGAACATTGTGTACCGGAGAGAAAAGGACCTGCACAAGCTTTATCATTGAGACACCATGTAGCAACAGCTGCAGAAAAAGAGGTAGACCTACCCACAGAGTATAAGGACTACGAGGAGGTGTTCAGCGATAGTAAGGTAGAGGTACTCCCACCACATTGTGATTTTGACTGTCGGATTGATTTGGTCCCTGGAGCAACTATTCCTAAGGGAAGGGTTTACGCTTTAACCCTGCCAGAGAATGAGGCCCTTCGAGAATACTTGGACAAGTACCTTGCCTTAGGGTTTATCCGGCCCTCACGTTCACCGGCTGCCTCCCCTTTGTTTTTTATCCCCAAGGCCAATGGTGAGAAACGCTGTTGTATTGACTATAGAGCATTAAATAGCATCACCATCAAGAACCAATATCCTTTACCCTTGATCCCAGTGCTGTTGGAACAAGTAAGGGCCGCACAAATATACACAAAGTTGGATCTCAGGGGTGCTTATCACCTGGTACGGATCAAGAAAGGTGACGAGTGGAAGACGGCCTGTAAGACGCGGTACGGGCTTTATGAATATCTCGTGATGCCTTTTGGGCTCTGCAATGCCCCGGCCGCCTTTCAATTTTTTTTGAATGAAGTCCTCAGAGAACACCTGGATCGTTATGTTGTGGTCTATATAGACGACATTTTGATTTATTCTGCCACCACAGAAGAGCATGTTATACATGTGAAGAGAATACTGCAAGCCTTGCTTGAACACCACCTATATTGTAAAATCACGAAATGTGAATTCCACGTTACCACGGTGGAGTTTTTGGGCGTCATGCTCACAGCAAACGGTCAAGAGATGGCTGAGAGGAAAGTTAAGGCTATCAAAGAGTGGCCCCAACCTCATGCCATCAAAGACATTCAATGTCTGTTGGGTTTTGCCAACTTCTACAGAAGATTTATCAATAACTTCTCCAATCTGGTTACGCCTTTAACTAAACTCACGAGAAAAAACACACCTTTTATATGGGACAACAAGGCACAAAAATCTTTTGAGGGATTGAAGTCGGCCTTCTCCACCGCTCCAGTGTTGGTACATGCCAATCCCGAGGGGATGTATGTTGTTACAACGCATGCTTTTAGCACGCATGCTGTAACAATGCGGTTTTTATACCGCATTCTTTTACAACGCATAACAGAAAGGGGTGTTGGATAGTGAATATTTAAATTTACTATTCCAACACCAGTCCCCGTTGACACTAGGGAAGGTGTTGGAAAGTAAATTAAAAGTATTCCCTATCCTTGAGCGCCCCCCAGAGTCATGCGTTGTAATAGAATGCGATTTAAAAACCGCGTTGTAATAGCACTGCGTGCTAAAAGTTGCGTCGTAAACGACGTTCCCCATCCCGAGGACCCCTTTATAGTGGAGGCTGACGCCTCAGAAGTGCCGATTGGAGCAGTAATATCACAAAAGAACAGACAGACAGGGTGTTTACACCCCATCGCCTTCATGTCTCGGAAATTGAGTCCCGCCGAGGTAAATTATACCATAGCGGAGAAGGAGCTGCTTGCCATCCGGGATGCCTTTCGGGAATGGAGACATTGGCTGCTGGGGGCCAAACACAAGGTGGTCGTCTATTCGGATCATCGAAACCTTCAATTTATGCGGGATGCTAGACATCTTACCCCCAGGCAATTGCGTTGGATGTTGTTCTTTGAGGAATACCAATTCGTGGTAATTTATCGCCCCGGATCCCAGAATAAGAAAGCCGACCCCCTCACCAGACAAGAACATCCTGTGTTGCACAATGTCACCCCGCTTCGAGCCATTATAGAACCTTCAAGAGGTGTAGGGGCAGTCCAAACAGATGACTTTGTGTTGGGAGTCAGAACAGGGGTTAAAACATGTGTTTGGAGAACTTTGTTACGCCATCATAGAGAGTGGAAGATGGTCCAAGGAATACCCATGAAAGGAACTCAGGTATTGGTGCCCACGCCGCATCTCAGAAAAATTGTGTTCCAGTGGTGTCATGAGGCACCTAGTGCAGGACATATGGGATATGCTAAAACAGTGGAAAAGACATTGAGGCAATTCTGGTGGCCTTCGGTCAGGCCCGATCTGAAACAATGGATAAAAGAATGTTCTGTGTGTGCTCACATGAAATCCGACAGACAGAGACCCCAGGGGTTATTGCAGCCACTTCCAACATCAGAAAATCCCTGGGATAGCTTCTCAGTTGATTTCATAGTGGGCCTTCCTAAAGACCAGGGGAAGACAGCTATCATTGTCGTTGTGGATTACCTTACTAAAATGGGACATTTCATAGCATGTACTCAGGTTCCCACGGCAGGTCAATTAGCCCATTTACTGATGATCCATATCGTACGTCTGCACGGTCTCCCCAAGGTCATAGTGTCAGACAGGGGGGCCCAGTTCACTGCTAATTTTTGGAAGGCTTGGTGTTCCGATCTAAAGATTAATTCATCCCTGTCCACCAGCTTTCACCCACAAACAGATGGACAGACTGAGAGGGTGAATCAAACACTTAAACAATATCTCAGATGTTATGTCCAAAGCAACAAGGGATCTTGGGTGGATTGGTTGTGGGTGGCGGAAATAGCCTACAACAGCACACAGCATTCTTCTACCAAACATACTCCTTTCTTTTGTTCTTACGGACATCACCCTAGGTTCACTCCGTTACTACTCCCTGGTGCTGTCAACAAGTCACCTTTAGCACAGGAGAGATTGTCACGTGTCCGCAGAATTCTTCTTGCCACACGGAACAATCTGGTCTCTGCCAAGGCCAAATACAAGGTACAGGCTGATAAACATCGTAGGGTTGGCCCAGTGTACAAACCACGGGATCGGGTTTGGGTTTCCACTAGGAACATCCGGTTTAAGAAACATAGTGTCTTTAACCCCAAGTTCATAGGGCCCTATGAAGTGATCAAACACATTAACCCTGTTGCAGTGAAAGTACGATTGCCTGCTCATATGAAGATCCACCCTGTATTGCATGTGTCCCTGCTTAAACCCTCGTATAGTCCGGTGAAAAAAACACCGCACCCTGTATGGGTGCAACAAGATCAGGAATATGAAGTGCAAAAGGTACTGGACTCTAGAGTGGTGCGGGGAAAGCTACAGTATCTGTTAGCATGGAAGGGATTTGGTCCGGAAGAGAATTCCTGGGAAGCAGCTAAGGATGTGCATGCTCCCCGTTTGGTGAAAGACTTCCATAGATTGCATCCGACTCGGCCTGGGGTCAGTCGGAACCCCTTGTAAAGGGGGATGTACTGTCATGATTCTCCTGTTTTGATTCGCGGCGGCCGTCATCTGAGTAACCCGGCCCGCCCCGAACTCTTCTTTATTTAGGTACTTGAATCAGCGGGAGGCCGGAACTACAACTCCCAGCATGCCTGCACAGGAGAGACGGAGAGCCAGGCATCACGTACGTCGTGACGCATACCAGGAAGTAAAGCGAGCCGGTTAGACCAGAATCGCTGCCGATAATTCGTTTTGTTCTGGTGGCGCGTCCAGAAGTCCGGTAAGACTGTTCCGGCATGATCCAGCTTTGATTTCATCCTTGTTGTGGTGCAGGACATACGGAAACGTAGAGTCGCTTGTCCATTAGACTTTGTTGATATCTTTCCTATCGGAGGTATCCTTAACTCGCTCTGTGTATCAAAGGATATTCATATGTTGTTTTGTGGAACTCTGCAAAAGGGATTGACAATTTAACGATCCTATTGTTCTTGGTATTTTCTTGTAACTGAATGAACTTCTCGAGAGACTGTGGGCTCTGAGGTTAAGAGTCGTGTGGTCTGCTAAACCTTTTTTCTTATGCATCTAATCAACAAAAGGAGTTCATTGGAAGGGCTCTGACGTAAGAGCTATTTGTGGTTTAGTTCTCCAGTAATTCACGTGTTGGACTTGTGAGGTGATACCCAGTGCATTGAGTACAGACAGTGAACTAATTGTTGTGGTATTCTGTGTTGGGTTTGGTGCAAGGACATTTTTATGCTGCACCCTGTGTCTTTATTACGGCTGTAGCAAAAACCCATTTCCTCAAATCATCACCAGCAGATTTCAAGGTTAGGACGTATTAACAAAAGAAGCTGCCATTCATATTCATAACTGTGTTCCTGTTTATTCTTTATAGGAGAGAACGAACGGGAGGAACTGTCAGTGGGTTTGGTTATGCATTAGAACATTTTTTTCAGGTCTGTTTTCCTAGGTTGATACGTAATATATATTCAGAGTCCCGTATGTCAGACCTATGTTAAACCTCCCACTTCTTGTGTTCTCATTTCCAGTTATCCAAAGTTCAGGTTCCATCCCTTGAGCTCTCCTAGATATAGTCCATCGTATTTTTCTTTACAGGTAGGCAGAGGGTAGAATCTAGCCACAACATAGGGGAAATGAAGTGTGGTTTGTTATATGTGTTCAAGAATAAGCATTGTATTTGAATATCTGTTACTTGTCGTTCCAGATCTCCCTCCCAGTTGTTCCCTTCCTTTCCTTCCTGGCTTTCTATCTCTCTATCTTCTTTTTTTTTTTTTTTTTAAACCTTTATTTATGAATTGCACAATACACAGCGTCTGCCTACAACCCCGCAGGGCCGGCCGCTATGACATACAAGAGGAGGATAAAAAGGAAGCCATTCGGACAGAACGCTGTTGAAGCCATCTATAAGCAAAAAGTATACTGTGGAGTAGCGAGCGATAGTATAAGGATAGAGAAAGGTTTAATTTTATGATTTTGTCGAGTACGAATTATAACACTACAAGGAGAGTAGAGGCTACTAAATGACCAGGATAGCTACCATCATTCGAAGAACACTGAACCCCGACCCCAAAGAGGAGAAGAAACATAGAAGAAGAAGAAGAAGAAGAAGAGAAAAAGAGAAAGAGGGCCATAGAAACAAAGAGAGAACATAAAACACAACCCATCCCCCCACCCTGCATACCAGCGGAAGGCCACGGCCCACCCCCCCCCCCAATAGGCATGCCTGTCGCCCCAAGAGAACCCCCAAGTGGGAAAGAGAATAGAGAGAGTGAGAAAGAACATCCCACTCCCCAACTCCCAGAAGAGGAGGGAGGAGCCAAATTCCACATATTCCCGGTCCCCCCCGGTCCTATAAGCATCCCCTCCCCGAAAGTATCAGATGCAAAACAGTAGTGGCAAGCGAAACTGCAGGTGGGGAGATCAAATCAAGATCTAGGAGTAAATCAAACAAAAGGCAGTATCATGCTCAGACAGTGGTAGTCCCAGCTCAACCATCTCATACACCAATAACAAGGAAGAGCGATTTAGCCCTGGCCTAATCCCGGGTACGTCCCCGAATGGAGTTCCTGGAGATAGCTCGCCCCCCTGAAAACAAGAAACAACATGGCAGCATATACTAGAAAGTCAGTGGAGGGCCTAACATTATTCTTCCCGGACATACCCGCCGTGCCGTCTCTCCCCACTCCGTGAGATAGTAAAACAATAGCAGTCTTAATTACAATAGAGACGGGGTGGGTCATTGCGGTGTGCACAATCCAAAGCGTAGCAGAAAAAGTTCCAATCCGAGTCCCATTAGCTCGTCAGTCCCGATATACAAACAGAGGTCCTCAGCCCTGGCCAGAGCGCAACAGTCCCCCTGCGCACCTCAATCGAGGAAAGCCCAATCCGTACAGAGTCGGGATAGAAAATGGCCACTGTCGATGAGGAAACAGGAGATGGGAACAAGATGGAGGTCCCCAGGCGGCAGCCGCACCACAGGCAGACAGTAGAAACACCCCCACATACAATGACGGACATACCTTCCGTAGCTGGGAAAAAGACACTTGAGAAGCAGCAAGCTCAGGGGGATACAGTTTCCGAGTAAATGGAGGTTGGGGAAACAGTAACTTCTCCATAGGCAAGAACTCGGACTCCAGTGGTACGTGCAACAATGTATCCCCGGTACCAATGCCGGACTGCCATTCACCGGAGTCGCGATGCAGGCTGACATTCCGCACCTCCACGTCGGTGCTCGGTCTCACGATTACCCCCTCCGTGCACATAAAAGCTAGGTCAGTACATCGCTGAGGGGCGGCCGGTCGGACCCACTCCGTCCGCCATGTCATGGTGTCTCCCATCATGTTAGCTAGTGCTCGCAATTCCGCCCTGAGATCAAGCAATGCCATGAGAACATCACGGCAGGTCGGCTCCATCAGCAAATTATTCCGCTCCGCAGCGCGTGTCAATGGACGCTGCACCGAGGTCCATTTACCGTCTGGAAGGGGGTCGCTGGCGCGATGCGGACGGAGAGTCTCCGCAGCAGGGAGGGCAGCCGCCATTTTTGGTGCCTGGTGTGGCGCAGTATTGAGGGGGGACAAAGACAATCTCAGTGAGTTTGGGATCAGGCAAAGGTGCCGCTCGAATCCGGAGCGATGCGATAAGAGAATCACTGCCGCCGCGGTGCAAGTCTGGGCAGTCCTGGGGTGATCCACTTACTTCGGACGGTGCGGGTCAGCCCAGCCAGGGAGACGACAACAACAATGGAGGGCTGCACCCCCTAGCACCGATCACGCGGGCTGTGGCGCAGGTGATGCAGGGCGGATTCGTCCGACTCATCAAGCAGCGTTGCTTACAGACAGTGGATCCCCGCTTCCAGGACTCAGCGAAAGCCTGCCGGTCCGAAGGTCCATGGCGGCCAGGAGCAGCACTGGTCTCAGCGTCCGAGCATGGAGACCCGCCAGAAGCGACGATATCTTCAAACATCCAGCAAGTAGGGACCTCGACGGAGCACCGGGAATATCAGCACGGTAGCAGCTTTGGTCCGCTGCGGTGCAAGGCCGGATTGGAGACCAGGATATAGTCACAGAATATACCGGCTTGCGGAGCCGAGAAACGAGCGTCCGTTCAGGTCGCCATCTTGGCTCCTCCCCCCTCTCTATCTTCTTATTATTCCCTCGTGTGACTATCCTGGTAGTCTGTGTATTTTACTTCAGACTCTGGGGACGTCATGAGATGGAGCCCATAACATCATCGGTGTAATCCTGAAGAGTCTTAGACACGAAGCCTGACAGGCCTAAAGGCCCATAGGAATGAATGGGGAGTAATTCCTTATTTGCGATTAGCAATTTGCTAATCGCAAATAAGGATGCGATTTCAAGGGTGCCGGGGTGTCCAAAGGACACCCTGAAGCACCCCTGAAATGTAATCTACATTGGTGTTGCGCACACACATGTCCTTTGGACATGTGTGTGCGCAACATGCAACTTAGAAAAATGCATTTTTCTAAGTTTCCGCTATTTACCACAAGGTTTGGCTTCGCAGTAAATAGCGGTCCTAAATTGCGAATTCGCAATTTTAAAATGTTTCATGAATAGCATTTAAGGAATCTCTAATAGAGATTCCTTAAATGCTAATCCTCGCAAATTTGCGAATTCTTTATTAGCGATTTTTGCATTTGGGATGATGAATCCCAAATGCAAAAATTGCACTCGCAAAGGGCCAGATACTCAGAATCTGGCCCTTTTGCGAGCGCATTTCGCTTGATGAATCTGGCTGTATATCCCTTATTGACTTCTATTGAAGCAGAAGCAATTTCAGAAGGGAGACAATCAAAATAAAGCCATTTTTGGCTTCAAACATTAGGAGGCTCTCACCTGAATCGGGTCTATATGCATGTATGCAGGTTAGATAGTACTGCATCTGTCTCACGTGCCTCTGTATAATGACTTGCTTCCTTCTCTTTGGTATGCGATCTTAAAACGTACCATCCTTTCCTTATTTCAAGGCTAGTATGCTGCGTAACAATGAGTGAATGTATTTTTTCCAAGATGGCAGTCCAGATTTTATTTTTGGGTGAATCAACCACACCATAAAATACACCCCATTTCCTCTCACAATGTACATATGACTGCAGGCCTGCCACCAGTAGTCTGTCTGTGCAGGTTTAACTACAAATTTAACCTGTCAAAGTAACCCCTTTCAACAGGCCTAACCATCCTTATAAACATTTATAGGTCACCTCTGTGTAGGCTCTATTGCCCATATGGCAGGGTGCATGGTATTTAAAAGTAGGATATGTGTAAGTTTCATCTCAAACATGTCCTTACAGTGTCTAGCACCTTAAAGCTAATTTCACGGTAGCAAGGCTGGCTGATGAACATCGAATCACTGGGATGCAATATTAAATACTAATACTGTATCTCGGGAATGGGACTTGAAAGAAAAATATTTAAACAACTATTTTTCATAGTTATTAAAAATCAAATTAAATGGTGAAGACCGATTAGGTTTATGGTATTTCAACATTATCTGATGCCGGGATATCCAGACATATGTTTAGGGGTGTAATGTTGAAGGCGTGTGAACAGTGAGCTGTACTTCTGATCATGACTGATAAGCTGTAACACTTATTGTAGACTGAGAAGAGAACGCAGAACAAATCTGATAAGCATGGCTTTAATTCATCAAACAAAGAAGGTTGGTTGTTCTCCATGGCTTTGCCCTAGTTTGAAGAGGCTGTCTTTTTATGGTGGGATCGTGTTTTTTGTAATATTCGCTCACAATTATCCAACAGGCTTCATCTGGCCCACAGCTATTTTCTCTTCCTGAAAGGCTGGAATCTTTCATCCTGAAACAATAATCACCTTGAATGTAAAATCCTTTCGCTGCAGCAAATGTATGTGTACAAACTCCACCATGATTTTCTACAACATCTTAATTTGGCTTCTAGGAAATGGGCAGAGCCCCACAATCTTCTTTTGGGGAAATAATTTGGCTGTGAGTGGAGGAGACAGACTTTCAGTTTAGGACCACTATATGTATTGTAGACACAAGCCTGGATTGAGAGTGGATACCACATAATTGTCTGCATCAAAGCAAGGTTTACATCTATCTCTATAAGATGTTCGAATGTGTACGTACGATTCAATAATGCAAAACCTTTACTACAGTAGCGAGTGATCTACCGAAAGTGATTAAAGAGAGCTATTAGGCAAGATAAGATGTGCAAATAGAGCCGGGGGATTGATGGTTTAGGCCTGATGGTCTGTCTGATGCATTGGCAGCTTTAAGTAGGGTAGCTATTTAGCAGATCTGTTTGAGAGGCAAGAGCTTGAAGAACACATTAGAAAGGTTGGGAGAGATGAAGGAAGATGGAAGGGGGCTTAAGAGGAATATTGCCAGGTTGATTTGGAGGCGTAAATGACACGTTTGCGAGGAGGGCAGAGAAGAATGCTCTCTGCGCTTACTGTTCTGCTTCCTCATCGTCAGCTAATGTTTGTATGTTTTAATTCCATGCTCACTCAGTCAAAACAATTTGGCTCCACAAAAATGACAGAGAATGGTGTTCAAACCAAGAAGGTTTATTAGCAAAGTTAAAAATCAATCAGTAAATCAATTTATAAAAAAAGGCATATATATAATTGCGTAATCCAAATTTTACTATTATAAAGACAAAGATAAAAAATATGACAAATTAGAAGGCATATGCAAGGAAATACATTGGTTCTAAAAGTGAATTCCCCTATTCGAAATAAGGCATCGAAAGTGGCAAAGGGAAGGTTCCAGCATCAGAAGAATCAATGAAGGATCAAAGGAAAGGCACAGGTACCCGAGCATGAAGCTGAACACCCCGGGCAAGGAGAATCCGCAGAGTTCAAGAAAGGTTTTCTCTCAGCAAAGGCCAGGACAGAATATGGTAACCCTTTCTAAGGAACACACACTTAACATGCACTAGAACGCCTGGATGCTTCCTCTCACTAACTCCCACTGGATGCTCCAATTGGAAGACAGTGCACTCTGCGAGCAGGTAGGCTCCCCAGGCTCCCAGGGTCAAAGTAATAAGCTTGCAGCTGTGCAACTTTGAAGTTACCAACCGTATGGCCTGCCTGGTACAGGAGCCTCTCGCTCTTCCCCACGTACTGCATGTCCATGGCCAAGTTCAATTAAGCTGTTCAATCTAACAGTTCCCAACAATAAACAAAAGCCGATTCTAACTGAAGAGGGCCCCTCGATAACGCACATGCAGAGGAGGGAAGAGGATTAAAATTGCAATGATTTAAAAAAAAGAAATAATAAGCGTGGCTTGGGCCCAGGCACACGTCATGTCAACGTTGAGGGAAAAAAGAAAGAGGGCAGTCGAATGTGTGTGGGCAGCAAGAATATATACATTGAATATATTTAGTTATATGTGTGGCTCTTACTACAGGTAAATGCAGCCACCTACACTTGGGCCAATACCATACTGTACACACATTAAGATTGTTATCACACAGTGAGCATATTTGGTGTATAAATGTAGGGAGAACTAAACCACGCTAATCCAAGTTCAACTGCACAAGCATTAGCCTAATTCACGCTGGCAGGGCCGGTCTGTAGCACGTCGAGGGACTCAGACACACAGGGCATGAGCATGCCCTGTCCATGAAGCCGGACATACAGGACATGTTCGGTCACGCCCTGTACGTATGTCAACTCAATGGCCTGTAGTTCACTGTCCCTTTATATATAGCCCGCAGGGCACCAAGGGAATGGTCTCTCCGGCTCCTATCAAGGGTAACAGAGAGCAGATCATGAGCTGAGACCAACCCATGTATGTACTGCTCACATGATCTGAGGTCACCCAATGCGTAGCACACAGATGCAGAGGGCACGCAGTGCATCATTTCAGGCAACAAGTGTCATGTATCTGTGGGGGAGCAAAACAGTACCCCGAAATTTAGCCACACCCAATATTTTCCTCTATTTGACTTTCCACATGCCACTGGATCAGAGACCGTGTTAACTTTTCATGAGGCACTGTGTCCCAGCTTTAAGGCACCCCCCAACCATCAACATCAAGGAAGACAATCAATTAACCAAATGATTGAGGTTGAATGGGCCACTCAACAACTGAGTTGTAGATCAATGGAGAGTTAAAAGGGTTTTATTACAGAATTTAAAATTACACGGTACAAAGTCAATGCCATGAAGGCTCTCAATGCAGAGATTTATTTTATTTATTTATTTATTTCATTTATTAAACTCTCTGTCACTTGACGGCATCCTGGCGCTGAGAAGCTCGGAGGTATGTGGCAAAAGAAGAAAAGACAAGAAGGCACGGGCAGCTGGTACAAACGGCAGCAGTTACACTCTGGGAAAGAGCCAGGTTTTTAACCTTCTTCTAAATGGTAGGAGTGGGAGTCTGTTCCAAAGTCTGGCCGCGGCAACCGTAAAAGTTCTGCCGCCAGTTCTAACTTTCCTAAAGCTGGCAACCTTAATCAGTCTAGCAGAGGCAGAACGGAGGTCTCTGGCTGGGACGTACCACATAAATTTCCTCTGAAACACAGCCAGGCCCATCCCATGCAGAGCTTTGAACACGAGACAAAGGGACTTGAACTTCACTCTCTGTCCCACCGGCAGCCAGCGAAGCTCTGCAAGGGCCCTAGAGGATGAGGAGCGTTTCGGCCAACCCAAAGCAAGCTTAGCTGCGACAGACTGGATTCTCAAACGTCTGTCCAGCAGGGCCTTGGGGAATTCAAGCAAAAGGGCATTACAGTAGTCTAGTCTACTCAAGACTGAACTCTGTACCACTATTGCCCGAGCTTGAGGAGGTAGTAAGGGGAGAATTTTGCGTAGAGACCTAATGATCGCCACGCAACTTCCCACCGTTTTAGTTACTTGGGCCTCCATAGTCAGTTTATTATTAAACATAATGCCTAAATTTCGCACCTTCTCCACTTGTCTCACAACAGTTGACATATCACTAGGCCATTGATTGCTCGGCAGCGCTGAGGGAATCCTGTCCACAGGACAGAAGAGGACCTCCATCTTACCGGCATTAAATTGTAATGAATTATCTTTCAACCATTGAGCCGTGTCACGTAGGCAAAAATGAAACACCTCAATAGATACTGAATGTTCACCCTCCAGAGAGAAGATGAGCTGCGCAGCCCTTCACTCCCACCTCCTCCATCCTGCGAATGCAAAATTCAGAAAACATTCTAAGTCCCAAAAGGGAAGCAAAATCGGAAAATATGCCAACAGCATCCCTAGTGCAACAGGTAAGTATTTTCCTCAAAATCAAGGGTTTTATACATAATTTTCACACATCAAACTACAAAATCAGCACACTCTCTGTGATGTGAGCAAATGTAGCTTTTCATCAGCAAATCAGATCACACAAAAAATAAATGGCACATTACCTTAATACCTACACACTAACCAACCATATGAAAAATTATTTGGTGTTTGGATAAAATATAATAAAAAAATATCATACTTCAGAAGCAGTGTCAAGAATATCAGGATTTCAAATATGGACAGGAATATCACAGGTAAAAATATTGTCTTTATTGGTGTTTTTATTATCGTTGTCAAACCATCAATGTAGTAAATATCGCTGTATATAATATTTGTTAATGTTTATTAGTATGCAATGTATTGTATTTTTTTGATCCAAAGTGTTTTGAATTTTTTTATTATGTTTTCATTTTTTATATTTTTCATTTATTAAATTGTTTACATTTGTGTTTCAAATTGTATTAATATTTTTAATGAATTATTGAATTTGTTTTCAGTAGCACGATGCTGGGTCATTAGGAAATAAGAGTGGGGAGATTTGCTAAACATATGTATTTACATTTTTATTTAAGTTAATAATTTTAAAGACATGCAAACTAATTGTTATGAAGGTTAAAATGTATTTTATATCAGGACTAAAAAACGTTTTTGTTGAATAAGATATTTTAATGGTGTATTTATTTAGAAAATAAAAAACATATTTTAATATACAAAAATTATTTTTTGGAATTTTGGTAAAATAGTATATTTGCATTTATTTTTATGTATAAATAAAAAATATAAAATCTATTTTTATTCCCATTTTTATAACAATACACGATTTAAAATGAAATATATTTGGATCATTTTAAAAATGTAATCACAAAACTTTTACAATGTAAAAATGTAAGAAATATTTGTAAAAAATTATATTAATAATTTTATTCTTTGAATCCTATGTAATTGTATTTTTTAAAGCTTATGAGTGGTAAGAAATAATGTTAAAAACATGGTACATTTTATTGCTAATTAAAATAAAACATTTAGATTGCTTTTTTTAATAAAAAGGTTATTAGTTTACATTATAGTGTTTTAATATTTTTTTTGTAAGTTACTGAAATGCGAGAATGTGCAATATTGTGTATTTTACAATTTAATTTTATAATATTTTAGGGAACAACTTTTATTTGGAACTGGATTTATAAAATTTGGAGGTTTTAATGTCCATTGCCTTCCCTCAAATTAGTATAGATTGGAGTCGGAATAGTAAATGTCACCCCTTTGAGTGTCCAACACCGTACCAAAGTTAGTTTAGATTGGCGCGGTAATGCTTAATGTTACCCCTTTAGTGCCAAACACCTTCTCCAAGTTGGTTTCGACTGGAGTGGGAATAGTAAGTGACAACCCTTTAGTGTCCAACACCTTCCGAAGTTGGTTTAGGTTTGAGTGGGAATAGTAAATGTCACCCCTTTAGAGTCCAACACTTTGCCCAAGTTGGTTTAAATTGGAATGGGAACAGTAAATGTCGCCCTTTTAGCGTTCAAGAATTTCCCCAAATTTAGTATAATAAAAAGATGTCACATTATTTAAATATTATCAATTTTTTTAATGTTAAAATTGGATGTTTGGTGTATTTTTTAAGCATTTACTAGTTATGCAGATCCTTCTCCTACCTTGCAGCCAAGACCTGAAACACCCTCCCTACCCACCTACGGCAGACCCAAGACCTACTCGCCTTCAGAAGACTCCTCAAGACCTGGATCTTCGAGCAGTAGCGGCACCCCCTCCCCTCAGCGCCTTGAGACCCTCAGGGGTAAGTAGCGTGCTTTACAAGTACTCTAATTGACTGATTGATGTTAGCAATAAAATTTTATTCGATTTTGTGGGAATCCATATTTTTGACACTATGGGGCCGATTCCGATTTGGGAAAAAGCGCTCCGATTAGCTGTACGGAGCATTTTTCCTGTACGATTCGGACCCTGCCACGTCCCTCGCATGTACGACGAAGTACGATTCGTACCGGGAGCAGGACTCCGTACGAATCTTACAAAGACTGTACGATTCAAATCTCCTCACGATTCTCCCTCAGAACCCGCTGTATGCGACATCCGTACGATTCGCGGCTAGTTTTTCCGACCCAGTAAGTACGATTCGTGTCAGGTACGACCCTTTTCCTACGACAGCCGAAAACAGTCGTAAAAGCAGAGTTCACCTCGAAACAGGTACAGAACGGCCCCCCAGGTACTGTGCCTAGCCCCCATGATCGCAGGGGTACGGTGCGTACCCCTTCGATCATGGGGGGTACGCACCGTACCCCACGATCATGGTGCGTACGGACCGTACCCCATGTTCGCAGGGTGTATGGTGCGTACACTCTGCGATCGCAGGGGTACTATGCGTACACCCCATGATCGCAGGGGTACGCACCGTACCCCGCGATCTTGGGGCAGACGGACCGTACGGTGTGTATGTGATTGTGTGCTTTTCCGTACGAATCGCCCTTACTTGACGTGGACCGTATGAATCGCGTCCTCATACCCTGTTCCGGATCATACTCGTCGGGTCGTACGGCATATGTACGAGCCGTACGGTTCACGGTTTCAGCCTTGCAATACGTACGGATCGCGATGATTCAGACGGGTGCACGAAATACGGATAGTAGTACGCAACTCGGACGGACGGGTACAATTTGTACGGAAAGGGCTCCGGATGCGAATCATACTGACGTTTTTTCTCCCGAATCGGAATCTGCCCTTATATGTTTATTTATAGGGGACTATGGCCAGATGTAGGTGGCTAAATACCGGTCGGTAACGACGAAATTCGTTAAATTTCTGCGTTGCCGACCGGTATTTAGCCATGTGCAATGTAGGTAGCACCGAACGCCATCGCAAATAAGGAATCGGTCAAAATAAGGGAAACCAGTTACCGATTCCTTAATTTGCGATTAGTAGACACCGAAACCCCTAAATACCGAATCGGTAAATAAGACATCCTTAAAAAAATCGCTAATCCGATGTACCAAAAATCAGTAATACCGAATTTTGGGTATTTAGGAGTCGCTAATTACCACTGACTCAAAGCAGGAGGTAATCAGGTGCTAAACATTTAAACAGCCCCAAAATCCAACAGTGTGAACACAATGGCGGCCCTCTATGTAATTGAAAGGCATCTACGTTTGCGAGCAGCAGGACTAAGGATCTGGAGATGGGAGGAGTGCGTGTACAGACTGCGCGCTACACTGTTCCAACTGACTGAGGCTGAAATACATGCACCATCCTTGACCTGATACGGGACCTGCACACACTCCTGGAGCACCAGACACCAAGGGCGCATGCAAAACCTACTCATGTACAGGTACTCTTTGCCTGCACCACCTGGCATCTGGCAGTTACCAAGGTGTAATAGCTGTGGAAGGTGGAGTCTCACAGAGTTGCCTGTCTCGTTTCCTCAATAAATTCCTGGACGCCATGCTGCAAAGGATGCCACACTATATCCAATTACCCAGAACACTGGCAGAACTGATGAAGTCCAAGATGGACTTTTTCCAGAAGGCCCAGTTCCCACATGTCATTGGTTGCATTGACGGGACACATATACCAATCTGCCCCCCTTCTGCGACAGTACATCTACCGCAATCGCAAATCCACACATTTTATAAATGTCCAGGTCATATGCGATGCATCTTCCATCATCACTGACATAGTTGCAAAATTCCCAGGGAGCACGCATGATTCATACATATTCAGGAACAGTGGGATCTATACCTGTCTCGCTGCGGGTGAATTTGGAGAAGGCTACCTGCTAGGTAAATACATGTGACACCCCCTGAAGTAAACACGTGTTGCTGTGATTGTTGACTGTGAATAACTTACTTTCTTCTCACACTCAGGTGACAGTGCCTATGCAGTGCGTTCTATTATCCTGATTCCGTAACCTTCACCTATCCACCCCAAGTGAAAGGCGATATAATGTTGCACATAGATCGACGCGCAATGTGGTTGAGCGAACATTTGGACTCCTCAAAAGCTGGTTCCGCTGCCTCCACAAAAGTGGAGGTGCACGGCAGTACCGGCCCCTGGTCTGCTGCAAAATCATAGCTGTATGTGCCATGCTGCATAACATTGCCACTAAGAGGGGGACACCTGTGGAAATGTGTGAATCTGAAGAGGAGGAGGAAGGTACACAGCCACAGCGCAGCACAGCAGGCGGCGCAGCTGCAGCAGATGGGAGACAGAGACAGTCAGAGATCACACAAAATTATTTCTGAGTAAGTAATGAGACAAAGCCAGTTAATGCATTTGTATCAGGGTGTTTAATTGACCGCACAACAGGCAAATGTCCTGCACACCGTAACACCAACGATGTGTGCAATGGGTTACGTCACCCACCACACAATGGAATTTGAGGGCAGTGCCTATCGCCTGCGCCCACGCACACCACTGTTTCATTCAGCAGGCACACTGACCTCACCAGTGCTGTGTCCTGCAGCAGAATCATGCCTCACACTGCGCCTCCTGCTCTCTGGCAAGGGGGGGGGGCGGGTTATAGTGCTGTGACTGCTTGCCTACTCACTCTCATCCCCATCCCCTGTTCCGGTGGCAGCAATTTGGTTAGTCTGAATCACCTCTAAGGCACTGGTGACAGTGACCAGGCCCTGAGTGACCTCATGGCTGCACTTTGCCATTTCCAGTTGCATGGCCACTGATCGACGACTGAGCATATGGGTTGCATTGCACAGCCTGTTGACAGACTTGGTGTACCCTGCAAGTATCTGCCTGTCTCTGCGGCTTGCAGCACGCTCACTATCCATTCTCCCGCCTAACGGCCTCACTGCTTCCAACATCTCCTTCATTCCCTCTGCCAAAGTATTGTTGAGGCAGTATATGGCCTCCTTCATGTTGTCAATATTCCTGTTGTTTGCCACCATCTGACTTTGAATGGCCCTCATTGTCTTTCATCAGTGTCAGGACTCTGTGCATTTTGTCGCCATCTACGGGCACCTGTGTTGGTTTCCTCCACGGAGGACTGTGTCACAGACGCCTGTGTGTCATCGCCCGGCGTGGTCTGTTGTGCTTCCTGGCTTTCATCCTCTGTGGCATCTATCTCGTGGAGGCTAGCCACTGTATACCTCCTTGATCCTGCTGGTGGTGGTGGTGGGGATGTTGGTGTGGTGTTTGCAGGTGAGATGACTTCCTCCTCAATTGGCTTTTCCTCCCTGGAGACAATACCATATATTTCCCTCACCGATCATCATATTTTCTCATTAGACATAGTTCATATACATATCATTAAACATCAAAAATGCAACAGTGACAGCTCCAATCATCTCATTATTATTTTATTTTATCAAAATATGTATTTTTCTTTTGTCATCTCATTATTTTCTTTTGCCAAAAGACTTCATTTTTTCAAATAGTTTTTTTGTTGTTATATTGTTCTCTAAAAAACACACTTGTGTATTGTTCTTGACTTGTAAACTCACAAATACATTTATTTTAGAACAGTAATGTATAGGCATTTATATAGCGCACTACTTACCCGTAGGGTCCCAAGGCGCTTCGACCGCTGCGAAACCCTTCCTGGCTTCCCTGAGAGATGGTCCCTTAATGGGTGTCTCCAGGGTGAGACCAGGCATCCCCGGCGGTCTGGTGGGGCCGTTAGTGAAGATGAGGCAAGCTAATGCCCAGAGTTGCCGAGTGTGATCGCTGATCAGAGTGGGCACCGAGGCGAGAGAATTATCGAGTCCGCTGACCCTGGTCCAGAAACCTGCCGCGCCGGGAATCGAACCCTGGTCCCGGGCCGTCCTCTGCTCTCGGGTCTGCCGCCTCTAACCAGTGAGCCACACTACTTCAACAGTGATTATTTACAATCCCAACAATATATAGAATCAATTCTAAAAACAAATGTACATACAAATTCCCCTGGTTAAGATTAGATACATGCAGTCATACTTCAATCACACCAACTCATACAGTCTCACAGGGTCAGACTGATTTGCATATAGCCATGTCTGAACTGGGGTGGCAGAGTGGGCCAAAGAACGGTGATGGATTAAACCCAGATCTTTTGACTGGGTGTGAGTGTTTGATTGGTTCAGATGCTCCGTCCATTACCACCCCCTTTTGTACCGCTTTTGGCCGCCATAAGTGTGGCAGGGTATGCTCAGACGTGAGTCCCTTGCTCACTTTACCACTGGACTCAAGCAAGCCGGGCTGAAGACGGCTGGATTGCCAGAAACCGGTCCTCGGAAGCTTGTTTCTGGTCCAGGGAAGGCATGGCTTGGCAGTTCGAGCTGGACTGTTTCCATGAGGCACAGGGTCAGACTGATTTGCATATAGCCATGCCTGAACTGGGGTGGCATAGTGGGCTAAAGAACGGTGATGGATTAAACCCAGATGTTTTGACAGGGTGTGAGTGTTTGATTGATTCAGATGCTCCATCCATCACCACCCCCTTTTGTACCGCTTTTGGCCGCCATAAGTGTGGCAGGGTATGCTCAGACGTGAGTCCCTTGCTCACTTTGCCACTGGATTCAAGCAAGCTGGGCTGGAGATGGCTGGAATGCCAGAAACCGGTCCTCGGAAGCTTGTTTCCGGTCCAGGGAAGACATGGCTTAGCAGTTTGGGCTGGACTGTTCCCATGAGGCACAGGGTCAGACTGATTTGCATATAGCCATGTCTGAACTGGGGTGGCAGAGTGGGCTAAAGAACGATGATGGATTAAACCCAGATCTTTTGACTGGGTGTGAGTGTTTGATTGATTCAGGTGCTCCGTCCATCACTACCCCCTTTTGTAACGCTTTTGGCCGCCGAAAGTGTGGCAGGGTATGCTCAGACATGAGTCCCTTGCTCACTTTGCCACTGGATTCAAGCAAGCCGGGCTGAAGACGGCTGGAATGCCAGAAACCGGTCCTCGGAAGCTTGTTTCCGGTCCAGGGAAGACATGGCTTGGCAGTTCGGGCTGGACTGTTCCCATGAGGCACAGGGTCAGACTGATTTGCATATAGCCATGTCTGAACTGGGGTGGCAGAGTGGGCTAAAGAACGGTGATGGATTAAACCCAGATGTTTTGACAGGGTGTGAGTGTTTGATTGATTCAGATGCTCCATCCATCACCACCCCCTTTTGTACCGCTTTTGGCCG
This sequence comes from Lissotriton vulgaris, assembly GCF_964263255.1. NCBI lineage: Eukaryota > Metazoa > Chordata > Amphibia > Caudata > Salamandridae > Lissotriton > Lissotriton vulgaris. The sequence goes on from NC_141700.1 coordinate 811,894,608, forward strand.
CCATAAGTGTGGCAGGGTATGCTCAGACGTGAGTCCCTTGCTCACTTTGCCACTGGATTCAAGCAAGCTGGGCTGAAGATGGCTGGAATGCCAGAAACCGGTCCTCGGAAGCTTGTTTCCGGTCCAGGGAAGACATGGCTTAGCAGTTTGGGCTGGACTGTTCCCATGAGGCACAGGGTCAGACTGATTTGCATATAGCCATGTCTGAACTGGGGTGGCAGAGTGGGCTAAAGAACGATGATGGATTAAACCCAGATCTTTTGACTGGGTGTGAGTGTTTGATTGATTCAGGTGCTCCGTCCATCACTACCCCCTTTTGTAACGCTTTTGGCCGCCGAAAGTGTGGCAGGGTATGCTCAGACATGAGTCCCTTGCTCACTTTGCCACTGGATTCAAGCAAGCCGGGCTGAAGACGGCTGGAATGCCAGAAACCGGTCCTCGGAAGCTTGTTTCCGGTCCAGGGAAGACATGGCTTGGCAGTTCGGGCTGGACTGTTCCCATGAGGCACAGGGTCAGACTGATTTGCATATAGCCATGTCTGAACTGGGGTGGCAGAGTGGGCTAAAGAACGGTGATGGATTAAACCCAGATATTTTGACTGGGTGTGAGTGTTTGATTGATTCAGATGCTCCGTCCATCACCACCCCCTTTTGTACCACTTTTGGCCGCCATAAGTGTGGCAGGGTATGCTCAGACGTGAGTCTCTTGCTCACTTTGCCACTGGATTCAAGGAAGCCGGGCTGAAGACGGCTGGAATGCCAGAAACTGGTACTCGTAAGCTTGTTTCTGGTCCAGGGAAGACATGGCTTGGCAGTTCAGACTGGACTGTTCCCATGAGGCACAGGGTCAGACTGATTTGCATATATCCATGTCTGAACTGCGGTGGCAGAGTGGGCTAAAGAACGGTGATGGATTAAACCCAGATCTTTTGACTGGGTGTGAGTGTTTGATTGATTCAGATGCTCCGTCCATCACCACCCCCTTTTGTACCACAGAAGTACTTATCACTTTATCAGTCAGATCCATTTAGCTCTGTCCCAAGCACATTATATCAACAGCCCAACGGCCCTACACGGAATTGATTTTGAGAAGGCATTTAATAGAGTTGCATTGACCTTCTTAGAGGGGGCGTTGCAAAGGGCAGGCTTCTGGACCCTCTTCCGTAAACTTGTTGGCCTCCTCTGTGCCGGGTTCACTGCCCAGGTTCGGTTCAGCGGTGCCCTCTCACAGCCTTTTTTGATTCGTAGGGGTGTCCGCCACGGCTGTCCCCTCTTTTACTCGCCATGTCAATTGAGCCTCCGGCACGTTTCCTCTGGTGCAACGCCCATGGTCGTGGGTGGTCCTGGAAAGGGGACCCGGAGCAGCACGTAGTCTCGGACAACCTACTGTTATTTTTTTTTTTTTTTTGGTAAACCTTTATTGTAAGTAAAACAGTTACAACCACAGGCACGATACCATCACAGCCGGACAATAAATCAAAGGCGGTCAAAGCAAATCAATTGAGCAGCTAGCATAGCAACATTCCGCCACCCAAACGCCCCGTTGTAACTCAGGATAATGTCCGTACCAAATAGGCACCAGGATTAATGAGGTTTCTTTTAAAGTTATAAAGAAAAACAGGATCTATTGCCGCACAATCAAATAATACAAAAGCAAGGGGTTAGCGAGAATCAGGATATTCACGGTCAGGACTACTGCAGGCAGGACGATGGCGCCAGTGCACAATTATCAGGATAAACAATAAGCTATACATTCCGTCCCCCCATACAGCAGGTGCCCGCCTTAACACAAAACTTTATAGAAACATCCCCCCTTGTAATTCGCATCACCAGAACGTACGGAGAGTAACCCGTTACTTGGTTCCTAACAAAGGCAAAAAGAAGGAAAAGTGAAGAGAAAGCTAAAGGAAACAGAAGAGAAAAAAGACGCCCTAGAAACAGAAAAAGGAAAGACAATATTACCCCCCGCAAACCCCCCACCCTGCACCCCTGCCTCCGGCTACGGCCTCCCCCTTAGCAGCGTGCCTGTCGCCCAATGTGAACCCGAAATATAGCAGAGAAGAGAAGTATAGAAAAGAAAAACGTAGTGGGGGGTTCCCAGTTCAGGCCCCCCTCTCCCCGGCATAGTGGACAGCTAAAATGGCGTTGCTGCAGAACACTCAGAACACTCACCGACATAAAGTAGCAATCGACACGCCAGAACACCCAGACACCCAACCTCGATGGTAACCCTCCCCCTTAGCAACCCAGAAAAAACGATCATCCCCCGCAGCCCCGACCCACCCGGCAAAAAACAATGCTGTGTCCCAATCCACACCTTCCGTCGCCATTTAATCAAAGTAGTGAAAGTACAGTAATAATGAATGTCCAGGGGAAGGCAGGAGATCTTGCAGTGTCCTAGGGCACAACACAGTCCCAGAGCCGTCCGCTGCCCTCGACAGCTTCCCGATCAGCCATGCAAGGTGCAGGTAAGTACAAGTAGCCAGTCAGCACAGTTTAAGTAGCATGACGACGTCAATCTCCGGTGAGAAGGCAGCACAAGAGTCACCCCATGCCTCACATCTAATGAATCCCCAACGACTCCATGCGCCGAGGAGGCAGGCGCCGTTCCGAAGAAACCTTCCGTAGCGATGAGGGAGGCCTCGCATACCAATTCCCACTTGCCAGCGACATACAGGGATGTACAAAAACACCCATCCGGGCCTTACCACGGACTGAAGAGGGAGTCACTGAGCCATAGGCACCCGGAAAAGTGCCAACGTCACGTTCACTCGTAACTCCACAAGTGTCGGGGTCTAAGTTCCACACGGGCACAAATCCACCCAAGGTGTTGACATTGCATCGGGGAGGGTATCCGGTCCCCCTGCTCCTCTCCAGGTGTGCATCGCCATCTGTGCCGATGGAAGCGGCTCTGCGGGCACGACGCTGTCAATCGGGGCCCACGGCATAAGTGCCGCCGGAGCCCTCACACAAGCCGCCATCTTGTCGACTATCAGGGCGTCTCCTCCGTTGCAATCGGTATAACTGCCGCCCCAGCCGTCGATCCGGTGGTCCCACGCATTTTGCACAGTGCATCCGAGCGATGCCAAAGCACGACACATTAGCTGGCTCTGAACCCCCAAAACGCGGACACTGTCTGCTGCAGCCGATATGCGTCAAGCTCCGTCAAGAAAACAAAGAGCGATGCCACAGTCCTCCATTAGCGAGGCAGCAATCAAGGGAGGAGGGAGGGTCCATCAAACACGGGGGAACGGTACTCCGTAACGAGAGCAGGGGCTCCTCTCGGGGCAAGATAGAGCACCCCAGCGGGTGTCCGGCGCCACTCAGGTCCTCCTGACCGATGTTGTTGTGCTCACGGTGGCAGCGACCTCACGCGAGGCCCCGGCTCCGGGACCCGCGCAGGCCCCGCCGACCGAGGGAGCATATCTCCGCCCTCCGAACTCGGAGAGCCGCCGGAGTAAATCCTAGCCGGTCAGGTCACATTCCGCCGTTCGGCAAAACGTCGGCAGCGCCGCCGCGACAGCCGAATCAGGTAGCCGGAGGAGAAGGTCGTCGGAGCCGGGAGCCCCGGCGACCATCTTGGCCGCCGGCCTGGCTCCGCCCCCCAACCTACTAATATTAATTTCACACCCATTATCCTTCGGCCCTTGATGCCTGGAGATTCTCTGTCTTTTTGAGGGGATCTCTGGACTTCAGATCAACTAAACTGAATCCATGTGGGTGCCGATTGAGGGTGATGCTGGCGGACACTCCTAGTATCCAGGGTCCCACTGCACCGCCAATCCTTTAAATACGTAGGCATTTACATCTCTTGTTTAAGGGTGGTGGTAGGGAGGCTTGCCCTGCGGCCCTTGTGACTGGGGTTAATAAGGATCCACAGCGGAGGGGCAGACTGCCCCTTGAATCCTCTGGGGTGTAGCATTGTTTAAGATGATGTGTCTCCCACGTTTCCAAAATGACCACACGAACGGTCCCCATCCAATTCCCAGGCTATGGTTTCTGACACTGACATCGAATGGAGCTGCCTTCCTCTGGGCAAGCACTTTCCCTACAATGGGGGGTTGGTGATGGGGACCTATACGGCTACTACTTAGCTGCCCAAACCGTGACAATAAACAACTGGTTTGACAATGGCTTGGGAGACCCGACGTATCGAGCAGAATCAAACTTCCTAGGCCTCAGGGGTCTCCTGGGCCTGCTCTTTGGGGGCCTACTCCCACAGTCATTTCCTGATTGTACTCGCGTGACCCTACTGTGTTGGAGGGCAACCTTTTTTTAATCAAGTGGGACTGCAAACTCACAGGAATGACCCCGCTGTGGCAAGGAATGTGATTGACCCAGGCCTCCAGGGCTTTGCACAATGGGACAAAATAGGAATGACACATCTGGGAGAAGTCTCGCGTGATGATGCTATTCAGAGAAATGCAGGAACAATACCAGCTTTCTTGTAAACAATTGTATTGATATCTGCAGTGCGCCGTGCTCAGTCAGAAAACATAGCCATAGGTAAACCCATTCCGGAATTTGATGTTGATGGGGGGACTGGGCAAAGGTGCTGTCCCCAAGACTTATCGACCTCTAATACTCCTCGCTCCAGAACACTTTCCAGACTTGCGCCGGAGGTGGGAGGTGACGGTGGGAGAACTTGATGATGACTGGCAGGAAGCCTGTCGGGCTCCCAGAGAATCATCCATCCCTACGCACCGTTGCATTATCCAACTCAGTTACTTACATAGAAGGCATGGTTGCGGACAGGGCCAAGTCTGCCACATCTGAGGCACCGTTGTAGACCACGCCCTATCCTTTCTTTGCCTCTGCCTTGGCTGTGGCCTTGGTGCTCAATGCCCACCGAAGGTATGGGTGCAGACGGGACCCTGAGTGCCCTGTGTCTCTGAGTGCATTATATAGAGGGCATGGTTGCAGACAGGGCCATGTCTGCCACATCTGAGGCACCGTTGTAGACCACGCCCTATCCTTTCTTTGCCTCTGCCTTGGCTGTGGCCTTTGTGCTCAATGCCCACCGAAGGTATGGGTGCAGACGGGAGCCTGAGTGCCCTGTGTCTCTGAGTGCATTATATAGAGGGCATGGTTGCAGACAGGGCCACGTCTGCCACATCTGAGGCACCGTTGTAGACCACGCCCTATCCTTTCTTTGCCTCTGCCTTGGCTCTGGCCTTGGTGCTCAATGCCCACCGAAGGTATGGGTGCAGACGGGACCCTGAGTGCCCTGTGTCTCTGAGTGCATTATATAGAGGGCATGGTTGCAGACAGGGCCACGTCTGCCACATCTGAGGCACCGTTGTAGACCACGCCCTATCCTTTCTTTGCCTCTGCCTTGGCTGTGGCCTTGGTGCTCAATGCCCACCGAAGGTATGGGTGTAGACGGGACCCTGAGTGCCCTGTGTCTCTGAGTGCATTATATAGAGGGCATGGTTGCAGACAGGGCCACGTCTGCCACATCTGAGGCACAGTTGTAGACCACGCCCTATCTTTTCTTTGCCTCTGCCTTGGCTGTGGCCTTGGTGCTCAATGCCCACCGAAGGTATGGGTGCAGACGGGACCCTGAGTGCCCTGTGTCTCTGAGTGCATTATATAGAGGGCATGGTTGCAGACAGGGCCACGTCTGCCACATCTGAGGCACCGTTGTAGACCACGCCCTATCCTTTCTTTGCCTCTGCCTTGGCTGTGGCCTTTGTGCTCAATGCCCCCGAAGGTATGGGTGCAGGCGGGACCCTGAGTGCCCTGTGTCTCTGAGTGCATTATATAGAGGGCATGGTTGCGGACAGGGCCACGTCTGCCACATCTGAGGCACCGTTGTAGACCACGCCCTATCCTTTCTTTGCCTCTGCCTTGGCTGTGGCCTTTGTGCTCAATGCCCCCGAAGGTATGGGTGCAGGCGGGACCCTGAGTGCCCTGTCTCTCTGAGTGCATTATATAGAGGGCATGGTTGCGGACAGGCCATGTTAGACACATACAAGGCACCGCCGTGGACCGCGCTCTCTTTGCCTCTGCGCGCACTGAATACATGGCTTGGTTGTTGCCTTTGTTCTCTATGCCTGGAGTAGGCTTGGGTGCAGACGGTGCCCGGTGCCCCCGAGAGCACTGCATGTATATGTTGGCTATTCACTCTGTGACATATGCCTTTATTTTCAACCATACATGGTATGGCCTTCCCTTGTGCTGTATACACATGACTGATGTCAGAGATTTTTATGGTTTCATATTTTGTGTATTATTAACTATAGAAAAATGCATTTTCATACTGTATTACATATGTACATACTTTAATAGCGGTGTTGCTTTTGAACCAATTTTTCTATAAGGTGTAGAAGTGCATTTGTCTGATGTACGTTAACTAGGCCTCAGGTTAAATGCAAACGCCGTGTTTTACAAGATGCTGTCACCCACGCTTCTTTCCCCCTGACCCCTTCTCTACTCGCAAACTCTGCTGCACAGAGTCAAGCTGGGATGCACTGGTGTATTTTCACCGTTATTGTTGTCATACTCTTGATGAACATTTAGTCACAGCTTGAAACATCCCAAGGTCCTTCCATTGGTTCACTGTAGCCCCTTATTGTTCATGTACGTAGTTATGTTCTTGCATCTCTGGACCACAATGGCATAGAGCGTGCTGAATAATTCAATCACGGATTTAATATCGATCCAACATATATCTAAATACACAAATATCGGAAATTAAATATTGAGAACAAAAACATCACTACCTAACCTTAAAAATCACAAATATCGAGCATACAACTATAGTTGTCAAAAACACAGTGAAACCATCTGCATTTCTATACTGGAAGCACAAAAACCAGATGCCACACATCCGGGTCACACATCTAGCCCACGGTACTCCCACCGCCTGCCCCAAATCTTGTCATGTTTCTGAGGGCATCCTTTTACCTCATAAAATTGAACGTTCTTGGTGGGTGCCCCAATCTACACCCCGCTGTCCTTCCAGCAGTGAGGGGGGTGCTGGAGATTCCCACTTGCAGGCAATGTCTCGCTTTGCCGCCAGTGTGGTCACCCCAACAAACTACCTCCGCGCATCCTTCGGCTCCCAGCCTCCTCCACTAGGTCCACAAGTGCAACCCGGGGGTGAAGTGAATCCGGCGATCCAGAACCAGGGAAAACTCCCTTCCTATCCCCTCCCAGAAAGACACAAGCCCAGACCATGTGAAAGAAGTCATCCTGCTATAAGCAACGTAGTCGCCGGGGAGTCATGCGGATGAGGTGTTTATGATTTATCCAGAAAACAAACGTGTTTGTGCGTCTCATTTCAGGATTAAGGAATGGACCAAGATGATCACTGAAAACGGTTCCCCGATTACAGTAGACTCAACCAAATCTCTTGGAAACACTGGATATAGAACTAAACATGCGAACCCACATCAACACAATGGCAAAAACCGCTTTTTCCATCTGAGTTACCTAAATAAAACTGAAGCCGTTCATCGATCAGATCTCAAAATGGCAGTCCAGGCACTGGTCATATCAAGAATTGAGTATGGATGCGCGACCCTCTTAGGGTTTCCTAAGATCTCTACAGCCCCCCCCCCCCCCCCCCCTCCCCAGGAGCATGTCTCACTACAGCAGCCAGACTTATATTGGGATCAAAACAATTTGACCACATATCTCCACATCTGAAAGCGCTCAATTGGCTACTATACGAGGCAAGAATACAGTTCAAAATTGCATGTATTAAACACAAGGCAATACACCAAAAAACTCCACGCTACCTGGCCCAGAAAATCATGTTATCAGGAGGCAGTAGACCCTCAGGGGATCTAAAGATTTTTTTCTAAAACCTGCTTTCTTCCGTAAGAAGAGATCATACGACAGAGTGCTCACTGGAGCTGCACCAAGGATCTGGAATTCGCTCCCACTGAATATTAGGAGAATCACGTATGGTCCACGATTCTAAAAGGAGACTAAGGCCTTTCTGATGGGTACATTTCTCCCATAACAAACACCAGACTACAATAAGTCTCCACCGAGTTTGTCAGACAGTCTGTCGCTCTTCTACAGTCTGCAGTGCTAGTAGACCTCCATAAGGTATAAGACAGTACTCCCCTGTCCATCTACAGGGATGTTGTCTACAATCAAGTAACTCGAACAATGTATATTTGTTTTAAAGTAGCAATATTATAACCATAGGGGACAGCTAGGATATCAGGAGTGGACTTTCTTTGGTTTAGAAGATTGTTGATGTCATGTTTCACTTTTACAAAATGATTTCCTTATTCTTGAATTTGTTGCAGATGGGACACAGGCTAGCATCTGTTGAACCCGTATTTAAGCTTGGCTTTAAAGAAATGAATATCCTTAGATTGTAAAGGGGTGATGATGTAAAGCGCTAGGACACCCACTTGCTTGGGTCTTGTTCATGCTATAGAAAACACAGAATAAATAAATAAAAATGATGAAGAGTCTCCAATCAGCATGTTTCATAGTTTGCCATTAATTGTGCCCTTTGTGGAAACCGAACAAGCCTTCATTCTAGTCTCTGTTGTGTCCATATCATTAGTCCTCACTGTCCCTTTCTGGTAGAATTTGGAAAACGACCAAAGGCCATCTGCTCCCATACCCCATTTTTAGTAACATTTGTACATCCTGAGGAAGGGGAGTATAGGCTATGTAGATTTTGTTGAGCCACTTGTAATATTTGACATAGTTGTGAAGGGGTAAAGGGCATCTTTAGCCATCTGTGCTGCCTCCATTGGGGTCTACGGTTTCAGCACTGCTGTCCCTCCTACAAATATTTTTGGTGCAGCTAAAAATGTGTCCTCCCACAACTCTTTCCTTTCCTGTAATCGTGTGGCCATGTGTCGTTCGCTGGTCAATAGCTGATCCTAATTAGTAATAAAAGAATGTTATAAGATTGCTGCCTCCTCCTGCCCCATCTGTTGTTGTAAGACTGCTGCCTCCTCCATCTGTTGTTGTAAGACGGCTGCCTCCCTCTTCATCTGTTGTTGTAAGACAGCTCCCTCCCACTCCATCCGTTGTTGTAAGACCGCTGCCTCCTCCCTCTCCATCTGTTGGTGTAAGACAGCTCCCTCCCACTCCATCCGTTGTTGTAAGACGCTGCCTCCTCCCTCTCCATCTGTTGTTGTAAGACGGCTGCCTCTCTCTCCATCTGTTGTTGTAAGACCGCTGCCTCCCTCTCCATCTGTTGTTGTAAGACCGCTGCCTCCCTCTTCATCTGTTGTTGTAAGACGGCTGCCTCCCTCTCCATCTGTTGTTGTAAGACGGCTGCCTCCCTCTCCATCTGTTGTTTTAAGACGGCTCCCTCCCACTCCATCCGTTGTTGTAAGACCGCTGCCTCCTTCCTCTCCATCTGTTGGTGTAAGACGGCTGCCTCTCTCTCCATCTGTTGTTTTAAGACAGCTGTCACCTCCCTCTCCATCAGTTTTGTTGTAAGACTGCTTCCACCCTCTCCATCTGTTGTTGTAAGACAGCTGCCACCTCCCTCTCCATCTGTTGTTGTAAGACCGCTGCCTCCCTCTCCATCTGTTGTTGTAAGACCGCTGCCTCCCTCTCCATCTGTTGTTGTAAGACGGCTGCCTCCCGCTCCATCTGTTGTTGTAAAACCGCTGCCTCCCTCTCCATCTGTTGTTGTAAGACCGCTGCCTCCCTCTCCATCTGTTGTTGTAAGACGGCTCCCTCCCACTCCATCCGTTGTTGTAAGACCGCTGCCTCCTTCCTCTCCATCTGTTGGTGTAAGACGGCTGCCTCTCTCTCCATCTGTTGTTTTAAGACAGCTGTCACCTCCCTCTCCATCAGTTTTGTTGTAAGACTGCTTCCACCCTCTCCATCTGTTGTTGTAAGACAGCTGCCACCTCCCTCTCCATCTGTTGTTGTAAGACCGCTGCCTCCCTCTCCATCTGTTGTTGTAAAACCGCTGCCTCCCGCTCCATCAGTTGTTGTAAGACAGCTGCCTCCTCCCTCTCCATCTGTTGTTGTTAGACCGCTGCCTCCCTCTCCAGCTGTTGTTGTAAGACCGCTGCCTCCTTCTCATCTGTTGTTGTAAAACCGCTGCCTCCTTCTCATCTGTTGTTGTAAAACCACTGCCCCCCGCTCCATCAGTTATTGTAAGACCGCTGCCTCCTCCCTCTCAATCTGCTGTTGTAAGGCCGCTGCCTCCTCCCTCTCCAACTGTTGTTAGTACCTAAAAAATGAGCAGCAAGTATCAGGAATTAAAGTGCAGAGTGCAGCGTTGGTCTCTCCCGGCTCATGCCTCAGGAGGACTTTCTGTTGTTGTAAGACCACTGCCCCCCTCTCCATCTGTTGTTGTAAGACCGCTGCCTCCTCCCTATCCATCTGTTGTTGTAAGACCACTGCCTTCCTCTCTATCTGTTGTTGTAAGACTGCTGCCTCCTCCCGCTCCATCTGTTGTTGTAAGATCGCTGCCTCCTTCTCCACCTGTTCTATTGCCTTGAAGTCCTCCTTGCCTCCCTCTCATGTATGTCTGCACTGTTTCTTTAAATACCTCCTGGGAAAGAGGTCGGGGTCTGCAGCATACATGCTGTATATCCTCCTAAAGATAAGAGTCAGTTTAAGGCAGGAGCCCTGAAACGACTCAGGGGGGTTGTGGTGGTAGGGGCCACTGATGGAGCAAGCATTTCAACGTTACGTGACTTGCTTGTATTCAAGAACCTCAAATAACTTTAACTTTGTAATCAATCCATTTTTGTCTTACTAATATTGCACATTTTACACTAAACGGGGTGTCCTAGAGACGCTTGCCTATGTGTTTATTAATCGTAATACGCTTGCCTCTAAAATGGTCGCTGCTTTGCGGGAATCTAGTCTGCGCATGCGTCGGTCATACCCATGTGACGCACTCGCAGTTCTGGAGGGAAATTGTTGCTCATGCGCAATGCACCTAAAATGGCCGCTTTGTTTTCTCATATGCTCCATGCTTGCATTGCCGCTTTTGCAAAGCTGTCTGTTCTGCACTTACCATAATGCTATAGTTATTATAAAGTAAGGGGTGTAGTATAGCCGATCATGGTATACAGTGTATTCATTTTTTCTGTGTTTCTAAATTGTTTTTGCTTGCTTTTCATGTACCGTATTCTTTGGGCCTCGGAGAAGTTTGATACTCCATCTTTGAAGCTCGTATGGTACTAGACACGTGATGGGGAAAAGAAAGCCATGCAGCAGTGGAACCCAGCCAGCTGGCAGCCTCGCCCAAGATGCTCCTGGGAACCGACCTGTTACCCAGCAAGACGAAGCTGACTTGTACCTAATTTTGATACAATTGTATTGACTTTTGTATACTCTATTGTTCACTGTACATCACAAGTCATGGGAAGCTAGAAATTAAGGGGTGGGTACGAAAATTGAATATTAAGCCTGAGAAAGTCTAAAATCTAGGTGGTGTGATGATCTAACCTCCTCCTTTGGCCAATCAGAAGTTGGGGATCCTTTCACTTGCAACATTAGTGGGTGGTACACTGACCCGAAAACAGTATAACTAGCCTCGGTTTAGCTAGAGAAATTGTCCGAATAGCTGACCTGTCACTGACCCAACAAACTCTATAGGTGACTGATACAGAGAACTGCGGAGCACTCGGTCTGTATTTTTTCCACAAACCCAGCCGGGTTTTGGGAACCTTAAGTGCTGGTGAAGCACTTTGCTCGGAGATTCGAGAACCCAATCGGGGTTATTGGCAAATTCCTTGCAGAGAGGGAGTAGCGCAGGCGTTGCAACCGAAGCTGCAGGTGTTGGTCGTACCCTTTGGTGAGCCCGGTCCTGATCCAAATCCTGGGGTTATCCTGTCTTGACTGTTCAAGAGCTGTACCTGCTCGCCTACTGGCAGCCTAAGTCCTTGAGGGTCCTTTCCCGCCTTTTCCAACTGACCCGTGGCCAGGGTTGGTCTTCATTCTGTCCTAGGTAAATATAACTTCTGCGTGGGTATTTGTCTATCTAAACCTTCTCTCTCTCTCTTGTTTCGAATAAGGCATAATTGCCTATGTCTTTTCCCCGTCTCGCTATAAAAAAGATTTTCATGCAAATTTGTCTATTAGCATGTTTCACTTTTCTCCCTACCTTTAGCCAAATGCTATATCGTTTTGCATATATAGTATGTTCAATTCTTACCTTCCCTATAGAAAATAAGCACATCTTGATAAATCAAATTGCATAAGTTTCGTTTCCTCTTAACCGTTAGTGAATTTCAAGTATGTTCCCTCTCTTTACCCGCCTTTAGTGAAGTTGTGAAATTTTGTTAATCTAAAATTAGCGTGTTCCTTATTTTTCCCTTCCATTTATTTTCCGATTTCTAAATGATTCTTACTCTCATTCATAGCTATACGATATTTCTAATTCTAGTTATAGATAGTCTTATCTGTGTTAATTTTTGGCTCATGACTTTTGATGATGACGATGATTAGATAAAGGTTTTGAAAACTTCCTGAGTTTGTGGCTATTATAAAAGGTATAAACATAATTCAATGTGTGTATAGTATTTGTGTTGTCTACCTGTCCCACAGCTAGCTCCCTGATCCATTGTGATCTTAGGTACCTGTGACGAGGATTGGTAAGTCAGGTACACGGAAATAGAAAAGTGGTGAAATTGAAATGCTGATAATAGTGTGTAGGTTACCTGATTAAAATATAAATGAAATTAGTATTTTTATGGGCCTAAGTGTGCACTATTTGGTAATAAAAGTTAGTCGGGTGACCTGCGCGCTCTATCACCACCATTCCTTCCAAAACTTGTGTTAGATCGCCGTCCAGTGATATATGAAAGTAGAGGGCATGTGTTAGACCGGTTTGGGGAGCGTGGATTGGTCTCTGAGTGTGGGGGGAGAGGGGGTGCACAGGAGGTGGGTGAGCAGAGGCAGCAAAGTAATACACAGGCAGGAGTTTCAGCAAAGAAGAGATTGGTAACTGGACCGCGGTCTCCCAAATCCCTTCTGGCAGAGACTTTCCTGCCTGGACTTTATAGTTGCCAACTTACCATGATGGAGTAACTCACAGTTAACCTCTCAGTCCCTTGCTCTACCACCCAAGAGGAGAGGGAGACCCACCTGTAATCTAAGCATTCACTGCTTGCCGGCAGAGCATTGCACTCATCTCAGTTGAATCTCCATTTTGTGCGGGAATCACACTCACCCTCATCTGAGCGACAGAAATATATACACAAGACACCAATGTGCCCAGGAGACAGAATATATTTGTAGGTACCAATGCTTGTTGGACACGCAAGGACAAAGAGCTGTGCCCAATTGAACACACAGCGTACAGTAGGTCCCCTTCTTCCCTGGACGGCTACTGCAATTGTGGATGCGTTAACAATTGATGTGTGCACTGATGGCTGGTAGTGTGTCTGTAGAAATTGATGCACTGATGGCTGGTGGTGTGTGTGCCTGTAGAAATTGTGCATTGATGGCTGGCGGTGTGTGTGCCTGGTGACACTGTGCACTGCCGGATAGTGGTGTGTGTGTGCCAGGTGAAAGAGTGCACTGGCGGCTGGTGGTGTTTGTGCCCGGTGAAAGTGTGCACTGACGGTGTGGTGTGTGTGTGGTTGTATGTGTGGTTGTTTGTGTGTTGTGTTAGTGTGGTTGTTTGTGTGTTGTGTTAGTGTGGTTGTTTGTGTGTTGTGTTAGTGTGGTTGTTTGTGTGTTGTGTTAGTGTGGTTGTTTGTGTGTTGTGTTAGTGTGGTTGTGTGTGTGTGTTGTTAGTGTGGTTGTGTGTGTTGTTAGTGTGGTTGTGTGTGTTGTTAGTGTGGTTGTGTGTGTTGTTAGTGTGGTTGTGTGTGTGTGTTGTTAGTGTGGTTGTGTGTATGGTTGTGGTTGTTTGTGTGGTTGTGTGTGTGTGTGTGTGTGTTTGTGTGTGTGTGTGTGTGTGTGATTGTGTGTGTGGGTGTGTGTGTGTGTGGGTGGGTGTGTGGTTGTGTGTGGTTCTGTGTGTGTGTGGTTGTATGTGTGTGTATGGTTGTATGTGTGTGTATGGTTGTATGTGTGTGTGGCTGTGTATGTGTGTGTGGCTGTTTATGTGTGTGTGGCTGTGTATGTGTGTGTGGCTGTGTATGTGTGTGTGGCTGTGTGTATGTGTGTGTGGCTGTGTGTATGTGTGTGTGGCTGTGTGTGTGTGTGTGGCTGTGTGTGTTTTAGGGAGTCCTCCCCAAAGAAACACTTGAAAATATGACTCACATTTGTGCATATTGGAACAAATGTGGTAAAAGTCCCTAGACTTCACATGCTGTTAAAAACCACAGCAAATTATAAAGAAAAACAGATAACTCATCCCCACCTTCCACTTGCTTCCATTTCCCATCAAAATATTAACGGTTATGTAAAGCTCATTAGTCCTGGTATTAGATGCAGAGCTATACCTAATGTTTGACATCAGAACTATTCCCATTGTTATATGAAACTTACAAACCTAGGCATCCATCCATCCATGTGTTATACGATTGGATGCTTGAAGTATGGGAAAGATGCGGTCATTTGTGATGTGCACAAAAGCAGCTTCGTGAAAAAGTATTTGCCCTAAATCACACAGTGCGGAAGCAGAGATGCCGCGATTAAGCTCGGATCTTTTTTTTCACGCTGCAGTTCAACTTGCCCAAAATCTCACAGTGCAGAAGCAGAGACGCCGTGATTAAGCTTTAATTGTGGAGGAGGTAAAGGAAGGGGAAGTGAGGAGAGGGAGAAAGCAAAGGGGAGGCGCGGAATAGGGAGAGTGCGAGCGAAGGAAAGGGGTGAAGGTTGGCGAGCTGTGGCACGGCGAGGAGGGATGCTGAGAGGTGGTGACCCAACAAATTAACACGGAGCGGCGAGGCAAGCAGAGTCTTGAGGCAGGCGCCTGCTCCGGCCCAGAGTCTCCGGCATGTAAATGTAGCTCACTGAGAAGGACAAAGCGGCCAAAAGGGAAGAAAGGAGGGGTGAATGCAAGCAGAGGAGACCATAAGCACCGCAAGACCGCTCTGTGGAGGGGGAGGGGCAAGCAAGACAGAGGCAGAGCGAGCCAGAGGAAGAGATAATACAAGCATTTGCAATGCAATGGTCTCGGCATCATTAAAGGTAGAGCAATTGGCATTGCTCATGACATTTCTTTTTTTTTACTTTAAATCATAAATAAATGGCATTGTCATTTACATTGCCAATACACAGCACTCTGCACTAAACAGCACACACCACTCTGCACCTGCACTCACTACTCTGCGCACTCACTACTCTGCGCACTCACTACTCTGCGCACTCACTACTCTGCGCACTCACTACTCTGCGCACTCACTACTCTGCGCACTCACTACTCTGCGCACTCACTACTCTGCGCACTCACTACTCTGCGCACTCACTACTCTGCGCACTCACTACTCTGCGCACTCACTACTCTGCACTCACTACTCTGCACTCACTACTCTGCACTCACTACTCTGCACTCACTACTCTGCACTCACTACTCTGCACTCACTACTCACACTCACTACTCTGCACTCACTACAGCTTCCTTCCGCAGCTAGAACTAGTGCATAATGTCAAAACAGAGAAAACACGGAAACACACTGAAACTGTCTGTACCACGCCAAGTTCACATTTCGAGCAGCATGTGTTAAATCACGCTTTAGACTACTTCTCTACTCAAAAGTAGTACATTTCCTTCAAAAAGATAAAAATATGACATGCAAACAGTAATGCCGAAAGAAACTGTTCAGCATGGGTTCTGATTTACATGAAAACATTAATTTCACTTAAAATAATAATAGTTTTTAGCTAAATTAAATTTACATTTGGATTTAGGGCATATTCACATATTTTTAGTAAATTTAAATGTCAGTGGCAGATGGACACGCTTTCATTTAGCAGCCAAATATACAATAACTCTTACTGCCCCCGGAATTCCGCCGCGGCCGCACCGGAAGTCAGGCAAGGTCGCCTGTGACGGGGGCGGAGCCGCGTCCGGACCGGAAGAGGAGGCAGGCGGAGGAAATGCGTGGAGCGGCCCGGGGCTCCTGCGAGCGTGGAGAGCCCCCGGGGCCGACAACAGGACGTTGCACGCGTGTTGCGGGCTCCCTTGACCAAGAGGGAGTCCCGGGATAGGAGCCGCAGCGTCAACTCTCCCTGCCGGTGCGGAGAGCGGAGCCCCCCAGATTGCCACAGTAAGTTAAAGGGGAGAGGGGGGGCCAGTGCGCGCGTGTGTGTGTGTGTATGAGTGGGGGGGGGTTCTGTATGTATGTGCGTGCGTGAGCGCTTCTGTTTCTATGTATGCGTGTGTTGTGTGGGAGCCTCGCGCAGCGCTCGTACTAATGCGCGTGCCAGTTTAGAATCGCCTGCGCGCGGCCAGGAGTGTCTCCTGGGAAGCACGCTCGGTGACATAAGATCTCGGCGGAGACGCGCTTCCGCGCGTCTTTAGCCGAGACCTAAAAAACCAGGCCTGCCCCCCCCACCCCCACTCCCTTTGTCTTCCCTGCCTTTCTCATGTTGACATATTTTCCATTCTTGGGACTCCCTGGATCCTGCACGGAGAGGGTTTATGTGCAGGTGCAGAGCTGCGGAAACCGGAGATTGCACAATCCTGAATATTTGAGGGAAGGAATACAGCAAAAAATTAGTGAAGGGGTCGGAGACGGTGTATGAAGGAGAACGAGGCGGAAGGGGCAGAAATAACCAGAATGAGAGAGCGGCAAAGAGAGAGAAACAAAAAAAAAAGGGGGAGCTAAAGAGACAGAGCACGCAGAGGGATGAAGGGAGGGAATGAGAGAAAGGACGGAAAGGGAGATGGGGCGAGGACAGAAAGGGAAATGGGGTGAGGGCATTGGAGGAGAGCGGCAGATACGGAGAGAGAGAGTGAGAAAGTCAGACAGGGAGGAAGGAGTCAGGCAGGAAAGAGAGCGAGATAGTCAGTGAAGGGCAGAGGGGGGTGGGGGGGAGCAAGCTGGAGTGATGGCGATCAGGGAGTGAGACAGTGCAAACACTGCACAAAAGCGCCACCGAGAGAGGCGAGTGAGCACGAGACTGCTTGTGTGAGCCTCTGATCGAGAGTGTGTGTACATGACAGCCTGGGGGAAGAGACAGAAAGAGAAGACAGGGGGAGAAGGGTTGGGAGGGGCAGAGGACAGGCGAGTGAGAGAGCTAGGGTTCATTAAGTGTAAAGTGAGAAACAGAGAGTGATGTTGAAGGGACAGGAGGATGGCAGAGAAAAGGGTGAAACAAAATCTGTGAGCATAAGGTGACCGGATATTTCGAACCAAATACTGGGACACTTCACAAAAATAGAAGTAAGACTAGACTTGCACATGGACAGAGAAGCACAGAAGAGCTGCTAACACCGGAGCTTGCACAATCCTGAATATTTGAGGGAAGGAAAGCAGCAAAAAATTTGTGAAAGGGGCGGAGACGGTGTATGAAGGAGAACGAGGTGGAAGGGGCAGAAATAACGAGAAAGAGAGAGCGGCAAAGAGAGAGAAAAAAACAAAAAAAGGGGGAGATAAAGAGACAGAGCACGCAGAGGGATGAAGGGAGGGAATGAGAGAAAGGACGGAAAGGGAGATGGGGTGAGGGCAATGGAGGAGAGAAGCAGATACGGGGGAGAGAGAGAGAAAGTCAGACAGGGAGGAAGGAGTCAGACAAAGAAACACACCAGAACGCGGAGAGTCAGAGAAAGGGAGAGGAAGGCAGGAAAGGGAGCGAAATAGTCGGCGAAGGGCAGAGGTGGAGTGGGTGGGAGCAAGCGAAAGTGGTGGCGATCAGGGAGTGAGAGAGTGCAAACACTGCACAAAAGCACCACCGAGAGAGGCGAGTGAGAACGAGACTGCTTGTGTGAGCCTCTGATCGAGAGTGTGTGTATATGACAGCCTGGGGGGAAGAGACAGAAAGAGAAGACAGGGGGAGAAGGGTTGGGAGGGGCAGAGGACAGGAGAGTGAGAGAGCTAAGGTTCATTAAGGGAAAAGTGAGAAACAGAGAGTGATGTTGAAGGGACAGGAGGATGGCAGAGAAAAGGGTGAACCAAAATCATAGGAGCAAATATGGGCGAACAATGCAGGAAACACTGAAAAGAGAGGAGGGTGGCAGAGGCATCGGATGACAAGCTCTTGGCATTGCTGTGGGGGGCGGGGGAGAGCATTCCTTTAAAGTTTGAAGCAGGGGGCGGGGGAGCAGATCCCTTTGAAGCACGGCCTCGCGGCCGTGAGAGTGAAACAGCCTGAGGCCAAGCGCACGCTGGGGGAAGCTTCAGATGCCTGTGGGAGGGAGGCTGATGACTTTGATGTGGACGCGCTTTCCGCTTCAGTAAGCCACACGAACTGTCCTAAATCCCCTGGTTTCAGAGCTTGCTTTGTCCACAATACTCTCGTCTATTTATTCCTTGCAGAACATAATAGTCGCGACCTGAAAACATATAACAACATTCTTAGTATCAACTTAAACAAAAGCAGTCCTTAAGGCAAAAAAAGGAGAGAGAAACAAATACATATAGATCTGTGCTCATCTTGAGACATTTTTTTTATTTAATTCTTTTTTTCATTATTCTATTTTGTAAATAGTAAAAACAATGGATATACAGATTTACACTTTTCTACTTTATACATCAAAAGGTATCCACAATCATAAAAACACAAGTAAACTCATAACATTCTCAAGATCATTTAAAAAAACAAAAAATGAAAGAATCAATAAGAATAATGTTCCTTTGGACAAAATATGCTCAATTGAATGCATCTGTCGGTTTGGATTCTAGGCAGTATTATGTGCATTCTTTTAAAAAGCTCCTTTTCATCTGTATAGCATTCACCGCTGGGTTGCGGTTTCTCTCATGGGTTTAGGATACTGCAGATAGATACCCTTAGGATTTCAGAAAGCAGGACTGGTTATTGAAATAGTGGACAGAGCTTGCCAGTGCATATTAAGAACCATTTTTGACGTTCACAATACGTAATAAAGATGTATAGGTGTGGGTCTTCTCATGAGTTCGCAAACTTTTTCTTTGGCTGAAACACTTCTCACATTTCTTGCACTGGAACATTTTCTCTCCTGTGTGAACTCTATTATGGTCCCTAAGGTGTGACATTCGCCTAAAATGCTTGCCACAGTCTGAGCATTTGTAGGGTTTCTCCCCTGTATGAATCATCTGATGGTTTAACAGAACAGACTTGTGAGTGAATTTTTTCTCACACTCCATACACTGGTATGGTCTCTCCCCTGTGTGGGTTCTCTGATGCCTTTTAAGATGGGAACGGTCAAGGAAACGCTTTTCACACTCAGTACACTTGTATGGTTTCTCCCCAGTGTGGTATTTCTCGTGCTGTCTCAGGAAAGACCTGTGGCTGAAGTGCTTACTACATTCCAGACACTGGAATGGCTTCTCACCAGTATGGACCCTCTCATGAGTGAGCAGATCCGATCTCCGAGCAAATCTTTTCTCACACTCTGTACAATGGTATGGGCGCTCCCCTGTGTGGGATTTCTGATGTCGTCTCAATTTTGACAACTCACGAAAATGCTTTCCACATTCAGAGCACACATGGGGTTTCCCACTAGAATGGATAATTTTGTGCCTGCCTAGAGCTGAAGAAGAACTGAAGCATGTTTCACACACCATACATTGGTATGGTCTTTCCCCTGTGTGTACTCTATGATGCTCGAGGAGTTGTGACATACGCCTGAAGGATTTACCACAGTCTTTGCAGTCATAGGGCTTCTCCCCAGTGTGGGTCAACTTATGCCTGTCCAATAGTGACTTACAGGAAAAGCGTTTCTCGCACCCTGTACATTGGTAATGGTTCTCTGCCATGTGTGTTCTCTGATGTAGCCTCAGCTGTGATGTCTGATTAAAGTGGAGGCCACAGTCTTTACATTCGTAGGACTTTTCTCTAATGTGGACCAACTCATGCTTGCTCAGACTTGAGCTGTTCGCAAAGCTTTTACTGCAGAGCATACACTGGTACGGTTTCTCCCCGGTGTGGGTTCTCTGATGATCCATCAGAGACGATGACTGTCTAAAAGATTTTCCACATTCCATGCAATAGTAAGGTTTTGTTCCATTGTGTATCATTTTATGCTTCAACAGTCCTTTGCTACGAGTAAAGGTTTTCTGGCACTCTGCACACTTGTAGGGTCTCTCCATTGGAGGAAGTATCTCCCCCGTGTGTGATCTCTGATGTTCCCTCAGGTCTAATGTCTGCCTAAAATGCATCCCACACTCTGTGCATGTGTGAATCCTCTGATGCCGTTTCAAACCTGAGTGGTGAAGAAATATTTTGTCACACCTCAAACACTGGAATTGGCTCTTCTTTGCAAGGGATTCATGATGCTCAACCAATAATGAGGCCCACTGGACGCTGTGACCGCTCTCTGTGCTTGTGTAGCCATTCTTCTGCGTGTGGTTCATTTGATGTGTACACCGGACTAAACTTGGATCAAAGCATTTTTCGCATTCTGTGCACTGATGTGGACTAATAACGTCATAGACCGTCTGGTGCACACCCGGGATCCTGGTTTTGTTAAGCATTCCATTCTCTGTCAAAAGAAGCAGAAATCTATGTATTACTGCGTGCCTTTAGATAGTAATACAAGTAATGTGTAAACCAATAGATGTTTTATCTTATGCTGCACACATTCTTTTGCGGTTCTAAGCGAATGTATTTTTCTCCGTTTAGCACAGTTAACAAGTCAAACTGAAAACCAGTATTTCAAAATGCATAACAAGCAAAGGAACAAGAATATGCAATGAACAGCATACATAGAAATGTTAGAATCCTTGCAAATAAGGAAATCTAAAACTATGTTTCTGCTCGTAATATCTAGGATTATTTAACCCTTTCGATGCTGATGACGAGCTCAGCTCGTCATCACCCACGGGTGTCGTGTGCTGATGACGAGCTGAGCTCGTCATGGAAACAGCAAAATGGCAATTTCCAGCACAGGACGGGAAAACTGCCAGCAGCCATGTGGTTAAAAAAGGGACATGACAACACAAAATGTGAAAGATCAATGCATCTATATGCGTAAGCCACATTTATATGCCTATGGCTATTTCCTGTATGTGGGACCCAAGGAACACGGCAATGCCCTGTGAATGATGTACACAAGGGCAGAAAGTACATAGTACATTGCAGCCATGTCCTGTATTTAATCCATAGAGATGCAGGGCGCACATAGCATGCCCTGCTGCTATGCCCTGAATCTAGTGAACAAAGGAGTATAAGGCACATAACGTATAGTATGATGTTTATGAGAGAGAGAGAGAGAGAGAGAGAGACAGAGACAGAGACAGAGAGAGAGAAAAGCAGGAGAAACTGACTGATCAGATAGGCCTTCAGCGCAAATTCACATGCTTCATGTATAGTCACTGGACAACATCCTGATTTCTCAGAGAAAAGACATCCGGAGGGTCTGTAGTGAGAACTGGCCTCAAAAAGACATTGTAAACGGATTCCATAAAAAGTGCTGTACTGGACTGGTTTTCGGCCGATTTTGGTACAGGGCCGATTTTTCAGCAATGCAGAAAAAACGGCCCCCAGGGGCCCAAAACTGGCCCTCACCTGTGCGGTGCACCGGGGGATTGCCCGGTGCCCGCTATGGCCAGTTCGGCCCTGGTGTTAGGCCCCTTCTGAAGGAACTGCCAAGGGATGCCAAACTGCGCAGATGAGATCCAAATGTTTGCCAAACGCTGCACACACCAGCTGCAAACTGGGAAGAGATAACCACAAAAATACTCGCCTTAAGTAACTACTGCTTTAGATTCTTAGCTCAGAACGCTGCCCGCCAGCTGTAAACCAGGACAGATAACTACAAACATACTCACCTTAAGTGACTACTAATTTAGACAACTCAGAAAGCTAAATTCTAGCAGCAAACTAGGAACAGATAACCATAAACATACTAGCCTTATGTGACTACTACTTTAGACTCAACCCAAAATGATGCACACCATCTGCAAACCGGACACAGATAACCCCAAATATACTAGCCTTAGGTAACTACTGCTTTAGATTCTCGAATCAAACCGCTGCACTCCAGCTGCAAACCAGATACAAATATCCACAAACATACTAGCCCCTGGCACACTTATTGTTTGTTTGTCCAGCGTATGTGCCCCCCGTCAAGAACATTTCTATATGTGTCTGCCTTGTAATTGTTGAATCCTGTTTTTTGTATAGTTGTAAAGACAACCGTGCTTATGCCTAATCCCAATCCAAAAAGCTTTATAAGACAGTGAAGTCATAAAATCACATACTTACAATGTTACATGGCGCACTAAGCAATTAATAAATAAGCATGCGCAATTTTAAGTCATTATTAAATATTCACAATAACTGTCATAGCAAGTATTAAAACATTTCTGTGAGTTAAAAATCCGAGAGTAAAATTGATAATATTATCACTGGGCCTAAGAGTGAATATGGCACTAAAACCCGCAGATTGGGTGGAGTCATGGCCCTTTAGGCTCCGATGCATTTCGGGCTAGGCAGCCCTTCATCAGGGAGCATTGCTGTCAAGAGATCATAATACACATGTGTTTTCACACATTGTAACATTTGATATGCCATTGTTAACTCATAATTGACTATTTGTTATATTTTGTAATAAGGCATGTAAACAAGCCTTATTACAAAATATAACAAATAGTTAGGAGCCTAAAGGGCCATGACTAAAAAGAGATTAACCTAAGAACCATTCGTATTGAAATGAAAAGAATTTCAACGAAAGAAAGAAAATTCAAATAAAAATAAATCTTTTTTTGAAATTAATTAAGAATGAAAGAAAATTTTGTGAGAGTCCTATTCATAAGGAACAAATGTGTGGCCATGGGTATGCAACCAATTTAGGTTGGAAGCACAGCATGGAATTAATACTTGGCACATGCTGGCTGTTCACCAGATCCACACCTGGCATGTTAAGACAGCTTCTCAGCACCTGGCACTTAATTTCTGTTTTAGGTCAATGCCTGGCTAAGGCTCACAGACACTAATATATTATTTAGATGAACCTTCTCTGCCATTTGCAAAGGGGAGGTGGTGCTTGTAAACCTACACCTCGTGTGTATCGTACAATATCAGAGAGGTCCTTTGATAAACAGGTGAGAACTAGGCTTAGAATCATGACAGAATTAGAGCCTGTTTCGCTTACCTGCGACTGAGCTTTCAAGCCACCATCCTTCTGCACAGTGCTGAGGATCACTGGGCAATTGTTCATCCTCATCAGGTCTAAACGTCATCTGTCTGATTAAGTCCTGTGGTGTTTTATTCGTGATTTCTTCCTGACTTCCAGTATTTATATAAAGTGATGGTTGGTGATAATCCTCAGGAAAGTGCTCCCTGCCTTGTTCGATATTCACAGAGAGATTCGAAACCTGGTAAACCTGGTAATACAATTCAGTGAAGTCCTTTCTTGGCTCATCAGCTGCCCCAGCCCTCTCTTCAGCCCCAAGCCAGCCCATGGAGTGCGGAGTGCCTGAGACAGATGTGGGATCCTCCACTTCAACCTTCACTTTGCCATCCCAATATCGGGCAGAATGCTCCTCCTCATTGCTGCCCTTCGCAGGATCCATGATGACATTAAAATCCATTGTTGAAGGTTTCTCTTCTTTAAAACTTTTCAGCTGGTCCATAGAGTTTTCACAATCCCTAGCAGAAGGGTCCTGCTGTGTACTATCATCTGCAATATCCATGATGTCTCCACAATCCCTAGGAGATTGCTCCTGGTCTTCTTCAACTTTCACACTGTGGCTTGAAACTTGCTGAAGCTGGGAAGACGGTGACTCCTCAACCTCCATCTTCAGAGGCTCAGTGGAGGTCTTGGATTTTTCATTAGTTGGTTCATCCCGGGCTATGGGGTGCTGAGCATCTTCCACTTCAATCTCCACTTTGTCCAAGATGACATCACGGTCTCCTGAGGATTCTGTCTCTTTGTGGCTCCTCACAGCATTCATGAGGGGATTGAAATCCCCGGCTGATGGTTTCTCCTCTTTGATACTCTTTACCTTGTCCACAGAGTGGTCGCATTTGCTGGCAGAAGAGTGCTCCCCATCCACAGGGTACATGGTGTCCCCACAAGCCATGGCTGAACCTTTCTTCTCCTTAACACTCTTCACCTGCTCCATATGGTCTTCCCACTGCTGAGCTTTGGTTCCAGGTTGTGTCCACTCCTCCTATTTCCTTTCAATTGTGCCAGATGCATCTTTGCTGCTTTAATCTGAAACAATAGTTATATTCAAGGTTACCAATGCTCAAGGTATAGAAATAGAGAAAGAGAAGGACAGAGATTTAGAGAGATATGAAAAAATAAAACAGTCTCCATTATGGAGGTTTATCCATGATAAAGTTAAATATTTGATTATGCCAGAAATTGGTTCTCTTTGTGCAGCTGATCTTTCGCCTTCAAAAGGGCATCAACACATTGTGTACATAGCTGTGCGTGTAGTTATTATTATTATTATTAGTGAGCTTGTAAAGCGCAATGGTTACTCCAACCGGAGAGTCCCCGCGCTAGGACAAACAGAGCCCTAACAGCCACCCCAGCAACCCCACACGCGGGCATCCAACTAGGTGGAACCCGACCACTACATTCCTCCATGGGAGGAGCAAAAAAGCCAAGTCTTCAATTTTTGCCCACTTCTCATTTACTGCCAAGGGCATTTCAGAGATTTGCTTTTCGCCATCTTAGGTGTCCCAATGTCTATTTGGCCAATGTGGTGGTGTGCGATTTGGGGGGTCTGTACCACACCTCCATCTCGCCGGCTGCCACTCTTTCCTCTGTGCCACACCTCCAGACTTTCACTATATGCTTATGACAGTCGCCCCCTCAACACAGGGCACAGAAGGCAGGTATTGTGCAATGTCACCGTGTGATACCTGGCTGTTGCATCTTGGGACCCTCCTGTTCACACCCTTATCCTTGCATTTTCATCATGTATGCGCCTCTTGATAAATGGGCTAAATATCTGCCATATCTCTCCACATCGTTTAAAGCGCTTCCAGCTCACCGCACATGTTGCCTGTTTCAACACTGAGCATCAAAATGCACCTCATTCACTGCCTGTCCATAAAATAAGAAAAAAAGAAAAAAGTAACCGGCAACTCGCCAGAGGCCCCGCCCCCTACCTGCATGACTCTGCAAACGTGCCCTCTGGTGCGTTCTAAGTTGGGGAATGAAGTCCCCTTGAATACTGAGGGTCCCTGGGGGCCAACTAGCCCACCAGGTACCTTCAGTAAGCGCCACACAGCTGGATTGCAGAGAGGTGGTCCAAGGCCAGGCCCCTTTTAACACCACCTCTTGGCGACCTGCTGGTGGGGCGATGAGGTCTTCAAGCGAAGCATACCGCAGTGATATTGGTGTCCATCAAAGACACAAAGCTGAAAGCGCAAATAGCAGCAGTCGCGAAGTAGGCATATTGAGGGCTGATCACAACAAACTAGCGGAAAGGGTCTAAGAGGCGGAAAATAAGCTCGACACGACACACCCAGCAGTACAGGAACTCACACAGTTGGAGAAAGCGGTGACTGTCCTTACTGATCGCCTGGAAGATGCCGGAGGGAGATCTAGAAGGCATGTCAGACTACTAGAAATCCCTGAAAAGGCAGAGGGGCAGAACACTGAGCTCTTCATGGAGGACTGGCAAGAAAAGATAGTACTGCAGGAATGGCCTTCATGTTTTTTTCTCAGTAGAGAGAGGACACCGGATTCCAGCAAGGGTTCCGGCTCCGGGGTAAACCCTGACCGATAATTGCTTGGTTAATGAACTACAGAGATCGTGGCAATATCCTCCAAATATCCCATTAGCAAGGTACATGGATAATTGAAGGACAGGAAGTCAAAATATATCCAGATTATATGTTCTTGATCCAAAGACAAAGTGGGGCATTTATGCCCATTAAGAAAATACTGCGCCAGCTAGGTCTCACATACACCCTTATCTTTCCAGTGAAACTGAGTGGTACACAAAGATAAGGCACAATTTTTGCTATCTGCGCAGAAGGCGTGGCGCTGGTTGGAACAACAGGGGGTGTGGTCTGTTCAGGAGACCTCCCCGGAGAACTAAACTGAGTGGCAGCAGCGGAAGTCCTAGAAAAGAATAGATGCAGGCAGCAGATCTTCCCCGACGAATGTGCAGATGAAAGTGGAACAAGAAAAGGCGCTGAAACAAATTAACGCCTATAGTGACATCCTTGATATTGATAAATAGAGAACTATAGCACCGGGGGAGGGGACACAGATTTAACAGGATCCGATAAAGGGAGAGAGGGAGAGCACCTACCGGTGATTACCCCGATGACTTTGGACCACATTGCCTAAAACTGAAATATTGCTAATATAAGTGGACTATCAGTACGAGCACGGGTTCTGCATGCCCGGGGGCTGGGCGCCACTAGATGTGTCAATTGACAATGTCAATTGATACTTGTATAGCGCACTACTCACCCGCAAGGGTCTCAAGGCGCTTGTACGAATACCGCTGTGGAACCCATCCTGGCTTTCCCTGTGAGGCGTCCACTCCTGGGCACCCCCAAGGTGGAGGCCAGGCATCCTTAGCGTTGTGGGGGCCGTTGTGGAGATTAAGCAAGCTATTGCCCAGAGTTGCAGAGTGGGACTCCATGATTGGAATAGGCACCGAGGCGAGAATTATCTGGTCCGTGGAATTTTGAGCCCAAGACCCGCCGAGGCTGGGAATTGAACCCTGGTCCCGGGCCAGATCGCTGCATCAGGGTCTGCCGCTCTAACCATTGAGCCACACTCATGTGGACTCATGCCTCAAGCCTGGTATAATTGATACTTGTGCTACGGGACTGCAAAGGACTGGGGGAGGGCCAGTGGGTAACACGTGTTTTTCTTTGTAATTGCTGAAGTGCATGCAGGGTCCGCTCTCACACGAGTACTGCATAAAGTTTCCTCTTGCTTTTTTGTGTTTACTGGGTTAAGGGCACATACATACCATGAATTGGGGAGGTGGTAAAGTTCTAGAACACAGCACAGTAAGGTAGGGGGTGTTTAGGGGGATTGTTACAACCGACACATGCACATGGACACCACATCAGACATACAGTGGAGAAGGTACCCCCCGATAGGGCAAAGACATCCCCACATAGGCAGGATTGTTATGGCTCAGACACACAATGAAATTCTAGACTCATGGAATGCCAACAGCGTCTGCCATAAGGTGAAGAGAAGCCTGGTGACTAGGGCCTTAAACAGGTATAGGGCTGATACCTCCAAGAGACTCATCTGATGGACTCACAACACAACAATCTTGGAAGGGATCAATATTGGGTTGCATCCTATGGGCAACATACATCGGGCTCAAGGGGGTAGCACTCCCAATTAGAAAGTCATTGATGTTCCATGACCTTCGTACCTGGTCATAGGTTGTGAACTGCTATACGGCTATAATAGGAAAATGGGAGGGGAACAATGATTCTTCTTAATGTATACTCTCTGCCAGTCCTTCAATCGCAAACACTACAAAAGGTGGAACTGTGCCTGGCTGTATTTCCACAGCCCTTTAATATTGTGGGGGGAATATTTCAACCTAGTGCATGACACACATTTGGATAGAAGGAGTACCAAACCAGAAGGAGAGGCCACAGTTGGGAAATCGGAGGGCTTCACACCGGCACTAGGACTGAAGGATGTATGGAAGACCCTTAACGGACAATAAAAGGGCTTCTTCTTCTACTTATACCCACAGGCCATGTCCTCTCATCTAGACTATATTCTGACCCCTAGAGATACCAGGGTTTGTTCTTGGAGACGCAATGGATTTCTGAACACTCTTGCAGGTCACCCTGACCACCAGCAGGATAAGGAACCCCAGGGTTGGAGAATGTTTACTTGGAGATTGGCCAACAAATAGATGGTTCAGGCACTTGACATGGCTACATATGCCCAGTCCTAAAATCTCTTAAATGGTTGCCCTACGAAGCTAGAATTCAGTGAAAGATTGCCGTTCTGGTGCACAAAGCTCTGCATCTCAATACTCCCAGATACCTCGCTCAAAAGCTTGAATTATCATGTGGTGGTAGCGCCTCAAGAAGCGCCAATGCTTTCCTCCTGAAACCACTCATCCTTATCAAAAAGAGGACTTGTCACCGAGTGTCAAGAGTCTTACTTGAAGTTTCCCTGGTACTTCACAGGAGCAGAATGATGACTTTTCCCAATTCGTCCCGAGTTTACCTCCACACTCCTAAAGAGTTTTTTCCAGGAAGAATGAAGAAACTTTCAAGGGGGATGGGATAAAGAAGAGACAGCCTCCTCTTCTATCTTGGGTGCCTTCTCTGAACCGCTACTTCTAGTTTTCTTCTTGTGTTTCAGTATATGGACACTGTAACATAAATAAACAAATTACTCAGGCCTTACAATCCTTTAGACATTCTATTTATGAACTTCCTGTTCCTAGACTTATGTACCCTTCTATAGACTGGGCTATGCCTCTCTTCTATAGTGTTAAGGATGAGTTTATTTTATTTAACACCTTTAAAATACAATATCATTCATCCAGTATTAGGCATTTCTAAATAAATAGCGGTGTATTTTTCTCTGTACTTATTGTTGATACCCTTTTAACTGGACTCAGCCACGTTGTTGTTGTCTTGTTCTATGCGAAATGTAAATTAACAGAAGCTAACTTGACTGTTTATATAACACCTAAGCAATTCTTTAGCAAGACCTAAACCATTTTGGAAACTAAACCTTCTTTCTATTCTTTTACAGGAAATGTAATATGCTGGATTAGCACCAGAATACTTGGTAAGCATATTTGAATGCAAAACTAGATTTCGTTACAAACAACTGAAAACTAAACTCTTTTCTTTTCGTCTTTTTACAGAAGCCAAGAACTTCAGAGAGCTTGGGCTGACTCAAAACTTTCTGGTGAGTAAAATATTCAGTGAGGCTCGCTTTTAACATTTAATTTAACTAGCACTTGCAGGTCTGGAAATTCATTCTCATGAAGTCAGGATGCTCCGAGAATGAGAACGGAGTCACTGACATTAGTCTCTGGATTCTGAAGTATATTTTTCTATCCAAAGCGCAGATTATTCTAAACTACAGCCGTAAACGATACGAAAAATCTTCTTATCTACACTAACACTAAAATGAAGGTGACGCAGAAGCTGCTCCTTCTCCAGCGGTACAAAAGGGGGTGATGATGGACGGAGCATCTGAACAATTCAAACACTCACACCCAGTCAACAGATCTGGGTTTAATCCATCACCGTTCTTTAGCCCACTCTGCCACCCCTGTTCAGACATTGCCATATGCAAATCAGTCTGACACTGTGCCTCATGGGAAGAGTCCAGCCCGAACTGCCAAGCCATGCCTTTCCTGGACCGGAAACAAGCTTCCTACGACCGGTTTCTGGCATTACAGCCGTCTAAAGCCAGGCTTGAATGAATCCAGTGGCAAAGTGAGCAAGGGACTCACGTCTGATCATACCCTGCCAACTTATGGCGAACAAAGCGGTACAAAAGGGGGTGGCGATGGACGGAGCATCTGAACCAATCAAACACTCACACCCAGTCAACAGATCTGGGTTTAATCCATCACCGTTCTTTAGCCCACTCTGCCACCCCAGTTCAAACATGGCCATATGCAAATCAGTCTGACCCTGTGCCTCATGGGAACAGTCCACCCCGAACTGCCAAGCCATGCCTTCCCTGGACCGGAAACAAGCTTCTTAGGACTGATTTCTGGCATTACAGCCATCTTCAGCCAGGCTTGCTTGAATCCAGTGGCAAAGTGAGCAAGGGACTCACGTCGGAGCATACCCTTCCAACTTGTCCAGCGGCTACGGTGAAGGGCAAGCAGCTGCGAGAGAGCGCTTGCCTAGAGTGGTGCTCAGGGTCTCGTGCTCAAGGCAGGAAGGCTGAAGCGCTGACCTCAGCACTTACAGCCATCTTAGTGGAGCGCAAATGAAAAAGCTCAGTCCAAGATAGATAGTGTCTTTCCCTGCCAGAAGTAGTGATGGCACCCACAATTATAGGCTCCTGCAGCCTCCTGGTTCGATTCCTGACAACGAGCCTTCTCCGGCGCGGCCTCAAAAATATGAATCTCTCTCCACCGGAAATTTGCAGAATCTCCTTAACGGCTGCTTTTAAACTGGAAACCAAAAGAGTCCTAATTAATTCATTTTTACCATAATTGGGCTAGGTTTCTCCTGCTCGAAGCTAGTGATCCTACATTCATTGTACAAACATTTGATGCTGTTCTTCCTTACTGCATAGTGTGTCTTCCTGCGTAGCCTGTTTATTGTATTACTCATCCTGTCTTATTTGCCTTGTAATTATTCCTTGTTTTTTTGTTGTTGTATTTTTACTCTATATCATTGCTTTTATGTTCTTCCTGCCAATATTTTTTGTAAAGCGCACTGATATCCTTCGGGATCTTGTTTGCGCTATAAAAAACTTTATAAATAAAATAAATGTACTAATAGCAGGAGAAGTGAGTGACGAGGAAATGACTTAAACATTTAGAGACACTAAAATAATAAATAGAGGCATTAGAGAGGGAACACACGGCTCATTCCGTCACATCCCAATGAGAGAATATGGCGTGCAAACACACAGAGTACCGGGAGGGGGCGTGAGGTGAAGACGTCCTTTCTACCCAAGCTGAAGCGCATTTATGAAGCTGTGACAAGGTTGGTTAAGTTGCTACAAAAAGGGCGTGGGGTCGCACACTACTCACACACCGGCGGAAGTTGCCCCTAAGGACTCTGGTCATTGTAGTAGAGTGTTCGCGATGCATCATCTTTCGATCTTGCTATCTTCGCTGCCTATCCCTGCTGACGAGGGTTGAAAACCCGAAACACGTGTCCAGGGATGGCGAAGACAGCAAGTTCGAAAGATGATGCATCGCGAACACTCTACTACAATGACCAGAGTCCTTAGGGGCAACTTCCGCCGGTGTGTGAGTAGTGTGCGACCCCACCCCTCCTTGTAATTTAAAGCTCCCTTGAGCAGCGGGCTGACGAGCCTGGGATCCCGCACCTACGCGCCGGAGTGGTACTATACCTGGCAGATATTGGCAGCCATCGGCGACCCCAGAACACTGCCTATCCCTGCTGACGAGGGTTGAAAACCCGAAACACGTGTCCAGGGATGGCGAAGACAGCGAAGACAGCAAGATCGAAAGATGATGCATCACGAACACTCTACTACAATGACCAGAGTCCTTAGGGGCAACTTCCGCCGGTGTGTGAGTAGTGTGGGACCCCACCCCTCCTTGTAATTTAAAGCTCCCTTGAGCAACGAGCTGACGAGCCTGGGATCCCGCACCTACGCGCCGGAGTGGTACTATACCTGGCAGATATTGGCAGCCATCGGCGACCCCAGAACACTGCCTATCCCTGCTGACGAGGGTTGAAAACCCGAAACACGTGTCCAGGGATAGCGAAGACAGCAAGATCGAAAGATGATGCATCGCGAACACTCTACTACAATGACCAGAGTCCTTAGGGGCAACTTCTGCCGGTGTGTGAGTAGTGTGCGACCCCACCCCTCCTTGTAATTTAAAGCTCCCTTGAGCAGCGGGCTGACGAGCCTGGGATCCCGCACCTACGCGCCGGAGTGGTACTATACCTGGCAGATATTGGCAGCCATCGGCGACCCCAGAACACTGCCTATCCCTGCTGACGAGGGTTGAAAACCCGAAACACGTGTCCAGGGATGGCGAAGACAGCAAGATCGAAAGATGATGCATCGCGAACACTCTACTACAATGACCAGAGTCCTTAGGGGCAACTTCCGCCGGTGTGTGAGTAGTGTGCGACCCCACCCCTCCTTGTAATTTAAAGCTCCCTTGAGCAGCGGGCTGACGAGCCTGGGATCCCGCACCTACGCGCCGAAGTGGTACTATACCTGGCAGATATTGGCAGCCATCGGCGACCCCAGAACACTGCCTATCCCTGCTGACGAGGGTTGAAAACCTGAAACACGTGTCCAGGGATGGCGAAGACAGCGAAGACAGCAAGATCGAAAGATGATGCATCGCGAACACTCTACTACAATGACCAGAGTCCTTAGGGGCAACTTCCGCCGGTGTGTGAGTAGTGTGCGACCCCACCCCTCCTTGTAATTTAAAGCTCCCTTGAGCAGCGGGCTGACGAGCCTGGGATCCCGCACCTACGCGCCGGAGTGGTACTATACCTGGCAGATATTGGCAGCCATCGGCGACCCCAGAACACTGCCTATCCCTGCTGACGAGGGTTGAAAACCTGAAACACGTGTCCAGGGATGGCGAAGACAGCGAAGACAGCAAGATCGAAAGATGATGCATCGCGAACACTCTACTACAATGACCAGAGTCCTTAGGGGCAACTTCCGCCGGTGTGTGAGTAGTGTGCGACCCCACCCCTCCTTGTAATTTAAAGCTCCCTTGAGCAGCGGGCTGACGAGCCTGGGATCCCGCACCTACGCGCCGGAGTGGTGCTATACCTGGCAGATATTGGCAGCCATCGGCGACCCCAGAACACTGCCTATCCCTGCTGACGAGGGTTGAAAACCCGAAACACGTGTCCAGGGATGGCAAAGACAGCAAGATCGAAAGATGATGCATCGCGAACACTCTACTACAATGACCAGAGTCCTTAGGGGCAACTTCCGCCGGTGTGTGAGTATGTGCGACCCCACCCCTCTTTGTTGGTTAAGTTGCTGGCTTGGATAGGTAGCAGGGAAAGAGAGTCCATGCATGTGCGGGAGCTGCTACTAGAGATGGGAAAGATAGTGAGGGGTAGATTGGGAGGCATTATCTCAGATGCAGGCAGGGAAGGCCCCAGGCATGAGTGGGCTGCCCGTAGAATTCTTCCGTAAAATGGCTAGAAGGTTGGTTAAACCAATGGTCCTAATATATCAAGAGGATCCCCTTGTAGGGTCATTTCCGGCTGATTTGCGCACAGCGACAATTGTACTCCTACCCAAGGCTGGGAAACCTGAACATAGGTGTGATTCCTATAGGCCAATTTCATTACTAAACATCGACACCAAAATCCTTGCAAAAGAGCTGGCTAATAGACTCCGTACAGTGGTGTCAGATCTGGTTCACGCATATCAGACAAGCTTTATGCCATGTTGCTCGACAAAACTGATCTTACAGCACCTCCATAATAACATAATGCAATCAGGAGCAGGGGTGACGCCCTGGGCTATTGTGTCCCTGGACGCCAGTAAGGCATTTAATTTGGTGGAGTGGCCCTTCTACTTCTTCAAAGAATGGGGTTCGGACCTCGCTACAATAAAAAGGATAAAACTGCTGCATCAGAGACACCACGCTAGAATAAAAGTCAATGGTTGCCTCACCAGGGAATTCCATAATGGAAGGGGAATGAAGAAGGGTTTCCCTCTTTCACCGATACTGTTAGCATTGGCGATAGAACGCTTTGCGATGCTCAGATCTGGGGTTGGACTGGAGAATCGGGATGGGAAGAAAGATATTGTTACATGCGTACGAGGTTCTACTTTACCCGACCGGTACTGAACAATCACTGACCCATGTCTATAAAATATATGATGAATTCGCTGGATTTGTGATTAATTGGGAGAAATCACTGACAGCTCCCACAAAGTCAGAGCAAACACTAACTTCGCTCCCGGCAAGCGGGACCCATAAAACTGCTGCAGCTTGCTGGGAGCATAGTTTTCTTCTGTTTCCCTGCCTGCTGTGAAATGAGCAGGGAAATAGATGAAACGATTGCTCTCAGACAGAGGGAACTGCAAATTTAGCAACTCCCTGTCTGTGAGATCAATGCTGGCTCCTACTGGAGGTGGGGAACCAGCTTGGACAGCAGGGGCATCCAGGTTCCCTCTGCAGTCCACTAAGGTGCTGACTGGGCTCCCTTGGTGGGCTCCAGGGCACCCAGCATTTAAAGGCCTGGCCCCAGGGGATGGGGCCCCAGGGGCTGAAATCAGCCTGGGGAGGGAGCTGCGCGGCACCCTCCCCTTCTAAAAATTGGGCGGGCCTCACCACCCAACTTAGTAGTACACAAAGATATTCCTGCCTTTTGCAAGGATTATGTACAGCTTATCAAAAGGCCTCCCAGCGCGTTTCCCACTGATTTTAATGATGTGTTCTTCATGTCGAGAAATATGAGGTCATTTCCACCAAGGAAGCACTTACTTCATATAACTAAGGAAGTACCCTTGTTTGGTGGAGTCTCGGATACATGTTATCACAGATTTATGAATAGTGGCGCAGAAAGAACAATCAAATTGCCGAAATTCACCCAAAGTCACTAAAGGCATTTCCACATCATCCATTACAAAGACGTAGTGTAGAATATGCACTGAACATCTCCCCCAAGGTGGTAGTAGTTACTAATTAACCAAAAGAAAAACTCCACTAGATATTTTGTCTAAAACTGTGGTTTCTTGCTGGGTAAAGGGGTAGGTGCGGTTCTCGTGTGGCTCAGTCACTGACACAGCTACTGACAACCCCCACATACACTTAGACACCCACTCACACATCAGGCAATCACACACCCACTGACAGGCCCACTCAAACTGATACACCCGCTCAGTCACCCACAGACCCACTCAGACACTGTCACATGCACTCATAGACCCACTCAGGCTCTCATGCACCCACTCAGACACTCACAGACCCACGCAGGCATATACACCCACTCACACACCCATGCAGGCATATACACCCACTCAGACACTCATGCACCCACTCACAGACCCATTCAGACACTCTCACAGCCACTCACAGACCCATTCAGACACTCTCACAGCCACTCACAGACCCACGCAGGGATGTCACTCACTCACAGACCCATTCAGCCACTTATGCACCGACTTACAGAACCACTCATACTCTCTCACAGCCACTCACACACCTACTCAGAGACTCCCAGACCCACTCAGAGACTCACACAGCTACTCGGGGACTCATGCACCCACTTCCAGACCTACCCACAGACTCATTCAGACACTCACTTACAGACTGACTTACATACTCATTGTGGTACTTGCAAATCCACTCAGACACACTCTTACCCACTCATACATTAACGCAACAACTCACAAAGCTACTCCTTCAGGCATCCATACAGCCACTCACAGGCACATACAGCCACTCACACACCCCCTCACTGACCTATAAAGCCACTTACCCACAAACTCTCAAAGGTTACAGGTTACAAATAGGAAATGAAATTTAAAAAAACCTTTGAAATGCACTAAAAATAAAGGCTAAAGGGGTGTTAATTTGGAATTAACATTACAAAACCATAAAAATGCACTGCAAAAACCAAAGGATATAGGGAAATTATAGTTAGACTCTGATATCACTCATACTAAAGGATAGAAATTAAGCAGTTATCATTACCTGAGATAACTATAACTTGCGCCCTTGCAATCCACTGCTTATGACCTCACATATCACATCATTCATGACATGGTCAGTGACATCACTGATTACATCATTCACAGAACCACTCACACCCCCATTATCTCTCATACACTCACTCACACACCCACAGAACCATTTACATACCTGTTCACATATCAATACAACTTCTCACACACCCACTCACTCATCCATGCAATCACTCACGTACCAATTCACTCACCCATGCAGCCACTTACAAAACCACTCACATAACTCATTCAGCTACTCATATAACCACTTACTCATACAATTGCTCAGCCACTCACCCGTACAGCATCTCAATAGACCTATATACACACCCACTCACACGCTCTTACAACCATTTATATACCCATTCACTCATCCCTACAAGCACTCATCCCTCACTCCCCAATCCAGCCATTCACAGATACTCACTCTCCAATACCGCCACTCACACACCCACTCAGTTAACCAAACACCCATATACAGAGCCACTGACACACCCATACAGGCGCTTACACAGCCACTCACTCTGCCATTCAGCCACTCACATAGCCACTCATTTGCTCATACAGCCACTCACTCACACATAGAGCCTCTGCTTGCGGTCTGGGACTCACCCCTTGGACTTCTCCCATATACACGCCTGGGCCTCGCCCCTAGCACTCCTCGCCCCTAGCACTCCTCGCCCCTAGCACTCCTCGCCCCTAGCACTCCTCGCCCCTAGCACTCCTCGCCCCTAGCACTCCTCGCCCCTAGCACTCCTCGCCCCTAGCACTCCTCGCCCCTTGCACTCCTCGCCCCTTGCACTCCTCGCCCCTTGCACTCCTCGCCCCTTGCACTCCTCGCCCCTTGCACTCCTCGCCCCTTGCACTCCTCGCCCCTTGCTCTCCTCGCCTCCTGCTCTCCTCGCCCCTTGCCCTCCTCACCTCCTGCTCTCCTCACCCCTTGCACTCCTCACCTCCTGCTCTCTTCACCTCCTGCTCTCCTCACCCCTTGCACTCCTCACCTCCTACTCTCCTCACCCTTTGCTCGCCTCACCTCCTGCTCGCCTCACCCCTTGCACTCCTCATCTCCTGCTCTCCTCAACCCTTGCACTCATCACCTCCTGCTCTCCTCGCCCCTTGGACTCCTCACCTCAGTTCTGCTTTTGGGTCTCTCTTCCTTGCCCCCACCCTGCCCTGCAGTGACGCTTCAGCGCATGCGCCGGCTACCCGCGCGCCTCCCCTGTCGCACATCCTCCGTGTGTGTCGCGCGCCAGGTCCTTCTAACTTACTGACTGCGCATGCTCGTTCCAGGGTCCCCGCTTAGTTACCGCATGCGCACATCGTTCGGCTCGCATTGAAGTCCGTCCGCTCAGGCTTCAGTGATCGACTAGAGCCCGCGAGCTGTGTATTCATCAGCGCCTGCGCTATAGTGACACAACTTGTACTTCCCCTTGCAGGAGAAGTTGTGAGTTTAGCGCATGCAGGTTAGAGCCGTTTCAAGTTCTGCGCATGCGTAGTAAAATAGTTTGGTGAGATCTGCACATGCGTATTAGAAGCCTCGGATACCATTCGTACGCATGCGCAGTAGGAGCAGTGTTGCCCCCCATCCCTCCTGCAGCCCCTCCGGCGAGGCCAGGGGACTCACTCACACTTTCCTCCCGGAAGTCTCCCTGGAACTCCCGGTGCTCGGGGTCCTTGTACGAAACGAGCCGAGAGGAGCGGACCGAAGGACCCGCAGGGCAGACATGAACCCCCAGGAGGCGGAGGGGGTGAGTCTCATCCTGGGGGGGGGCAGAGAGGAAGAATTTAAAGCAAGCATTGGCACAGCCAATGGGTCTCGTCTCTGGGCCCTTATAAGTGCTTAGCCATGCAACACTTGATGATGTTGCACCGAGGATGTTGCACTGCATACCTAAACACTTACAAGGGCCCAAAGGCGAGACCTATTGGCTATGCCAATGCTTGTTTTATCAGGAAGTACGGAACACCATCAATGTTCTTGAAATTGAGTGAGCTAACATCATGGTGTTCCCCCTTCAAAGGGAGGAGGTTCACAAAACAAAGTCTTGTAAAGTAGGGTCAAATGGTGAATTTTAAACATGGCTCGGCCCTATTGATGATTACAACTGTACCTTGTACAGATAATTATGTGCATCAAGAAGGATATGTGCCTGATATTTATTTCACCATGTCAAAAGTATGAATTGTTATGCTTTCCAACATCAGTCATCTACCTATCACTATGAGGTAATAGCACACTGTTACTCAAGAGTTTTTATTTTATTTATAAAGTTTTCTATAGCGCTAGCTCGACCCGTAGGTATCAGAGCGCTTTACATACACACAGTAAACAGCAGAAGGACATTACATTACATAGTAGGCCGACAGTAAGGAAGCAAACTACAGTCAAAAAATACAACATGGGAATAAATATGCAGTGCAGCGGAGGGGGAGAGAGCAAAAAGAAAAGGGCGAGAAAGACATAGTCCGGTAACCCACTATCCTTGAAAGTCCAGGGAGAGGGGAGACAACTTGGATAAAGAAGACTAGGTTAGTTGACATTGGTCATGATAGTATTTGTTTAGGAGATGGAAGTTCAGGTCCTTTTTGAAACAGGAGAAGGAGGGGTTGCATCTGAGGACTCCAGGGAGAGCGTTCCATATCCTGGGAGCGATGCCAGAGAACGAATGGTATTGGATTGTTTTCTTTTTCACTTTCGGAGGAATAAGAAGGATTGAGTTGGAGCTTCTTAGTGTTCTGGATGGACCTGCTCTATTCAGTTTGTTGTTTAAGTAGTTGGGGGCAGGAGAGTGAAGGATTTGTGTGTGATGCAGGCCAATTTATAGATACATCTCCCTTCCATGGGAAGCCAATTGAGGGAGTTGAGAGCTGGAGTGATGTGTTCAAATCTTTTAACTCCAGATACGAGCCGAGCGGACATGTTCAGCACTTCTCTTAAAAGGGCTAGATGAGCTTTCGGAGTCCCTGTAAGGATGGGGTTCCCGTAGTCGATTTTGGAGAGAACTAGGGATTGGACTATTGTCTTGAGGTCATCGTGGAGTAGAAAGGGTTTCAGTTTCCTGAGTTGTTTTAGAGAGAAAAGAGCACTTTTTGCAGAGTTTTTGATGTGGGCCTCCATAGATAAGTTCTTGTCAAGGGTGACGCCTAGAGACTTAACTGAGTCGGCTAGGGTAAAGGGGCAGTTTAGGGCAACCAGATTCTTGAGCCACTCTTGGATTGGGCGATGGTTACGTTTTGGAGAGAATAGGATTAGTTCCGTTTTGTCTGGTTTGAGCTTTAAGTGGTTAACGTAGAACCAAGTTTGGATCTCGGTTAGTGTGGTATTGAGGAGTTGGATGTCGCTGGGAGACTTGATCTTGAAATAGATTTGGGTGTCGTCCGCGTAAAGGTGGTAATTCACTCCGGCTTTTTTCAATATGATTGTGAGGGGCTCCATGAAGAGATTGAAGAGGGATGGGGAGAGGATCGAGCCTTGCGGGACCCCAAGTGTAACTTTAGTTTGTTTTGAGAGACAGGAGGTAATTTAAATTTGTTGCGAGCGGTGTTGAAAGAAGGAGGTGAACCATTTTAGTACTGTGCCATTGATGCCGGACCGTTACGACAGGGTCTCCAAAAGGGCTGGATGGTTTGCTGTGTCGAATGCTGCAGATAGGTCAATGAGGATGAGTAGGCAGGCATCTCCTTCGTCTAGGGCCTTGTGAATGTTGTCGGCGACGTTGAGCATAGCTGATTCCGTGCTACAGCCTTTTCTGAAACCAGATTGAAAGGCATCAAGGAGGTTGAACTCATTAATGTGATTATTGAGTTGGAGGAGAACACATTTCTCTAATGTTTTTGCAAGGAATGGGAGGTTAGAGATAGAGCTGAGGTTATTAAGATCATTAGGGTCAGCCCCCAGTTTCTTGAGAATGGGTGTGATTTTTCCTAGTTGAAGGGAGTCTGGGACACAGCCTGAGGTGAGAGAGGCGTTGATAATTTTTGTCCAGTAAGGGGAGATCATGTGGTTGAGTTCTTTTATGATTGTGGAAGGAAGGGGGTCCATGGTGTGGGAGGAAGGTTTTAGATTGGAAATTATATTGAAGACCTTGTTTACCGACATTAGCTCAAAGTCGGACCAATGCTCATTGTTTTTGAGCCGGAGGTAGGTCTGATTGTCTTTGGTAAGAGCTCTTGTCGGGTGGTCCAGGGAGGTTGAAGGGGGCAGGTTAAGGGGGAAGGGGGTTAGCAGTTTGCAAGAAGGATTGATCAATTTTTGAGACTTTATTGGTGAAGAGAGTGGCAATTACTTCACATCGCTCCTTGGTGGCTTCGATTTCTTGAGAGGGAGTGCAGTTAGTTTGGCTTTTAACAATGTTGAAGAGTTCTCTTGGTCTGTTTTTCGCCAGATCAAGTTGGCTGCAGAAAAATATGCCTTTTAATCGAAGATGTGTTTTTTGTAAGACCGTCGAGCAGATCTAAGATGTGTTAGTTGCAGGGATGAGGGGTTTTGTCTCCAAGACCTTTCTGTTTGTCTGAGTTGGCGCCATTCATCATTCAGCTCCATGTTAAA
Source organism: Lissotriton vulgaris (assembly GCF_964263255.1). Taxonomy (NCBI): domain Eukaryota; kingdom Metazoa; phylum Chordata; class Amphibia; order Caudata; family Salamandridae; genus Lissotriton; species Lissotriton vulgaris. The sequence goes on from NC_141700.1 coordinate 811,934,467, forward strand.
CCAGGGTTTTGATTTGGTTCTCCTCGGTTGTTTGAGTTTGAGAGGAGCTACTTGGCCGAAGACCTCTGCCATTCTTCAGTTGAAGTGAAAAGTGAGGTCATCAGCCGTCCATGTTGAGGGATGGAGTTGAAGATGGGGAAGAATCTTGGCTTCAAGTTCGGATAAAGGTATTTCTTTGATGTTTCTGGTTAAGAGTTTGGGGTTGATATTTGGAAAAAGGGGACCCCTAAATAATGTAGTAGCACTTGCTATACATAGGGAAGAAACAGAGTTAGGAAAGGTCTATAGCAAAGTGACAAACATTGATTAGATAATACAATTTACGTTTTTTTGTAAATAAAAACCTAGGATGAAACAGTATATTAAGTCCACTTGTGTACAGAAACCAATGAGCAAAATAATTTCTGATAGAGCTTTATTGTTTATTGTTGTTGACTATTTTTCTTTTGTTTTCTACTGTTTTTTGTATATATAGTTTTTATAAGTGATTATGTGTTTAAATTTTATATAGTCTTAAATTAAAAATACAAAAGAGAAAATACAAAATCAATAGACATGAAACATATATACAGTGATAAAGGCAAAGCGGTAGACACCACTACGCGCGTTTCGGCTCTTGAGCCTTCTTCAGGTGACCGTCTATTGTTAGAGTTTCAAAGAGTCCAGGACTCACAGTTAGGTGTGGCGTGGATATAAAAGGTTAGTCAGTAAAGGCAGCTTCTTAAGATCTTGAGATGTGGAACGATGTAGTCCTATAGCTTGTCATATGATGTTATGACATCAGAGAAAAGGAGGTGGTAGAACAGTATAGTGGAGGTAGCTTAGATTCAGATCGTTATTTGTGTTGACATTTGTAGAACCTCCACGAGGATAACTTCCAGTGAGTAGATGGTAAGGTGATGAGAGCAATAGTGAAGGAAGCGAGTATTTATCTCCACAAGTTGATAAAATATCCGGAGGCGAGCAATAATGATGTATAATTGTTAGCACGAATATTTTGTATCCACCTAAAGATAAAGTAGAAAGGATGTCCCAGGAGCGGAAGATACTATGGAGGATGATCTGGTCATAGCATTGCCCGTGAGGTTTGATGAAGATAGTGACGCTCCTGGTAGAAAAGGACTGGTAGCAGTACTCGACCGCCAAAAGACCGCACACCGGTATGCTAGAAGTTTGGGGTTGACAACACAGATAGGTTGGAGGTTGGTAAGTGTGTCAATCTTGAACAAAATGAGGTGGTGGTTGGACCAGTAAATGGTAGAAATCTCTCTCAAGGAGATCCGATCGTTGTTTGTTATGATCGCATCTAGAGTTGCACCTTTGATGTGGGTTGGTTTATTGCAGAGTTGCTTGAGGTTATATATTTCCAGAAGGTTGGAAAGGTTCAGGACAGTGGAGTCTTCTGGGTCGTTCCAGTGGATATTGAGGTCACCCAAGAACACGTCTTTGGTGTCTGTCAAGGAGAATCGTGTTATGAGGTCTGTTAGTTCTTCTGGGAAGAGGGTATGCTCTCCGGGAGGATGGTAGATAGTGTGGAATTTGATTGGTGGGTTGACCTTGGTAGTGAGTTCAACGCCTAGGTATTCAAACGAAAGGTGTACTGCAGGTTTGAGTTTGGTAATCTGTATTTGATCTCTGTGCAAGATGGCTAGACCCCATCCCCCCCCCCGTTTTAATCGGCCTGTCTTGTCTGATGAGGTTGTACCCTGGTGGGGTGAGAATGTCAAGAATAAGGGTGGAGTGGGCATTGAACCAGGATTCAGTGAGGAAGGCGATGTCAATATCTTCAGCGAGAAGAGCTTCAGCAATGTCAGAAGCGTGTTGTACTGCTGATCTGCAGTTGAGGAGCATACAAGAGAGCGAACGGGGAGCCTCGATGATGTGGGGAGTTAGGTGGATAGAGGTGTATTGAGCAGGGGGTCTAGGCGAGTAGATAGTATTCACGATTCTGTTGGTGCTGATAATAACAGGGATGTGGACATGGGGCTGACTTCCTGTCCAACGCGAGGTGGACAGGTCTTTATATGGTCATAGTTATGGTCTTTACTAACAAATACCGTAGTAGGAACGTAAGTAAAATGTAGATTACTTTAACTTGAAAAATAACATACACCGTCCTGGCCACTTCTGCTTTACCATTTAAGACACTGTTTGTGCTTTTGATTTACACAGATTACCTAGCTCATGACATTTTAAGGCCCATTGAGGCAAGCACTTTGACGAGTGACTGATGATTTTAACAAGACCCATTCATGTATTTACTGTGTAGGAACAGTGAGGCCTTTATTTGGGCCGGTTATGCATGCACAGAGTGTGGTCATTGTTACAAACCACATTGATGCTTGTGCCGCGTGGATCTACCAACACACATTCCTAGGCCCACTGTTGCATGCACTCTGTGGAGCTGCTGTCAACCATAACTAGAACCATTTATGTGTACTCTCTGTGGTACCACTGACACTCGTTACTAGGCCTACCGACCTGTGCAGTGTTTAATTTGTAAAAAAATATGTGCAGTGAGACTGCTTGTAACAGGCTATTTCTCTGGTTAGCGCCGCCTAAAATAGAACTAACTACTAATCATAAAAGTTGTAAAAGGATGTGATATAAGGACCAGAGCTGCTGGCTGCATAGCTGGGGAACCAGGTTTGAGTCTCGGAGTCAGCTCAACATCCTGTGATTATGGGCAAACCACTTTATCACCCCCTGCATTTGGGAAAAGTGTTTGCTACATAAATGAATGTGTCCTTAACTGTGCTCACGAAAAGCACTGGTATTGATGATTAAGTGAGGTGCTGAGCACCGGAAACCACTGGCTCAAATTAAGCACAGGGCCTGCATATTCTGGGTAATTGCTGCATCTTTCATTGAAGCACTTACACCACATACCGAAAATAAACCATATCAGTCGGTCTAGGCAATGCTCCTTTCCATTGCATTCTGGGAGTTATATTCCTGAATTTATAATGCATTATCAAAACTGTAAAATGTAATTAATAAAAAAAGGCCTTGATGTACTACGGGCAAATTGGATTAAACAACCAGGGTATATTATAGGGAGTGAAAAAGTTTAAGAACAATAATAGAAAACAACTGATGACAGAGAGCCTCGGTGCTGTCTACAAAATATTGAAACAAACAGAGTACAAATCAGTTCTGGGCGTCATATCACTCAAAGACACAATAACCTTGATGACTCACCGGAAAACTAGCCTTGCTGCATCCCTCCTCCACAGAACAACGGGGCAGCGAGGGCAGATGAGTGAGCAGGGGCACCATCTGTTTGAAAGTTAATTACAAACAGATGCCAACAAAGCTCGTTCCCGCAAGGGAATCGCCAAACGTGCACGCGTTGCCATTGAAAGCAGTGCAAAGCGTGCACGTTTTTGTGCGAAAAAGCAAATCGATTTCAAGAGGTCTCCTCCTATGCAGGACATGCTCGCTGCCTAGGCGAGACCTAAACTGTGACATCTGTAACTGCTGTTTTATAATAGAATACTGAGAATTATGCACAGTTTGTCACCTACCAGTTCTTGACACTTCTAGAATACTAAACGTCAACAAATGACTGGTACTTTTCTGAAACTGGAGCATCCCCTAAGGAGAGAGAAGGGAAAGAGGAGAGGACAGAGTGATGGAGAGAGGGGGACCAGCAGCATCCCCTGGGGAGAGAGGAGAGGGCAGAGTGATGGACCGAGGGAGAGCAGCAGCATCCCCTGGGGAGAGAGGAGAGGACCGTGTGGTGGAGAGAGTGTGTGGGGACACATAGAGACAAAGAGGAAAGGAGGGACAGAAGGAGAGAGAGGAGAGGACAGTGGGATGGAGAGAGGGGGTGAGCTGGGCGGGGGGACAGAGACAGGAAAGGAGGGGCAGATGGAGAGAGAGAAGAGAAAAGAAAGGGTGAGAGAGAGAAAAGGACTGTGTGGTGGAGAGAGACAAAGAGGAAAGGAGGGACAGATGGGCAGAGAGAAGAGAGGAGAGGACAGTGGGATGGAGAGGGAGTGAGCTGAGCGAGGGGGGAGGGGGGACACAGACAAACAGGAAAGAGAAAGAGTGGGGGAGAGGAGAGGACAATGTGACGGAGAGAGGGTCGGGGCATAGAGACAAAGAGCAAAGGAGGGACAGATGGAGGAGAGATGAGGAGTGTGAAGCGGGAAGCAGGGGTTGTTCTTTGAGGGGGCCAGGGAGAGTAACGCTAACAGATACAAGAGAGACGGAGATAGAAGGGAGGGAGATGCTGTGAGTAGAGAGAGAGAAAGAGGAGGGCAATAGCAGTCCCTTAAGGAGATGGGGTAGACGAGAGAAGGATGGAGAGAGCAACAAATAAAGGATGTAAGAGCCAGTCCTTGAGGGGCTGGTCTAGAAGATGTGTGTATGGCTGTTGGGGATTTTATTTGATTGTCTTTGGCATGAGATTTAATGGTGACAAGACGGAAGTAATTTGCTGTGCTGCAAGCAAAGTTCATCGCCCCCTACCAGCAGATTTCTGGCCAGTTACTGCTAATATTCCTGTGTTGCCTGTTAAGACAGCTCGCAATCTAGGAGTACTATTAGACAGTAATCTACAACTGGACTCTCGAGTAAATAAAACAGTGAGCACTTGCCTATCTCTGCTCCGAGCTCTTCGAAAAATACTCCCTTTTCAACCTGCTTCAGCTAGAACTCAAAAGGTAAGGAGTATTATTATGAGCAGATTAGATTACTGCAATGCCCTACTCCTTGGAGCTCCAGCTTCCCTGTTACAAAAACTGCAAAGGATACAGGTTATTGCAGCTAAGCTTGCATTAAACAGACAACTTAGAGCATCTGCCTCGCATGCCTTAAAAGATCTTCACTGGTTGCCCATTGCGCAAAGAGTCCAGTTTAAGGCACTCTGTATCGTTTACAGGGCAGGACATAAAATGGGGCCGAAGCTTTTACAGAGGAAATTACTCTGGTGTTCTCCAGTTAGAAGCCTGCGTTCCTCTTCAGCTAATCTGATATGCATTCCAGATGTTCACAAAGTTCGATTGGGTGGCAGATCATTTAATTTTGTAGCTTCCAGACTGTGGAATATACTGCCAATTGAGCTTAGACAATTGAACACTTTGTCACGCCTCAGGAAGGAATTGAAAACTAGACTGTTTCCCAGAGATTAATCTCCAGCCCTGTTTTTAAATTCAGTTACACACAGTGTTTCTTTTTTGGTAATCTCAGCACCAGGATACCCGTTGGGTGGCAGTTGCGCTATAAAACTGTTCCTTACATTACATTATATGAGAAAGTTGTAGTTTAGGTGCCTCTAAGGTCAGCAGCACGAGAAGTGAAATATGTAGATTCACTATAAACAAGCATTTACAATGCAATAGGTCTCGCATTATTAAAGTTTGAGCTATTGGCATTGTAAATGACAATGTCTTTTATTCATTTGTTTTTAAAATCTGCAATCGGTGCATAAACACGCACTTTGAATGTATAGTCCTTGCTTACGATGAGCAAGGCTGGCAGTAAAAGAGACTGCCAGCCTTGCTTCTCATAAGCATAGACTATAAGTACAAAGGGCTTGTTTATGCACCGATGCAAACAAATAAAAGGCATTGTCATTTACAATGCCAATAGCTCAAACTTTAATAATGCGAGACCTATTGCATTAACAGTGAACCGTAAAAAGAGGGTGAAGAGGTACTAAACCATGTAAAGTCCTATCAAGGAGACCTCTGAGATGCTAGTGGGGCTGGGGAGAGTCCGCAACAAGTCAGGCAAAAGAGAAGAAAGTCAGACCTTTGGAAAAAATAACTCACAGCGGATTTTCAAAATGGTGCCACTCTGGCAAGAGGTTTCACAGAAGGACATGAAAATAAAGACATTTATAAACGGAAGGAACTTATTAAGAAGTATAAAGCCTTTAAAATAAAAAGTCTTGCCAGGGTGTATCTAAAAAGGGGACTTCTTGGGACGGAGGCAGAGTGAGAGGCACTATTCGCAGACTCGAGTGTGCTTATCCTGTTTGCCTGGCCTGGCCTTGGAGATAACTTCCTGTGCTGAAGTGCACTTACGCCGCTGCGGCAAGTGCCTCTTGAATGGTAACAGCTGGATGACAGCGGATTGCCTGCCTCACCGCGCTGGACTTTGGACAACCTGCATGTTAATGGCCGGGTGGCTGGCTTAGCAAAGCGCCTTGAGGTCGCAGGGCCCTTGTAACAGCGCGCCGCAAGCGTTCGAGAGCCCTCTCTGTGCAGGAGTGTGCATAATACTGCAAGCACCGTTGGCTGACTTGTAATCTCTCTTTTTTTACAACTGAGGAGAGACATCTCTCAGCCAGGTGGAGGATGTCACGTCCACAGCATTACAGATTAACCACCCATATGGTAGGTTTATCTAGAGGGGGCATCTCTCGAAATTGCAGCCTGCAGCACTACACGGATAAATTGCACCCAATCAACGCACAGGTTGATGTCACGCCGATCCAGCGAGAAACGTGCCAAGAGAAAATTCTGTCGGCTAATGCACCTGCTGCGAGTAACCAGAACGCCTCCAGTTGAAATCTTGCCACAAAAAAACTATGCTTCGGGCTGGTGGTGACCCCGATATTTACATTTCTGTGATACCACGAGTCAGCTTCCTTCCTAAAAGTGAGGTAAACAAGGTCTTCCAAGATGCAGTCAATCAACCCCACCTCCCCTGTGTAGTTTATAAACCTACTTTACAGCAGCATGCAAAGGGCTACGTTTATAAACTGCATGCAAGGGGCTGTGTCTGTGTGTGTGTGTATGTGGGGGGTTGTTAACCTTACTTATGGAACGCTGTAAAAACAAGTGTCACAGATGGTTTGTCGAAATGACACGCAGTGTGCGTGTCACTGATGAGGTAATGTTTTCCGGAATGACACCTTGTGTGCGTCACTAATGGTTTGCCAAAATGACACGCAGTGTGCGTGTCACTGATGAGTAATTCAGCTTTGTTAGTACTTATATTTATTTAACGGAAGAGTTCCGATGTGCTTCCTGTATGTTGCTAGGTTACCGGTTTTACAAAATGGAGTTACGTTTCTTGACCCCATGCGTGACCTTGCACCGGTGTCTACGTGCTTGACGTCGTCAATTGTGACGATGTGCTGTAAATTGCGTCCATTCAATAACGTAGAGCATTCGAAATCACCGCCGCAGCCCTGCTCCGTGAAAACCGGAAGTCAGGCACTTTTGGCCGAGACGGGGGCGGGGCCTGCAATCCAGCAGGAAGTTCCGCCCGCTGCCGCCGAGGAAGCAGTGAAGCCGGCCGACTCCGACCAGCGCTGAAGAGGAGACACGGAACACGCCGAAAGAGCCCGGTGAGTGGGAGGGGAGGGGGGGCCAGGGCTAATGTGAAGGCCTGTGTGTGTATGCATGTGTGCGTGCGTGTGTGTGTGTGCATGTGTGTGCGCATGCGTGACTGTGTGTGAGTGAGAGAATGCGAGGCAGGGGATAGTGTGCCTGCGTGTGCATGCGCGCGCCTGTGTGTGTGTGCGTGCGTGCATGCAGAGGGGTGGGGGCTGCCTGTGTCTGTGTGAGAGCCAGGGCTTGCACCGCGCATGCGCAGCTATCAGACGCGCGCTCCCGAGGTGAAATCTGACAATGGGAAAGCGCGCGTCTGATAGCTGTCCGCTCTCCTAAATACGGGCAGCATAAGTTGTCGAGCTGATGCATTCATGCTTCGCATGAATGCCACATCAGCTCGACCTAAAAAGTACAAAACTGCTGAATGGTTGTAAATAACTGTAAAATTGGATTTGCAGCTTTTGAGATGACAGGACACAGCACATGAGAAATTAAGTTTTATTCAGCTCCATACGACGATCCCTGGAATATCCCTGATTATTAGCAACTGCATGATTGGTTCAGGGTTCTCGAACACCTCTTGGTTCACTGTGGCGGTTCACTTTCGGGGTTCTTACCTTGGTGCAGGGTGGCATGAGTGGTTCAGGTTTAGGGTTCTCAAACACCTCTTCTTTCACCGTGGTATGAGGGGTTCAGACTCAGGGTTTTCAAACACCACTTTGTACAAAGTAGCAAGAGAGGTTTAGGGTTCTCAAACACCTCTTGGTACAGAGTGACTTTATTTATTTATTTAAAGAGTTTTATATAGCGCTGGCTAGACCCGAAGGTATCAGAGCGCTTTACATAAGGTTCCACATAGTTGCGAACTTAAATCTGGTACAAGTTCCAACGATAACAGTAAAAACATTTAAGGAGCATAGAAGAAAAGGAAAATGGGGTGGAGAAGGGAGAGGGGGTTAGGGAATAAGGGGGCATAGATACGATGGAGAGACGAAGGGAAAGTCTGTCCAAGGCCCAGCTACGTAGGTGACAGCCGAGGGGGAATCCGCAGCCCATCTCCTCTTCAGCTATGAGGTAGTTCCACCGGGCATCGGTCAAATAGCTAGGTCTCAACAGAAACACATTAAAGGGATAGAAGGCAAGAAGAAGGGAGAGTAGAGGGGGAAGACAGTAGGGTGAAAGGGGAGGAGGGGGTACGACAAAGAGATAAAGGAAAGTGTGCCTAATGTCCGTCTGGGTAAGTGATGACCAAGAGGGTATCCACAGCCCATCTCCTCTTCAGCTAACAGGTAGCTCCACCGGGCATCAGACAAATAGCTAGGTCTCAACTGAAACGCATTAAGGGATAGAAGGCGAGAAGAAGGGGGCGTAGAGGGGGAAGAGGGTAGGGTGAAGGGGTAGGAGGGGGGGTACGACAGAGAGACGAAGGAACGTCGGCCCAATGTCCGGCTGGGTAGGTGACGGACCGTCTCCTCTTCAGCTAACAGGTAGCTCCACGGGCATCGGTCAAATAGCAGGGTGTCCACGGTCGAGGTAAAGTTCAAAGCGAACATGTCCTGGAGGGATAGCAGGATCCAGGTCAGGTGAGGGATGTTGTTAAGATCAGGTCAATGACCAGTTCTATTGTCCAGGAGTGGTAGAGCATCATGGAGAGACCAACTGAGGCCGCCCACTTGAGGTCAGGCAGGGGGGTTGTGGCCTTGGTGTTAAGTTCAGTCTTGAAGTCCATCAGGTACGCTAACAGGTTTTCCTTGGTCAGCGCCATTCCAGATTCAACCCTCTCCTGGTCGCCCACCTATTTATTTATTTATTTTCCCCGGTGTGAAGTAGTTTGACACCTTGGTTACGGCTATTTTAGGTGGCATAGATGCAATCACTGCCCACCGCCAGTAGTTTATTAATGTTATTTTTACGAGTACCCATCAATATCTACTGAAAGGAGTGAAGGTAAAGGCATTACTGGCGGTGAAACTCAGATGGCTTCAGGTTCTGGGTTCCCAAATACCTCTTGGTACAGAGTGGTATGAGAGTGGTATGAGGATTGGGGTTCTCTAACTCTTCATTCACAGTGGAATGAGGGGTTCAGGTTCGGGGTTCTTAAGCACCTCTTAGAACAGAGTGGCATGAGGAAGTTCAGTTGAGGGTTCTCAAACGCCTCTTAGTTCACAGTGGCATGAGGGGTTCATGTTTTGGTTTCTCCAATGCATCTTGCTTCAGAGAGGTCTGTTAGCTGGATGAGCGGGATAGTTAATGGTCCTTCACAAATTCTTGGTGGCCAGTGCCACGCTGCATGCATCGCCCACGAAAGGGAAGGATGAAACTGAAACAACAGCATTACTTTAATTCCCTTCCCAGTAATACTCGTTTTCAGTTCCTCATTGTTTCATTTCTCACCCAGGACCTCTCGTATTTGGTGGTGTTGAAGGTTTTTCCGACTCCTGATATCAGCTTTCTGCATGTATGGCAGACGTTTGCCTACTGGAGGCATTCCAAACATCTCTATCATACTTTGTCTCTGACAGTGGAAAGCACAAGAAAATCCTACATGAAAATAGATGAATGTGGTAGGGAGTAATTAATGGAATGGGGAACACGCTGAGAGGCACTCAGCTGGTTGTGATAGATACATGACCGGGCACCAGTGCTGTTATGGCTCTTAATACAGGGGACAGGGGAGGGACACACTGGTGATAGTTGAGCGGAGAGAGAGAGAGGGTTGGGGCCCATTGGGTATTGGAAAAGGAAGTCCCCATGGAACCCAGGGTGTACCATAGACTGTCTCAACAACAACCCTAAGGGTTGTCAAAGGCAAATGTCATTGTGACTCCATAAGACATTAGTACCAAGAGGCAATATACTGTTCTAGATAACCTTCTTAAACATACAATGTTAAGATTGAGCAAAAAGAGAACAGTATTTTTAGAGAGGTGTGTTCGTTTGAGAGCAGAGTCTACAAACCCACAAGATGAGTAATCAGTGAATCTCCTTGGAGTAGGAGTGTCCAAACAGAAGCTTTAGTGTGCGTGAGAGTAAGGGAAAGAAAAGATAATGTTTTACTTTATCCTTTTATTCCAGAAAAGGATTGTCATTGTAGAAGTGTCTTCCCATCTTTTTCACTGGCTGCATTCACCCACCCCAGCCTTTCCAATCCCTTTTGCCTTAGCAGGTGAATATGATCTGCCTAAGCTTAAAGTGTTGCTTGGCTAGTTCAGTTGCGGTCAGTACTGGGGAGGATTTGGGGGGGGACTGTCCCATGAGCAGTGATCTCACCTGGCGCTTATTTGTTCCATATAAAGTCATTCAGTTCCCACATGCACACCTTAGTTTGAGTGGTGAAGAGAAGTTTTCTTCAGAAGACAAGGGTGGTATGAACATGCCGAGTGATGTGCTGTTGTTGATGATACTGAGTATACACAAAGGTGATGGATGGCATGCTTGAATTATTCTCAGCTACTGGCAATTACTCAAGCTGCATCCTAGTCCATTTATATCTTGCACACCTTGCCACCTCCGTTTAGACCTAGTCCTTTGCAAATCAGTCTGGAGCCTGCTCCAATAGGAACGATGCCATATGAACTGTCAAGACAGGCCCTCCCTGAACAGAAATACAACCAACCCAAGACTGGTTTCACCCTAATAAGGTCTCTTCTGTCAGGTGTAGTTTGTTTTCAGTGGCAAAGTGAGCATGGGAGTAATGTCTGGGCATACCTGTTGTTGTCGAGGCATTGCATTCGCGTATACAAAACAGCAAGGGGTGGAATACTTGAATAAATCTCAGCTACTGCTAATAACCCAGAGTCACCTCCCAGGCAGTTATTTTTACATCCCATGCCACCTCAGTTTGGACTCATGTTCAAATCAGTCTTGACCCTACTGCAATAGAGACAATACAGTCTGAAAACCCAGACCAGGTCCTCCCTGAACCGGAACACAAGCAATGCAAGACAGGTTTCACCTTGATTGGGCCTCTTCAGTTGGGTGTAGTTGATTCCAGTTCCACAGTGAGTATAGGTCTCATGTCTAGGCATACACATCACACATAGGAAGTATACACAATGTGAAGAGTGGAATGCTTCTATTAATCTCAGCCACTGGTAATTACTCATGCCATTCCCCAGTCCACTGTCATTTTGCACACCATGCCAACAAATATTTCAAGTTTTAGGTATAAACTAAGGACGTTTTCGATATACACTAACGAAAGCACTTTTAATGATCTATTTTAACAATCAAAGCCTTTGGATTTATTTGTTGGTGGGTTACTGAACAATATTGTAATTGTTCTAATTATTTTTAAATTTCTTGTAAGTACAAATATTATACCATAAACAAATTGCAGAAAACCAGCCTATAGCAATTAAGGGGTGAGGGTGCCTCCATATCAACTGTTTACAACAAACTGGTTTAATGTGTGATATAGATCGATTTCACCCACCTTTCTGGGCCCAGAAAAACAGCAAGCATTGGCAAAGCCTATATGAAAATTATTGGCTTTGCCAAAGTCTTTTAGCTTTGTTGTACAGCAGCATAGCTGTTGTTCAGTATGGCTAAACGTTAGTGGTGTGGCGTAGAGTAGGGCGGCGTAGAGGAAAGTGGCGTAGAGTGGCATTAACTGAAGTGGCATAGAGTAGAGTAGAGTGGAGTAGTGGCGTATGTTAAAGTGGCATAGAGTAAAGTAGAGTGGCGTAGAGCACAGAGGCATAAAGGAGAGGGCCATAGAGCAGTTAAATCACTCAATATTCAATATTTGAAAACAATATTATTGTCTACGGGTGCTTGTGGAAGACAATTTGTATGGACAGGAATCTAGAGAATGATAAAGTAGTTCTGGTATTTTACTGACCTCTGCTGGTCATTTTCTAACAAGAAAGTTAAACAGGGAGGAGCTACGCTAGCAACCAAGATGGTCGCGTAAGCTCCCAGCTCTGCCGACCTCCGCCAGCAGCATATAAATCCTGATATTGATCCTGACTTCGCATCAGACTCCCGTGTGGCTGAAGTGTTGCTGATCTCAACGGTTTACTTCCAAGATTTCCATCTTTTCGATTGATGAAGTTACGCCGTGTTTTCATTCTCGACCTAATTCAGTGTGGAAGCCGGGGCCTCGAGCTCTAACCCATCCGGGTTGGAGTTGAACAACATCGGCCGCGGGACTTGGGCGGCGTCCGGTCTCCCGAAGTGGAGAATATCCTGACCGGTTTGGATGGTGCCATGGTGGTCAAGTTGATTTTAAGGACACAGCGGTGGGACGCACCGGTTGCTGTGGATGGGAGTTCGTTGCCCGGGGACCCTGCTGACCCCCCGGGGTCGACGGGCGTTGATTCTCGCTAGCGGCGACAGTGTCTAGACCGCGAGAAAGACTGGTGCCCCCCGTGACTGTCGGACCCGCTTGTGCCTGTTACCCCGGAGTAGTCGACCTCCGGGGTCAAAGATCTGATCTCTTACTCTGCGAGAAGATATGGAGCGGGTGGAAGGTACGCCGTCGTTGCAGACCGTAATGGCCGCCATTGGGGCGCTTCACTCGCAGGTCACCGCCATCATCCACAAAATGGTCGAAACAGCTGAAACTATGCATTTGAAACCGGACTACGACCCTTTAATAGATTTGAAACAAGTTGTGTTACCCGCGAAGCAAGACATGCCTGAGACAGAGGACCCCGAGTGGAACCCAGATCTGGTGTTTTCTATTGGCTCTCGAATACCAGCTAGCGTGCCGGTAACTATCAATAATTCATGATGCTTAATGCCGACACTGCCCAAGATAGACACAGCTGATTTTCTATTCCGAGATAATTTCCCCAGTGACTATCGGATTGCCTTATCATTAGTTTCCTCCCAGTCGGCTCGACTACGTTCTAGTGAATTACTGTTGATGGACTGGTATCGCCGTCTGACTGGTGGACTTCGAATACTAACATTTTGGATCCGATCACACCGCACTGACTTTGCCTTTCTTGAACGTTTTGACTCTCCTGTCGGGATGGCGGTGCAGGCGGAGAGTGTTCGCATGAAAAATCGGACTGGCCAGGGTTGAGTTTGATTGTATGGGTTGGATAGCGTGGCTTTATTTGATACGGGACTTGTAGCCATAACGATGCAGGAGTCGAGCGGTTTTCACAAACCCCCCCACGTTTGTTTTGTAATTGCTGCTTCATAGTGTATTGACTGTATTTCGGGGTGGTTTGCTTCTGGCGGGGAGCGGGTGGGGCCGGGAGCCAGTATGACTTCTCCTCCTCCATTCTTTATCTTCTTTTAGGTTTAGTTGTGGGGCGACAGGCACGCTGCTAGTGGGGTTAGGCCGTAGCCATTGCAGGGGTGCAGGGTGGTGGAAACGGGGGAGGTTTTTTTTATTTTGTCCTTGTTTTAGTTCTATGGCCATTTTTTCCTCTTTTCCCCTTTTACGAGAGGTGGGTTACTTATCCTGATTCGATCTTTTCCACATAATCTGGGTGTCTGCTCTGGTCTCAATTATCCTGAATCGTGGGGTGGGCGGACTCAGCTGGTGTCAGCTTAACGGGGTTGTGGATCGTATTGTTGCTTCTTATTCATATACATATTCATGTTGTCGTCCCACTCTCCTGTGCATTGATTTTACCATACTGGCTTATTCGCCTACACACCGTTGCAATGTACTTACTGTATGACACCTGATATGTGTAATATTTCCTCTTGTTTTTCTTCCTTCAATCAAAATATATATATAAAAAAAGAAAGTTAAACAGAGGCAGTCGCCAGAATTTTTTTTTAAATATAGTCCCCCAGCAGAAAGCAATTCGGGTATTTTACTGACCTCTACTGGTCCTTTTCAATCAGTACTTTTAAATAGAGGCAGTTGAATAAGCAGAAAGCAATTCTGGTATTTTACTGACCTCTTCTGGTCGTTTTCTATCAAGACAATAAAATAGAGGGAGTTGAACAGAAACAAAAGTGTCCCTAAGCGGAAGCAGACAAGTACTAGGGCTGATCTCCAAAGCCCACAAAGTACATACACATATAAGTATATACTAAATTATATACAAAAGGTCTCGGATGCTCAACCTAAAAACACAATCACTTGCTCTCTCGAAGAGGAATGTTGTATATACTTGGAGGACTTCAGCCCACCCAGAGGCTGCCCATTTACTGGCTCCATCTTTGCTCTCCTATTTTTCCTCATCATTTGTCCATAGCATGCATGCTTCAACCCTCTTCCTGTGTTTAGCCTTTCCTAAGAGCATGGACCAGGGATTACTATCCATCCACCGCTCCCATTTTAGCAACTGTTTTACGGACTACTTTTTTTGTTTGTTAAAGAGCACTTAATGCAAGCACTTGTGTTTTTCACACGCTCCGAGCTCCATTTCTTGAAACAGGCCTGAAATTCTTGTTCTTATCTTGTCACATTTGCAGTGTATTCAAGTGCTGTTTTCCGAGGGCGCCTGTTTACTTTTCTTTCTCTGACTTCAAAGAGAGAGTATTTTGAGGACCATGGACATTGTTTTGTATTATTTGCCTTGCTTATTCTGGCTTTTTAAGGTATTCCTGCCGTCTTTCACCATTTACTTTTTACTTATGCAGTTACAAACGCTTAAATGCTCTTGTGGATGATGGGTGCTGCTGTATAATAAGACTTCGAAAGCGGACTCGCTGGCCTCATTTTCATACGTTTGCATAAGCTTTAAAATGAAACACGGGTCCTGTAGATTAGCGTGTTAGACACTCATTTGATTTTCTCATATGCTTTAATGTTTTCATGGATTACAGGAACTGTTGCATACACATACAAAGTTTTTGAAGATAGACTTGCCGGTCTTGTTTCCATGAGTTTATATATGCTTACCTGAAACCTGGGTCCTGTGAAATATCGACATGGTATATACTTATTAGAGACTCCTTATCTTTCAGTTTCCTTTAACCAAATATGGGCACCCGCACTTAGTTGTGTTTTAGCTTCACATGCTGCTTTATATTTTGGAAATATGTTCATGGACTGATATCGGGTCAAGTTGTGTTGCTTGAACTGCCCCATACTGTCTTGCTTGTCCCACCCCTGCTGCCAGACAAAAATGTGCTAGGACACGGCCTGCACAGGTCAAGTCATAGCGCTTTTTTTCACTCCAAACCCGGAGACGGTGCACACCACAATACTGACCTGGTTCCATTGCCTATATGTGCCAGAATTATAAATGTGCTGGTCTTGAACTTTGAAGGCTTCAACTGAAGGCCTCTATTTGATTAACTAAGGATCTCTTTGGAATTGGACAAATCAATGAGAGCAGATGTCTTGATTAATGTTTTTCAAAAAGGACAGAGCCCTGAAGAAGTCTAGCGGAAAAGAGACAAAACGCGTTGGCTACGTTGATGTGAACATTTTTTGTATACTGGCAGTTAAGAATTTTTGACATATGACATGTCTGAAGAAATGTAATGAATTTGAAAATTCTGGAAGTAAACAACGTTTACTAAATAATAATAATAATAATAATAATACCGATATTTATATAGCGCAAACAGCTACCTCGCAAGGAGGTGTCCCGGCGCTAAGTGATCATTTTTCCAGGCAGAATGGGCGGAGAAAGGGGAGGGAGTGTTTAGTTATTCTGGGAAAAGAGCCAAGTCTTTAGCTGCCTCTTAAAACTGGCTTCCGTTGGAGCCAATTGGATGTTGGCCAGGAGGGCGTTCCAGAGTGTCGCCGTGCAGGCAGAGAAGGATCTGCCTCCGAGTCTGGCTCTCCTGGCGCGGGGGATAGAAAGCTGGTGTCGTGAATTAGAACGCAAGCATCTCTCCTGATAGTATCTGGGGAGTCTAATGTCTGAACCCAGCGTTTGTAATCAATTGAATTCTGATGAGATTAGATCCCATTCAAGTTGATTTTATTTATGCTCTTGGAACTCCAAAGAGATCCACATACATTGAAAGACCAGCTACTTATAAAAGTTTTGGCCAACATAGTTTCTTATACAATATGAAATAATTAAAATATCCTTTATGCCCTGAACACTAAAACATCAGGTTAAAACCAAAGTTAATAATTGCTTCTTACATATAATTTAAGACAAATGTATAAAACACTCATCCATTTACGCCGATACAATAATAAAGCGGGGCAAATGATTAACGTCCTGGAATGAGTTATTACACAAATTACAGATCGGGGGAGAACCATACCATTTAGACAGCACATTATTTAAAGGGAGCATACCCTGTCTCAATAATAGCCAGAATCTGCACACTCCGTGGGGCAGGTTCCAGAAAATTTAAGCCTGTGCTTTATTTATCTCACAGGAGTATATAAACCGATGGATACCCCTCTTTAGGATGCGAGCATCCCTATCCCTAGAGAAACTTGAATTTCCTGGTGGCCTGTTTCAAGGTGGCCCTTAATTGATATGCCGAGAGGGTGAAAAGCAGAGACTCATCCAGTTGTAACAAATCAACCGCAATCCTAAAATTTTAAAGAACTAATGACTGTTCCTTCAGATTTTCTAATATTTCTTTCTGGATTAAAAATCTTAGTGTGGCAGGATCACCCTTTACCATGCTTGCAACCCATCGCACTATCCCCGCAAGACCCTGTACCCAACTGCTTCTTAAACCAAATTCTAACCGTAGGGCAGCCACTGGGCAAGCAGAGTTGACTGAGGCGAGGCTTCTTAAACTTTGTCCTTCTGTTGTATTTAAAAAAAAAAAACATTTCTCTATGTCAAGCAATTCAATACCATATAACAGAGAGGCAGGTATTTATTGCACGGAAAACCTCGAACAAGAATGCAAAATGTCTTCTTCCAGTTGATCTATAGAGGGAGCCTAAACTTTTTCCCTGCGTGGTAGCTTTACGGATGTTACTTTCTATATAGGCTTTATCACTTGGGTTGCCACACACTATTTTTCCCAGGAAAACCAAAGATTTTACAAGTTCCAATTTTTGGCCACCCACAGATCACACAAAATTCCCATACTGCAGCTTTTTTCTTCCGTGCATGCACATAATTTTACTTTTAGATATATTAATCTTTAGATAGTGGGCTTCTGCAAATTTATGTAGTGCCTGCAGACGACTATTTAATCCCCTAGCCGTTAAATCCAATATTATTATGTCGTCTGCATAGAGTAATCAAGAGGCTCCCCCGTCTGGGGAGAGAACACCCCTGTGCACAACCGTGAAGGACCGAAGTCTTATTCCATATACAAAGGATCAGAAGTCCAGATTAACCATCACTGGGTTTTATTCAGAATGATGTGAAATTTTTGAATTTTTTCATTCAAGAAGTTCTTTAGAAATCAAAAAACATGTCTTCCAGTTAAATCTGTAGGTGACATGATAATCCTCAAACATCCCGATGCATTTCGGGCAGGTGCCCTTTGTCAAGGGATTACTCTACAAACAAGTCAGAAAATGACCAAAATCAGTAACACAAGTAACACACATTGGAAAAGCTAAAAGCAATGATTAGCGCTATGAGTGAAAGAAAATCGAATGGTTTGTAAAAGTGAAAAAATAGGAGTTATAAACGTGTACCAGACAAGCGGCATGTACAGATCCATAGTTTCCCTGGATGTATAGAAGTCCGCTAGAAGGAATGGAGTCCCAGCGTGAGTCTACGGCATGCTGAAAAGCCGGCGTGCGGTAAACAGAAAGACCTTTTGTGCAAATAGGAGTGGAACGTAGGAAAGATAGACCCGCGATATGACTAGACCAACCGAGTGATAATATAGAGACAGTCTCCAGTGGAGTACTTACATGCAACAGGTTATGAGATCGCCCGCAGAGATACGGCGGAGCGGTGGTGAAGGTGCAGAGCAGCCATAGCGTCAGGAAAAAATAACCGGAGTGTGTGAAAACAAACAAGGGACTACAGTGAAAACGAGCCTCAGTGCGAACGAGGATAAGTGCTAAAAAGTACCGCCATATTAGAGTGTAGCAGAAGTGAGGTGGAAGGGATAAATGAAATAAGATATGTGTGAGCGAGAAAAATAAATGCAACAATAAATCATATGTAATCAACAAGGTACATAATTATAGGTAGCACAACAATTCGATGCGGTCATTGAGCCCATAGAGTAAACATGCAATCGGTTACCCCCAGTAACGGGGCAATACCCTCACTTTGAGGTAAATTGTGAGGAAGATCAGAAATATATAGGGAGAAAAGTAAAGGCGCTAATAAACATCCTTGTTTTAGGCCATTTGCAGTGGGGAGGGTTTGGGAGAGACCTCTTTCCCCACCTATTAGGACTCTTCACCAAGTATCCGTATGGAGAGCTCGAACTAGCTCCAAAAGGGTAGCCGGCATACCCAGGTCTGACAGTTTTCGCGACAGCAAAAAACGATCACCATTCGAAAAAACAATAGATAGTGGGTGCAGATCTCTTCATTGTGTAAGTTGCTGCTTCATGCTTTGACAAAGCCTGCAGGCACAGGTGCTGAGGGGATTCAAATGCGCATTGAAGTCGTCTGCAAGATGACACACCTGCACTATAACCTGATACAGTACTGACAGGCATGTATCTACCGCTGTGAGCTCTTAGTGAAGGGAGATCATGCAGTTTAGAGTAAAACGGTCTCACAGTAAAACGCTTATGTCCCCTTTCCCTTCAGTGTTGCAACTGCCCCAGACCAGGTTTCATTTTTGCATTGTGGTATTATTAAACAACAAGAGGCTTGGAAGGGGAGGAAGAAGAAATAGTACCTCAATCATGTTGGGAGCAGCGGAGGGGCACTAACTAAGTTGAATCAATCTGTGCTTGGTTCGTGCTCCACACAAAAGACCAAAAATTACAATTTGACTGTGATGGCCAATTTGGAGGTAGCAAAGCAGATTGAGACTGAATCCGACAAATTGTAAACAATGGGCGGGCTGGAAGCCCTCTATTGTAAACAATATTCTGTCGCAAGCGAGAGCAAATGTGCTGTCGCACCCTCGACCCTAAAAAGCAGAACTTTAATTATTCACCCTGCTTAAGTATTCCAGGTACAGCCCAGTTTAGGATTCCTACAATATAGGCCCGTGCCTGTATGTTAAATATTTGTAGAGCACATCAGAGAAGACAAGAGCTTCCTTGGTTATCTTATTTATAGCAGCACTCGCATTTCCTTTCATCTTTGTTACATCATTTATTGGAAAATGACTGTTAGTTGAGATCAACGTATGCAGATTTAAGTGCTTTACTTTAAAATACACATAGGAGTATTATGGGATAGAATTTCTTTTTGGTATAAATAAAGTGCTGTTTTAAAACAAATTGTTTTGTATTATTTGACCAAAGATTATATGTTTCTACTATTGTTATGTTGGAGGTTTACCCATCAAACAAATGCATATACACTGAAATAAATATATTGTGGTAAATAGTGACCTGAGGACCTTACATATAATTTACCATCCTTAATTCTGGACAGAGCTAATATTCAGCATGTTCTTTTCACTTCACAGGTGACCTTCAGTGATGCTTCTACCTTTTTCCCTGGAGAGGAGTGGAAGCTGTTACACAACTGGCAGAAGGAACTTTACAGGAATGTGATGAAGGAAATTCACCAAGCTTTGATTTCCCTCTGTAAGGTTTTTTATATTCTTTATTTATTATTTCTCATAGTACTGGTTGGTACATAGGAGAACAAACAAAGCTCAAAGAAATTAAATTCCATGTAAAGATTGCATACCAGATTAGGTCAGGGTTCCATGAACCAGGCATCCGATCAACTGAGGAAACAAGAGAAGAAAATATAGGGCAGTCCTTATTTGCAGATAACAATCAAGGGGTGGGAGGTCTTGATTGTTTGCAGTATCATCTGAGTCACTCGCCGATGAGGACAGTCCTCTTGGTCAGGATCTTTGCAACCTGTTGGATATAACAGTGTCTGGGACAACACATTCACTCTCCCTCTTTAGGTATGTCTTGAAAGGGAACCAGATTCTATCATATTTGTTAATTTTGTCCTTTACAAGTGCGGTCAACCTCTCCATACTGTAGAAATGCCAGCCTTTGGACCACCAGAATGTTAGGCTTGAAGGATGAGGGCTCCTACAGGTGTGGGCAATGGAAAGTTGAGCCGCTAACAGCTAGGGGATCAGGAGCTTTCCTCGGTGGTGGTATAGGGGTACACTGAGTCCTCACCAGACTCTCCCAAAGGCAATACTAATGCATCTAGTGGCAGTTCCACCGAATATTCAAGCCGATCTTTTGTAACACCACTACCCAGAAGTGTTTCACCTGTGGACGCTGCCACCACATATAGAGTGTTGTATAGGCGAGTAATACCATTTCACATAGAATCCTGAGTAAACCGTTGTTCTAGTGGTGTTTTGGGTCTGCGTCCTTTGGCTCTGACTTTCTCAGTGATCGCCCAGGGGAGTAATTGCTTCAGTCTGAATTCATCAGTGCCAGGGAGCTGGAAGAGCTGTTTGCTCCAACAGCCTGATTTGATGGCTCTAGATTGCTTAAATGCCCCACTCAGATAAATATGTCCTCTAATTGATGCAAAACCCAAAATAACATGTTTGACATGCCTGGTATTGTATTTCAAGAGTCTTTGGAGCTTGAATCAGGACGCCATTTATCCATGGACATCTCTGATCCCTGTCCGCAGTGCCTTGATGCCCCTGGGCTAAGTTTGCAGTTTATAAAGCTTGTATACATTCATTCACTCATTTGGAGAGATGTCATGTTTTTTATCCTCCCTAAAGAGTTGTAGGACTATTCAGAGATTTGTTTAGGTGTGTGGTGATGAAGAAGTGTGAGCAGTGAAATGGAACACTACTCCTAACGTAACTGTTACTCGGTGACACTTCTTGTAGCCATTGAAGAAATTAAATGGCAAATGTGGATCAAATCTGACAGGACTGATTGTAATTCATCCTACAAAGCAGGTGGTTAGTTTTCTGTGGTTTCCCTGTTAGTTTAAGGTGGCTGTAGTTTTCACCTATGTGGTGTTTGTGTTGCCTTAGGAAACTTTTTTTGCCCATTAAAGAGGGGTGGGGAATGGAATTTCTATCACTCACTAAACAGGGTATGTTGTTTGGGGTGAAGGACAACAAGTGTTCATGTTTATTTTGTCTACTGGAATTAGTCCAAACCCCCTTCAACACATTCACTTCTGGTTCTTGTCAAATACTTATTGTGAAGAACTCCTACATAGAGTGGGCTGTGGATCCGCCATGTGCTCGTAATTTGATAGCTTTCTTGTCTTGTCTGCTTCACTTCCCTGCTCCTGATTCGGTACGTTTGTTACCTATTTCTCCCATGTGTTAAGTGTCCTGAAAGAAGCATTTCGGTTTCACTGCGTTTTGACTTGCTAGCATATGTTCTTTGATAGCTGACCTAATCGCTTGCGGTGGAATGCATGCGCTGAACCGTTTCCTCTCCTTGCTTCCCCTTACTCAACCCTCTTGTTGCCCTGTCCTTCAATCACCTTATCTTTATTAAAACCCTCCTTCCCTTCAACCACTTGCCACTCCAGCCCCTCGCACTGTCTATGGCTGGCCATCATAAAATGTATTTAACTACTCTAGGATGTCCATCCGGGCATGTACCTGCCTGAGCGGCAGCCATCTGGGAAACTCTTTCATTATATTGAAAGGAAAACTATTCAAAGATGGCCCCTGCTAATGTGTGTGCATCAATGGCATCTTTCTTTGAGTGAGGTTTCACAGATCAGTGCCGCGGATGTGCTGTCATCTAAGATGCTCCGTGTACCTGGCTTTCTTTAAAGTATAAGAAAAGCCTTTTGAATAGAGACGCCTTGGATGAGACCCCTTCCGCTGCAGCTACATTTTCATGGAGTTAAAACAAAATTGATACAAGGATTGTGGCTGTGGTTGCACATGCATCCACAGTGGACATTTTGTTTGTGTTTTTTTTTAATTTTTAAAAAGAACATTTAAATACGTCTGTTATAGATTTCCATGCATTCACTACAACTATCAAGGAAATAAAAAGGCATTGGCAAATTCAATCTGTTGCATTGGTGAGACCCATTGGCTGTGCCTATCTATGCTTGTTCAATGTTGGATTTATTATGGTCTGGCTTGACACCTCCACCGCCCTTTTTCAGGTGGATGAGAAGAGCTTGTGTGCGCACTTGTCCCTGTCTGCATATGTGAGAGAGATGTTACAAGCATGTTGTGGGACTAAATGATCTTGAGAATGGTGGTTCCAATTATGGTTTGCTTTGTGAGTCTTGTGAACACGACTTCTTGCATTCGATTTGCCCTTAGGACCGTCTCTCTAGGAGTCATTGTTATCTGGTGGGCCGATGAATTATTCATCTAAGTCCTGCAGCGGAAAGTCTGTCCTGTATCATCACATTGCCTTCCCTTCACACTTGGTGGTTTGCTGAACATGAACTAAAAACCCATAGACTTTGACCAAGAGAGAGTTTAGTTTCTGTCAGGGTTCAAGGAATTGAGCTGTTAAATTACCATGAGGCCCTTGAAGACCAGCTGACTAGATCCACCCAGGAAGGTTTGCATCATCCAGAAGGTTGAGGCCAATGCGAATATTTAAAAAAAGCATGGCAAACGGCAAGAATGTACACTGTCCATAATCAGTTGTCAGCTGGTCAAAGAACATATAAAGGACGCTGTGGGCTTGATGGATGGTGGATGTTTTAACATACAAATGTATACATGTGCCATGTGGGGCTGGTGTGTGGTGAGTAGTTAGGGTTTATCTGACATGAGGTGATTCTTGAGCGGAGTTATGATGTGGTGAGTACGAGAGAGCATATTTCAGCCAGTAGAGCGTTCCAGTGCAGCAATCCCAATGAATCGAAGAGTGAGATCTTATGGGGAGTTTGGTTAACTGAGCTTAGATTACTGGGTGGAACATATCTGCTAAGGGTTGAAGAGAGGTAGCTGGCAGTTAAATATTTATGTCTTTGAAAACTATATTTAGAAATTTGTAGAATCCACTATTTTCAGCTCATAGCCATCCACTTTGAGGAAAGTAGTCTGTGTTTGGGAAGATTATAAAGAGTCCCTTTGACAAAGCTGATTATTCTTTATAATGGGGCAAATGTGACGGGGAGAGACTAACCAGAAGACTGGTTTGTGTAAGAAAAGTGAAGATATCAGTGGTTTGGCTGTGTGGAAGGAAACAGATGGACAGATTTTTTTAATGTTCAATCATTAAAATCCAGCTCATGTGACTGTTGGTTATGAATGTTTCATATTCATCGCAGATCTGAAGTCTCCTCTGAGGTTTATGGTTGGGGGTGTGGAGGTCAGACTTTTGTTGTGAAGTGGTTAGGCTTGAGGAGGGGAGGGTAGCAGCCGATGAGGTACTTGAAAATAGATTATTTCTCTTTTAGGTAAGTTTAGCTTTGGTGCTGCCATAGCCATCGAGATCTGTGGTGGTGGGAAATACATGTAGAACAATGTGGGTTTCTTTCACGTAGAGGTGATTGGAAAAAACAAAGAGATGGGAAAGGGATGAGGTATCCAGTGAGAAAAGACAGAGGATCAGAACAGTGCCCGATGGGAACCTTAGTGGTAAAATTGAGTGGAAGGTGAGCAAGGAGCATGAAGATAGTAAATTAATCATTGGAGCAATGGGATAAATGCCAGTCAGGTTCCAGGTCTGTGCTGTTTATATTGGACGGTAAAGGGCTCGGATAAAGAGAGTGGAAGGTGGCAGAAAGATTGAGATGTCTGACAGTCAGCACTAAGAGGATCGATTATTGAATTCCTGGAAAGGGACAATTTCTGTAGAGCATGAAAAGCAGATCAACGTGGATGAATGGGGTTATTAGTTGGCCTTGTGCAGTCATTCAGGAATGTTAGAGAAAGAAAGGGGGGCAGCAAAGTATTTAGGCGGTGCCGAAGCCTCAGCTGTAGTAGTGGTTAGGACTTACACATGTTTGAAGTAAGGTGGTTACTTGCCTGTATTAAGATTGACTTTAGAGAGACTAGGGAAGAGCGAGCCAGGAGTTTGATGGTTTAGGACTGACGATTGGCAGCTTTACATAGAGTAGCAGTTTAGCAGGAGATGTGTGTGAGAGGAAAGAGCTTGAAGAACACATTATAAAGATTGGGACAGATGTAGGAGGATTGAAATGGCCTCAAGAGGAGTTTTGTCAAGTTGAAGTAAGATGAGAAATGTTCTGCTGAGTTGGAGGTGTGAATAACATGTTTGTGAGGAGGACAGAGAAGAATGTTGGTGGTACGCAGTGTTGAGGGTGGGGACATATATCTCTGCACTCGCTGTTCTACTTTCTAATAATCAATTCATGTTTGTAAACTTAAATTGCACCCCATTGTGATGTTTCTGTTATTCAGTAATATTTCCTTTTCTGAAGTAAAAATCTTGTATTGAACATATACCCCAAGCCAAAAGACCAGATAATTTCCTATAAAACAGAAAAAAACTCATAGGAGACTTAAACATGTCTATTTTTTTTAACAGGTCCTCTTATTGTGAACACAGTGTTTTCATTAAGAACTAAAGAAAAGCAAGAGCTTTGTTCCATGGACAAGTGGGCGGTCAAGAGAAGACATGGTATGCATTGTTCCTAAGTGAGACGTGTATTGTTTCCAAGGCCTGATGCTGGTCAAACCATAAAAAAGCCACAAATACATGCAGTCTCACCTCTTCCAAGACCTCAGAAGGGGTTGTGCACACCAGTGACTGCAGGTAAACTAAGGCCAAGTGGCACAGTAGGAGACTTGACAATAAGGGCACAAAGGGAGAAGTGCCTGGGTCCGCCCCTTACGCCGACTTCTCCTTTCCCATCATAACTGGGGATACTGAGAAATGTCAGTGGTTCTTCTGTGATGAATGTATGAAAATGAGGAAATTATGTGAAGGTAAACGTATGGAAAACAGAGCACACAAGAGACTTATTCAAGTATAATGAATAGAGGTGCCAAAGTGAGTAATAAAGTAACCATGATAACGAGAATGATGAGCAGTGGCAAGAGAACCCGTATCACCTGGAGAGTTGTGGCAAACATAGGCACCAAACAGTGAGATTAAATAAACAAGCCTGAGTCAGGAAAAAGACAAGCTAAGAGGAAAGAACTAAGAGAGAGAGAAAACGTGCCATCCACAAAATAGAGGTAAATAAATATAGTGGCAGGAGTTGCGGAGATTGCAGCCAATCAGTGGTTCAATTAAGTGAACCATCCATCTGTATCAGGAGAATTGGCCACTCGGGAAGCGAAGGAAACATTCGGAAAGAAGAGACAGCCATGCACTAAAGAAGGGCAGAGGAAAACATGGGTCATTAAACGCCCATGAGTCAAGTACAAGGGCTGCTAGCGACAGAAAGAGGTGAACTGCAAGGTCAGAGCTGCTTCCTAGAAGTGATGGAGAGAAAGGTAGCACTCAGTGGCTTCTTTGTACTGTCATGAAGACCGCGCCCCGGCCGCCTTATCTCAGAACATTTGAACATATGAGTCTGTCAGGGGTTGTGCCATTTGGCCTGCACTTACATTACAACTGGTATGCTGTTTGATGATTTTCTGGTTTTATATTGTTAATTCTGCGTGGTGGAGCTGTGCTGCGATTTTGTAAAGTGGGGGTGTGTAAGGATTGTCATACTGGTTGTTTATTTTTGTTAAGAATACTGGAAGTCTGAAATGTTTCTGGAGAATTAATATGCCTGTAACTTAGTCCCGCCTCCTCTCACACTGAGCTCTTTGCACCCACACAGGTCACCTTTGCTCTCTTGCCTACAACTTCTGCCCACACTGAGCCCCACATCCTGCACCCCCCTACATGCCCATGTTCACAGTTTGCCCTCAATCGTGATCTCTCTTGCACCTCTCTAGCACATCTCACACTTACATCACATCCTTCTGCCACCCAGGATGCATATAAGATTGGACTCTGTAGTCTTACAGTTGATATAGAATTATGACTATTATAAGAAGAGGGCGCCCTCCTGGCAGCAAACTTACACAGAACCAGAAAGAAAACTATAAATCAATGGCAACCATGGATGTGCAGAATCTTAAGGACAGAAGTGGGGACTTGGAGAAAGAATAATGGGGACCGAGGAGACAAGACCTGGATAGGGTGACATGGAAACCAAAAGCACAGGAAGAGAAAACGCACTCTGAGTGTGAACACTGGTCAAGTAGATTAAGAACAGTGCAAATGACCTAGAGCAATCGGACAAGGTTAGATGAGTCATCAGTCCAGAGATCAAGGAAACAGACCTCCCTCTCCCCACCTAACCACAGATAATTTAGGGAAACTCTGACTGTCCAACCCAACACTGAAGTGTCTTAGGCTCAATCACCGCACAGTCATTACTCGAAAGTATGCCCATTGAGATGCTACAAAAAGAGCAACAATCCTGCTATTGTTAATGAAGCCCACTAAAACCCCAAAAATGACAAGCAACGTAGAAGCCACGCTTGCTCTCCATGGGTTAAGCTCCTTACACTCCGAATCGTACTACACAGACTCCAGCTGGCCAGCGTTGGTGGATAAGCACACAATCGCAGACCCAGACTCTTCAGCAAGAATTACCTGGCAAATGTGCACTGTTTAAAACATGCATAAACCAACACACAGAAAATACTGAAGTGTCTCCTGTTGTCCAACTGTAGCGTCTACTAACCAAAGATAAGTGCTCGCACTTGGTAAAACACTGGTGCTGTTCATGGTTCCAGATAAGAGTCGGGGATGTATTTTAATGGTCAAGTAGGGTAGAATAGCCAGAGAGTTAAGCCTCAGTATCTATTTTGCAAAATCCATTCCAATTCACATGAACTCAAGCTTCTTTTCAGGTCCTGAACAGTGCAACTCCACTAATCATTTGTGGGACAAACGCTGATATACATAGGCATTACCATGAAATATTAGAGTGATGTAGTACCTGCCTCATCTCCGAGGTTTAATTTCTATTTTGAAATGTGTGAACCTTCAGAGTCATTGAACAATTATTGACATGTTCTGCATGATTTCTATTGTTTGAGGAAAGACGAGCAGCCAGTTTCAGCCTACATTTCTCACCTTGGTTTGGAAGTTGGAGAAAGTAGCACGGACGGCAGCTCAGGTAGGACACAAGCTTCTAAGATCTGTTTGTACTATCTGTTTGTTGTAAGAAAAGAGAGGAACCCCTTGAGTTCGTCAAGGGAAGTGGGGTGTTGGACCCAGAAATTAGACTAGTTCCCTTGAGACATATACAGGATAAGCTAAAACTTAGCTTTAAAGCAACCAACGATAAAATCATGAACTAATACAATTCTAAACATAAGGTACACATTCCTGTTACTTTAATAAATTGATGTGTACCTTATGCTAAGTTTTAGCTTATCCTGTATATGTCTCAAGGGAACTAGTCTAATTTCTGTACTATCTGTTTGTACTGTGCTGGTAGAAAGGGAACTGCTGTTTGATTTGAGGATGAAGATAGTCTGTACCGTGGCCTGGAATTTATGGAAAATGCCTCTTACTCCGGAATTGATGCCTTTTATCCTGGGTTGAGTTTGGATGTTGATGGCCTTGCTTCCTTAGGGATTGCAGGAGGCAGGTCTTTTCTTTACCTGGATTGGATGGCAATGTCCTTTTTGTGAGCTTGGGTTGGCTGGAGATGGCCTGTTCTTGGGCTAGGATTGGATGGCGATAGTTTTCTAGGTCTGGGATTGACTAAAGCAAGACCTCTTTTGTTCTGCGCTTAGATGCAGAGAGGTCTTTTCTCTCCAAGGGACAATTTCTTCCGATGTGATACATTCATGGTCCGAGATCCCTTCTCATGATGTCACACAGCTTCTTATGATTGCATAGTAAATGAAAACCCTCTAGTAGGTATGCACTTGGTGATGAGACTGTTGTACCTGCTACGAGATCCTCATTACTTCACATCTGTTAGGATGTTATTGCTTTTTTTGTAGAATGCAGGAACATGTTTCAAATGAATATTGAAAATTACAATATGATTCAGTGCGTAAACAAGGGGTAAACAGGCTAAATCTTTCTAAACCGAAAAAGTCAAACAAATGCTCCACATGAATTCAGGGGACCCCTCTCCCTCTTTCCCTGCTAGACCACCAGTTTAACATCATCCACAATGCTGTGCACTAGCCTAGTCCATTGGTTTTCAGCTCTGGCCTTTATTTTTTACCTCTTACTTCTTAAGATAATGTTTTTATTTTGCTTATTGGAGTTTTTCTGCAGTTCCTTTCCGATTTTCTGTTTGAGTGCTGTTTGAAGCCTTACTTTAAAAAATCCCCACCTGTAGTAACACGTACATGCCCAGCCTCATTACGTACTCACCTATACAGTTATACACACACCCACTCACTTATTCATACATATACTAACACATACTCACTTATCTATACTTAGAAATTCACTGAAAAAACCAAAGGTTTCAGGAACGTTATTGTTAGGCTGGCATTTCACTCGTACCAAACCAGAGAAATTCATCTGTTGTAGTTAACTGAGTTAACTATAACTCGTGCCCCCGCACTGTACTGCTTATGACCTCACATATTACACCACTCATGACATGGTCAGTGACATCACTGATGACATCTCAAATGACAACACTGATGATATCGATATCACTAATGGTGAGGTCCTTAGGGGCCAACTAGCCCTCCTGTTACCTCAAGTAAGCCCCACTCAGCTGGATTGCTGAGAGGTGTTTAGAGGCCACTCCCCCTTTATCCACCACTCTAAGCACGCCTCCTGGTGCACTGCTGCTTCGAGAATGAAGTTCACTTTAGTCATGAGGCCCTCAGGACGCAAGGGGACCTCATTGCCCCACCAGCAGTGCGCCAAGAGCTGTGTTTTCAGAATGGTGGAAGAAGGGGCATGGCCTCCAACCACCTCTCAGCAATCCCACTGTGTGGGGCTTACTGGAGATAACAGGTGGGCTAGTTGGCCCCTAAGGATCCTCAAAAGCGAAGGGGACTTCATCCACCAATCAAGAGCGCAACAGGAGGTGCGTTTGCAGAGATGGGGAGAAAGGGGGCGGGGCCTTCTGACAGTTGCCTTGTAACAACAAAGGGAGTTTGGCCCATGCGGACGGAAGTGGGGTAAGGGCCCAAATACTGTATAAAAAAGGAAGGAACCCACACTTCAGTAATTTCACACCATTCAACTTAAGGTGAAAAAAAGAGAGATAAACAAAGTTTAATATGTTTATCCGGGCGATTAGTTGCGCCGTTTTATTTTTTCAATTTTATCAAAAAATGAAGGGTCACTTTGGTCTAAAGAAATCACAGTGTCTTGAACGTACTAGCCACCAGCGTACAACAAAAAACTTAAATCAAACAGTGCATCAAAACACAATAATTTTGTACAACATACAACGTGAATTCTGAAAGCATACTATGAGTGAAACTTACAGTGTGTAAAAAAACACAAATTGTGGCAAATTATTACAGCAGAAAGGGGGAAAAATATATATATAATCATATATTTCAACATGACATGATCAGAAAATTGTTAATTGTTAAATGTAACCAATAGGGAGTCTATTGATGAATCTCCAAAAGGAAACAAAACCACCTCTCGGTGGCCTTATTAGCAGGCTTGTAGTTCCTAACAATTTAATCTGTTTGTCAGAACTGAGGACTTAATCCTGTCCGCCTACGCGTTTCGAGTTTGTGATGTGTCTTCTCAAACTCTCCTCAGGGCAAATTGAATTCTTTTCCCCGTTTATTAAACCTATTCATAAAAACATAAAGGTTTGGGGGACACTTGTTACTATTAGCTCCCATCAACCTAATCTCGCTTTCTCATACATACTACTATTAAAGTGACACATACCTCCGGGGAATAGAGGTGGTACAATTCATCCAACCCACATATGTCGGTATCAAAGGGGTTGGTGGGTTCTGTGCGTGCAGGGAAAATCAATGGTTTTGCTCCGATTTTCAAATCGCTTTCCACATAGTTAACTGCAGGTAAAATGAGCATATTACTCGCTGTTTTCAATGCGGGAAATATAACACTTTCAGGGGTGTTAGAAACCAATAGTCACTTACTTTGTTTGTTTTTCTTATCGAAAAATCAGAATGCCTTAGTTCAAAAGATTGTACCGGTTGTCTTTCAACAGCGACTGGTGCCGTGATTCTGTTGAAAAAAGCACGGGCGGCAATTAGTAATCACTCGGGAGCTTCGAGCTCCTTTGTAAGTGCACAGAGCGCGCGTTGGTGTTTACCAAAGGCTGCGCTTGAACGGGTCGACTTTTTTAATGTTAACCGCTCGTTCCAAAATGGAAAGGCGTGTGCGTCTTGTTTGGGCTTCGCTTTGTTACGCGCTGTCAGTTAGCAGAGTGCTTGTCCTACCTGGCGCAGCCTTTGGTAAACACCAACGCGCGCTCTGTGCACTTACAAAGGAGCTCGAAGCTCCCGAGTGATTACTAATTGCCGCCCGTGCTTTTTTCAACAGAATCACGGCACCAGTCGCTGTTGAAAGACAACCGGTACAATCTTTTGAACTAAGGCATTCTGATTTTTCGATAAGAAAAACAAACAAAGTAAGTGACTATTGGTTTCTAACACCCCTGAAAGTGTTATATTTCCCGCATTGAAAACAGCGAGTAATATGCTCATTTTACCTGCAGTTAACTATGTGGAAAGCGATTTGAAAATCGGAGCAAAACCATTGATTTTCCCTGCACGCACAGAACCCACCAACCCCTTTGATACCGACATATGTGGGTTGGATGAATTGTACCACCTCTATTCCCCGGAGGTATGTGTCACTTTAATAGTAGTATGTATGAGAAAGCGAGATTAGGTTGATGGGAGCTAATAGTAACAAGTGTCCCCCAAACCTTTATGTTTTTATGAATAGGTTTAATAAACGGGGAAAAGAATTCAATTTGCCCTGAGGAGAGTTTGAGAAGACACATCACAAACTCGAAACGCGTAGGCGGACAGGATTAAGTCCTCAGTTCTGACAAACAGATTAAATTGTTAGGAACTACAAGCCTGCTAATAAGGCCACCGAGAGGTGGTTTTGTTTCCTTTTGGAGATTCATCAATAGACTCCCTATTGGTTACATTTAACAATTAACAATTTTCTGATCATGTCATGTTGAAATATATGATTATATATATATTTTTCCCCCTTTCTGCTGTAATAATTTGCCACAATTTGTGTTTTTTTACACACTGTAAGTTTCACTCATAGTATGCTTTCAGAATTCACGTTGTATGTTGTACAAAATTATTGTGTTTTGATGCACTGTTTGATTTAAGTTTTTTGTTGTACGCTGGTGGCTAGTACGTTCAAGACACTGTGATTTCTTTAGACCAAAGTGACCCTTCATTTTTTGATAAAATTGAAAAAATAAAACGGCGCAACTAATCGCCCGGATAAACATATTAAACTTTGTTTATCTCTCTTTTTTTCACCTTAAGTTGAATGGTGTGAAATTACTGAAGTGTGGGTTCCTTCCTTTTCTGACAGTTGCCGGCTTTGTTTTTTTGTGGTTATTTTAAGAAGGGGGGCTTTGTGGCCCCCCTTCTTTGATCTTTTTGGGCCCGGGTTCCCATTCCCTGGGGCCTCACCCATTTTCTTTTATTAAAACAAAATGGAAGGGGGGTGCGTGGCCACCCCTCCGGAGGGCGCTATATGCCCCAGGGACACCATCCATCAGGGCTGGACATTTGTCTAGATTTTTAAACGGGAGGAATCAGCCAATGTTTTTTCTTTTCAACACCGGGGGCTGATCGGCCACCGTTCAGGGCCATTTTTAGTCCCAGGGGCCAGGCTATTTATTTAAAAAAAAAATTATTTTAAGGGAGCTCGGGCCGTGTGGCCCCCCCTTCCCAGATCGATTCTGGCCCTGGGGACCTCATCCCCTGGGGCCCACCCTTCGAAAAAAAACTCTTTTTTTTAAATGGAAGCGGGCTTTAGCGGCCCCCATCCCAGGCCATTTTTGACCCAAGGGAACCCATCACTGGGGCATGGCCATCTCCTTTGGGACTGCTAGTGGAGCCTGAAGGCCCCCATGTTCCCGGCCAGGACCCCTCAATGCTGTTTTAGGTCTCGCCCTCGAGACCTATTGTCGCCGAGATGCCTCTCAAGGGAGACAAACCGGGGCACGCGCAGCGATTTGCGTTTGTGGACTCGCACGTCCAGCCCGGAGCAGTGCTAATCTTTTGTTCCCCATTCACTCGCAATCGCGCGCGCACTCACACAGCCACACACACGCATGCACAATCGAGCGCACACACACACAGCCACACTCACCCCCCTACAACTAAGCCCCACCCGCCCGCTCCACTCACCGGGCTACAGACTCCGTCACGCGGGGCTTCCCTCACTTGAATCGGCGGCCTCTGCTCCTCCTATCCGTTTGCTTTACTCTGTGATATACGAGGCGGTGGATGCTAGGTTGCGTTCTGAAAACGTGCTCCGTACCATTCCTGCGCGTATGGTTCTCCGGGGAACTCTGCAATTCCTTCATAGCTTGGACCAATAGTTAGTCACACAGAGCAGCCAGACCAACTCGGACACTGCAGCTGCCCTAGTACTGACCCTACTTTAAGATGCACCGCGTACACGCGCATCCCGTACAGTGAAGCACAGATTCCGCACATGCGCAGTGATGTCACTCCAGGACCGCCCCAACTGCGGGAGGGGTGAGAAAACGCACCCTTATCAAGCGGTGACGCCCACTGTTTGCCGTCCCGAGCCTCCTGTCAGCTGTGCGTGTCCTGTCTCCCCCCCCCCCACCACCACAAAGAGACCTCCCTCCCGGGGCACGTGCGAGATTGACAAGCGGTGGCGTCAGGTACGGAGCGTCAGGTGAGAGACCCCCAAGGGCACGCAGGGGCCGTGCGACCACTGTGAAAGGGCGCCTGGAGCCAGCCTGCGGGTTAGCGGCAGCCCTTGCACCAACTCCCGAGAGTTCCTTCAGTGTTCCGTAGTGCACCACAGTAGCAATCCACCTGCTTGGGAGCCTGTGCCCTGCACCTGCAAGCTGAGCCCCCTCGCCACCAGTTTCACGGGCTCCCTTTGCGCTCGGCGTGTGCCCTCTTCACACACAGGCTGGTTGGTGATCCTCTGGGAGCAGCAAACCGCGGATCTTCTCGCCTCAGAGGGCGGATGCTGCTGCCCTAGACCTTGGCTCTTGGACCATCTCTGACCCTGGTTTTCTACCCTTCGCCACCCCAATGTTGACTCTTTTGAGCCGGACTGCTTTGCGGCCTGCCCGGCTGCGGCTCTGGTGCTGGCCCGGGACTTGCAGAGCACTGGATACCCACCCACGGAAGGAGCCCATCGAGGCGCTAAACACCGCACAGGGTGCCCGGGATTTCATATACAGCCTGCATGCCACCGAGTGGAGCTGCCTGCTGCGGAAGCTGCACCGGTTCGAGTCCATGGCCATCACCCAAGGTGGGTACTGCCGGGCACAGCCTGTGGGTGAGGTTGTCAGGTATATTAGAAGTTGCAGCTAAAGGAGCACTGCTGGGCTGGGGCAAAAGATGGGGAAACTAGAACGTCTAATCTGTAAAATGCAGTCTTTGCAGTTCAGGTTCAGATAAACTGGTGTGAAATTCACGCGCTTAGCAATGTTGATCGATTGCTCTCCAAGGAGGGCATATGTAACTCTTCAGCTTCTGTGTAATACTTTGTGGCTTGTTTGTGTCAAAAAGTGATTCTTTTTGAGTCCGGGTAGGCTTCACTGGGAACTTTGAAGCTTGTCTACCTAAAGTGTTCACATTTGTGCAAAACTCAAAATAATGTGCATGGTCTGGTCTGCTGATTCGTTTTATGACATAGCTATCTTAATTTTAGAATAAAGGTAATTTGAGAGCGCAGGCACACCCACCCATATCCCATCGTTTTCACTAATGTTTAAGCAGTAACTATGCTTACTGTGACTGCGAACACAATTATAGTTGCCCATCCCCTTCAAACTGTATTATTTGTATAGTACCGAATCACTCTATAAAGCAAAGAAGGAAAAAAAATCCTGCAACAACCCCTCTATAGCCGAAGTCAGAAAACAGCAGCAATACAAAATGTTCGTATCAGTTGCTTTTCCAGTAAAACACATGAAAAGTGAGATTAAAATACAATGCACACTACAAGACACACTATAGAGTTCCAGAAAAAAACCTTTAAAACCATTCTATTTAAAAACGAATGGAGGTCTTTCTGCAAGGCAGGATTTTGCCTGTGGTAGCAGCATTGGCCTGGCTGTGTGGTATAGGTGACTGATTTGTTTAATAAGCTGGTTAAGGCGCCCAGATACAGCTAGGTTTGTAGTGTGCACCAGGCATAAAAATGCAATATCACTCCTTAAAATGGAGAGCAAGGGAAACAAATTAAGTGTGTGTGTGTGTGTGTGTTTATATTCACATACAATGAAGATTTAATCATACTTCAAACTTAAAATTGCACCCATGCTAATCAATTAAATGTAAAGTTAGTGTTTTTTCTTAATCAAATCACCCTAACCAGACAACCTCAATGCCAAAGGTCTGTACAATGGATCAAACCAATAATGGTGCTTGAATGCACATTTATAAATAGAAAATGTGAATGTACCCTGATGCTTTGGGGTAAAATGGCCCTTCCATAACTTTTTTCTGACAATGTTAATTGAATAGTAGACTGTTCAGGAATAGCATCTGTGGGATCTGTCATGAAGCCTGACTATCTGTTGAGATTGTTGAGCCAAATGAAATCAGTCATGTGTGGAGAGTTTTCTTTAGTCTAAAAGGATTTCCAATGAAGATCTGGATATATGGCTTTTTTCTGTGAGTCAACAGTTAGCCACCCAAGTTAGACTGGCATTCCAGAGACATGATCAGATTGTGCAATCCAGATGTAGTGCAGATGGGTCTTTTCACTCCTTGAAGTTTCAGCAATAAATGTTGAATTACCTAGTTCTCCCTCTGTGACAAGTTTGACATTGATATTATGTGTGCATCAATGATAACCTACACATTTTTTTAGGATAAGCACGCATGAACATATAAACCAGTTAACATCTTTGTCCTTTTGCTATCCAGCACCGCATCACAACAAGTTGGCTTCCTTTTAATGGTAGAAATATAGTGACTATGGTGGTGTAATGATAAAAGGGTTCTAAGTCACACTGATCACTTCTCTGTCAAAGTTCCAATAAAATTTGAAGGGTTGGGTCCTTTTTTCTACACTTTCAATTGACATGTTCCCATATTGAAAAATGATGACATTACTGACTCACTTTAACAGACAGATCAGTTGCCCATCTATTTTTACCATCCCATCATGACTACATTAATGCTCTGTCTTTGCCTATGGCTTTCCATACATTTACTTATGACACCGAACAAGGTGGTTATTAATCTAGTTGCTTCTGAAGAGGGAGAATAATTCACATTTAAGGTTAATACTGCACCTGAATAGCCCGTGCTTTAGCTCTCTACAGGCTGCAATGCTGCCTTCAAAACATGAAATATATGCTTCAGCCCCCTGCTGATTTCAGAATAACAACCAAAGGATACCAGCCGATGATAGTTCTCCGTTTAAGTGTTGAGGGTCTTGAATAGGCACCTCTTCACTTCTATTTCTTATTGGTATTTAAGAAGGATCTTAAGGTTAAGTACAGACTTCAGATAATCAGTAGAAACACACCACTTAAGCCTTCATTGCGAGTGCCCCTGAAATCCTCTCTCTAACTTCACCCTTGAGAGTTCCCCCGATATTGGAGGCATCAGCAACTCCAAGAGGGAGTATTTACTGGAGATTGTAAGTGAGGCACCGAGGGTCCTTTAAGAAGCAAGTAGTGACCAGGGATTCGGGGCAAGAATCCCCTAATAATGCCTCATTTTAGTCTTGATTTTCATCTGGAGATTTTTGCCTGCTTTTAAGCTGTTGAAATCTCTATTTGAAACACAATGGATCTGCAGTCTTCCTGCAGATCTCCAAATTCCCTTGGTGCTGGTATCTCCTGTTACTGACCCTGAGAGAATTAAGTTCGGCCTTGCAATCGATGCCTCACTGTTAGAACTATTCAAAGTAATAATGCTAGTGATGGCTTGTAAATGTAAATGTAAATGTATTTGAGCTTATATAGCGCACAGCTACCCGCAGTGGGTTTCCCGGTGCTTGCTTAGGGAACCTGTCCTGTTATTCCCCTGTGAGATAACCCCGGCAGGGTATCCACAAGGTGAAAGCCAGGCATCCCGCCGCGAGGGGCCGTTGTGGAGATTAAGCAAGCTATTGCCCAGAGTCGCAGAGTGTGAATCCGTGAGTCGAGAAGGCACCGGAGCGAGAATTATCGAGTCCGTGGAATTTTTATCCCAAGACCCGCCGAGGCGGGGAATTGAACCCTGGTCCAGGGCCGATCTCAGCTTCCGGGTCTGTCGCCTCTAACCCCTGAGCCACACTTCTCCTTGGACGGTTGTCTTGAAGAACATGCTGAAACATTTATGTGTTATAGAAAGATGCTGAATAAAGAAAGTGTTATGAAGGGATGCATTGCCATTGTGAAGAGTAGCAGAGCCATAAGGAGAGGCTGAAGAGAGGGCAGCGTAATCGGGTCATGATTAAAAATATAATCGCAACATGTGAATTCTGTGGAGCTGCAGGAAAACACGAGAGGATGCCCAAAGGATTGTAAGCGCCGCAAGCGGATACTGAAGAGGGATGCTAAGGAGTTGCAGCAATGGGGAGAATGCTGAAGAACATCAGCGGAGTAATTTGCGCCCTGTTGCCGCAGCAACACAGCGCTTTGCTAACAAGAATCACCACCACTGTGGTAAGTCCAAAGGTTTGCAGTACTGTGGGGCAATCGGAAGGGTGGCATCATCACAAGGGACGTTAAGAAGTGGCAGCACCATTGGATGGGTATATAAAAATAGTAGAGCCACAGGGGCATGCTCATCACTGAGCTGACCTTGTGAATCAACTCCAACTGTGACAAAGTACCACAGATCAATAAGAAAACCGAAAACAGCAACTATAAAACTTAAAAATAAATATGGAGTAATGAGGCAACTGCCTCGGTATCCAAAACACACTATTGTCAGATGCCATCTGACAGACTAAGAGAAGACTCAGACTGGGGCATGCCGAAAAGTGGTACCACCAGGGACAGATGCTGGAGAGAAAGGAGTATCAACTGGATGGCGAAGAAAAGGTGAGCGGCTAAAGTACACATGTGTAACCTTGTTAAGCGTTTGTAGTGCCGCTACTGCTTTGAGGGAGGTCAGTGCCTCAAAGGAATGATGGTGTCTGAATAGAAGAAGTGAGGCAATACACTAAGGATGCGTTCAATTACTAGGGAGGTTACTACGGGAGGATTAATGCTTCATAGAGTTGGAATTAGAAGGCTAATTGCAGAGCTCTGAACTTGGCTGCCTGTGTGTCGACAGAGGTATTGCTGTGCAAAGCTCTGCACCGGAGTGCCTCTTACTTTGCTTGGTTTTGGTTGCTGAACAGGACTGTCTGTGTAGAGAGCTCTGTACCAGGCTGCCTGTCTACAGACCAAGCTGACCCGGTCTACCTTTTGTGAGGGCCGTGTGCATCTGAGTTGTAGACTCCACAGTGCATCAAAGCCTCCTTGGATTACCGCGCAGATAAAGCCAGTGCAACTGTAGACCACGGTTGCTTAATTTTAGCGAAGAGGAAGATGAAATGTTTTCTTTTCCGCCAAGAATGCGCAGCTGCACAGCTTCATCTTTCATTCTGTGTACAGGACTGCCTACAGCGCAGCCTGGGCACTAGCCCCAGTTGCTTCAGTCTTGATTGTTTCTAGCACGCCTATATTGTGCCGTGTTTGTTTCCATTTTGTATTCTCAAATTTGTTACATATCAAAAGATTTGAAACGGAAACATGTGCAGCAACATTTTCATAATTATTTGGCACACAACCCAGAAAAGTCATGTTTTGTAAAATAATGTAGTCCGTGCCATCCTGTTATGTTGGACTTGGCTGTAAGCCGGTTTGTTGGCTATAAACTAAAAACAAAGGCCCCACTATTTGGTTTGATTGTTTTAGTATTGCGTGCATGGAAAAATCACTTGCGCACTACGGCACTTGAAACTAACTTGATGTCGGCTGCTAGCGTAAACTTGAAATGAATGGCCTTAAGTGGTAATGTGTTTAACTAGGTTGCTTCCACTCGGAACAGAGACGCTGCAACAGTTTTGCAAATATTATCATTAACATTGTATGATATGGTAATGTGCCTATTCGTGTCAAACCTCCATGTTAAACAGTAGATATTATAGAACCCAGCATAATGTGCTGCATGG
This sequence comes from Lissotriton vulgaris, assembly GCF_964263255.1. Classification (NCBI taxonomy): domain Eukaryota; kingdom Metazoa; phylum Chordata; class Amphibia; order Caudata; family Salamandridae; genus Lissotriton; species Lissotriton vulgaris. The sequence goes on from NC_141700.1 coordinate 811,972,908, forward strand.
CTAAATACTTGGAAGGTCCCAAAGGCGAGACCGATTGCATTGAAAATGCTTGTTTGGGCTAGGCAAACAGGCCTAGGGGTCAGGGTGTTTCTACCCTTTTGGGGGTTAGTTGCCCCCAGGGACCCTCAGGATACAAGGGGACTTAATCCCCCAACTTAAAATGCGCCACAGAGCATGTTTGCACACTTACATCAGGCCCGCCCCCTGCCTTCACCACTGTGCAAAAGCGCGTTTTAAGTTGGGGGATTAAGTCCCCTTGAATCCTGAAGGTCCCTGGGATGCAAAGAAAAACCAAAGGAAATGATGGACGGAGCGTTGACAATACAAGCACTCGCCACCAGTCAACTGATCTGGGATTAATCCATCAGTGTTCTTTAGCCCACTCTGCCACCCCATTTCAGACATGGCCATATGCAAATCAGTTTGACCCTGTGCCTCATGGGAACAGTTCAGCCCGAACTGCCAAGCCATGCCTTCCCTGGACCGGAAACAAGCTACCGAGGACCGGTTTCTGGCATTTCAGCCGTCTTCAGCCTGGCTTGCTTGAATCCAGTGGCAAAATAAGCAAGGGATGCAACTAGCCCACTCAGTGCCTCCGGTAAGCACCACAGAGCTGCGTTGCAAAGAGGGGTAAAAAGGGGCGTGGTCTGGCCTCAGACCACTTCTCTGTAACCACAGGGCATGTTAGCACACATGTCACATCAGGCCCCGCCACCTTCCTTCACCACTGTGCAAAGGCGCCACATGACTCATTTTAAGTTGGGGGATTAAGTCCCCATAAATCCTGAGGGTCCAACTAGTCCACCAGGTACCTCCAGTAAGCGCCACAGAGCTGCGTTGCAGAGAGGTGTAAAAAAGGGCATGGCCTTGGACCACCTCTCTGCAACGCAGCTCTGTGGTGCTTACTAGAGTTACCTGGTGGGCTAGTTGGCCCCCAGAGACTCTCAAGATTCAAGGGGAATTAATCCCCCAACTTAAAACCTGCCAGGGGGTGCGTTTGCAGAGTGGTGAAGGGAGGGGGCGGGACTGATGTGACGTGTGTACTTATCCAATCACTCTGCCAAAACCCAAGCACTTATAAATTCACCATGCACTCTCCTTGCAGTACTCTAATCTTCCAGTCAGTATCCATGTACTCATGGAATGGTCCAGGCACTAACACATGCACAGCTACAATCCCCTAAGCACTTCCCATGCAGACCTCAAACCACCTACACACTACTGATTCACTCCTCCAATTACCTCGGTAGTGCCCATGCACTCCAGAAATCCCTCTGTCACTACCCAGGCACTCCCCCAATCACCCAGTCAGCACTATGTACTTATCCAATCACTACGCCAAATCCCAAGCACTTATAAATTCACCTTGCACTCTCCTCGCAGTACTCTAATCATCCAGTCACTATCCATGTAGTCATGCAATGATCCAGACACTAACACATACACTGCTACAATCCCTGTGTACTACTCATGCAGTCATCTAACCACCTACACACTTATCATTCGCTCCTTCAATTCCCCTGGTAGTACCCATGCAGTCCAGCAATCACCCTGTCACTCCCTGTGGAGTCCTCCAGTCACCCGGCCACTACCATGTACTAATCCAAACACTCCGCCAATACCCAGGCACTTATAAATTCACTCAGGCACTGTTATGGCAGGGTTTTTGGCTCTATTTAGCAGTGATAAAGACTTTTATCTTGCTCACATCTAGGATAGGTATTCTTAGCTTGTGTTGGCCCTTTTAAGCCCTTTCTTCCAGACCTAGAAGAGGATAGCTGCTTAATATGATGATAGATCCCTTATTCTTGACTCTAACCTGTCTATTGCCTATTGGCTTTGACATACTTGCTTATATTAGACACATTAGTATGGTTTATGTAGGTATTCTGACAGAGCTAAGGGGTATTTCATCCTTCTCAGGCCTACAGGCCTAGAACTAGAGGGACTCCATCTTGATGAAGCTGAGAGGCTTTTTAGAGTAAAGGTAAAGTTTATAGTTAAAGCTGTTGTTCGCTTGGAGAGAACCGGCTCAGGCTGGCCCTTATCGAAGGAATGTATTTTTCTCCACTCCGAAGACACAACTTCAGGCTGGCCAGCTGGGAACGTGTCCTTGGTACGGGGAGGTACAAGAATTTGGTGGGCGGCAGGTTACTGGCCGTAACTTTCCATGAAAGGACAAGCTTCCATATTAGCGAGCTACAGGAGAGGAGGAGTGTTCAGTTCAGTTTGTGTTCATTCCAGCTTGTGTGCAGTTCAGCCTGGAGCTCAGTTCAGCTTGGAGCTCAGTTCAGCTTGGAGAGAGAACAGGATGTCTGCTGGAGCTGCAGAATAGAGTGCAGTTTTTAAATGGAGAAAGAAGGCAGACGATTGCTGAAGATGAGGAGAGAGAGAGCAGTGCAGAGAGCATCAAAGAAGGCTGTCAGCTGGAGCAATTGAACCAGAGGCGTGATGATGTGGTGAAGGAGGGAGAGACAGAGAGAGCCCTAATCCCACCAGAGGCAGAGAGAAATCTTCCTTCTAATAGGTGAGGTAGTCTGAACTAATCACACTTACATCTTAATCTTATCTTTATTCCCTAGGCTTTTGTATTGCTAATCCTTTTCCTTGCAGCGGTGTGTTAAAAGTTCCTGTTACCCCGCAAATAAATTGTATGTTTAATCCTTTTCTTTCAGCGGTGTGTTAAAGTTACTGCTAGTTATAGAGACCCCATAGTTTTGTATATGTGTATTTTATTATTGTTACAATAAACATCCCCATAACTACAGTGCATGAGTTTTTTTATGATAAAGCTAGTCTGGCTTCTAGCCAGTTGCCGTTGAGCCACTGATGGATCAGAAGGGAGTAGGAGCGCTTAAATCAAGAAATAACTCAATCACATAGTGTGTATATCTTTGTCCCCATACAGTGAGGGTAATCTCCTTTCCTAGTAGGTATTACTGTTTGAACAGATGCTACCCCTGATCAGGTAAGTGATAGTGAATAATTAGGGAGAGAGGAGACCTGCAACTAAGGGACCAAGTTAGTACACCCTCCCATAATCCTGTAAACAGCGTCTTCTGTTCCAAAGCATAGGTAACCTTTTTCCTCCTAGTCAGATGTTACAGCCAGAACAGATGCTGCCCCTGATCCGGTAAGTCTGAATAAATAGGGAGAACAGGGAGCCCTTGAGCTAGGGAATTGTTGACACTAAGTAATTCGGCTATCCCATAATATTATTGTAGTAGCAAGCCCTTAGTGAATAGGGAGAGACAGACTTCCCAACATATAACTGAAGGTGTTCATAGGAATGTGGTCGTCGTTGATATGCGGCGTTAGTGAGAACGCTGGGGTGGATTACCAGCGTGTATACCCACAGGATTGTGGCTTGTGTAAGTGAGAGCGTCAGGGGGGATGACTGGCGTGTAGGTTTGCCGGATTGTAAACCGTTTGGAAAAGAGAGCATTGGGTTCTGCAGGCCCATGTGTAGACGCACCGGATTGTGTGTCATATCTGCCCTGGGGTAGATTAGTCTGGGTCTGAGTGGCCGCGAGACTATAAGGTATGAGTGTAGTGTAGGGCATGGATATCCTTAGTAATCAGTGAGTATTCTTAGTATCCCTATAGATTTAGTGGTGTTTCTAATAATATGAGCTTGTATATTGCGAGTTCCCCATCCTCAGGTAGGTACCTAGGTTCCTGGATAGATGGTCCTGAGGAGGGATGTGGTTACGTTCTGGCTGGGTTGGAGGGGCCCCTAGGGGCTGATCCCATCTAATCAGAAAACCCGGCCATGACAGGCACTCTCCTTGCAGTATTCTAATCTTTTACTTATTAGCTATGTACTCATGCAGTGATCCAGGCACTAACTGATTACTGTTACAATCCCATATGCCCTACCCGTACAGTCCTGTACCCACTTAGACACTTCTCATTTGCTCCTTCAATTCCCCAGGTAATACCCATGCAGTCACACAATCACACTGTTACTCCCTGTGCACTCCTCCAGTCACCCAGCCACTACCATATACTAATCCAATACTCCTCCAATATCCAGCAATTATACGTTCACCACTCACTCTCCTTGCAGTACTCTAATTATCCACTCCGTACACATGTACTCATGCAGTGACCCAGTCACTAACACATGCACTGCTGCAATACCTTGAGTGCTACCTATGCAGCCCAGTAATCTCCCTGGTATAATCTATGCATTCCTCCAATCACCCAGACAATTCTATGTGCTTATCCAATCACTGCACCAAAACTCAAGCACTTATAAAATCACCATGCACTCTCGTAGCACTCTAATTATCCAGTCACTACGCATGTACTCATGCAATGACCCAGGCATTAACTCTTGCTAAATACAGAGGAGGTCATGCTAATCTCAGGGGTACCCCAACGCATAGTGTTCCCTAGTGTATGTAGGTGTTTTCACTGTATTCTAAGTGTCTTTTAGCATAGCACTGGCTCTAGGCCTGGTTAGTCAGAGTCAGTTACCACCAGAACCCATCAGCAAAAAAGTTGGGGGCACAGGAGGAATTCTGCTCCTCTGTTGGTTCTTTCTGCACATCTTTTCTTCTTCCTGCACTTTTCTTCATCTTTCTGGACTTCTGTTGCCTCTTTCTGCATTTGTCTTGCTTCTTTCTGCGCTTTTCTTCCTCTTCCTTCACATGTCCTACCTTTGTAGGCATAGTTAGAAATTAGCATTTAAAAAACCTTATTCACTGAAAAAAACCATAGGTTTCAGGGACCAACGTTATAGTTAGTTGGAGATTTCACTCGTACAAAACCATAGAAATTCCGCTGTTATAGTTAGTAGACCTAACTGTAACTCGCACCCCGCAATGCACTGTTGATGTCACATATTACATCACTCATGACATGCTCAGTGACATCACTGATGACATCATTCAGTGAATGTGTATTTCTGTAAAGTATAAAAAAAGATATATATATATATATATAATATATATACACATATATATATGCCAAGGTATATTGAAGTATGAGTGGGTGTATGAGTATATATATTTGCGAGTGCACCCTCGCAACGGAGGCACCCGCCTGGGAGTGCGGCGCTTTGGTGCTTTCTGAGCTGTAATATATATATATATATATATATATATAACAGTTCCTCCTCAGCTTGCTCTGCGCTCGCAGACACCGCCTCCACGCCAGCAAAGAACGAGGACCGGACCATCAAAGTCAGCAAGATGGAATTTTATTGAAAAAAACAGAACCAGCGACGCGTTTCGGGCGGAAAGCCCTTGGTCACGCTGCTTCTTCCTACGATTAGTAGACAAAGACACGGCTCAGCAGCAGATGATTTCTTCGCGTTTTATATTTACACACCAAGTGCAAAAAGAAAGTGCATCAAATGGACGGTCTACGCGTTTCGGCTCCTGCCTTCAACTGGACCATAGAGTCCACAGGTCTAGACCTTACTTAAATACAGTGATAAGTGTAAGTACCCTTTACTATTTCCATGGTCATCTAGACCACCAACCCTGCATAGTGGACAAATGGATAGTACATGTTTGTAGTTATTACACATAGTTATGTACAATTTACGTGAAGTACAAAAAGTAACCCTGAACCAACAATTTTAAATAAAGTATTTACAATCAGATCCAGTTCTGTCTATATACAGTAATTCAATGTTGAAATATATATATATACCCACCCACCGGAGGGCGGTAGCCTAATAAAAGCGCAAGCAGCATGGCGCACCTTGATGAACAGCCTATGATTAAGGGGCAGGTGCCCTGAAATGCGTAAGGCCATGGAATTTAAACGGAATGCAAATTGGCTTGAAATAAATGTTTTGGATAAAGTTACCTGTTTACCGAGTGCCTCCTTAAGCTCAGGAAGTTTTTTTGGTAATACAATACGTGGCAGTCCGGCTGTGGAGTGATGAAACCACCTCGTGTACTGTGAGAGGTCCAGCGGGGTTTGGAATCATGCCGAGCCTCGAATGTGGGGCAGAAGGTTTCAAAATTTCAGGTCGACGTGGATTCCTGTAACCCACTGGAGGGTATGAAATGTGTTTCAATAACTTTGAGGTGACACTTTCCACCAAAGGAAAATAGTGCTGTGCGATGAACTGCAGGAACCAGAATGCAGTAGTATTCACTCACTAGAGAGAAAGCCCACCGCAGGGCGGTAACCTAAAAAAAACGCAAGCAGCACGGGGCGCACCTTGATGAGCAGCCTATGATTAAGGGGCAGGCGCCCTGAAACGCGTAAGGCCACAGAATTGAAACGGAATGCAAATCGGCTTGCAATAAATGCTTTGGATAAAGTTACCTGTTTGCCGAGTGCCTCCTTAAGCTCAGGACGTTTTTTTTTGGTTTTTATATATATATATATATATATATATATATAATATAATATATATGCTTAATTTAAGCCAGTGGTTTCCAGTGCACGACATTTATGACAGTCCACCAGATGGTGGCGCTGTTTAGTCTAATTACTATTCTGCACCATTCTTATAGCTTTAGGCGTCCGGAATTGTCTGAACTGTCACACTTTTAAGAGTCCAATAGTAATTGTGTTGGTACTGTTATTGGCAGTGTTTGCAGGGGCAATGCGTGGTGCAGTCTGCAGTGGCCTCCTGATAAGGGCCCCGGATCTTGCATTATTTACAAATTATGGACTGGTTATAGTTGGATCAAACTTTCCCTAGATAGGGCATTTTTTGTTTTGCTAATAAATTTGGCAATGTTTGACCAATCTTCATAAAACTGTCCAAAAAACAAAAATCATCCCTCTCGGCGCCTTCCTAGGAAATTTTAGGGTGATTTGTAAAGCAGAGGCCGAGAAAAAAGGTGGGGTGATCCTAATACACATTTTCCACATGCAGTTTCTCATAGGAACCCTAGACAACTCTACAACGAAATGGGTGAACAGAATTATCCCCTTCCACGCTGGGCTAATTCCCCGCGGTGCGGGGGGGGGGAGGGGCCGCGCGCGGCGTTGCGGTACTCATGACGAGTCCAGCTCGTCATGCTACACAGTGGAGCTGTGCTCATGACGAGAAGGACTCGGCATGGCTCCGCCCTCTCCTTTAGAACGCCCGCACAGGCGGGGAATTCGCCGCACGTTTGAAGGCCGCAGCAGTTATGACGAGCTCAGCTTATCATGAGCACAGCTCCACTGTGTCTCATGACGAGCTCAGCTTGTTATGAGCACAGCTCCACTGTGCCTCACGACTAGCTGAGCTCATCATAAGCATGGAAGGGGTTATACACCAAATTTGCCACAAAGCTTAACTCCGAAATCGTGCATTTGTGATTTGGTATAAATCTGTTCTGTATTTTTTGAGAAATTAAGGCTTTTATATTTTAAAGATATCTAGTGGAGAGACTCCCGTGGGATCTCGCATATTAAATGATCATATCTGCCAAACATCAACAAAATAAACATTGACAAAAATGTTGGGCAGCCATTTTAGGATTCAAGACCTAGTTCCTGTGTCCTGAAACCCCCACCCCAAATACATATAGGTGGACTTCTCCCACTATAACTCACACCTTTACCGTGCACTGCTAATTACTTCACAGATCACATCACTCATGATATGGTCAATGCATTACAGCAGAAGATTCTTTAAACATATAAACTGGTGTGATAACAGGGCCCGTGTCAACATAATCCAACACTGCACTGAGATAAATGTACATGCTCAGCAGACTCGCTCAAAAGAAATGGGGCCGTGTGTGGAGATATATATTTCTTTTGCAAAAAGTGTTAGCATTTTGAGAGAAGCTTTTTTAAAACCCGGACCGTCTGGGCGAATCCTGGCCGTCCGGCCATCCTACTCCTGCGTTATGACCCGCCAAACAAACTGTAGCTTTCCTGCACTTGCTGACGTTTAAACCAGGTTAAACTTTATCCTCTGGGGACATCTAATGCTCTACCTGGTTAGAAGCAGAAACTGGAGCTTTAGTTGAGAACATTGTATTCATGAGCTCTTGTATGTGTTTCCTTTCAAATTATTAGGGGGATCGTTTTGTTGGTACCGACAGTACCTGGGAAGACCCTTTCATAGGTATATGCATGTAAAGTTATCAGTCAGTACCTTGAATAAAGCATGGAAAGAGATCCTTACCAGGCTCTTTGACACATTTTGCATATGTGAACTGACACCCCCTGAGTGAGTTATCTCTTGAATAATATGCGTGCTTCTAAATTTGAATGTCTTGTTGAAGCCTCTTTACTTTTATTACAGAAAACAAGCTCAATCCATTCCCCATAAAGTGTGAAGAAGAGACTCATTCCTGGAATGAAAAGAAAGCCAGAAACACTTGTCCTCCTGGGTGCCCTGGATATTTTCTCCCAGAATGTGCTGATCATTCAGGAGAATATCTTACAAAACTGTTGCACACATCTTGGAATAAAGGTATTTCATTGTCCGAGTTGGCGATGTGGGAGCTTGGGAGGATTCGAGAAGCTGTGTTGTATTGTTAGCTGAGATAATCTACGTGACTTAATAAGTTATCTTGGCCTCAAAACATTTTTCTGTAGTTCCTGCATCCTTTAAGAAAAGCAATTGTATTTTTCCCCAGCTGCGCTTTTCACTGTTTTCATCATGCTGAAGATATTCCTTTGGTGATGGACCAGTCTGTGATAAACCACTTGTTTTCCAAGGGATAGCCAGTTTTGCTTGAGGTCATTGAGCAGGGAATGTTTGACTGGGACTCACAGTCTGTTAGCTGTGTAGTTGGGGATCTCAGGAGGGAAGAGGGCTTGTAACTTGTAACTGTGCAGGCACAGGTGTCTTTTTACAGGCTTTAAGAGCATTAGTGGCTTTGGGAGGTTGAAAGAACATACCAAATTATTAGAATTGCTTTTCCAGTGACATGGTTGATAGTTAGCTCTGCAGACAGTCCCAAAGCAGGAAGGAAAGTCTCATCATGAACCAGGGTTATGACTTCTTCCCCCTTTACTTCCTTTGTCTAGAAGTACCGCAGGTGGCTAGAACCTCACTTGCTCAACACTGCATACAGGCAATGAAAGTACAACTGGAGATATGGCTTGAATTCCATTTCATCTCTGGTTCGCACCTCATACCATATTTAATTATGCCTGTCACAAAACGTCCACTGGTCCTGCTGCCTCTTCTAACCCTTGCTTTCAGCGGTGGCACAAACAGTGTGATTCGAGAATGAGCATGCTTGGTACAGCTCTCTACACATTGGATCAGCCCTGCCACTGTTAATTGGATTAAATTCTCCTAGCCTCTCCCAGATATTTAAATCTCTTTTATGAAGTTGACATGTAGGGTTGGTTAAAAGCACATCTTGGTAGGTCTAGAATCTTCCATACTTTGTTGTGCCTTGGTGATGTGTGAACCAGAACATCCACCATAAAAAAAAATTATCTGACATAAGTTAATTTTACCTTTAAAGTCTAATGCTGATGCACCACTCTTTTCTTAGCAATGTTCCCATCTTTCTAAAACAATTTCTTCAACTCTCCTCATTATAAGACCTACTATGATCAAATTCTAAGATGTTTTTGGTCATGCCATCTTTCAAGCTAACAAGTATGAGGCGAGGAGAATGTACATTTCTTTAGTGAAGTGTTTAAACTCTGTTACCTTTTGTTTTGAAAAAGAAAACGTTGTTGCAATTCCACAGGAAGGTCAACGCATGCCTTGGAAGGTCGCCAACCTTAGTGTAACTTCCTTTTCTGTAGCGGCAAGAGACCTTCTTCAAAGGTGAACACTGCACTTTGCAAGTACCTATATATATAATACAATAGACTAGACTTTCTTAAGCTGTATATTCAGAGTGTCTTTGAGTGGGAGGTCACAAATCTATGCCCATCTGTAAAAAAAAGAATATATATATATATATATATATATATATATTCACTGAAAAAACCATAGGTTTCACACTAGTTATAGTTAGGAATTAGCATTTAAAAAACCTATTAAATTCACTTAAAAAAACATAGGTTTCACACCAGTTATAGTTAGCTGCAAATTTTACTGACATACAACCATAGAAATTCCAACGTTATAGTTAGTTGGACTCACTATAACAAGCGCGCCTGCAATGCACTGCTGATGACGTCACATATTACATCACTCATGACATCGTCAGTGACATCACTCATGACACCAGCCAGTGAATGTGTGTCTTTCTTTAAAATTAATATGTTTAATATTTGTATTTGTAAAGGTTGATGGAAGAATAAATGGTTAAATAAGTGTGTAAATGGATGTTTTTTTTAAAAAAATGCTTGGTTAACTGCCTTATTAAGTGTATTTTATTAAATACATATATTAGCGAGTAACTTTTAAATATTGAAATATATGTATCAGTGTCTCACTTTGTGTATAAGTAGCTGCATGGGTTGGTGACTGACTTCACTGTTTGTATGTGTTTTGAAGACAGCATAGGTGCAGGACTGAATGGGTGGATGTGTGTGTATATGTGTGTGTTAGTGAGTGAATGACTGTCTCACTATTGTGTTTTTTAGTAACGACATATATTTTAATCTAGTGTATGTGAGTTTTGATGTATATAAGTAAGTATATGTGAGAGTAAGAGATTGTAAGAGTTCCTGTTTAAATAAGTATATGTTTATATAAGTGATTGTTTAAGAGAGTAAGTATGTAGAAGTAAAGAGGTAGTGTGTGTATAGTTTTATATGCAAATAAATGGATGTTCAATCATTTATTTGTATGTGTGTGAGTAACTTTTGGATGACTGTCGGTGTATAACAGGATGTATAGATGTATCACTACATATAATGAGTGAGTATATGTATGAGTGACTATATAGAACTGTTGGTAAATGAGTGGATGTGTATATAGATGGTGGAATTACTGAATTGGTTGTAACTGGTATGGGTATCTCCATTTTTTTGAAAATTTTAGTTTCTATTTTTGAATATCTATTTCAAGGGTTACATTACACTAAAAGGAGGTCTGTCACTATGTCACAAGGATGGTGTCATAAGTGATGTCATGAATGATGTCACTGACGATGTCATGAGTGATGTAATATGTGACGTCATCAGCAGTGCATTGCAGCGCTCTTGTTATAGTGAGTCCAACTAACTATAACGTTGGAACTTCTATAGTTTTATGTCAGTAAATTTGCAGCTAACTATAACTGGTGTGAAACTTATGGTTTTTCAGTGAATTTCAAAGGTTTTTTAAATGCTAATTCCTAACTATATATAGGGCCTCAAACCTATGAAATGTAATATTTTTTATAATGAATCCTATATTGTATATTTATATAATACTATTTTTTATTTAATTTTTTTATTTATTTTTTTTTTTGCCCTGGTGCGCTCCCGGTGCGCGCCCCGGTGTGCGCACTGGAAAGCGCATTTTTCCGGAGCGCCCCGGGTTGCGCACCGGTGAGCGTCCCGTTAGCGCTATTGCCGCGAACGAAAACATCATGACGTATCGCGTAGCCGCCACCGCGTGATACGCACGGCGTAAGCGCACCCGGAAGTACTCGAGCGAATACGATCGCGCAACGTAAGCATCTGACGCGCTTACGCGACACGCCCGGGGCCAAGTTGCGTAAGCGCGTCGGGTCATGTGACCTGAAAATAACACTTTTTATTGGTGCAGAACAGTTTTGGTTTCCAAATGATGAAAGCCCGGGTCATGTGACCTGAAAATAACACTTTTCATTGGTTCAGGACAGGTTTTTTTTTCCAAATGATGAGAGCCCCCACCTTTTTTCCTTATTCTGACCTTGTCCTTTGACTGAGGAAGACCTGTTTGGAGATCTAACAGAAATAGTTTGTACTTTAAAATGGCTACAGTAGCAGCAGCAGCTGGAGCATCTGCACCACCACCACCACCACCACCAAGAGGACCACCACAACATCACATTGGTGGTCAAGAAGAAGAAGAGGAGGAGGAGGAGGAGGGGAGGAGGTGGCTGCCAGAAGACAATACCCCATACAGACCAAGGCAGCACATTGTATGGGAGTTTTTTTCTATCCCAGAGGGCAAGAAGAAAGTCAATGCGCCAAAGGTGACTTGCCAAATCTGTGGCATTGAACTTTCAAGGGGGAACCCTAACAAAAAATATTCATTTGGTAATAATACCATGATTAGGCACATGCAGCGCAATCATCCCAACAACTATGCTGCCGCAGAGGTGAGAGAACTGGCCAGTAACCCTCCCCAATCTTCACCCAGCACCTCCAAAAGAAAGCAACCCACTCCATCGGGACCAGAGACAAGGGAGACGATCCCTTGCATACAACCACGGTTTGGTGAATTCAGGATCACATGTATTTTTTGTGGTAAGACCATCTCCTATGGTGAGCAGAGCATAAAGCTCATCCTCCTTGCTGGTGACAACCACAATTGCCCCCAAAAACCCTAATTTTTTCCTGATTTTTTTTTTGCTCCAGTTGAGCCTTTTTCAATTCCCTGTTTTTTGTTTCTCCCCATAAAAATAACAACAAAAATATAAAATAGTTCATAAAAGCCAAAAAAGTACAAAATGTTCAAAAAACATAACAAAAATATAAAACAGCAAAAAGAAGAAAAAAAACAGTTCTTTTTAGAACTACCTCCAAATTATAAAAAAAAAGGCTAAATTTTTTAAAAACTCTATCATTCTTTTTTCCCCATGGAAAGCTTCCCGGTACGCTCCGCGGTGCGCGTACCGGGCGCTGCCCCCGCGCAAATCAAAAAACCTAGGGGGTCAGGGGGGGTCTACTCTGCCCCCTTATGGTAATTTCCCCCTCTGTTTTTGCCACCTCTTGTGTCTCGATCCTACCGAGACACAAGATGGCGGCCGCTCCGGACTGTTTGGAATGTTGACAGACACCCGAGAGCCAATCAGCTTTCCGCGCAACGCGCTGGTTAGCGCCCCGGTGCGCGTACCAGGGAGCGCTTATAGATATATATTTTTTTTTTAACCTAAATTACTCAAAATCCACTGGAGCACATATCTTGAAACATAGCAAAGGCATATCGGGCTACCAGTCCCTACAATTTTGCCAAGTTTGGTGGAAATCCATTCAGCCGTTCGGGCTAAAAGTGAGGTCGACCGCCCTATAGAAATGAACATGGGGAAAACACGTTTTGGGACCCCCCCTTTTATCTCGGCCCCCGCTTGACAAATCCCCCCCAAACTTTCAGGGAAGGACCGGGGCGCCGCGAGGCAAATTTGAGGAACTTTTCAGGCAGATTCCTCAACCGGCGCCAAAGTTATTCACAATAGAATGTTGAGATTTTCTATTGAAAATAATCCTAACTATAACTACCTACTGGCGACCGCCAGTAGGTAATATATATATCTGAAAAAAACAAAGGTTACAGGGACGTTATAGTTCGGAAATATAATTTTAAAAAATCCTTAGAAATTCACTGAGAAAAACAAGGTTACAGGGACGTTAAAGGCAGGCTGACATTTCACTCTTACAAAACCATAGAACTGCAGCAGTTATAGTTAGCTGAGCTAACTATAACTCGCGCCCCTGCAATGCACTGCATATGACCTCACACATTACATCACTTATAACATGCTCAGCAACATCACTATTGACATCTGAAATGACATCACTGATGACATCATCCAGTGGCTGTGAGTGTTTTAAAAATGTTTGAGTGTTAAATATATATACAAAGGTGTATTGGTGAATAAGTGGGTGTATGAGTGCCTGTATAGATAATTCAATGGGTGCATGACTGACCGTATAGGTGAGTGATTTTGTGTCTCAGTGAATGTATGAGTGTGTGACTGGTTGTGCGAATGTTTATATCCGTCTGGTAGTTGATGTCGAAGTTGCTGTATTTGTGTGTGAGTGGGTACGTGAGTGGCTGTGTAGGTTATTGATTGGTTATCTGAGTACCTGAATGAGTGTCTGACTGTGTGGGTGGGTGAGGGGATGTATGACTGTATAGAAGAGTGAGTAACTCAGTGGCTGTATGTGTTAGTGAGTGTGTGTCTTAGGGGCTTTATGGGTGGGTGAGTGAGTGTGTTTATGGCTGTGTGGGTGAGGGGAGTTCTCAGTGGTGTGTGCGTGTATAACTGGGTATGTGAAAGATAGCATAGGTGAGTGATGTGGTATACGTATGGGTGAGTGTATGGGTGAGTGTGGGAGTGACTATGAGCTATTTAATGTGAGAGTGGCTGTAGGAGTGAGTGTGTGCTTGTGTCGGTGACTGTATAGGTGAGTGAGTACGTCTTAGTACCTGTATGGGTAAGTAGGTGGGTATGTATGTGTAACTCTATGGGTGAGTAAGTGTCTATGTGATTGACTATGGGTGAGTGAGTAGGAGTGTGAGTAGCTCTATGGGTGACTGACTCAGTGTGTCAATGTCTGTATGGGTGTATAGGTGGATATATCAGTGGCTTTATTAGTGAGTGAGTGGCTGTATGGGTGAGTGAGTGGATGTATGTATAGTCCTATGAATGAGTGAGTGGGTATGCAAGTACTGGTGTGGGTTTGTCAATGGTTGGTTTTGAGAATGATAGTATGAAACTTGTAGTGGGTGTATGAATGGTTACATGGGGTGTGAGAGGCTGTGTCAGAGAATCTGTAGATAATGTCATCAGTGATGTAATCAGTGATGTCATTTGAGATGTCATCAGTGATATCACTGACCATGTCATGAGTAATGTAATATGTTGGGTCATAAGCAGTGCATTGTAGGGGCGCTCAGTTAACTATAACTGCTCAATTTCTCTGGTTTTGTACAAATTAAATATCAGCCTAACTATAACGTCCCTGTAACCTTTGTCTTTTTCAGTGAACTTCTATGGTTTTTTAGGTAGTAATCCTGTTTGCAGAGTGGTGGAGAAATAGGGCGGGTCTCCAACCAGCTCTCAGGAATTCCGCTGTGTAGGACTTACAGAAGGGAACCAGGAGAGCTTCTTGGTCTCCAAGGTCCCTCTGGAGTAAAGGGGACTTCGCCTCCCATCCAGTAATGCACCAGGAGCCGTTTTTGAAAAGGGGTGGAGAAGGGAGGCATGGCATCCGAACACCACGTAGCAATCCCTCTATGTGGAACTTACTGGAGGTAACAGGAGGGGTAGTTGCCCCCCAAGGACGTCCTTGGGGGCCAACTACCCCTCCTGTTCTCTCCAGTAAGTCCCACACAGTGGGTTTGCATAGAGGTTTTCGTGGTCACGCCCCCTTTCTCCACCCCTTTCCAAACACGGCTCCTGGTGCACTACTGGTTGGGGAGTAAAATCCACTTTACTCCAGAGGGACCATGGAGACGAAGAAGCTCTCCTGGTACCACCTGTAAGTCCTACACTACGGAATTCCTGAGAGCTGGTCGGAGGCCAGCCCCCTTTTCCCACCACTCTGCAAACAGCCCCTGGTGCTCTGCTGCTTCGGGGATGAAGTCCACTTTAGTCCGGAGGCAAGGGGACCTCATCCTCCCACCAGCAGTGCGACAAAAGAGGCGCGTTTACAGAGTGGTGGAGAAAGGTGGTGTGGCCTCCGACCACCTCTCAGCAATCCCACTGTGTGGGGTATACTGGAGGTAACAGGAGGTCTTGTTGGCCACTAGCAACCCTCAGCAGCCAAGGGGACTTCATCCCCCAACCAGGAGCGCACCAGAAGGCGTATTTGCTGAGTAGTAGAGAAAGGGAGCGGAGCCTTCCATAAGTTGCCAGCTTCTTGTTTACTTTTTTAGGAATGGCGTTGCGTGGCCCCCTTCCCTAGAATATTTTGGGCCCCCAGGATCCCATCCCCAGGGGCTTGAACCTTTTTAAAATAAAAATACATTTTATTAAACAAATGGGAAGGGGGTCCCTCTCTATGGTCAATTTCGGTTTCAGGCACACCATCCTCCTGGGCCAGCCCTTTTGATTTGTACTTTAAAGTCTTTGGAAACACACCTTGTAAAGCCATCGACACATGACCGCACCACCTCATACTAGGCAGACATCCTGCATGCAGCGGCCCATCATAAGATCATTCATCATGTTGGGATGACTTCCTCATTGAAACACTGCTAAAAACACAGTTAATGTTGATGATAAAAATACCACACTAGTTATATCCCCTGTGGCCAAAGGAAGAAGTTCATTGGGCAAAGAGCCAGGTCTTTAGGCTTTTCCTGAAAGCTAAGAGGTTTGTGATGCATCTTAGCTGGAACGGCAGGTCGTTGCCGACCTTGGCCGCACTGTAGGTAAAACTTCTGCCTCCCCATCGAACTTTTTTTTAATACATGGCACGGAGACCAACCTAGCCCCTAATGAGCGAAGTGGCCTTTTCGTTGTGCACCAGTAGAAATACTGTTTTAAGTAGTCAGGACCTGAACCATACAGCGCTTTGAAGACCAGACACAGGGCTTTAAAACGTACTCGGTTTCTTACCGGTAGCCAGTGCAATTTGTTTATTTCCTTGGTAATGGGCGCAAACCAAGGTGTGCCCAAAAGCAGTCTGGCTGCTCCATTCTGTAGTGATAGAAGTTTATTCAGGAGCCTTTGTTCAGCATTAAGGTACAAACTATTACAGTATCCAATCTCGACATTACGTGAGTCTCGACCACTATTTGCCGACTGCTCAGGGGCAGGAACTGCAATATTTTCCTGATTGTTTTGATCACATAAAAGGTTTTAGATGCCACTGAATTAACCTGTTGCCTAAAAGTAAGAACCTCATCCATTATCACACCCAAGTTTTTCATCTTATTAATGGGTGGGGGAGAGAGCCCATCAAGTCTGGCCAACAGTTTGGAGTCCAGAAGTTAATATTGTTTCCAAACATGACCTCTGTTTTACCCGTGTTGAGTTTTAGGCAATTCTCTGCCATCCAGCTCCCCACTGATAACATACACTCTTGGAATTGATTGTCTATACCAGCCTCCTCTCCGGGTGGCAGTGACACTACAATTCGGGTGTCATCCACTTATGATGTCAAACCAAATCCAAACGCCCTAACTATAGGTGCCAGAGAGGAGACCTAAACATTAAAAAGTATGGGGCTAAGGGAAGAGCCCTGTGGAACACCGCAAGGCAGTGCTAACGGTTTTGACTGATGATCTCCAAGTGCAACAATTTGTCTCCTACCAGATAGAAAGGTCACACGCTTTCCCAAGGACCCTGCATTCCTTTAGACGGTCCATCAAAATATCCTGATGGACCGTATTAAAGGCAGCCGACAGATCCAACAACACCAGAACTCCTTTGCCCCCCCCCGATCTACAGCCCCCCTGATCTCATCTATGGCCTTACTGAGGACATTATCAGTGCTATGGCCTTCCCTAAAGCCATATTGAGAAGAGCCCAAAGCTTGTGTCTCTACCAGAAAGACACTGAGTTGTGTATTCATTTTTTTTTCTATCAGTTTTGCTGGGAGCGGAAGCCTAGAGATGGGGGGGAAGTTGTTGGGATCGATTGGATCCAGATTGCTTTTTTTTAATAGGGGCAGGATGGAAGCTAATTTCCAACATGTAGGAAACTGCCCAGTTGCATACATGCCATTAAAAATTGGTAATAGCAGCAACGCGATAGGGATCGGAGCCAGCTTGGCCACTGCCACTGGATATGGGTCATAAGGTGACACTGGTGAGAAATTCTCAAACATTACGTTGGGACCTGTTGCTAACTTTGGTTCCTCTGCAGTTGCATATACCCCCGAGAGCTCGACTCACTGAAAGCGCAAAAGATGGACTCTACTTTGGTCAGGAAAAACTTGGCGATATATTTGCAAAGTTCCTGGTTAGGCTGGACCTGGAGAAACCAGATTCGAAACAGTTCTGAAAAGCTCTTTTGCTGAATTCTTTGCCAAATCAATACAATTTGTAAAGTACTTTTGTTTGCCGGTAAAAATAAACTGTTTATAATTTTGCAGACTGAGCTTATACAGTGTTTTATCAGCTTCTCCATAGCCCTTCCTCCAGTTCCTCTCCAGCCGTTTACACACAGGTTTCTGATTTTATCAAATCCTCTGTAAACCATGGCTCAGAAGGTTGTGATCTTTTAGGGTGAAGAGTCTTAACTGGGGCTAGAGTGTCCAATGTAGCTTCTGCCTACGATAAAGAAAATTTTCAAGTGTTCTGCAAAAACATTAAAGACCCAGTTAAAGTCAGAACTGTCACACCAAGGGTTAGAAAAAGTACAAAGCTACGCCAGGTGACGCATATACATCAGAGGACATGTGCTACCAGATCTGCTTGTTGTATATTGTGCATGAACGGGGGATTTTACACAGACTACAAGTCACATACCTCTACCTGACAAGGAAAGCGAGCAGATTGATGCAGCACACTAGCAAATAAATATGAGGGCCTTCCATAGATTGGTGTACAGCCAACTTGGATGGATTACTGTGAAGGTACGACATACACCACTGGCAGGGGCCCACAGGTTAGGCAGAAGGGAGCTCATTTAGCAAGTACAAATCATCATTAGATACGTTGTAGAGGCAGCCGACACTGCATCCAGAGAAACAACACCAGCATTCTCCTCTAAACACATGCCTGCTTGCAAATCTGTGGATTCCAACCGGAAGTAAAGCATCACCTCCTCAATGTGCCTTTTGATGGAGAACACATTGTCAGCCTTCAAACTGGCTCAATGTTGGAAACAGTAACAATAAAAAAGAAACAGATTGCAAGTTGTATAATCAAATCCCTCAGGGTCGGCTCGTTGCTCAATAGGTCCACATCTTGACAGCCTTAATTCGGCTTGCTATAATAGCACAAAATCTTAAGGTGATCAAGTGAGGAAAGGGAACAGTGGGGAAGGAGACCTGTAAAACAAACACCCCACTTTATATATTGACACTACTGTAAGGAACTGAATCTTATTCTCTAGTATTATAATTTACCGGTAAAGGAAACTTTTTGTTTCTCCACACAACCAGGTTTCCAAATAACCTTCTCAAACAAAATGGCTTCCAAGTGCCGTAAATATGACAGGAACAGAAAAGTGACACCCTAATATATTGTAATTGTAATTGCATTTATATAGCGCTTACTACCCCTGACGAGGCGTCAAAGCGCTTTTTCGGCGGGTAGCACGCTACTCCGGGACCCACAGAGGATTAGTTTTGAATTAGTATAGTGAAACATGCAAGTACATTTTAAGTGGTGGATAGGTTAGTCAGTTATTTGGATTTGGAATGATAGCAGAAGGATAGAGTAGGACAAAGGTTAGTATTTATTTATCACTCGCTTGTTGACGCATGCTATTCAGGTAGCCTATAAAGGATTAGTGGTGAATTAATATGGTGAAATATGAGGTAATTTCAGTGGTGGATATTAGTGTGTTACTTGGCGTGAGAAGGATAGCGGAAGGATAAAAGGGGAAGAAAGATTTGCATTCATATAGCACTTGTTACCCCTGATGGGTGTTGAAGCGCTTTTTTGGCGAGTAGCACGCCACTCCGGAACCCATAAAGGATTTAGTGTTGAAAATTAGTATAGTATAAATATGAAGTAATTTGAGTAGTAGATATGTTATTGAGTTATTTGGGCAGTATATTAGTATAGTTGAATATGGAACATGGAATTTGAGAAGTGAACATGTTAGTCTGTTAATTTTGATGGAAAAAGGATAGTGGAGGGATAAAAGAGTGAAGGTTTTTTTTATTTAAGAGAAAAAGGGTAGCATTTCAGGCCCTAGTCCCGACCAGTCTCGAACAGGCCCAAACAGGCAACTACCCTTGTCCTCTCCACCCTTAACAGGCCCAAACAGGCAACTACCCTTGTCCTCTCCACCTTTAGCCTCGACGCCCGGGCTGAGACGCCCTAAGCCTGGCCCTTTTTGTAGCCCTAGTAATCAGGTGACCCCTTCAGCCAATTGGAACCCTAGCCCTAACACTATCCAATTACAACACTAGCCCTAACATCTTGAACCAATAGGAGACCAGGACCTTGCAGCCAATCTTAACCCTAGTCCAAGCACCCAATCAGTTCAAAAACCCTGATCTCGACATCCAATAAAGGCCTTAGTCCTACCACTAGTCCCAACCCAAGTCCAAGCAGCCAATGGTACAAGTAGCCCTAGTCCCTACTTCCAATAGAAAGCCTAACCCTACTCTTAGTCCCACAACTGGTCCAACAACCAATCACACCAGAAGCACTAAATCGCTACTTCCAATTAAAGGTCTAACCGTAGCCCTAGTCCCACCCTACTCCCAACAACCAATAACATAGGAAGCCCTAGTCCCTACTTCCTATAGAAATCCGAACCCTAGCCCTAGTCCCAACCCTGCAATGATTGAATCACAGACTGAGAAACCAATCAGAACCCTCAAATACTCAGCCAATGAGGACATTAACCCTAACCCAATAGAAACACCAGATACAACCACCAATCAGTGTACACATGTGCCAACCATCAGCACACCATATAAGGTCCCAGCAACCTCAGACAAGGTTTGCTGGCCAGGGAGTTGGAAGCTGCTTGCTCCTGTTCAGAATCTCCTAGGAGACAGACAGGCTCAATCCACAACTTTGGACTTCAGCAGGTAAAGGCTTCACTAACTCGAAATCTAACAATACTGGTTGAATAAAGCTCTACTCCCCCTGCTGGCCAAAAAACGAAGTGCACAGGCCCCAGTAAATACAGTTTCAACAGCTCACAGAAGCACCCTCTGATGTAGAAAATCCCTGTTGCGGGGGGGGGGCAGGGGGGCTGGCCTCACTGGCTTGTGAACACAAAATGGTGGCTGGGGGTGCACTGTTTCAGCACACAGGCCTAAGCACAGAGCAAAGGAGAAATTTGGAGGGAAAATAGATTTGTCACCAAGGAATGAGAGGGACAAACTACAGAAGTTGGACTGCAAATCCCACAATTCAACACACTAACTCGCAATCATGGGCAGGGAAAACCACACATTTAAAACACAACACAGGTGATAAAATATGCAATTACAGGCAGGCTAAAACTACAATTTTTAACTGTAACAACCACAGGGATAGACAGCAAACACAGAAAGTGAAAATCGTTTTTTAAATAACTTAAATAACCACCCTTACCACCACCAAAAGCAGTACTTGATTCTAAAAAGCGTCCGGCATGAACCAGGAGTGTCTGCGGAACGTATGGCCACGTCTAATACCACAGAGTAAGTCTATTCCCACCACTCTGCCAGGACATGAAATAGTCAATAATTGAGAGAGAGTTACAGAAGTCACATAATTTGCCCTAGAACCAGGTTTCCTGTCTTGCTTGGTGCTAACAACCTGTATCTCCTGCTGTATTGACAAATGTCTAACAGGGATACAGCAAAGGCCATAGGAGCAATCCATGCCTGATATGAGGTCTCGAATTTGAAGGGAACAAGCATTGGATGAAATAAAGTCAGCACAGCAGCCATCAACTCTCTCCATTCCAGGCACAACAGTTCTTTCTGGAGGGTCAGACAGTCAAACCCTCCTCCAGCCGAGGCTTCTGAAGCAACAACTACTATAAGGCCAGAGACGGTTAAAGCAAGGGCACAACCAACCAATGACCTATGCATTCAGCCAGAAAACACTTGTTGGGAACGTCTAACTTAATACCTTTCAAGGTGGCAAGATCAATCAATCAATCAAGTGACTTGTAAAGCTCAACTACTCACCCGTAAGTATCTCACGGTACTGCGGGGCGCTGCTGGTCCGTCAAAGGCTCTGTGGTTCAGTCAAAGAGCCAGGTCTTGAGGTCCTTCCTGAATTGAGGCAGTGAAGGTGATTGCCTGAGGTGGAGAGGCAAGGTGTTCCAGGTCCTTGCTGCAAGGTAGGAGAAGGATCTTCCTCCTGCTGTGGTCTTGCGGATATGTGGGACGGTGCCCAGGGCCAGTTGGGCGGAGCAGATGTCTCTGGTAGGTGCATGGAATGCGAGGCAGTGGTTGAGGTACGCAGGTCCCGCGTTGTGTTGGACTTTGTAGGCATGCGTGAGGTGCTTGAAGTTGATTCTTTTATTGACTGGGAGCCGGTGGAGGTCTCGAGTGGCCAGTGATATGGCTGCGGGGGGAGGGGGATATTGAGGATGAGTTTGGTGGAGGCATTCTGAATGTTCTGCAGTTTCTTGAGGAGTTTCTGGGTGATGCTGGTGTAGAGTGCGTTGCCGTAGTGGAGTCTGATGAGTGTGCGAGTGACTGTCTTTCTTTGTTCAGTGGGGATCCATTGAAGATCTTTCATAGCATGTGGAAGCAGGATGGTGAAACGGCATTAATCTGGTGGTTCATGGTGATTAAGGAGTCCAAAAGGAAGCTGAGGTTTCGTGCGTGGTCTGTGGGTGTGGAGGGGATACAAGATCTGCGGCCCACCAGTAGTCTTCGCAAGGGTAGAGGGTGGAGTCCCACGCTAACCCTAGAGCTTCTCTGGGTTTAGCTTGATTCAGCTCTCCTTCATCAAGGTGGCGACAGCCTTCATCCCGTCGTGGAAGTTGCTCTTGGAGACTGTGTATTTGTTGCTGAGTGAGAGAATCAGCTGGGTGTCGTTGGCGTATGAGATGATGTTGAGTCTGTGGTTTACTACAATGGCTGCCAGCGGAGCAATGTAGATGTTGAAGAAAGTGGGGTTCAGGGAGGAGCCCTGTGGCACTCTGCAGCTGATCTCTGTAGGTTCAAAGTGGAACGTTGGTAGTTTGACTCTGTGTTCGGCTGGTGAGGAAGGAGCGGATCCATTCGAGGAGTTTGTCGTGGATGTCGGTGTCATGGAGTCTTGTGCATATGGTGCGGTGGAAGATTGTGTCAAAGATGGCCGAGAGGTCCAGGAAAATGAGGGCTGCAATTTCGCCTCCGCCAAGGAGGGTACGGATGTCATATGTGGCGGCAAGGGCAGTCTCTGTGCTGTGGTTGCTTTGGAAGCTGGATTGGGAGAGGTCCAGGATGCGGTTTACTTAGATAATTTCTGATAATTGGGCGTTGGTGGCCTTCTCGATGACCTAGGCTGGGAAGGGGAGCAGAGAGATGAGTCTGAAGTTCTAGAGGTCCTTCGGGTCAGCAGGGGTTTTTTTCAGCAGGAGGTAGATCTCTGCGTGTTTCCAGACTTCTGGGCAGGTGGCTGAGTTGATGGAGCAGTTGATGGTGCAACAGAGTTCGGGGCAATGGAGGTGCCGGCTTTGTTGAAGATGTGGTATGGGCAGATATCTGAGGGTGCTCCAGAGTGGATGCTCTTCATTATCTTGAGGGTATTGTCAGTAGTGAGGGGAGTCCAGCTGGGGAGGGTCTGCTGGGGTCCGGTGCTATTGAGTGCCGTGGTTACGAGTGGGGTGAGAGGGTCTTAGGTTTCGAGGCTGTTAAAGCTATCGTAGATCTCCTTAATCTTGAGGTGACAGAAGGTACTGAGGTTGTTGCAGAGGTCTTGGGAGGGTATGATGTCTGCTGTCTCTGTATTGGGTTTGGCAAATTCTTTGACCACAGCAAATAGGTCTTTGCTATTGAGTGTGATGTTGATCCTTTCCTATAAGCGGTACAAAAGGGGGTGGTGATGGACGGAGCATGTGAATCAATCAAACACTCACACCCACTGAAAAGATCTGGGTTTAATCCATCACCGTTCTTTAGCCCACTCTGCCACCCCAGTTCAGACATGGCTATGTGCAAATCAGTCTGACCCTGTGCCTCACGGGAACAGTCCAGCCCGAACTGCCAAGCCATGTCTTCCCTGGACCGGAAACAAGCTTCCGAGGACCGTTTCTGGCATTCCAGCCGTCTTCAGCCCGGCTTGCTTGAATCCAGTGGCAAAGTGAGCAAGGGACTCACGTCTGATCATACCCTGCCACACTTATGGCGGCCAAAAGTGGTACAAAAGGGGGTGGTGATGGACGGAGCATCTGAATCAATCAAACACTCACACCCAGTCAAAAGATCTGGGTTTAATCCATCACCGTTCTTTAGCCCACTCAGCCACCCCAGTTCAGACATGGCTATATGCAAATCAGTCTGACCCTGTGCCTCATGGGAACAGTCCAGCCCGAACTGCCAAGCCATGTCTTCCCTGGACCGGAAACAAGCTTCCGAGGACCGGTTTCTGGCATTCCAGGGGTCTTCAGCCCGGCTTGCTTGAATCCAGTGGCAAAGTGAGCAAGGGACTCACGTCTGAGCATACCCTGCCACACTTATGGCGGCCAAAAGCGGTACAAAAGGGGGTGGTGATGGACGGAGCATCTGAATCAATCAAACACTCACACCCAGTCAAAAGATCTGGGTTTAATCCATCACCGTTCTTTAGCCCACTCTGCCACCCCAGTTCAGACATGGCTATATGCAAATCAGTCTGACCCTGTGCCTCATGGGAGCTGTCCAGCCCGAACTGCCAAGCCATGTCTTCCCTGGACCGGAAACAAGCTTCAGAGGACCGGTTTCTGGCATTCCAGCCGTCTTCAGCCCGGCTTGCTTGAATCCAGTGGCAAAGTGAGCAAGGGACTCACGTCTGAGCATAACCTGCATCACTTATGGCGGCCAAAAGCGGTACAAAAGGGGGTGGTGATGGACGGAGCATCTGAATCAATCAAACACTCACACCCAGTCAAAAGATCTGGGTTTAATCCATCACCGTTCTTTAGCCCACTCAGCCACCCCAGTTCAGACATGGCTATATGCAAATCAATCTGACCCTGTGCCTCATGGGAACAGTCCAGCCCGAACTGCCAAGCCATGTCTTCCCTGGACCGGAAACAAGCTTCCGAGGACCGGTTTCTGGCATTCCAGCTGTCTTCAGCCCGGCTTGCTTGAATCCAGTGGCAAAGTGAGCAAGGGACTCACGTCTGAGCATACCCTGCCACACTTATGGCGACCAAAAGCGAAACAAAAGGGGGTGGTGATAGACGGAGCATCTGAATCAAACACTCATACCCAGTCAACAGATCTGGGTTTAATTCATCGCCGTTCTTTAGCCCACTCTGCCACCCCAGTTCAGACATGGCTATATGCAAATCAGTCTGACCCTGTGCCTCATGGGAACAGTCCAGCCCGAACTGCCAAGCCATGCCTTCCCTGGGCCGGAAACAAGCTTCAGAGGACCGGTTTCTGGCATTACAGCCGTCTTCAGCCCGGCTTGCTTGAATCCACTGGCAAAGTGAGCAAGGGACTCACGTCTGAGCATACCCTGCTACACTTATGGCGCCGCCATAAGTGTGGCAGGGTATGCTCAGACGTGAGTCCCTTGCTCACTTTGCCACTGGATTCAAGCAAGCCGGGCTGAAGACGGCTGGAATGCCAGAAACCGGTCCTAGGAAGCTTGTTTCCGGTCCAGGGAAGACATGGCTTGGCAGTTCGGGCTGGACTGTTCCCATGAGGCACAGGGTCAGACTGATTTGCATATAGCCATGTCTGAACTGGGGTGGCAGAGTGGGCTAAAGAACGGTGATGGATCCAACTCAGATCTTTTGACTGGGTGTGAGTG
Source organism: Lissotriton vulgaris (assembly GCF_964263255.1). Classification (NCBI taxonomy): domain Eukaryota; kingdom Metazoa; phylum Chordata; class Amphibia; order Caudata; family Salamandridae; genus Lissotriton; species Lissotriton vulgaris. The sequence continues at coordinate 811,998,187 of NC_141700.1, forward strand.
TCTGATTGGTTCAGATGCTCAGTCCATCACCACCCCCTTTTGTACCGCTTTTGGCCACCATAAGTGTGGCAGGGTATGCTCAGACGTGAGTCCCTTGCTCACTTTGCCAGTGGATTCAAGCAAGCCGGGCTGAAGACGGCTGTAATGCCAGAAACCGGTCCTCAGTAGATTGTTTCCGGTCCAGGGAAGGCATGGCTTGGCAGTTCGGGCTGGACTGTTCCCATGAGGCACAGGGTCAGACTGATTTGCATATAGCCATGTCTGAACTGGGGTGGCAGAGTGGGTTAAAGAACGGTGATGGATTAAACCCAGATCTTTTGACTGGGTGTGAGTGTTTGATTGGTTCAGATGTTCCGTCCATCACCACCCCCTTTTGTACCGCTTTTGGCTGCCATAAGTGTGGCAGGGTATGCTCAGACGTGAGTCCCTTGCTCACTTTGCCACTGGATTCAAGCAAGCCGGGCTGAAGACGGCTGGAATGCCAGAAACAGGTCCTCAGTAGATTGTTTCCGGTCCAGGGAAGGCATGGCTTGGCAGTTCGGGCTGGACTGTTCCCATGAGGCACAGGGTCAGACTGATTTGCATATAGCCATGTCTGAACTGGGGTGGCAGAGTGGGCTAAAGAACGGTGATGGATTAAACCCAGATCTTTTGACTGGGTATGAGTGTTTGATTGATTCAGATGCTCCGTCCATCACCACCCCCTTTTGTACCGATCCTTTCCTATAAGGCTGCGTTCTTAGTTGTTCTAATGAGGCGGTGGTGTGCGGTGATAGCGGTTTTGAATGCTGTGTAGTCTTCCGGGGTCTCGCTGTTCCTCCATCACTTCTCGAGCTGTCTACAGGTGCATCTGGACTCATGAAGGGCGGGAGAGAACCAGCTGGCTTTTTTGGAGTGCCGCTTTCCTGTCGCTTTCTTGAGGGGAGCCAGTGGGAAGGTGCAGTTGGACATTAATCGGTGGAAGTTGCGTGCTGAGGTATTGGCATCCTCAGAAGTCGGAGGTGTTTCTTTTTTCTGCGGGAGGTGGTCAGTTGTTAGGTGACATTGTTCCAACTTCTACAAGGGTAGCGGTGGGCATGGTGGTGTACAGTGGGTTTGGTGAAGGCGAAGTGGACCCAGCGGTGGTCAGTCCAAAGCAGCTCGGTGTTGTAAGGAAGATGGGGTCGAGCGTATGTTCTGCTGAGTGGTTTGGGAAGGTGACCCATTGTTTGAAATCGGTGGTGAGGTTCTCCAGCAGGGACGATGGTTCTTGTCGTTGGGGTTGTCCAGGTGAAAGTTGAGGTCGCCAAGGAGGATGTACTCTGAAGAGGCAAGAGCGTGGGGAGCAATGAAGCCGATGATGGAGCCGTTGAAGGGTGGATGGGATTTTGGGGGGTCGATAGAAGAAGGTGCATCAGAGGGTGGTGTTCAGGGTAGTCTGGACCTGGAAGTGGAGTTGCTCCATGTGTGTCAAGTGGTTGTCCGAAGGGGTAGTGAGACGGAGGGTGCTTTTCTGTACAGTGGCAATGCCTCCACCCGGTTTGTTGATGCGGTCCTTGTGGATGATTTTATAGCCGTCCGTGATGGTGGTGACGATGTCCAGGGCGGAGGTGGAGTTCAATCAGGTTTCCGTGAGGAAGGTGATGTCGGGATAGACCAATTCGAATAGGACCCAGATCTCCACGGCGTGTTTGTGGAGGGAGCGTGTGTTGAGCAGGATGCGGCTAATGCGGCCAGGTCCAGTGTAGATATAACCCTTAGACAGCTGCGTTTTTTCCATCATTGCTTTGAGTTTCATACCACAGCATCCAGTATTCCCCAACAGCTGTACCGCAAATATCTACTGCAGGAGGAAGTGCAGGCATTGCTTCAGAAAAGGTAATCGCCTGTCTTACCGCACAAGCAGGACAGGGCATTTATTCTATGTACTTTGTGATCCACTAGAAAAATAGAACATTACGGCTGATGCATGACCTCCAGTTGCTAAATCAGTAAATCATTTCAAAGTATTTCAAGATGACAACTCTTCAAGACTTCTTTCCGCTGCTGTGCGTCGGAGACAAAATGGCGAGCCTTGATATCAAGGACGCCGACTTCCACATCCTCGTATATCTGGCCTGCCACCAATATCTCAGGTTTGTGGTAAACGGAAAGCAGTACTGTTAGATTTGGGGGTCTTTAGTTGGCACAGGTAGCTAGTTGTGACAAATAGGGACCCTTGCCTCTAGTCAGGGTAAAGGGGATACACTCCTAAAATAGCCCCTGCTCACCCTCTTGGTAGCTTGGCACGAGCAGACAGGCTTATCTCAGAGGCAGTGTTTAAAGCATTTGTGACCACATACAGTAACACCGTGAAAACACTACAGATGGACACCACACAGTTGTATAATAAAAATAAGTATTCTTTATATAGACCTAATACAAGACCACAAACGACAAAAATCCACAATACTATACTCAAAAGGGTAGTTTTAGCTTAGTTCAGTTTAGTTCTCAAGATGCGACACTTTGCGTCAATGTACCTTACGATGCGTTGCGCTTCCACAACAAGTAATGTTGCAGCGATGGAAATGCGGTAACGTACTGTTGCAAAGAAATAAAGACTTGAAGATCTTCCAAATGCGGCACGCTTTTCCGAGGATGCGAGGAGTCTCGGTTCGATACGTCAGCTGCAGCAGCGACACCCTTGTTCAGCGATGCAACGGCAACAGACTTGGCTGCGGCACTCTTCTCCGATGTTGCGAGAAGCCTCCGCACAATGCGACAACTACAGCGCCGACATTCAAGATGCGACGGCAGCAGCTCCTACGGCGGCGCACTTCTCCGGTGATGCGAGGCGCTTTTCTCGATGCGGTGCAATACGACAGCTACAGCGCTGATATCCACGATGCAACAGCGACGGCGACGCGCTTCTCCCTCGTTGCGAGACTCTTCTCCTGATGCGGTGCAATACGACAGCTATAGCGACGACACCGTCCCTTACAGTTGCGAGGCAGCAGCGACAGCGACACGCTTCCTCTTCGTTGCGAGACGCTTCTCTTGACGCGATGCAATACGACAGCTACAGCTACAGCGCCGACATTCACTATGCGACGGTAGCAGCAGCGACGTCGACAAGCTTCTTCCTCGATGAGTCGCGCTTCCAGCTCCTTGCGACACACAGTCCCTCAAAAAGCCCAAAACAGCAGCAGGCACTTCCAAAGAACTCTGAGGAGCTGAAGTCAGCAGGAGGCAAGCTCTTTTCCAAGCCCTTGGAGATCCTTCACAAGTTGAAAGTAAAGCACACAAAGTTCTTTCTCCTCTCTTTGGCAGTCAGGCAACCACTGCAGGCCAATCCCCTAAGCAGCACTTCAGCTTAGGAATAGTCTCTCCTCAGTTTCTTCAGGTTCCTCTGCTCAGCAGAGGGTTCTTATGTAGTCCAAAAGTGATCTAATTTCATGGTATCAGGGTCCCAATATTTATACCCCAAAATCCTTTGTTCTCTGAGGGGAGAGGGCCCTTTTCCTAGTCCAAACCAGTTCTAGAGCACTCTGTTTACAATACTCCTTCTTTCCTTTCACAGTGCAGGGCAGACACATCAGACGCCCCACAGGAGGTGTAGCCAGCCTTGTGGAAGCCAAGCACAGCCCTGGAGCACTTTGTTAATAGAATTCCTTCTCTTCTTTCAGTCTGCAGGGCAGAGACATCAGCTGCACTCCAGGAGGTGGAGCCAGCATTGTGGAAGGCAGGCACCACCCTATTCAGGTCTCGGGTATAACTCCTCCCTCCCATCTAGATGCAGATCTCTCTATTCACCACTGGGCTGACTCATTCTGTCTCCTGGAATCCCCCCAGCCCTGTCACTCAAACTCCAGACAAGGAATACACAACCTAGCAGAGGCAGGCTTTGGATAGTTAGACAAGAAAATACCTACTTTATAAAAGTGGTATTTTCAAACACAGAATGTCAAAACCAACTTCACTAAAAGATGTATTTTATCATTCCGAGTTCAGGCGTACTAAACTCGAATTTCTACCATGTTCTCTGAGTCAGTTAGGATTATAAGAATGTAACAATCTAACTGCCCATTCTTGCCTATGGAGAATAGGTAGCCTTGCAATAGTGAAAAACGAAAATGGCTGTAAATCACTATTAAGACATGCCACACACACACCAGGGCATGTCCTACCTTATTCTTACAATGCACCCTGCCATTGGGCCTACCAAAGGGGTGTCTGATATGAAGAAAGGGGAAGGTTTAGGAACTGGCAAGTGGGTGCACTTGCCCAGTCAGTATGACAGTACCAGACTGCACACAGGCTCTGCAATGGCAGACCTTAGACACACTTTTACAGGCTGCCTCTGTGGGTGGCTCAACCAGTGCCGCAAGCCCACTAGCAGCATTTGGATTTACAAGTCCCGGGCACTCCTGGTGCACTGTACTAGGGTCTGACAAGTAAACCAAATAGTCAATCATGGAATCACCAATTAATACATTCATTTACTGTAGGGAGCACTTGCACTGTGGCTCTGGACAGCAGTGGCACAGTGCCCAAAGCATCTAACACTAGGAAAACACATGAGGCAACAGCAAAAATGGAAGGGAGACCCACGCCAATGGTGCCAGGTCTAACAATTACCAATTCAAAGTACTACCCTTCTGGGTTTCCACGGCCCCACAAGTGTTCATAAAATATCTGGCAATGCACCTTCGCCACAATGCTAGTCATGTCTTTCCAGACATAGAGGACTGGCTGGTAAAGAGCAACAGCCTAGAGCAGTAACTTGCTAAGACTCAACAAACATTGTGTATCTTCCATTCAAACGGCTTCACAGTCTGTGCCATAACATCTCACCTCTCTCCTGAACAATATAGGCAAAGCCTACTCCAACAATGAGAGAGTGTAATCATTCACAATTTCGCTTTCCCTTTTTTACTCCATGCTGCGTTCTCTGACATTAAGAACGATTATGAAACTGACTGAAAGTATTGCATCTTGTATTGCAATAACGCATAATACTCATCTACACATGAATGAACGAATATAGGCTTTGTACAGCGCGAACTTTGCCCATGGGCATCAAGGCGCTGCGGACAGAGATCAAAATCAAAGTGGTCCATAGTTATCAGGGCTTACAGATTGGGACAGGTAAAAAGCCAGGTCTTCAAGGCCTTACAGAATGAGGAATGAATTTCCAAAGTGGAAATAGGGGGCGGAAGGGAGTTCCACAGGTTAGCTCCGATCAACAAAATAGCCCTCCCCGCACCTAGGTTTCCTAATCCTGGGGACTGTTACCCGGTTCTTGTTGGCAGATCTCAGCTCCTTGCCTGGGATATATCTCCGAAACAATTTTTTGTATGCCTTCTGACCCCTTACTGTGGACAGCTTTGTGAACGAAGCATAGAGCTTTAAACTTAAATCTCTTCCCCAAAGGGAGCCAGTGCAGACTTCTGATGGTGGATGAGATGGAGTGGAGTTTAGGAAGGCCCATCACCAGCCTGGCTGCGGTATTCTGCACAAGTTGAAGTCCGTGTAAGAGCCCCTGATTTATCCCTGCATAAAGGGCATTGCAGTAGTCTAATTTAGACATCACAAGGGCCACAACTGCCTGTTTCCGCGAGGGTAGGTAGAGAAACTGGATAATATTCCTGAGGATCCGCATCATCCTAAAACAGGTGGAGACAGTTCTATTAATTTGTGGGCCCAGGGAAAGGGAAGAGTCAACGATGATGCCTAGATTTTTGGCACTAAGGCAGGGGCATGGGCGGGATTCAAGTGTGTCTGGCCACCAGGCCTCTGACCAGATGTCCTTCTTGTCTACAAAAATTAGGACCTCAGTTTTTCCCCTTTGAGTTTTAGGTAGTTCTCGACAATCCATGAAGCCACCGCCCGCATGCAGTTTTTAAAATTTACTGCTAACGCTGTAACACTCTCAGTGATGGAGATCATAATCTGGGTGTCATCAGCGTAGGATAACACTTCTAGGCCAAAGGACCGTATCACATTGGCAAGCGGGGCTACATAAATATTAAAAAGAGTGGGACTCAATGAGGATCCCTGGGGAACTCCACAGAACAATTCATTAGGGGCGGAAAGAAATTGGCCCATCTTGACTCTTTGTGAGCGGTTCAAGAGGAAAGATAAAAGCAGATTTAGGGCAGAGCCCTCAATCCTTATTTCCCGGAGTCTCCCAACCAATCTAAGTGGGGAAATCGTATCGAAGAATGCCGTCAGGTCCCGCAGGATCAGTAAGGTGGTATGACCAGCATCAACCTTTTGTCGAATATTGTCAAAAACAACAGTTAACGCCATCTCCGTACTGTGTTCACTTCTAAACCCATGCTGCGAGCCATCGAGCAATTGGTATTCCTCCAAATAGGTACTGAGTTGGAGGTTAAGATGATTTTCCAGGATTTTGGCTGGGATGGGTAACAGGGAAATAGGCCAGTAGTTTTTTAATGCAGTCAGGTCCAGAGAGGCCTTTTTAGGGCTCGCGCCCTGCTTTGCAGGGCGCAGCAGTGCTCGTGCAGGCAAGAGCCCTTTTGTCCAAGGTTTGAAAACGGACCCTGAAATCGCACACGCTCGTGCGTGTGCTTTTTCTTTTCAAATTCCGCTATTGGGCTTTGCGTGTGTGTTTTTTTTAAACAGAACACGCAGTAGGCCAAAGGCGGGCGCATTGCTCCGCCCATGGCCTAGTGTTGTCTGTTACGCGCACCAAAGCCCATATGTTTTCAATTATCGTGCCCAGAAACTGGTGCGATAATTGAAAACATATTCCTCACAGTGGCACGCACACACCACTGCCTCTCCTCTAGACGCTGTTTTTTTCTTTCTTACAAGTTAAGCATTTCCAAAAATGTGTTGAAAATAATCATTATTTCTTATTCTCTGCGTGCTTTTAATTTTTTTTCAGCGACCTGCCAGGGGCTTTTTGCAATCCCTGGTGAAGTTACTTACAATTGCTTGAAAAGCTCTTGGGCGTGGCCAAGATGGTAGGCAGCTGAGACGTGTTTCTAGGTCTCTCAGTCTCCTGCCACAGGGCCCTCTCGCTCAGTCTTCCAGCCGTGGTCTACTCACCTGATCTGAGCAGGACCAGCACTGGTATCTAACGGAGCACTTGCGTAGCAGGTTATTTCGGCCTGCCACGCCACAACTGCGATACACTAGTGAAGTTCAGTTGAACTCACAACTTCACAGAATGGCGGCCTGACTGTGCTGGAGTCTGCGGCGGTCGGGACCCTAACTCTGAGCCTTACTACATCATCTGAGGCCACACCCAGACCACTGTTGAGTATCAATCCGAAGTGAACGAGTCGTGCTGCTTATCTAGGTGGGTGGTGCTCTGTCCTGGACATCTAGCGGTACCTCTGGAGCGGCTTTCTGATGGGCTTGCAGCCCTGCTGTTATGGTGCTTTGGTAGTTGCAAAGAAATACATGGCTGAGCAGAGAGGAAGCTGGATCTCGTTGGGCAGCCCTGGGCAGACTTTGATACTGGATCCTTGTTGCACCGCCAGGGCTCCCAGGAAAATAGTCATTGTGGGCCAGAGCGGGCCCTGGCTTTGGAGGTTCTGGGGCTGCAGACCAGGGGCTACTCCTGATCCTTTGATTACTATGCACCCCCCCCCCTGATTGGTTTGGAAGGAAACTAGGCCTGGTTCAGGAGAGACGGGTAATCTGTGTCCCAATACTCAGTGGTGATAGACCCTGCCCCGGGTCCTTGAACGAAAGAGTGGTCGCTCTTCCAGTGGCAGCCCTACGGGCTTTGAAAGGAAGAGAGCTCCGAGGTAAACTGATCTTTTGCGGCAGCTTAAATCCTCCAACCCCCCTCGGACCTCAGATAAGGGCCTCTGCGCTCCATTCTCACACTGCGCTATCAAGGCTTTCCGGAGACTTGTGCCACTATATAGACTGGGCCCTTTCACATTGGATGCTTTATCTCGATACTGTACACTGGGTGGATGGCTTAGGGGACAGGAACCATCAAGGCACTAATTGGCGAAGCTTAACAGCCACGAGGTCCGGAGGCTTGTGGTAAATATTGCCCGGACTGATACTTGGAGAGGTAAAAGTGAGCACCTAAACATTGCCCCCCTGCTCTTCACACTAACAACGATCCTCTTTCAGCTAGCACCTACAGGGGCTGGGGAATTCTCCCTTCCACGGGCCCCATACCTCACTAGCTACAAACTATCCAGGATATCTTTTTCAATGATTTAGCCTATCTTTCTGAGATAAATCCGGCAGGATCGACTGGGGACTTTAACATACAATGATCTTGGGGCTGCCTACGTGGTGAAGTCATCATGGCCACTGGGAAGGGGAACAATAGACCGTGCGCTAAAGAACATGCTCATTAGAACCCCAGGATCCCAATTAGAAGGCACCGCCCTTGACCTTGGGAACAGAACTCACACAGAGTTCTGTGGGACCAGATGCTCCAGTTCCTTGCTCCTTTAACGAGGCAGTATTTGCCTCTCTGCATGATGATCTCCAGACTGTAAAAAACAAGCATTTGCAATGCAATAGGTCTCGCATTATTAAAGTTTGAGCTATTGCCATTGCTAAATAATGCAACACCAATAGCTCAAACTTTAATAATGCAAGACCTATTGCATTGCAAATGCTTGTTTAAAAGAGTTTTACCACCGCCATTTCCCATACGGTGGGAAATTGGCCAGAGGTAATGACGGTATTAAGGATGGTAGTCAAAGGTGGAGCAATGGCCTCCTGTCCCAATTTCAGGATCTTAAAGGGACAGGGCTCGAGGGGAGACCCTAATCTGATTCCACCTAGCATCTGCTCAGTATCCTCTTGGAGTATAGGAGGAAAGGAGTGCAGGCGGCAATCCTTCAGAGGTGCTACCAGAGGAACCAATAGAGGATCTAGCTCAGATCCTCCAGAGTTGGACTTCTCCAGGGAGGAGTATATGTCCTTAATTTTGGCATAGAAGAAACAACCCATTTTATCACAGAGGTCCTGAGAAACCTCTGTATTAACAGGGGCAGTGGGAGTTACAAGGGAGTTGATCAGGGTGAAAAGTTTACTGGGGGATCTGATGGATTCCGTCATCTTGGAGTAATAAGTGACCTTTTCCTCTTTAATGGCCTGCTTATATTCCTTCAGCCTAAGTTTGTGTAGGTCCCTTTCGACTGTGGTAGGCTCGCTGCACCACTTTCTTTCCTGATGTCGACAGACCTGTCTGAACTTTCTCAGCCTCTCGGAGAACCATGGCGCCGAAGGGTGCTTTCTGGCCACATAGTGCTTTTTGAGAGGGACAAGAGAGCCCAATGTCGCCGACAGCCAGTTGGAGAAATCGCCATAAATGGAATTGTCATCCAAATGATGGAGGCAGCAGTAATTGCTGAGTTTAGCAAGAGGATCCTCCTTACTGACACGTCTGAGCTTTCTCTTCAACTCCACCCTGTTCTTAAAATTAGGGTCTAGGTGAGTTACTGGCATATTCATATACAGGCACATGAGTAAACCGTCTCTACTGAAGTCATGTCAGAACAGTCCACTCATAACTGCTCAAATAGCGCCATGAAACCTTGGTCAAAGTGCGCTTTACAAATAGGTTATAACATAACATAACATTCATGAGGAATGGGACGGCAAAATGATCAGACCAGGAGATTGGAATGGGATCATTCACCTCTATCAAAGGATCATTAGAAAATATCCCATCAAAAATGTGTCCTGCAGTATGCGTTTGGCTCCTCACCAGCTGAGGGAATCCATAATTTCCGAGAAAGCCTGCATTTCAGGGCACAGCGTTTTCTCCAAATGGAAATTAAAGTGACCCAAAAGCGTTAGATTTGATCTAGCCAGATAGGGCTCCATTGGATTACTGAAATTCTGAGTGAACAATGATCTGGGTCTGGGAGGCCGATAGGTAACAAGTCCAACAAAATTTCGGTGGGTAGGACCTTCAAGGAGAAATAGAGGGCCTTGTAGGGATCCGAGGGAGAAGTGAGGGACTTGGTGAAGCACGAATAGATGTCTTTGTACATATCTCCTAAACCCCCCCTACCCTTCCTTCCCTTACGAGTCTAGACAGAACATACCCGGTGGGAGTGGCCTCCACTAAATCTGGGCCTGAGCAGTCTCTAGACCAGGTTTCAGTAATGAAGACTCAATCGGGCTTTCGCAGGGACACAAAGTCATTAAATTCTGTAGTGTGTTTGATCAGGGATCTAGTATTAAGCAGGTATCCCTTAAAGGAATGTTTTTAAAACAAGGGATGGGACTGACAGCTATCCTCAAGGGAATTGCTGGCTGCACCCAGCAAGATGGCTGTCTCACAGTTGGCACACTCATACCTCTGACAACCAGCTGGGGGTTCAAAGTTCAAAGGTCTACAATACGAGCCCTCCTGTGATTGAAGCTACAGGAGCAGTTCCCTGGAGTAAACCAGGAGCTTACTAGAGTTAGAAATAAGTTGGCCAGAATCTCTGGCACAAGGTGCAAACTTTTTGCAGACGTGCTTGCCATTGGCAAGCCTTCATCACGCCGGCGGTGTGCCCGCTGCGTGAATCCATTGCGGGTCCAGCCCGGCATCCGATTAAATTGCTGGGACCGGGAGAAGCTAGAGCGCCGCCCGTAGAGCTGCCGCAGGAAGTGGAGGGGAGGAGAAAAAGTGAAAGACTCACTTCTCTCCACACAATAGGCAAGCCGTGGTGGACTGGGGAAGGAGCCCAAAACCCTCTGCAACCCCCAAACAAGTGAGCAGCAGTAAAAGATTCCCCAATAAAATGCGGTAAGAGTCAAGAATCAATAACATTTTAAGAACATTCCCCACAAAGCACACAGTACATTTCTTAAAAACCTTTACATGTGTGCCTTATAAAACCGTGGTCTCAAGTGACTAGTCAGTAAAAGGATCTAGGATTGGTGGAGCCCAGGATTCAGTATTATTATAGCAATAAGAACTTGTTATTAGGCAGATCATTCTTTGACCTCCCAGACCCCTTCCCCTGGGCCCCGCACCCAACACCCTAGCCTCAGGGGACTCCCTCGTAGAATGGGGAGAACTCTTTGGCCACCTCGCAACCCAGAGCCAGTGGTCTTCTCTGCCACTGAGGGCCTGATTCAGAGTGTGGCACAGAGTAGTACTCCATCGCAAACGCAGCAGAGTACCCTGCCTGCTAAGCCCTCCTGCCTTATTTAGAGTCCGGCAGACCATCAGCTTTCTGTTAGCGGAGCTCTATTGGCTCCATCTACAGAAAACCTTCTGTGATGGAGAAGGGTCTCTTAGAGGAAGGATTTTACACACCTACCCTCTTCAGGGTTAATTTTGTAATGTCTTTTTAGGTCGAGCCTAGCGCAGCACGCATGCACTGCTCAATGGGAGACTTCTTGTGAGCACTACAAATTTCTCCGTGTGGGTGTGACTCCGCCCACACATTTGATTGGCCTTTGCGTGTAGCTTTTAATAAAGAAAGCACGCAAATAGCCAAAGGCGGTGCATGTTCCAATGCGGCGCGCAGGGTGCAGCCGCATTCCTTGTTGCATCGTGGATCAGGTTATTAAATAAACACGGCGCTTTCACTTTCCCGGCTGCACTTGTGTTTTTTCTTCTCTGCTCATGTGGCGGGAATGTGGTGTTTTTGCGCTTTTGGGGTGAAACACGCTTGACGCTCAGCTGACAGAAGGTAGCGTGTTATGAGTCTGTAAACAAATTTTGTTGGATACCGCCCGCCTTTTAACTACACGTCGCTTTCATTTTCACCAATGCGGTTTTTATTATTATTTTGATTTGTAGGCAGTGCGCCTTTTAACTACAAGCCTGCTTTCATTTTAAAATCCTGGGTTTCATTATTTTAATTTCGAGGCCGCGTGCCTTTTAACCACAAGCCCACTTGTTTGTATCATACACCCGCTATTCTAAGTAGGGACTGCTGGAACCAGTCAACACAGATGCAAAGAAAGTGCATTAGGCCCTAGCAATCCAATCTACATAGGACAATTTGATTTCTGAATGTCTCTTTGAGCTTCCCCCTCGCCCCCTGACCCCTCAGAATCCAGGACCTCCCGTGTTGATTTAAAAACAGCATTTTCAACCTTCAAAGTGTCCTGTTGCGATAGGAATGACACTGCGCCACAGGATTCTGCCGCTGTCGCAGGCATTCTCGCACGTCACATCCGCTCCTTTGAAGGCGGAATATCTTCTCTGGAACCGTCACAACTAGAGCTTTCAAGCTGCTCGCATGGCCAGTGCAGCAGGACAAACGCACATTCACTGCCTTCTGTTTCCCTGGCATCGGACCCGCCGGCAAAACTGCTCCGGACTCAAACCCCCCTCTTAACAGTATAATTTGCCTCATCTAATTCCCTTTGTCACATGTCATACCAATAAAGAACCTGGCTGGCGTTCTAACACTCATCGAAACCAACTTAAAGGGGCACAATTTCAGACCACATGGAAATATACAAAACATTGAAGTGTAAGAAAAAAAACAAGTTCGAAAAATACACTCTGCTTTCAAGGACGACTTATATATGCCCGAAAACTACTAGCACATGCCAAAAAATAATCCATTGCCCAGTAGAGATGCCCAGGGCAGCATGCATGCTGCAGGAAATAGAAATATGAAACCACTTGAATTAAAAGAAGTAAATGCATACCAGCAATCTGAAACTTTTGTGATTCTGGCATGTCCGAATCACAGCTACGGCTAAATTGAGGCACTGCATTTACAAAGTAAATAAAAAGCAGAAGCTTTACATACATACACAGATTGAAATAATGACATACGCTGACATACAGGAATCTTTGCACACAGACCTACAACTTGCAGGTCCCTTACTGTACACTGATAAAAAGATAACAGGATTTATGTACAAGTTGCAATAAACACACAAACTGATGTACATAAGCCAAATAAACAGAGCCTCATACACAGTGACGTGTATCCATGCACACATGACCGATAAACATTATAAGTTGCTTTCACGTAGCACTAAATGCCACATGTCAGACTTTTCTAAGTTCTATAAATAACAGGTGTTACTAATAGCGAATATATGGTATACAATGTTCCCCTTGGAAGGATGGAAGGGTCAATCTGCCATGCCAAGACTCCACCTTAAAGTCTCCACAACACCACATTTGCCAGTTGTGAATGTTCAGCTCACTGAGCTATCCTTTTTGCAATAAAGGGCCACGCATGCAGAGGTCCGACATACAGGCAAAGAACAAGAGCCAAGGGAAACCCTAAACACTGGGAACCAGGGTAATCTAGCATAAGCAGAAACAACGGTTCCTGTGGGAAATTGTACCAATTTGTAATAATGTTTATGTGCAAAATTGCAATAGGCTAGGTTAAGTTGGTGCTGATAGGAGAGGAATTTATATACACCACATTTGCTAGTTGTCACAATCAATATTTATATATAAAGAAAATATATACATTTTCAAAAAGCAAAGCAATAGTGCGTAGTGTTCCCAGGGAACATGGAACCTCAAAAATTGGTGACATATTTGTGATGTGCACAAATCGTTTCCAATATTTCATAAAGTCGACCATATTCAATTATACAGAACAGAGGCAGCATCTTTGTACAATAAAAAGGCGCTGGTTAATGGTTTGCTTTAGTTTTTGTCAACGACGTTTCAACCCTATCTGCAGTAAAGGGTCTCTTCAGGACCTAAAGATGTAGCGATATCTTAGGCAGTAGTTGCGCGGCCGCGTGTTGTGTGTGTCACAAGGTAGTGAGAGGAAAAGAAGGATGTACTCACATGGGACCCAGCCGGGCACCCACTGTGAGGGAAGGGGGTCTGCAACAAGGATGCCACAGTTGATGAATCTAAGGATGTGTGGGAAGTATTTCAAGGAGTACAGTGATCCGTGCAGTCCTGGTGGATCTCGGGAATGGGATGGAAGGCACAGGGAGTGCAGTTGCTTCAACTTGCGGTAAAATGACTAATTTTCAAATGACTGAATAATACAGTCTTGCCGGCCCGTTTTCCTTTGGAACAGTGTTCACCGAGATTCTGGTGCGCGTGCAGCCACTACACCCACATGTAGAGCCACGTCTGTCTGTCTACACTGGCCGATTTACCTGAAAAATAAAAATAAACATCCAGAAGGCACATAGTGGGTCCACATTGGAGTTATAACGGACGAACCTACGTACATAGGGCAGTTGAGTTGCTTCGGAAATTTAAGCTTATTCATTAGGCCCTCTGCAAAGGAAATCTCGTTGGATGTGAGGACTGATGTGTAGAGTATCAACGTCAGTTGAATCTGGGGCTCACATCGGTAGAATCACGGGGTGATGGAACACTTCAGCCTCCACACCTGTTCAATGTTTACCTTCTAGGAATGACTTGCGCCTCGACCAGAAGGTTGTCAGTGTGTTGTACATTAGAACAAAGAACAAGCAAGAACATGTAGCAGGTAAACTGTCAAACAAGAGCCATAAAAATGTAACAGCAGTATCTCCAAAAGGATGAAGCGAAACCCATCAGAGATTAGCACATTTTGATTAATGAAACCTTGGTGGAAGTTGTTTAGGTAAACTCTCTGTGGTATAACAGAAATGATTCCAGGTGTACCAAGTACAGACTATCCAGTCATTGACTTTCAAATGAATATCGGGTGTGAAAATCTAATAGGTCTAATTTCAGCAAACAGATGTTCACACACCCACACAACTACTCACACACTCTTGGAGCCACTCACACCACCCACTCACAGACCCACAAAACTACTACCACGCCCACTCACAGACCCATACAGATACTCACACACGCACTTGCACATCCACTCTATATCCAAATGAAAGGTTGTCCCAAAAAGAGCGGAGCAGTCTTGGTGATTTTACCCTGAACATTGACCCACTGAGGTAATTTTATTAAGTGTATGCAGAAAAACGAGACCTGCTCGGAGAGCAATACCTACCGTTAAAACTTCAGGAACCATAAGGCTAAGTGGGCCACACCCACGGAGGCGATGAAACACTTGATAAAGAGGGAAATAAAGAGTGTCTCACTGTGACAACACGCCATTGAAAAAGGGAGACTTATACCCGAAACGCGTCTGGCATCATTCCTGGTGTTCCGGTTTCATTGTGAAGGCTGCTGCTGCAAGTAAATTCATGAAAGAGAAAAATTACCTGTGTTGGCTCTCTGTTTGGGACAACCTTTCATTTGGATGTGTACATATACATATATTGTTGCTGTGGGAATCTTTGTTTGTAGATATTGTTCCTGTGTGAATGTTTATTTGTAAATATTGCTCCTGTGCATATATATGATGTCAATATTGCTGCTACACAAATGTTTTTATGGAAATGCTGCATGCACTGAGCAGTGTTCATTCCTCTTCTTATTCATCACAATGATGAATGTAAACTGTATTAGGCCCGTTTAAACTATCCATTATCGAAATGCTGTAGCAACTGATTACTTTGTAAAAAAAAGTCTGCCTATGTTAAGCTCTCAGACCCCCGAGAGTCTTGTTCACACTATTCAAAACTGCAGACACACATAAATAAAATTACATATAAAAATCTCTGAGATGAGAAACTTTTATATCCTGCACCATGTCTTGGAAATAACACTGTTTACAACTGTAATGTTGTAGTCTATAAACGTCACAATTTTGACACTTTCTCAAGTGCTGAACTGTTAACTTATTGTACGTGATTTTGCTTTCTTAATACAGGTGTTTGTTTGAGAAAAGAAGAGGAACCATTTTCAAATTTTATTGATCATTCTGGGCACGAAGTCAAAAAAGGCAGCAGGGACATCACCTCAGGTGCGTTACTAATGGCTCTGTGATTTCTCAGTGCTGGTATTGGATTAGCGTAGACCATCCTCTTGAAATAGATTGGATGACAAGAGACATTTGTGTGGTGTGAAGTAGGATGAGGAGAGGCCTCTTCTTGGCCGAGGGTAAGCCGGACGGAGACCACCTCGGAATACAAGGGAGGATGATGAGCAACCTTCTTCTTGACTTGGTTGGGTAATGAGAGGTTGCTTCATGGTTGGTGTTTGAATGGGGGTGGATTTGTCCTTATCTGGGGATGGATAAGGAGAGATTTCACCGTGATTAACCCTGGGCGTAGTTCGCGTAGTAGCATCACACATAGCTACTCGAACTGCTTAGTGCACCGAGCAAAATGCTGTTCGCACTGATTGCAGTGCCTGATGCTTGTCCGCACTGTGCAATCAGTGCAAACCGCATCTTGCACAGTGCAAGCAGTCGTTTTTTGCCGCTCTAGTAGATTTTTACTTGAGCGGCAGCTTTCTCAACGCAGACTGGTAGTTTCTCATTGCGAGCGGTCGCGAGCATACGCAACCACTCACAATGAGAAACCTGACCTCCCTGCGTTGAGAATCTCGCAGGGAGGTTTATTTTCCATGCTCGCGATTGGCAACTTGATGTTGCTGATCGAGAGCGAGGAAAAAGTCTTGCCGGGATGTCATTTTTGTCGCTCGCGGCCGCCAACTTGACGTTGAGGAACGCGAGCAAGCAAATAATTACAGCTACGCGTGTTTGCACTGTGCTTCGTGCAATTCGCAAAGTAGCGCAGTACTTCACACAGGGTTAACTGTGATCTGGAACCTGAGATAGGATGAAGAGAGACATTGCCATGATCTAGGATTCACGATTGGATAAGGAGAGACCATGCCATGATTAATGCTGGGCGTAGTGGGCGTAGTGGGGCTTCGCGGAGCTACGTGAAGTGGGCGAGAAACTACGCCCACCTCCGCACTCCGCGTAGCCCCACTACGCACCGCAGGCCTCCCGCCCTCCCTAAATACTTTAATTTAAATGTTAGAAAGAATTAAAAGGCACTTACCTTGCCCGCCGCTGCCCGCTGCGTCTCCGGGGCTCCCTCTCTTCATCGCCGTCGTCTTGGGTACTAATGCGCATGCGCGGGCGGCCACGTATGCGCATTTCTCGTGAAGAGACCACACCATAATCTAAGATAAGATGAGAAGAGGCCACACCATATTCTAAGATAAGATGAGAAGAGACACAACCAAGATCTAACATAAAATGAGGAAAGATCTCACCATGATCTGGAACAAGATGAGGAGAGACCTTGCCGTGATCTGAGAGATGATGATGGGAAACCTCACCGTTATGTAGGATAGGATAAAGCGAGACTGTGCCATGAACTTGGATCCTAGACTGCATGAGAGACTTTACCGTAATATGGGATTTGATTGAGGCGAGACCTTGCTGTGTTCTTGGATCTGAGATATGATGAGGAGCGACCTTGTCATGATCTGGGATGTAATGAAGAGAGACCTTGCCATTATCTAAGATAGTATTAGGGGCCTCCTCACCATGATCTGGGTTAGGATGAAGAGATACCATGTCATGATCTGGGGTCTTGGACAGAATGAGAAGAGGTCTTACTGGGATCTCGAAACTAAGATAGGATGAGGAGAGACCTCCCCATGATATGGGATGGGTTGGGAGAGACCTCCCCATGATATGGGATGGGTTGGGAGAGACCTCCCCATGATATGCTTCTCCTGTAACGCATGTGCAGTCAGTTAGTGATCGCTTCTCAGCAGGTGACTGACATTTCAGTGCTTGCATTGCTTGGGTTCAGATAGGAAATGAGATCTCCTGAGACGCGATGTTTGAGACACCTTTGAACTATTTTACTGCTAGAAGGGGACAAAGAAGAGCCTTTGCTTTGTGGTCCTCCGCTCTTGGAAGCTGCCTTTCTGTTGGTGAAATATTACATTTTCATAAGTTCCTTTACTTAGATAGCACTTTGATGGACACTAGAGATGCTTATTCGATTTAATATTTACTTCTTTGCCACTGCTTGAAAAGCTCCTATGTCATTAAGATATGTGACTCTCTGATCAGCCTTAACTGCTTCCTACCTTACTTCCCACCTTACTTCCCACCATCCCCGCGGGTTCCTTGTAAGTGCCCAAAAGCAGGCTTGTTTTAGCTATATATAACGTCTAATAAATGCATATTATTTTTAGCCCCTACATCGTAAGAAGACTGCTGATGGGTCTGGGACAGCCAGCTGGTGGTTCACGTAAAATGTAAATTCTTATAAATAAAGTTTTGTTTTCCCTATAATGTAAGAACGCATGTGATTGGTGTGATTAAGGGAATGAATATATCTCTGACTGTAACCTCAGAAACAGCCTTTTTAGTATTTTCACATGCCGTGGAATGTTGTATAACCAGTATATTTACGTTGTAACATATTTTAATGTGTTCACTTATATTACAGGAAATGAGCTAGATTCATCCTCTATAAAATGTGAAGCTAAGACATACTCCATCAGGAACCAGGAAGCTAAGAGAGAGGAGATTTACTCCATCAAGCACCAGAATGCTAACAGAGACGCGATCTACTCTGTCGTGCATCAGGACATTGAAAGAGACGCAATCTACTGCATTGAGCTCGAGGACTCTGAACGGGAGGAAAGCCTGTACAATTCCTCAGGTGAGTAAACTGTACTTCGCTTCTTGAAATCAGAAGTGACACATTTACAATAATTTGCTTCGCAGGCTTAAGGAATGAAAGGATCTATGTTTTTTCTGGTATCTTTGTACGCACTCAAGTCATCCTCTCTTCCCTTTGCTTAGCTGCAACTTCTCTGATTAACGTCACATATTTCCATGATCAAGAGGATCCCGTGCCCTCGCTCTTGTTTCTTTGCATGGGCAGTGTTGTGGAGGCTACCAAACTAACCCTCCCTCAGTGCCAGCCCCCTGACTCAGACTCAAGACCCGGAATGCGTAAATAAAGTGCCATTAATCCGAATTTTTAGGTCTCACTTAGCTTTGCAGTACATGCGCTGCTCGCTCGGCGAGAGATAATGTGGATGAGGGGTTTTCAGAAGGGGACTCGAAGCCCCGCTCTTCATTTTCATTGGCTTGCGTCATCGTTTATGCTAAACGGTCGCCTGCCATTGGAAATGGGGTATTTTTGTTGCCACCCTTTCGTCCGGCCCATCCAGCCTGGCTCATCTGCTTTGCGGCTGTCGCATAGCGATGTCTTATCTTTAGGAGGACATCTGTTTTCACTCAGCCACATGTTTATTTTTGCATCGCGCTTTCACTTAACCCCTTCGATGCTCATGACGAGCTCAGCTCGTCATGAGGCACAGTGGAGCTGTGCTGATGACGAGCTGAGCTCGTCATGAACAATGGAAATGAGCCTCATGCAGCACAGGAGGGGAAAATGCACAGCAGCGATGTGGTTAAAGTGAAAGTGAAGGCGCAATGCAAATATAAACAAGTGGCTGAGTGAAAACAGATGGCGAGCGCTTGTTGCCTCCAGTCCGTACTTCCAGCGGGTAGAGGCAGAACAGTGGGAATCGGCACGCTTTTGCCTCAGGCAAACACCTGGAGGGCAGGCTCGGTAAGGGGGCCCAGTAACAGGAGACCCCCGGAGACTTTCCACTTGTTACTGTGAGGATACGGCCCAGCGGCACAGGGCACGCCCAAGTCTACATTCACCTCTTCCAGGAAAAGAAATGGACTCGGGACTTCGGGCTTGAAACTAGAACACCAGCTTTTATTCTACTAACCCGGGTTAGGACAGTCCCCTGGAATACACAAAACTGATCTGCTGAGACTGCCACTTCAATCCGTGGTGTACACTCTCTTATACCCAAAGCTCTGCCTCTCCCGCCTTTGATGTCCGGGCAAAAGAGTCTTTGAAACAGGATGGAGGAAGCAACAACTGTTTGAAGTCGTCGTATTCCCAGGCCGTAAAGAGCTATATTCCGCTGTTCTCAAGGAGGAGGTTTTAAGTCCGCACAGGAAGGGTGTTTGATGATCCTGTTCATAGCTTTCAGCTGTTGTCGAAGGCAGATGTGTGTACCCGAGAGCAGAGTGTGGGAAACAGTTCAGGGCCACCTTCCCGGGTCGGCTCGGTGGCAAATGTCATGGAGGGGGTTCTTGTGTGTACAGCTGTGCCTGAGGTGGGGAGGATGCAGAATCGGCAGGATTTGTACATTCAAGGGCAATGTTTGTGAAAACTTTTCAAGATGGCGGCATGATAGTCATGTTAGCAATTTTCCACAGTCCTTCAGTCCTTCCTTTTGCCATTGAATGGCAAACCCTAGAGGCGTATCTGCATGAGTTCATGGATCTCTTGTTGTTGTTGTTGTTTCTTTTCTTTTCGCTTGTGATTGTTGACCGGTGTGGGGGTTAGACACACGGTAGAGATTCCACAGAGTGCTGGCCCACACTGCATACAGAGGCAGCATGAGAGTAGAGCAACGAGGATGGCTCCGATAACAGTCATTATTCTCCAGCCCCAGCTTGTGATCAGCCCCCATACCCAGCCAGTTAAGGACCAACTTCTGTCTTCTGTGTGGATGGATTCAGTGATTTTATGCAGTCTCTGAATGGCCTGGTACACTGTTGGCGCGGTGTCTGGAATATATACACGGTACAAAAGGGGGTGGTGATGGACAGAGAATCTGAATCAATCAAACACTCACTCCCAGTCAAAAGATCTAGGTTTAATCCATCACCGTTCTTTAGCCAACTCTGCCACCCCAGTTCAGACATGGCTATATGCAAATCAGTCTGACCCTGTGCCTCATGGGAACAGTCCAGCCCGAACTGCCAAGCCATGTCTTCCCTGGACCGGAAACAAGCTTCCGAGGACCGGATGATGTCTAGGACCATGCGGTGCTGATGCGTCATGAGGCGGTCCGCTTGGACCTCTGCTGTGATATTGCTGTTTTGTTGAGAAAGGAATGAGTCCCTTGAAGAAGTCGCCTGCTATTTGGCCAGTAGTGCTTTCGGAGTTCAGAGTGTCTCTTCTCTTTCGTGTTTTGAATCCCACCTGATGGTGGGTAGCTGTGGCGGTATACGTTGGTGGGAGGAGGAAGGCAATGTAACAAGTCCCTCTGAAGTTGGCTGGGAGCCAAGTATGCGCTTTGTCACCGCAGACAAAGTAGGTGCCTTGAGCTGCCACCAGTGGCGGAGATGCGGCTTCAGAGAAGGCATATGTGTTGTCGCATATGCTGGTGCCCAGTTGGGTTTTGCTGTTTCCGCCTTTTCCTTGGAGGCATAGATTTCCTTTATGTGGCACAACCCAGACATCCGGTGGTGGCTTTCTGTTAGGTTCTCTTTCTTTGAAGCTGGCCACATAGTAGGTCAAGTTCCATCGTTCATATTTTTCGTTTTCGTCTGGAGTTCCGGTGTTATTGTTTTTGAGATAGTCCATCATTGCCATGACTCTGTTTATTATTGCTCTTCTCTGAGGCCCAAACGGAGTGTCAGGGGCCTGGATTGGAGTGCTCAGATATGCACCGGCGAATATGTTGTAGAGGGCCCATGTGGACCCGTTTTCTGAGAATGGCAGGGGAAGGAAGGGCGTTCCCCGTTTGGTGGAATGCGGTATCAAGCCGCACACCCAGTGGTTGGTAACGTTCATGACGAGCTGGTGTTGGTGTAACATTTGGAGGAATGTGTTGTTCACATATTCTCGTCTGTGGCCCTCATGTGGTGGCATTGTGGCATGCTCATGTTCTGACAGATCTTTGGGTACTGGTTTTGGCAGAATGTCATGTAGTACCCATCCGTTGGCAGTCAGTGCCATACAGACGACCAGTAGCAAGCCCAGACATACAGTGAACCTCCCATGTAGCACCTTACAGTACTTTTCCTTTTTCTTCTCTCGCTGTTCTGTTACTTGTGCTTCGTTGTTTCCGTTCATCCTGTATCTGAGTCGTGACTGAGTACGATCGCCTCAGTGGTCAGGTCAGCGATGTCAGGCACTTGTTAGAGGACGACACGTAGTATGTCCCACTGTATTTTCTTGGCTATAAGTTGTATTTTTCTTTGCCTGGGGTGGTGTGATCATCGAACAATTGTTTGTTTCTTGTGTGAGGAGGTATGGCCTCAAATAGTGTATTGTCCGTTTCTCTTTGCGTCTCTGTGTCCTTTGGTTATGTGTCACTGAAGGGTATGGGTCCTGGAGCTGTCTCGTTGTCTTGGTCAGGCAAGTCGTTATTCCCCCATTTGACCATGGGGCAATGGCAGAGGTACACGCCTACAATGGGTTGCGTGGATCCAATTCTTTCGACCCTCGACCTTGACAGCGGTCCTCGTAGCCAGTAGCACCTGCTGCGGTTCTTTCCAGCGGGGCTCGAGGCTCTTCTTCCTCTGGAAGTTCCGGGTCGGCACCCAATCGCCCGCCGTATGATGTGTCCTTCAGGAATCTGGGGAAGGACGTATTTTACCTGTGTATGGATAGACCAAAAACTGTCAGTGAGCTGTTTCGGGTATTTATTTATTTAGTGTGTTTTATATAGCGCACAGCTACCCCAACAGGGTGTCCCGGCGATCCTGTGCATTCTTAAGCTGAACTAGAATTTTTAGAGAGGGGATTAACAGAAGAGGAAAGTTTTTAAGGCTTTCCGAAAGGGGAGTTCTTCCTGGATCATCCGGATGGAAATTGGTAGCTTGTTCCAGAGGGCAGAGGCACATACTTGAAAGGTTTTTCCGCCAGAGCGGGTTTTTTTAATTCTGGGAGTAGTGAGAAGATTTTTTGAGGAAGAGCGAAGAAGCCTGGTATTGCTGTAGGGGGAGAGGCATGTGGAAAGATAAGGAGAGCCCTTTCCCCTTACTGCACGATGGGCCAGTACTAGTGCTTTAAATTCTGCCCTTTTTTGTATGGGCAGCCAATGTAGTCTACGGCCGTGGGGCGAGATGTGCTCACGTAAGGGGATGCCACTCACCAACCGTACTGCAGCGTTCTGGACTGTCTGGAGTGGATGGCAAAGACCTGCTGTCAGTCCAGTGTATAGGCCATTGGCGTAGTCCAGATGGGAGGTAATCAGTGCTTGGACTATAGTCTTCCTGGTGTTGTTGGGTAAGAAGTTTTATTTATTTTCTTTTCTTTTTATTTTCAAAGTTTTATATAGCGTGGACAAGATCTTTGCAGATATCGGAGCGCTTCACAGTAAACACGGGGTAAGGGAAACAAGCGGGAGAATTAAGCACACTTGTGGGTACAAGATAGTAATGGGTAGTGGGTGGGTAGCAAACTAGGATGGTAACCAGATAAACAACTTGTGAACGAATAGACAATAAGATAGACCGGCAAAAGCAAACTTTTGGGTACAGGATAGTAGCGGGTATTAGGTGTCTAACAAACTAGAGTCAAAATCTGATAAACAATTTCGTACAATAGACAATCAGAATAAGCAATAATACAAAGTCTGTGCACAGTCTTCGGTACAACCAAAAAAGTGTTCAAGTGCAACTAGCCATAAGGATGGCTTTTGCTTCTTTCTTAAAGAGTGCAGTGGAGGAGATAACCTGGTTTCGGGAGGGAGGGCATTCCAAATCCTGGGTGCCATTCCTGAGAAGGAGTGCTTGTAAGTTTTTTCCTTCCGAAATCTTCGAGGTTTCAGGAGGAGATTCTTTGTGCTTCTGTTTCTCGAGCCTCCTGATAAAGTCAGCTTTTGAGTGAGGTAGCTGGGAGACTTGTGGTGTATAGCCATGTGTGTCATACAGGCAATTTTCAGCTGTATTCTGGCTTCAAAAGGGAGCCAGTTCAGGGATTTTAAGTCAGGGGAAATATGCGAGTGTTTCCTAGAACCAGTGATAAGTCTCGCTGCAGCGTTCAAGGAGGCTCTTAGGGGTGCTGTTGTTGATAGGGGGAGACCGCTGAGAGCCACGATTCCGTAGTCTATGCGTGGGATGACTAGGGCTTGAACTGCAGTTTGGAAGTCCTTAGCTGGGAGGAAGGGTTTAAGTTTCCTCAGAGTGTTGATTTGGAAGTTAGCTCCCCTAGTTGCTTTGTTGATATGCTGCTGCATGTTGAGGTTGGCGTCAAGAGTGATGCCTAATGATTTCACGGAGTCCACGATGGTGGGTTGGACATTGAATGCAGTTAGGTGCTTAAGCCAGGTTTGAGTGGTGGAGATTTTCGCCGGAGGTGAGATTAGAAGGAACTCAGTTTTCAGAGCATTTAGTTTGAGATGATTATCGGCCAACCATGATTGGGTGTTTTTGAGCGTAGAGTTCAGAAGTTTGATGTCTTCCGGGATTGTAGTTTGAGGTAGAGTTGAGTGTCTTCGGCGTACATATGAAAGTGTACATTAGATGCTTGGAGCAAGGTGGTGAGTGGTTCCATGACTAGGTTGAACATAGTGGGGGATAGTGAAGATCCTTGAGGGACGCCCAATGAGACCGGCACAGCTGGGGATAGCACGTTGTTGACCTTGAACTTCTGAGACCGGTGATGTAGGAAGGAAGTGAACTATTTGAGGACAGTTCCCGATAGACCCATTCTGGTGTTTAGCAGCTCAAGTAGGTTCTCATGTTTGACGGTGTCAAATGCTGAGGAGAGATCAAGTAGGATGAGGAGGCAGGAGTCATTGCGGTCTAGGATTTGGAGGGAGTCGTCAATTATCGGTGTCATGGCCGTTTCCGTACTGTGTCCGGAGAAGCCCTGGTTTGGTTCGAGTCTTTTTTATCGGACAGAACCTTCCAGGTCTTTGACGGCACATCCGTATCATCAAGTAGGCCTTTAGGGTGCGGAGTTCCGCAGGGCTCATCCTTGAGCCCTACGCTCTTCAACGCATACATGAGGCCGCTGGCTGGGATTGTTCGTCCGCATGGTGTCAGTATCATCTCCTATGCGGACGACACCCAGCTGGTGGTCTCCCTTGCACAGAAAAGCGGTCTCCAACCTCCGCCCAATCTAGCGGCCTGCCTGGAAGATGTAAAGAGCTGGATGATGAGCTCATGTCTGAAGCTCAATGATGACAAAACTGAGCTCATGCTCCTGGGCCCGGCGGCCCCTTCCACCTTGGAGCTGATATGGCCCATAAGCATGGGTACGGCCCCACCCCCCAGAGACAATATCAAAAGTCTGGGAGTATGGCTCGATAAATCGCTGAGCCTTAATACACAGGCCACCAAAGTGTCGGCCATCTGTTTCGGCCTTCTTAGGGTGATCAAAAAAATTCTTCCCCTTCTCCCTTTCGAGGCCAGACAAATAATCATACAGGGCCTTGTCCAATCCCGTCTGGATTTTAATAATGCCCTCTATCTTGGAGCACCAGACTACACCCTGGGGAAACTTCAGCGCACTCAAAATTGTGCTGCCTGTGCGCTATTGGGAGTCCCCCGGAGGACATCAATAAAAACTGGCCTAAGAACTTTACACTGGCTACCTGTTAGGGACAGAGTGAAGTTTAAAGCTCTATGCATTGCCCACCAGACTTTCTGGAAAATGGGCCCAGAAATCAACCGCTCCTTGATCTCTCCATATCTGCCCAACAAGGCATTTCGCTCCTCAACCGCATCACTAGCCAAAATTCCTAGAATCTTTAGAGCCAGAGCAGGAGGACGTTCGTTCTCGTACAATGTGTCTAAGCTGTGGAACACCCTCCCCTTGCAGCTGCGAGATAATTCCAATTTAACTAGCTTCCGTAAACAGCTCAAAACCTTCCTGTTCAATAAGTAGCAACCTCCTGAGGGTATCTTCTGTTTTTTAGCGCCTGGACGCCTCAGGGCAACTGCAGCGCTCTACAAATCCCATTTTCATTTCATTTCATTTCACTGTGTTTTGCTCGGAAACCTGATTGATGTGGGTTGAGGAGGTCAAACTGATCGATGTGTTTAGTCAGTTGGAGTTGAACGCATTTTTCCAGCAGTTTGGCCAGGGTGGGGATTTTGGTGGCATTAAGGTCAGCAGGGTTAGCTGTGGGTTTCTTGAGTATAGGCGTGACTTGCCCCACCTTGAGGGAGTCAGGGCTGAGACCTTGTTGAAGGGAACAGTTAATGATTTTAGTCCATAGTGGGAGGAGCAGGGGGGTGCAGTCTTTTACAGCATTCGCAGGTAAAGGGTCAGTGAGGTGATTAGAGGGTTTCAAGGTGCCCAGCAGTTTGTTAATTGATTCTTCTGAGTAGGTGTCGAAGGATGACCATGTCGCATTGTTTTTAGGTTGAGTGGAAGTTATGCCGATGGGATTGGAGTAACGGCTTACATCATTGAGGAGATCGCTTCTTATAGTATGGGTCTTTGTCTTAAAGAAAGCAGAGAATTCTTCACAGGTTGGTATATCGCTTGAGGTGAGGTTTGAATGTAGAGGTTGTTCCTTGGTTTGAGTTTTGACTAGTTCAAACAATTTTCTTGGTCTATTTTTTGCCTGATCGAGCTGGAGGCTGAAGAAGGCTGATTTTGAGCGCTTGATTTTCCTAAAATAGGCATTTCTCTTCATCTTAAGAGTTTTAAGGTGCAGTGCTGATGGGTCGGATCTCCAGGTGCGCTCAGCCATTCGCATGGCACGCCTGTCTTCATTGAGTCTGCCATCATACCATGGGTTTGAGTTCTTGGTGGAGACTTTTCAGCTGCAGGGGGGCGACTTTGTTGATTATTGAAGTCATAGAGTTGAGGTAGAGGTCGGTCAGAGATTGGACGTCTGATGCGCCGGTGGGGGGGAAGGAGGAGACTGCAGCTGTGTGAAGGCAAGGAGTTGGGGATGAGTTTCTTGAGGTCCCTTTTCCAGATCTTGGATTTGATAGGTTGAGCCGGATTAAGTTTGACTTTTTCGTTGATGTAGAATGTGATAATGTGGTGGTCTGACCAATCGCAGGGTTGGATTGACCCCAGTTGGGTAGAGTCTTCTTTGGCGATGATAAGGTCAAGGATAGAGCCTTTGTCATGTGTCGGGCTGTTGCAGATTTGGGTGAGGTCAAGCGCATTAACCCTTTCGATGCTGATGACGAGCTCAGCTCGTCATGATGCACAGTTGAGCTGTGCTGATGACGAGCTGAGCTCGTCATGAACAATGGGAATAAATGAGTGCCAGCACAGGGGGGGAAAACACCTAGCAGCCAAGGTGTTAAGGAAAGTTTTAAGACTATTCACCACTGCGTCTTTCTCGTCGTTCCAGTGGAGATTGAAGTCACCCAGGTAGATTTGTGTGTTCTGTCGTCCGGAATTGGCGGAGATCTTGTCCATGAGATGTTGGGTGAAGGTGAGGTTGTCCCCGGGCGGGTGGTAAAAGACATGTAGAGAGCATACAGGTTTGCCCTCACTGTTGACGTCGAGGCAGATTAGTTCACAGGAGGTGAGGGAAGGGGAGGTGCCTTGAGCAACGGAAAGGTTGCTCCTAAAAATGCATGTGATTCCCCCGCCTGTCTTGCCGGACCTGTCGAGTCTACTGATGTGGTAGTTGGGGGGGGGGGGGGGGGGGGGGGGGGGGGGGACAAGAATGTCCATTATGGCTGTGGAAGATTCAGATAGCCAGGTTTCCGTTAGAATGGCTAGGTCATGGTCCATTGTTATGATGAGATCTGCGATGTCGGAGGAGTGTCTAGGGGCTGATCTGCAGTTGAGTAGGATACATTTGAGTCTGTGGGTGAAAAGGGTGGTAGAGGGTTCTAGAGAGGGGGGCTTTTCTAAGGGTATCTGGGACGGAGCTTCTGTTGTTTTGAGTGGGGGGCCCTAAGGGGATTTGAGAGAATCGTGGGTATGGAGAGGTGTGTGGTGGAAGTGTGGTTAACAGGAACTGGGCCATATGAGCGGAGGAGGGTGTGAATGTCGTGGACCGAAAGAGGATTGAGGGCGCGGTTGGTGTGGTTGCGCGCCGGGATAACGGGCCAATGTGGGGAGTGTTGAGTGAGAGGGGCAGTGTGGATGCTGTGGGACTTGTTGGACGAGGAAGTGGTGTTTGTTGAGGGGTGTATGAGGAGGAGTTCTTTGATGGTGCGAAGTTCTTCTTTGACTTGGAGGTGGACATAATCATGTCCAGTGTAGGATTGGAGGTGATGTTGGGGTTGAGAGCCGATGGTGGATGATTGTAACTGGAGCTGGAGTGTGGGGCTAGGGGTGCGCTAGTGTTAGTGCAGGGCTTTGCGGTATTGGTAAGTACAATGGTATTCGGCCGGTGAGCGAGTAACTGGGTAATGGGAGTGAGAGGAGTAAGGGGGGGGATTGTGGTATAAGTGAGGGCGTTGGTGGTAGGCGGCGAGGGCGAGTTGGGGAATGAGTGTAGGCTGGGGGAAAGTTGGGGTGCAGGTAAGGTGGTGGGGGCTGAGAGTGGGGGGAGAGAGAGGGGGAGGAGTTATGGTAGGGTGGGTGTTGTGTTCTGAGAGACTGGTTGGGAGAGTGGTGTAGTAGGGTCTAAGAGTGGGGTGGGGGGATAGGGTGGGAGAAGGTCATGTTGCTAGGAGGGGGAGATGAGTTAAGGGGGGTGGGTAATTCTGCGGGGAAAGTAGGAGGTGCGAGGTGGGGGCTAGGGGGGTGGGGGAATGGGGGATGTGAGAGGGGGAGTGATCTACGTCTGTAATTGTGGGGTGTGGAGTAGCTACAATGGGAGGCTGGGGGTGGGGGTGCATGTTGTTCTGATGCTGTGCACGGTTAGGAGGGTCAGATAGGCGATTCGAGGTAGGGGGTGTTGTGTAGTCCAAGGTGCTTGGGTTGGAGGTCTGCCTGTTGGAGATATGTTCTTTGAAGGTGGGGAACAAGTTGTCGAGTAGGTCAAGGTTCTTATCAGTGGATTGGAATAGGATGATCCCATTGTTGTAAATAGTGATGGTAGCTCTGCCTGGGAAGAGTTGGGATGGTGTGCAAGAGAGTGTTAGGCCATGAGCGGATTTCCTGGTGGTGGAGATAGTGAGGAGGGAGAGGAGCGCTTTCCTCCATTGTGCTCTACGTGTGGTGTAGAAGATGATATCGGTGCTCGTGGCTCCATTGATCAGTGAGAAGTAGGAGTCCACGAAAGGGGTTTCAGGGTGGGCCTTCAGTACGTTGTGTTTGAAGCGTTTGGCGTTTTTTTTGGTGAGCTCGGGTGGGTAGTTAATTTTGTATGTGTGCTTGCCGTTGTGTTCGATGTTGGGGGAGGTGGGGTGGGTCGATGAGGGGGGGGATGTGAGGTAGGTGTAGTTGTAGGGTTATATGAATAGGAGTAAATGAAATAAGAATGACGTAAGATAAGAGTAGAATAAAAATTGATGAGGAGGGGTGTGTGAAGGTAGGTGTAAATACAGGGTTATGTGAACAGACATAAATGAGATAAAATACAGTAAAATAGAAATAAAATAAAATAAAAATTGGGACTAACCATCAGTGTGATCTGTGCTGAGGATGACTAGTCTAAGATGGCCGCCACTGTGGAAGACTAGTCAAGATGGCCACCAAATAGGAGAGCATGGAAGAGAAAAGTAGTCCTCTGTAGTGATGAAAGTTTGGAGAGTCTGGCTTCCCTTTCTACTCTGGGGCAGGTCGAATTAGTCCAGCTTCTGGGTTGTTTGGTGGGGAGGAGATAGTCTTATCTCCGTTTTTGGTGGTCCCTGACCCCGTTGTTTTGCAGCCTCGTGGTCATCTGGGGGCAGTGGAGGCATTTTATTACTCCAGTTTATGATCCCAGCCATTTTGGGCAATGGAGAAACCAAAATGAAAATGAAAAATCCGGGAATAAACGGACCAAGGCAAAAACCCTTTTCTATTGAGACCTGAGATCGGGGCCGTCCGTAGATGCACAGCTCAGCAGAGCTCATTCACCTCCAGGAACAGTCGGCAGGTCCGCTCATGAAAGGTGCAGGCAATAGGAGAGGGGATGCGGGGGGGGGTGAGAGGAATGGAAGAGGCAAGGCACGGTCCGCTCCCAGTGCTCCCGGTAACCAGCAGAGGGGCCGAGTCGAGACAGTGCACAGGCGAAGAACCGGGCTGTAGGTCTGGGCAGCAGGCATCCCCGCGATGCAGCGCACACTCACTGGGACCAATGCTGCACTGAGGCTGCCCGATCATGCATGCGGGGCTCACAGGAGACAGCCTGGTTGCCAAGATCGCCAGTGCGGCAGGGCACAGATCGCCGTCGCCGTCCCCACCATCTGGCCGCGAAGCAGTTGATGCTGTGTGCAACCCCAGTCCCAGACGATGCTGTGTGCAACCCCAGTCCCAAGCATGCTGCAGAGACCGTGTGAACTTGTTGTTGGAATGAGAGGTTAGAGTCCCATCTAA
Organism: Lissotriton vulgaris; assembly: GCF_964263255.1. Taxonomy (NCBI): domain Eukaryota; kingdom Metazoa; phylum Chordata; class Amphibia; order Caudata; family Salamandridae; genus Lissotriton; species Lissotriton vulgaris. The sequence continues at coordinate 812,028,091 of NC_141700.1, forward strand.
CGCCTAGATTTTTCACCAATTCTTTAGGCTGGAGAGGGGCACTCAGATCAAGGGGCCACCAGATGTTGGGGTCCAGTGGGGACGGCTTGTGAAAGAATAATCCCTCAGTTTTCCCGGCATTAAGCCAGAGGAAATAGTTTTCCATCCATTGGGCAATGGTACGCAGGCAGTTTTTTAGTGGGTCAAAGGTAGATTGAGTGATGCTGTTGAAAGTAAATCAGAGTTGAATATCATCTGCGTAGGAAGTGGCCTTTATTCCAGTTTGGGCGATGATTTCAGCAAGAGGTGAGAAATAAACATTGAATAGAAGAGGGCTAAGTGAGGAGCCCTGAGGGACTCCCCACCGAATCGGTCGACTGTCCGAGGTGTAGGAAGGGGTGAACACTGCTTGCGTCCGGTTGGACAGGAAGGATGCAATCCATTTTAAGGCCGTACCCTGGATGCCTTTTGATTGGAGGCGGTCCAGGAGGAGGGGGTGGGAGACGGTGTCAAATGCTGCCGACAAGTCAAGCAGCACCAACACCGCTCTTGATCCCTCGTCCATCTTCCAGCGTACGGCATCGGCCATCTCGATTAGTGCTGACACAGTGCTATACCCTGGTCTGAAACCGTGCTGTGACTCATGAAAAGCACCATGTGTTTCTAAAAAGCCTGCTAGTTGTTGCTGTACAAGTTTTTCGAGCACTTTGGCAGGAGCTGGTAAGAGAGAGATAGGCCTGTAGTTGGCGGGTTCACTGGGGTCGGCATTAGCTTTCTTCAATATGGGGACTAACCGAGCATGCTTCCAAGAATCTGGGAAGACACCGGTATGCAGGGAATCATTCCATATCCCATTCAAAATGGGGTTAAGAAGAGTTGCCAAAGATTTGTATTGCTTAGCTGGCCAGGGGTCCAGAGGAGAGCCAGATTTGCATTTTAGGAGTTCTTTTAGGGATTGATCTAAGGCAATCTCTTTAAAGTTGGAAAAAGTACAGTCCGATCCAATAGCGACAGTACTGGTTACATGATTGTCTGGGTTGATATTGCTGGGGAAGGAGTCATATATGGTGGCAATTTTGTTTTCGAAAAAATCAGAAAGACTATTGCATAGTGTCTGAGACACCAGAGGAGGTCGTTTGAGAGCTAAGGGGTCGGTGAAGGTTCTGACTGTATTAAATATTTCCCTGGATGATCCCTGTGTGCGGTTAATTTTTTCTTCCAGAAAAATTCTTTTGTGTTCAATTATTTTTTTCCTGTACTCTTTAAGGGCAGATTTGTATAGGAGCTTGCCGACGGGGGAATAAGTTAATCTTCAGCGTCTCTCAAGGAGCTTACATGCCGATTTGCATTTACGAAGCGCATCAGAGTACCGAGGGGCAGAAGGGGCGGCACGATAGGTTTCTATAGGTAGTCTATCAACATTGGGTATTCTATTTCGGAAAACCTCTTTGGTCTGGGTACTCCCCACACATTGGCGGGTCTACCGAAGACTACCTTGTGTGGCGAGAGTCCGGACCGTGTGTGTGGTGTGGTTCTGGTGGACAGCAAGGCTAGTGGTAGTGCATCAGGCCATGACAATCCGGTGCTTGCACAGATCTTAGATATTTTGAGTTTGAGTTTGAGGGTGCCATTGTATTTTTCCACCAATCCGGCGGATTGCGGATGGTTTGTGGCGTGGAATTTCTGTCTGATGCCTAGACCTGTACGAACGCTCTGTATAACCAGGCCTGTGAAGTGACTTCAGTTGTCACTGCATATCAGGCGGGGTAACCCAAACCTCGGGAAGAATTCTTTCAGGAGGATTTTTGCTATTGTGGTGGCTGTACAGTCTTTTGCAGGGTATGCTTCCACCCACTTACTAATGGAGCAGACCACTACCAACACACATCTTAGGTTGTTCACTCGTTCCATCTCAATGAAGTCCATCTGTAGGGCTTCGAATGGGAAGGAAGGAGGAGCGAAATTGCCAGGAGGTGTGGGAGTTCTTTTGCCGGGATTGTGCGTGAGGCATACCATACAGGTCTTTACTAGGTGTGTGGCTGTTTTGGCAATGTTTTCGTTGGCCCAGGTTGGTGTTAGGAGTCTGCATATTCCTTTTGCACTGATATGTGCAGGTCCGTGGGCCATTAATACTACTGGAAGGACGTAGGCGTCTGGGAGCATCCATCTCTGATGCTCCGAGAGGTCTGTCCAACATCCCTTGTCGTCTAATTGGGCGGTCTTGTCAGTCCATGCTGCTTTCTCTGTCGCTTCTGCCTGTATTTCTTTTACACTGTCTATTGAATCTTCGATCATTCCCCCCTCGGGGACCCATCTGGCCGGGCCTGACACATACATTCTATCTACCGTTTGCTGTGCTGTCTCCCTGGCTGTCTGGTCAGCGAAGGCATTCCCTCGTCCTATGTCGTCTGTGATTCGCTTATGTGCACTGCATTTCACTATGGCCAGTTGCTTGGGGCGTGTCAGAGGGTTGAGCAGACTGTCTATCAAGACACCATGTTGAATACGTGTCCCATGGGATGTGAAGAATCCCCTGTTTGCCCATAGTCGGCCAAAGTTATGTGCCACCCCAAACGCATACTGACTGTCAGTGAAAATAGTCACCCGTAAGTCAGTACTGAGTTCGCAAGCTCTGGTGAGTTCTATGAGTTCGGCTGTCTGTGCTGATTGCTTAGGTATCCTAGCTGTCTCTACTTTTTGTCTGCAATGTGGTTACTGCATAGGCTGCTGTGGTCTTCCCGTCAGGTAGCTTGAAGCAAGACCCGTCTACATAGAGTGTGCCGTTTGGCGTACTTAAGGGTAGGTCTGTCAGGTCAATTCGTCCTTTTGTTTCCTCCTCGGTTCGGAGAAGGCAGTCATGTGGATCAGTATCGTTCTGATGTCCGTCAGCAGTGGGCAGTAGGGTGGCTGGGTTAAGTGTGGTGCATCTCTGTATGGTTATGTGGGTTGCCATAAGTGTGAGTTCGTAACTGGTCAAGCGTGCACTAGTCAGGTGTTGGGTCTTTGTCTTGTTCAAGAGGGCCTCAACAGAGTGCGGTACCATTACAGTGAGGGTATGACCCATTACTAGTCCGGCACTTTGTCGTATTGACACAGCTGTATCAGCAGCGGCTTTTAAACAACTCCGGAGCCCTCGGGCAACAGGGTCTAGGGTTGCTGAAAAGTAGGCGCATGGGCGCTGTTTGTCGGCATAAGGCTGCATCAGTACGGACAATGCGCATCCGTCTCGCTCATGCGTGTAAAGGAAGAAGGGTTTGGTGTAGCAGGGGAAACCTAGTACAGGTGCAGAACACATGTCTTGTTTCAGTGTCTGGAAGGCCTGCTCACTTTCAGAGGACCATGGCACAGTGTCGGGAACTTCCTTTGTGATTAGTGCGAGCAACGGCTTGACTGTGAGAGAGTAATTTGGGATCCACTGACGGCAGTAGGACGTGATACCTATGAAGCCTCTGACTGCTGTCTGGGTACGGGTTCTGCTCATGTTAAAGATTAACTGTATCCTATCTGGCGTGAGTCGCCTCCCTTCCTTTGATAGGAGGTGTCCGAGGTATGTAAGTTCTTGTTGGCAGTACTGCAATTTGGGGAGGGAAACCTTATGTTTGTGCTTGTGCAAATGTAGGAGCTGTATGGTGGTGTATTCGCGACATTCTTTTTCGGACGGGGAAGCGAAGAGTAGGTCATCAACGTACTGTATGAGTGCTGAAGTGGGGGGTAGGGTCATGGTGTCCAACTGACTTTTCAGGGCTTGGCTGTATATGCTAGGGATTTCTGTGTACCCCTGTGGAGCTCGGCAGAACCGGAAGCTTCTGCCGGTTAATGTGAATCCAAATATATCACGGCTGGCCAGGTGTATGGGGATGGAGAAAAATGCATTTTTGAGGTCTATGACGGTGAAATGTGTGGCAGTAGGGGGAATTATGGTTAGTAACATGGTAATGTGGGGCACTACAGGGTACTGGGGAACAACTATTTTATTGATGGCACGAATGTCAATTATCAGTCGGTAGACATGGGGAGTACCTGCTGGACCTTTCTTCTTGACCGGTATAAGGGGGCTGTTGCATACATTTCCTCTTGTTTCCTCTACTACTCCTTTCTTAATTAGATTGTGTACTATCTGGATGAGTGCATGCAGACCATCTGCGGGTATCTTATACTGGGGAATGCGAGGCATGTGGGCATTCTCTTTTAGCTGTACGTGGTAGGGTGGTATGTCCAGGCATCCAACATCAGTATCGGACTGGGCCCAGAGGGCGTCCGGGATTGAGGACTATTCAGGTGTTAATTGACACGTGGAGGAAAAACAGGCTTTTGTAACCTCTGGGGCACTCATAGTCACCTGTACGCCGTCTGGAGAGCACTGTATGGTAGCGTGTAACGCTTTTAATAAGTCTAGGCCTAGCAGGTTCTCCGCACATCCAGATGTGAGGACGACTGGAGCATTGGCAGTGTACGGACCTATCTGCAAGGGCATGGTTAATGAAACAGGGTTGGCTACAGGGATACCTGCAAAACCTACAGAAACATTTGTAATGCCTGAAAGGGGTGCCCCAGGGACCAGAGCGTGCGAGACAGAAGTTCTTGTTGCCCCAGTGTCTACTAGGAAGTTGTCCTGCTTTCCATTGGGAAGGCCTATACGAATGTAAGGCCCCTCCTGGTCGGTTGGAATTTGTACTGGCCCATTTCCCCTCTCTTGGCTGTCCTATGCTGTCTGATAACCTTCACCCTCCTCGGGGTCGTAATCCTCCGTGTAATAGTTTCAGGACCTTTCAGCTGGTTTATCAAAGTAATTGGATACTCGTTTGGGTTGCTGATGTAGTGTTGCCTGTCCTCTGCCTCTACCTTGCCCCTTCATTGGATTAGTATCTAATGGTCGGAATGTACGTGGCCTGGTTATGCCAGCGGCTATGTTGGCAACGAGAACAGGGCAGTCTTTAGACCAGTGGCCGTCCTGTTTGCAATAAGAACACTGGTTCTCTCCTTAGGGTGGTCTTTGTCTATTTATTGGATGAGATCTATTGGTCTGAACCGGGGCTACTTGGGGTGCAGGATAAGCCTGTTGGAGCAGTACTTTTGTTTTCAGATCCTTCAACTTTTTACCTTCCTTTTCCTGTTTCTCGTGTATCCTTTGCTCGTAGTAGTTAGCCATAAAGAGCAACCAGCTCTTTGTAGCCGCCTGCCTGGAGCTTTCGGACGTCTTTAAGAGGAGGGATATATCGGGGGACAAGTTTTCAACAAATTTGTCCACAAAGAGGCGGAGGCCGCCTTCAGTGGATGGGTCTTGACCGCTATAATCAGTGAAGGTCTGCTCGAAGCGGCTGAAGAAGTCCGAGACGCTTTCGTCTTTGCCCTGTTTGCATGCCGTCAGTTTGTCCCATAATATACTTTTAGGTTTCAGTATTCCTTTCATCATGGCGACTATTTTCTTTGGTAAGTCGAGTATTATTTGTGGTGGTTTATCTCCTACCTTTCGATCTAGGTCGGCTTGTTCTAGAGCCTTCCATGTGTCTCCTAATCGTGTTGCGTGATCTGTTCCGTGTATCTCTGCCCATACGTCTGTCAGGACTACTCTACCAAAGAACATCACTATGTCCGTGTATGTCATGATGGAGGCGTTAAGCTGCTGCTCTAATTCCTTGTAATAGGCTGTGGGGTTTTTGCGCGGATCTGGTAAGGCTGCTTTAAGCTGTAATATGTCAGATCGTTGCTAAGGCGTGTGTACTCATTGCCGTATCATGTGGGGACCTCTCTCTGGTTGGCCGAGGATTGGGGGATTGGCTGCTGGGTATGGAGCAATGGCCGGGGTACATGGGTGGAAGAAAGGGGGTGTTCGAGGCATGTGGGCTGCTGAATTCATATCTGTGCATAGATCGCCGCCTAGTGTTGGGACCGGATGATCGCACATTGTTGTCCTTGAAGAGTCTTCGAAGTATCACGAGATAGGTGGCTCCTCCCCTGGACTACAGTGCGCATGGGCATCGACTCCATCCTCAGATTGTTTTTTTCCGCCATTGGGTTCGGATGCATATTGGTTCACTCAGGTCGGAATCGATATAAAAGTTTCTTTAGGCCAAAAGGCCTTTAGTTTTTTCGTTGGTATTGTCTTGCGATCGGTGCCCAGTTCTGTTCCAGCTCAGTTCCCGAGCCGGATATCCAGCAGAGCCGCGTGCTTTTCAACGCTGAAGGCCCGGTCGACGCCAGAGGCCTTCTTGACGACCCATCATGGAACGGAGCCCGTTCAAGAGATGTCCCGTGTGCAACTCGAAGTATCCCCACATCGACGTCCACCCGGTGTGCAACAAGTGTCTGTCGCCGGATCATGATGAAGCCAGCTGTATGGCTTGTTCTCGTTTTCGATCCAAGAAGACACTTCTGCATCGGTGCGCTGCGCGCAAGGAAGCCCAGCAGACTGCACCTGAACCAGTGGACATCTTTGATGCCGGGGATGATGAAGTAGCAGAGCGGGAGGTTCGAGAAAACCTGTCGGATCCCGCATCGGAGGTCGAATCCAGCTTTGACGCTGATGTTGAGATGCTCAATGCGGAAGACGTCGTTGACGAGGTAGGAGACGACGATGGGGCCTTTGGGGCCATGGAAGATAGCTTGAGAGAGGAGCTATGCCCACAAACTGACACTGGGGCCAAACCGCTTCATAAGGCTCAGGTCGAGGGATCGCCACTAGGCCTTACCCAAGATCTTCCAATAAGTTCTACGGCCCTGCCTTCGGGCTCGGCTTCGGACATTTCTAAGGAGCCACACATAGCGAAATCGAAACCGAAAGTGAAAACTCCGGTGTCGACGCAGACAAAAGCACTTGAGACTACATCGAAACCAAAAGTGCGTATTGCTTTGGGCGGCTCGAAGTCCTCGGACCTATCGGCACCGACGAAGCAGAAGAGCGTTATCGACCCGAAGAGGCCGCTAAAGGGCGTCGAAACAAAGTCTGGCACGCCGAAGGCAAAGGTCAAGGCCATCGACCCGAACAAATCGGCGCCGAAGACAGTCGACACCGACAAAGGACTCGGTGATCCGAAGGTTCTCGAGCCTCCGCGTCGGCCGGACACGGCCAAGAGCGGAACAACCCCCGAGTCCACGCCTGGTGGTGCCTCGAAGGATTCCGTAGAGTCGACGCAGCCGTCCGCCTCCTTCTCGAAGCAGGTGGCAAAATCCCTAAAGCGCATCAAGGACAAGGCTTCGGCTGTCGGGCCTAAGGATCCTCCACCTTCGAAGCCTGCCGATAAGCCTCAAAAGACATCGGCGCCCATCCACTTCACGCTGCCACCGAAAGTGGTGCCGAAGGCTTTCGTTCCTAAAATTGCCGTCGACGTGCCCAAGAAGGTGTCCACGATGCTGAAGCCGACAACTGTGGTCCCAGCCACAAAGCATCGACAGTCCTCGTTGGAAGAGCAACAGGAACAGTTTATCGATGCCGAGACAGGCAGACTTTCTCTTTATAAACGAAAGATCGCCCCGGAACAGCCAATGGAGTCCTATAAAATCCCACTAAAAAAGAAGGATTCTACTACAACACCTGTTATTGTAGTACCTGTATCTCCACGTGGCCATGATGTCTCGCCCACTTATTCAGATGTGGAAACTGGTGAAGGTGATAATGACTAATACAGCTATCCTGTGGTCACTGATCCAGATGATACTAATGAGATGCTGCTGACCCTGGAGATCCACACACTGCTCCAGACACTCATGTGCATGCTGTAAAAACGTCGCCTACTGAGGATTCAGCAGCGTTTAATGCACTCATTGAAAGGGCAGCCAAGAATCATGACGTCCAGCTCCATGCTGACCCTATTGAAGTAGACTTTCTTTTCGACACCTTTTCCACCTCAGAGAAAACTGTCAAGACTCTGCCTATGTTGAAGGGTGTCTTGAAACATGCTGGGCAAATATTTAAGGAGCCTACAAGAGCCAGGGTGATAAACCCCAGGATTGAAAAGAAGTACAAACCGGCGCCTGGGGACCCTACTTACATTAAGGGACAGTTGCCGTTGGACTCTCTTGTTGTTTCTAATGCCGGCAAGAGGGCTAATTCACAAACAACGGGTGATGCTCCTCCCCCAGATAAGGAATCTAAGGTGTTAGAGGCATCAGGGAAAAGGGTGGCAGCTCAAGCGGCCAATATCTGGCGCATTTCAAACACTCAGGCACTCTTAGCCAGGTATGACAGGGCCCATTACGACACACTGGAGACCCTGTTACAGCACCTACCAGATGAATATAAGGAGGCAGCTGAGAGGCTCATACAGGAAGGGAAGCTCATATCAAATGCTTCTATCAAATGTGCACTGGACGCAGCAGACACCGCGGCCAGAGCCGTTAACACTAGTGTCATGTTGAGACGACATGCCTGGCTCAGAATCTCCGGGTTCAAGCCAGAGATACAGACCACCATTCTGAATCAGCCAGTAAACTCTGATCATCTATTTGGCCCAGAGGTGGACACCACCTTGGAGAAAATCAAGAGACACTGAGACTGTAAAGTCTATGGGGGTTCTACAGTCGCAGCAGTTAAGGGGCGGTTCTTTTCGTCGCTCAAGCAATAGAGGTGTTTCCAGAGGCCAGCTGTCCCAGCAAACACAGTACAATAAAGGTGGCGCGCAAACCACATACACCAAACAAAATAGAGGTGGTTATCGTGGAAACAGCGCCAAAGGCAGAGGTCGTGGAAACAACAGCTCCAGGTCCTCCGCCACTAACAAACAGTGACGCCTTGTCACTGCCCCCGACCATACAACACCTGTCGGGGGGAGACTTCAACAGTTCCTGCCAGTCTGGAAGTCCATCACCACAGACAGGTGGGTCACAAAATGTATCCAGTACGGTTATTGTCTGGAGTTAACGTCCACTCCACCGAACATACCCCCAAGACACCGTCCTATGTCCACAGAGCATTTGCACTTATTGCAGCAGGAGGTACTCGTCATGCTGCAAAAAGGAGCAATCGAGCTCGTGCCTGTGGAGGAAAGAGGCACAGGAGTTTACTCACTGTACTTCTTGATACCAAAGAAGGACGGGTCCCTCAGACCCATACTGGACCTCAGACCCCTCAATCAGTACATTATGTCAGAGCACTTTCACATGCTAACACTGCAGCAAGTCCTACCGTTCCTCAGTCAGGGAGATTTTCTCGCAACATTAGATCTGAAGGATGCGTATTTTCATATTCCACTGCACCCGTCACACAGAAAATACCTCAGGTTCACCATCCAAAATCAACATTACCAGTTCACGGTCCTACCTTTCGGAGTCCCCAAGGCACCCAGGGTGTTTACAAAGTGCATGGCGACAGTGGCGGCACACCTACGGAACGTCTACCCGTATCTGGACGACTGGCTAATCCAGGCAAAGTCGGCCCAGCAGTGTGCCGCCCACATGTCCCACACCATTCACCTTCTTCACGATCTGGAATTCTCACTGAATTACCCAAAGTCCCACTTGCAACCCGCCCACATACGGCAGTATCTGGGTGCGACGATAGACACTCTGGCAGCCAAAGCACAGCCAAATTCAGTGAGGATCAGCAGCATTCAATCGCTAATACAGAAATTCAGACCTCAACACTAGCTTCAGGCACGAGTGTTCGTGCAGTTGATAGGCATGATGGTCTCCTGCAACTTCATAGTCCCGCACGCGAGACTACATATACGTCCGCTTCAGGAGTGCTTGGCACGTCAGTGGAATCAGGCTCACGGACATTTGAAAGACCTAGTGTTGGTAACCGGTCGTGCATACAACTCTCTGCATTGGTGGAATCCACTAAACCTTTGCAAGGGACGACCGTTCCAGGAGCCTGTGCCACAGATCATTCAGACGACGGACGCATCTCTCCAGGGTTTGGGAGCTCATGTACTCCACTACACTGTGCAGGGACTATGGACAATGCAGCAGAAGAAGATGTACATCAACGTTCTAGAGCTGATGGCTATCTTCATGGCGATGAAAGCATTCAAAGTACATCTGTGCAACAAGGTCGTGTTGATCCGGAGGGACAGCATGACGGCCATGTACTACATTCAGAAGCAGGGAGGTACACACTCTCATAAATAAACAAATAGAATCCACTCCTTGAGTCTTAGGTGCATCCTCCACAGTGGGGAACACCCTTCTTGTTTTTAGGTCCCCTCACACACCAACAGGCCCCTTGATGTCATGCTTCATCATCGGGGTCATCGTACCCTTCTACGCGGTACGGCGTGCTGCGACCTGCGGATACGTGGGAGCACTTGGTAGACTATGTGTGGTGTGGATGAGGGTTTTGTTTTGTATGTGAGTGTTTAGTGGGGTTTAAGAAAATAGTGAAGGTTAAAAAGAACCTGGCCCGTGGGGTGACTAAAGAATATTTAATAAGCCCCCGGGCTGGTGCTATTAAAATAAAAGGTGGGAGGTTGCTACGCTGACAATGTGCGTTACCTCCTCTCTGTGTGCGTCAACATATTTCGGTGCAAAAAACACCTTCAGGACGGGGTACACAAATCCCCACCTTACTCACGTTTCTCTAACTCATACCAGAATTTCTAAAAAAAGCGAGAAAAATTACAGTACAGGTAAAAACAATGTACCTAGCAAAAAAACGTTGTCTGTTGATCAACCTGCAAAGGAAAGAAGACAACATTTTTTTTTCTGGTAGTCTACCTCTCCATATCCATAGGTAAAATGTCCAGTGGTTACAGGTGATACACTATAAATGCATTCAAGTGCCTATGGTGGGGTAAAAGTTTACAAAAAAAACACACTAGACTCACTGACACATAACATAAAACACACACTTAATAAAGAAAACTTAGTTCAGGTGTTTTGGACTTATTTTCTGAGCGTAACACCATTATTGGTAAACAGATGAGAGCAAGATTGTATTATGCCCCTGTAAAGAAAAGAGGAAAAGTTTCATGCCATTACATATTCACAACATACTGTTTTGGAGTTGAAGAAAATGCCTCATGAGCCTAGCGTCAGGATCTGGTGTGCTAACTAGCATCTGTTTGGGAAAGAAAGGGATGTTCAGACCCTAACTTTACTTACACTAACGTAGTGGTGACACTGCTCGCGGTCCTCAGACCTTTTTACTCACGATTTCTGCAAGGAAATACCCCCCGATCGATCCCTTCGTGGCTCTGATGATAATGCCAGAAGGTATCTCGAGGTCGGGTTTTTATACCTTTTCCCGGGTAGATTTAATTGTTTGATTGAATAATCGAGGTTTCCTTATCTTCATATAAGGTCTTTGTCGGTTCTGCTCGCGGTTGCTTTGAGGAAGCGTGTTTACATTGCGCATGCGCCTATGTGCACGTTTGGTCCTTTGTTTTTGCGCATGCGCATACGTAAGCGTTTTCTGTTTATGTCACGCGCATGCGCTATCCTGTGCGTATACTCCTTGTGACGAAGGTTCATTATGTCAATACAATTGGCTTCTTTTCCTCACAATAGGCACTATGGAAGGCGTTCTTTTAGAAGTGCGTGCCTATTATACTATACTTCTGGTTGCGTGCATGGTTATTCATTCCACGAATCCTCTTCCTTAATAAACGGACGAAAAGCTTTCACAGTGTAAAGGATATGGCTAAGTGGTAAAGCGGACACCTGGGCATATTTTAGTTAGCCTCGTAGATGCTCCATGTGGGAGCGATAGGGAAAAAAAGTTTCAGAGATCTGAACGGGGTTCTCAGCATATGCAGATTGTTTTTTTCACAAGTACTCCTCGTGGGGGAGGTGATCTATCAGGAGATCATCTACGTCAACTGACCCCAGGGGATATTATCATTCAGGCCTACAGTGCTAGTCCCAAGTCTAAAGACCCACCTTTGCTCCTTCTCAAAGAGTCCTTGTTCTGATGGGAGTTGTTCAACTACTGTCCACCTAATGTCATTTACACAATGTCCATTCTCAATGAAATGCGTGGCCATTTTTGTTGTCTTCTTGCATCGGATGTTGCTCTTGTGCTCCCCGATTCGTATTTTCACTGGTCTTTTGGTCATGCCAATGTACTCCAAACTGCAAGGGCAGGTAATCATATAAATTACGTTTTTGCTGTTGCAGTTGGTTAGCTTCCGTTGCTCCCATTTCGTTCAGTTTGCAAAAGTCAGATCTTGTGCAAGTTGCCACCTTACTCAGAAGAGCAAAGATCTGACTTTTGCCTGCCATCAAAGCCTTTCTGGAAGGACTCAAACGAGTCATTCCTCCACGGACCCCACCAGCTCCCGAATGGAACCTAAATGTGGTCCTCACAAGACTGATGGGTCCACCGTTTGAGCCACTGCATTCATGCGAGATTCAGTTCTTAACATGGAAAGTGGCTTTCCTGATAGCGATTACGTCGCTACGACGCGTTAGTGAACTCCAGGCACTAACTATCCAAGAGCCATTCATACAGATTCATTCCAACAGGGTGGTGCTTCGCACTAACCCTAAGTTCCTTCCTAAGGTGGTTTCACAGTTCCATATCAACCAGACTATAGAACTGCCTGTGTTCTTCCAAAATCCTGAGTCAGTTGCGGAGAGAATGCTCCACACGCTTGACGTCAAGAGAGCCTTGATGTACTACATTGATAGGACCAAAGATTTTCGGAAGACGAAACAACTATTTGTTGCCTTTTCGCCACAACACAAAGGCAACCCCATTTCCAAGGCTGGTATAGCCAGGTGGATCGTTAAGTGTATTCAGATCTGCTATCAGAAAGCCAAGCGCACTCTAACAATTTCCCCGCGGGCCCACTCCACCCGAAAGTTGGGAGCCTCCATGGCTTTCCTTGCAAATATTCCTTTAGAAGACATATGTAGAGCAGCCACGTGGTCTACCACACACACGTTTACAAAACACTACTGTGTAGATGTGCACTCCAAACAGCAGGCAGCTGTAGGGCAGGCTGTTCTAAAAACACTTTTCCAAACTGCTGCAGCTGGCACAGGCGGCCGCCGTTAATGGAGGGACTGCTATGTATTCTATGCACAGATATGAATTCAGCAGCCCACATGCCTCGAACTGAATATGCTACTTACCAGTATGCATCTGTTCTTGGCATGTAGGGCTGCTGACATTCATATCGCCCGCCCTCCTCCCCGGCGCCTGTAGCGGCTGCAGCACTCACAAATACTTCTAGCATGGTCATCATTCACAAAGTTTCACTCCATCTTTGCCACAATGGCTAAAAACAATCTGAGGATGGAGTCGATGCCCATGCGCACTGTAGTCCAGGGGAGGAGCCACCTATCTCGTGATACTTCAAAGACTCTTCCAGGACAACAATGTGCGATCATCCGGACCCAACACTAGGCGGCGATCTATGCACAGATATGAATGTCAGCAGCCCTACATGCCAAGAACAGATGCACACTGGTAAGTAGCATATTCGACCTCTCCACTTCCGCCAAATTGACGTCCATTTTATGTGAGTTATTCCCATCTTGACATACATCTCATAAAGAGGTGTACCAAGACGGGGTAGCGGTTGATCCTCTTCTAACCTATCTTCTAAACTAGAATAACAACAACAACACAGTTTCTTAAACTTACTGAGCCTAGGCATACTTCCTTATCCGAAATCCGATTTACCTGAAATAATCAGTAGCGTAATAAAACAATCACTACTGGCTTTGAACTTTGCAAAGGCCGAAGACTACCCGAATTATCCGATTTACACCGATTTAGCTGCAACTCTGAATTAAATATAGGTGGGTTTGTAAGACCCACCCTTACCTGACAGATTTAAAGGTGTTGTAGTCTTGGCCGCAGATCCCGGTCCTTTTCCTGGAGTCCGACCGTCCGATAGGAACCCCAGCCAGGGTTGTAGTCAATTAGCCTAGACCTAGGGTGGTGAGGACCGGTTTTCGGAGTCCGCAGATCTACAAGCTGACAACTTGGACAGAATTGGTGTAGGGCGCCTCCCTTGGATGTCGATCACCGGACCCGTCCACGACCACCGGGCTTGACCTATGACCTCTGGAGGTGTCCACTTTCGGCCGCCATTCTGTAGAACTGACCCCCGGAGACTTCCCACTTGTTACTGTGCGGATACGGGCCAGCGGCGCAGGGCACGCCCAAGTCTACATTCCAGGAAAAGAAATGGACTCGGGACTTCGGGCTTGAAACTAGAACACCAGCTTTTATTCTGCTAACCCGGGTTAGGACAGTCCCCTGGAATACACAAAACTGATCTGCTGAGACTGCCACTTTAATCCGTGGCGTCCACTCTCTTATACCCAAAGCTCCGCCCCTCCCGCCTTTGATGTCCGGGCACAAGAGTCTTTGAAACCGGATGGAGGAAGCAATAAGTGTTTGAAGTCATCGTATTCCCAGGTCGTAAATAGCTAGATTCCGCTGATCTCAGGGAGGAGGTGTTAAGTCCGCACAGGAAGAGTGTTTGATGATCCTGTTCATAGCTTTCAGCTGTTGTCAAAGGCAGATGTGTGTACCCGGGAGCAGAGTGTGGGAAACAGTTCAGTGCCACCTTCCCGGGTCGGCTCGGTGGCAAATGTCATGGAGGGGGTTCTTGTGTGTACAGCTGTGCCTGAGGTGGGGAGGATGCAGGATCGGCAGGATTTGTACATTCAAGGGCAATGTTCGTGAAAACTTTTCAAGATGGCGGCATGATAGTCATGTTAGCAATTTTCCACAGTCCTTCACCCTGCCTCGGGTAGGACTGGAGACGTATGACACAAGGCTCCCCACCACCCTCGTGCTGCAGGCCGGTCACACGGGCTCCTCTCCGCCACTGTCACCTCCCTCAGTGGGCCTCGAAGGCTCGGTGGTAAGCAGGTACCCTCTCGCCGCCTCCTCTCACACTTGCTTTCACCTCAGGCTTGGACCCAGCTTTCCTCGGATCACATCTAGGTTAATTAGAGAAAACACACCGTGAAAGCTTCTCACAACCTGAGCTGCTTTGGACATCACCCCGAGGAGATAGGGGACGCGGGTCGAAGCTTCTCCCAGGAACGAGTCGCCTACACTAGAATGCCAACATCTGTAATAAGATTGTTTCTTTTTTTCTAGCACCCATTTCTGGGATTCCTTTCCACCCCTCCACCTCGCTGGTGCAGCCAGAGCCAGGGCTGAGAGCCTTGGGCAGGCATACTTGTAGACAAAGCAGGAGAGACCATCATGCCTTCCGGCCTTTCCCAGCCCCCTGCTGGAATCTCCTATGGTCCACTCGAGCCAGGGGTGTCCAACGTAGCTCAGAGAGAGCAAGATCCATGGCAGATTTTCAGAATGAACATGGATAATTCACTCGACCTTTGGATAAGTTCAAAGTAAATGTAAGTCTCAGATGCTGTGTTTCAAGGCAAAGACTGAGTTAAGACCACAGTATAGTGCCATGAGGCCCATACATCTTCCTCAGCTAGATCTGAGTTTTTCGTCACGTCTTTGCTGTCAGGGCTATTCAAGTTGTCTATTTCCTAGTGCAGGTGTGGATCTATAAGTCTCAGCATGTAGAGGGCTTTTTACTGGAAAAAAAATGCTTTGTGTGAAGGGCACCCACGTAACCTGGAGCCGCAGTGACTGCTGTCGCTTGACATTTGCTGACTTTATAACAATTCTTTTGTTTTTGAGTGGCTCGATGATGATGTTTCCAAAATCAATACACAAATGATGCTCTCCACATTTACTTTTCAGTAAGAAAATGCCCCCTAATCTTCACATTTTTGCTAATATGTAGGAGTACAGTCTATTTACAAAGCTTCCCTATTAACATTAACCAGAGTCTAACTCAATATATTTCCTAATATTCTAATTTTGAAAGTTCAGAGCAGGTCACGAGTTTATAGCACGATTTTCTTCTTTTGATACATATAAGAGGAGGGAGCCATAATGTGATTTAAAAAAAAGCATAGTGCAAAGTCTAATATTCAAAACCTGGGATCGCATAAGTGCATGCATAGTATCATGCCTGCCATATAATTGCCATTGTAGAGCCATTTCTAACCCAAATAGCCTCATAAAAGCAATCAATGATGACAAATGCACAGTAGCGTGTTGGGCATTACCTCTACCATTTTGGCATCCGTTCTACCACTACCTACGCAGTGTATGACTAAATGGCTACCCTATGTTTTCCTGAGTGTCCCAGTGATGCATTTTCTCTCCCAAAGAGGGGTAAAGGAGAACACTATGTATGGATGTAATGAATGATTGGTTAACCACGGCGACTGATAGGCGCTTAGTGCTGTTTGATGTGAGTGACACAGGCATATTTCCCTGAGAATGCGCATGCACAAGTATGCGGATAGTGACATGTCACCACCACACTACAGATGCCACCTAGTCGGATGTGGTAATGTTATACTGTACTATGTTCACATACCAAATAGGTGTGTTGATTGATGTGTACCGGACACGCTCCTGGTTAGATAACACAGGTGCATTGGCAAGCACATCACACTTGGGAAGTAAAATGTTGTTTACATAATGATACACTATAATCTGTTTATTGTGTCTTCCTCTTTCTTGTATTTTCAGATGGTGATATAAATGTCAATCAGATAATTATCTGTTTACTTATTACTAAGGAGCAGCTATCTTTCCTTACATAAAAGCAGGAGCCCCCCCCTCATCCTCTGCTTCATCCAGGGAGGACGTGTTTCTTTGCCCTGAAGAAAGTCCAGGACCCTCGTGGCCTACACAGGCCTGAAACATGTTGGGAGTAGGGTCATAGGACCATAACACTCCCAATGACCCTTTTTAATATCCCTGACAGATCCACGAATTAAGGGATACTGGGATCTGTCTGCAGGTTTTTAATCTTCAACTCCCCTGGCCATATCTCACTAAGAGCTCCCTGGAATACTGTTGAGCCCACCCTGACTTTTAGACATCCGGGTGACCCGATGATGAAGCATGACACCACTAGGGTGTGTGAGGGTAATGAAAACAAAAGGAATCCTTTCCTACGCTACTCCCTAGTGGGTACTGACTTCACATATTAGCTTCCCTATCGTATCTTACTAAGATTCATCTTAGTTAAATAGTGGACTTTGTTCAGGTTCTCGTGGAGTATTTTTTGTGGTTTAGTGTTCATACACGGGAGGAAAAAATCCTACAAGAGAATCCCTCTCAGCCCTTACGGCACAGGGGATGTTCCTTTCCCTGTTCACCATAGTTTTTATGGCTGCTTGGAATAGGCCTATGTTGGACTTGGCCCTCTTGGCAGGGTCATCCCTGAAATTTTTGCCTTCCTCCAATATTCTCTCTGACCTGTTTTTGTTGGTTTAATGACTCTGGGCACTTTACCACTGCTGACCAGTGCTAAAGTGCATATGCTCTTCCTACTGAAAAGTGTATATGTGATTGGTGTCCATGATTGACTTATTTGGTTTACTGTCGGACCCCAGTAAAGTGCACCAGGACTGCCAGGGCTTGTAAACACAAATGCTGCTGGTGGGCTTGCAGCACTGGTTGTGCCACCCACAGAAGCAGCCTAGTAAAATGTGTCTAAGGTCTGCCATTGCAGGACCTGCGTGCAGTCTGGTACTGTCATGCTAACTGCGCAAGTACAACTGCTTGCCAGTCCCTAAACCTTCCCTTAACTTCATATTAGTCACCCCTATGGTAGTCCCCAGGGCAGGGTGCGTTGTAAGCATAAGGTAGGACAAGCCCTGATGTGTGTGGCATGTCCTAATAGTGAATTACAGCCATTTTCGTTTTTCACTATTGTAAGGCTACCTACTCTCCATAGGCCAGAATGGGCTGCTGGAATTATTACACTCTATAATCCCAGCAGACTCAGAGAGCATGGTAGAAAGTCAAGTTTAGTATGCCTGAACTCACAATAATAAAATACTTCTTTTAGTAAAGTTTTTTTTAATATCCTGTGTTTGCAAATACTACTTTTAGAAAGTTAGTATTTGCTTGCCTAACCATTTCAGCTTGCCTCTGCTCTGATGTGTATCTGCTGTCTGGTTTCTGTGTGTGACGGGACTGGGGAATTCCAGGAGACAGGCTGGGGTTGACAGGTGGTGAATAGAGAGATTACACCAGGATGGGTGGTGGGAGTGCCCCTTGACTCTGAATAGGGCTGTGCTCTGCCACCACAATTCTGGCTCCGCCCCCTGGGGAGCGACTGATGACTCTGCCCTGCACCTTGTCCAGGAAGAGGGAAGACTGTCAACAGAGTGCTCCTGACTGTACTTGTAATCACAATGCTGGCTCCACCTCCTGCGGAGTGTCTGATGTCCCTGCCCTGCACACTGAAAGGAGAAGCCAGGGCCTGAAAAACAAAGTGCTCAGAGACTGGCTGGATTAGGCAAAGGCCCCCCTGGTGTGCAAGAACAAAATAAATGGTGTATAAAAGTAGGAGCCCTGCTCCTAAGAAATCAGATCCTGTTTACGCCAAGAAGAAACTCTGCCCGAAGAGAAGGACCTGGGAAAGCTGCTTGGAGGACTACTGTCTCTTGCCTGAGAGACTGGCCTGTGGTGGGTGCCTTGCTGCAAGAAGGAGAGGAGAAAAGACTGAAGTGACTTTTATCTACTTGTGCATCTTGTGAACAATCTCCAAGGGCTTGCTTGTGCACTTGCCCCCTGAACTGCGCCCCAGGAACAGTGGGCGCTACCCCTCCTTTTTGAAGAAGGAAGCTGCCCCATGTGTTATCTCCCCTTCAGCGCTGACTCCGGAGACCTGAGTGCGACTGGGAATCTGTCCCGCACTCTGAGAGCCTGTGCGCCCCATCCCGCCGAGCAAAGTGACCTCTGAACGACTGTGCCTCAACTAGCATCGTAAAGGCCTGCCCCGCCTGGCCTGAGCACCGCGAACTGCTGCAACATCGAGCCGGAGCTCGCACCGCAAGAACGGACCGTCCGGTCCAAGCAACGTGAGTCTGTGGCCCCCGAGCCGTAGAGCACACTGTAAAGACTGGCTGCACCTGAACTCGCCTCTCCAAGACGACGCCCTGTTGACAGCGCACCGTTGCTGGACTCACCTCAAGCCGCCGCCCCCTCCCTCTTCAAGATCGAGACGGACATCGAGATCAAGAGCCCCCAACGCATCGCTGCCCTCTGAGTGCAGAACCTACTGAGCCAATGAGCCGGAGTCCGCGATGAAGAAGGAACGCACAGCGACAAGGGACGTCCGATCTACGCCTGTTTTTGTCCGCCCCGAACCCCCAAGACAAAAAGGTACTGTACGCTGTGAACGGTGCGAGTCACATTTAAGCCTACGGCTTGCACCGCCCTTTGTGCCTCAAAAGCCCGGGTACACGCCGCATCGTGTGTTGCGCCCGGACAAAGGTGTCCACGAGGCGCATGCTGTTGTCAAAAGCCCTGGTTGTGAGTACAGTACGAGTCGCACAGAAGTGGTACGACTCGTACCCCTATTGAAGAACAGGCCGCTTCGTACGCGTCTAACGCGAGGCGCGTGAGCCTTAGCAAGGCTGTTTTCTTTACACTGCATGAGGCGTTCAGGGGCATTACGAAGCGCACAAGAGCGCTACAAAGCGTACAACATTGACAACTATTGCCAAAAAGAACTGCATCTGAATATTGTGGAATCCCTTTTAACAATAACTGAAACCATTTGAGTACTGAGAAGCCGTTTTGAAAGTGATTTAATCTATTCTCAGTACTGTCCATTATATTTAAGCACTGTGGCAACATTTTAGGAGTAACTGGAATCGTTTCTGGAACCTAAGAACTGTATCTAAAGTCTGCTTGAGAAGCTTTATATAAGAAAGTATATTTTTACAAAAAAACAGTCTTGTGTCTCTGTGTGTTGGGTTGACGGGTCATTGTGTGTATTATTACAGATGCTTAACCGTATGTACTCTGGAGATTAGCCTTGTCTGCTCGCGCCACGCCGCCTAGAGGGTGAGCAGGGGTTATTTCTGGGAGTAAGTCCCTTGCCCTGACTTAGAGGAGAGGGTCCCTGCTTGTCACAAGTGAATACTTGCGCCAACCAGATACCCCCAATTCTAACATCCTACCTCTGCTCTTTTGTCAACAAAACCACTGAGCAAAGAGAGCAGTAGACTGGATTCAGACTCTGGAAGATTGAGGCAGATACAGTACGTCACTGTGGGACTCCCTACAACATTTCACAGAATTTCTCCGTAGACCGAGGCAGGAGTATTTGCAATATATTCTCAGTGAGGGGAAGACTTTTTTAAAAGCATATTGTTCTTGCAGCACAGAATCATCAGGTCTGGCTGCACATGGATATTGCCATGTCCTGGCCAAGAACATCCACCTAGCATTGGGTTGTTAAGGCAAGGAGGGGATCGGATTACAGGCCTCAAGACAGCAGCCCACCAAAGGATTTTGAACTAGCATTTATTGGGTAAACGCTCTTCAGAAGCCAAGCTGACAGTAAGATGTAGCGAATTAAAAAAAAATGTGGAAACTGTAGAGGCATTGGGGTAGGAAAGCAAGAGTAGTGTAAATACCATTAAAATACCCCAAGAACTCAAATGCCAAGGGGTTCAAGCCTTAGTGAGCTCAAGAGTGCAGCTCTAACCGACATGAGGCAGCAGTACAGGAAAACGTTCGGCTGAAAGAATTCACTGACTCCCTCCTTCCATCTCGTGCGCCCTATATCACAAATGATAGGTTGTGAATATTGGTCAAAATGGCTATGCTTGGTTCAAGTCATTGTCTCAAGCGAATCCTCCAAAAATGTACTTCTTATGATATCAAGATATTAGCAGAAGTCCACATCCTTCTGGAAGAACATGCCGGTACAGAGAGTTCTGTTTTCCTAAAAGGAAAGGAAACTGTATTCCTTTTATTTTCTTGTTCAAAGGAAAGGGCCCAAACTAGCATTCACACCCATTCTCAACTTATAGACTGCAAACTAATATATAAGTGAGGAGAAATTCAGAATATTAACACTGCATAACACTGGCCCAACATACCTCAACAGTCACATTTACTTTCTCAAACCTTCCAGACACCTCCGGACGACTACTTACACACATCCCACCCATCCACATATACGAAAAACCAGAGCCGGTGGAAGATCCTTCTCCTACATCGCTCCTAAAGCGTGCAACAACCTGCCACTACACATCTGAGCCTCCTCCTCTTTTCTTGACTTCCGCTAGAAGCAGAAAACCGGGTACTGACGAGGCTCGCACCTGCTCATCGCCAGGAACTCTGCCTGATGATAGTGCGCTATACAAATCTGCATAACATAACTGCATAAAATGCCCCAATTCAGTCCGCAATCAGTCACATGAACCTTCTCCAAGTGTATGGCTGTAGTGACTCCATTTCTCGGAAGAAAGCACAGTATGTAGCCATACCTCGATTACTGGTTCACCATAGACTCAACTCCTGCCTCCATTCTTTACTGCTTAGGCTTGCATGTCACTTATGCCAAGACAGAATCAACCCAGGTTCATGTATTACCTGGGAGCAGTTTTGGACACTCAAGAGACAGGAGTGTTGGCGTCATCAGAGATATTATTGGTGATCCAGCTGAAATGGCTCTCTCAGCAGACAGTGCATCAGGAAACGTGGAGAACGGACTGATACTAACACCAGCAGTGCAATCCTACCCATTACAATGCGAACATAAACATCTGGTTTGTGTTCCTTTTCATCAGTACATTCTGTCTCAAACAGGTATGACAGACGCCTCTCTAACTGGCTGGGGGCTGTTTATATTAATTAACATAATCTACAAGGCACATGGTCCTAGAAGGAGTCATCCTTGCACATCAGTCTTCTGGAACTCAGGGTGCCCACCTAGCATTGCAATCCTTCCTTCCTGCATTCCCTAGAAACTTACAGCTCGTCCAGACAGACAACATGACACCAGGGTATCTGAACAAGCAATGGAGGGGTGTAATGGGAAGTTTCCCGACTTACCATAGCCAGAATGCACAAGCCATTGCAGTCCATCTTTCAGGGTTAGACAGTGTTGAATCAGACTCCTTCCTTTATATGGTGCAGCTAACTCATCCCCAATTGCAGACACAGAGCACATTAAAATGTCCATGGCAAGAAGGTCTGCATGGTGTGCTGTGGTCTGACTTTTTCCCCCTCACCAAACTATCTTCTCATTTGTAACACGTAGGCAGCATAAGAACTTCATGTAATTAACAGATTAGGTATCTGTAGGCAGAGAAGGTGTAGAATAGTTTGAATACATTTCTACTGTTTAAAGGCCACTATATACCATTCACTGTCAAATTACAACTCAGCAGCTATTTCACTGGCACACTTCCCTTCAGGGGTCATGAGCAATGGCTGTTCGCTCAGTCAGATACATAACATAAGCACATCATCAGTAGACCTCTCTATAGAGGGGTTGTGAACCATGCCAAACTCTCATAGTCTGTGTAAGGGTTACCAGCCCTGCCACTCCCAGTGCTCACACATGTTAAAAACATCACCCACAGAAGGCCCGCCTGAACAACAGGCAATTAAGTGTCAATGGCCTGCTTGTACGTTGGGGGTGATGCAGTTCATGAACACTGCCAGCTATATCTTTCAGACATATAATATAGGTTAAACATATTTTGATCATGAGCTTTCCCAAATCTACAGGCAATTAACCGCATCGCTGCGGAGGCTATTCCGCCGCAGCGCTAAGGGGGCGGGGCGGCCACATGCTGGTGACGGAACCACTCCGTCATCAGCCGCGGTTGGGCTGTGCTCATGACGGAGCGGTTCCGCCATGGCCCCGCCCGCACAATAGAACGCGCCACGCAGGCGCGGCGGCAGGGCCATGACAGAACTGCTCCGTCATCAGCACAGCGCCACCGCAGCTGATGACGGAGCGGTTCCGTCATCAGCATAGAAAGGGTTAAAGAAGTCACAAACATGCCTGTGTACAGCGGTATGACCCTTGCCAGTACGATGGCCACGCATATAAAATGTCACTGGAATTTCTCTTTATACAGAGAACATGAGACGTGCCAGCTCCATGGGCAGTTTAAAGAGGCCACTTGATTTACAATACAGATGTAACGCGCCCTGGCAATCGTGGTGGTAAAACGCATCGAAACAGTCTCTGACTTGTCTCTGTAAAGAGATCAAGAGTCCTGCCAGGCCCAGAAGTCAGACATGTAAATTAGGTCATGAGCTGTGTCCGTCCCATCAGTTGGTTGTTTCAAAGGTTTGCTGGGCTTTAGGGGAGCCCTTCAGATTAGCATGTAACTGTGTAGGCAGAATGAATGTTCATATGTAATGTTTCACACAAATTAACGATTTGACTCTGAATCCGCAGGTGAAGGACACTGGAGCAAAATAAAAAGAAGTGAAGATTCTGAAACTGCTTGTGAAGTGGAACCATTCATATCATTACTTGAGAAGGCTGGAGCACGAACTGGACCAATCTCTGAACATCAAATAAACAGTGAGAACAAGGTGTGGTCAGAGTGCAACCTGGAACTGGGATCACAAAGAATTTGTCTGCGTAAAAGTGGTTGTAGTGAGTTGGTAGATGGCAGTTCACAATTAGAAACTCTTGCATTACCAAGGCAGTCTAGAAGTAAAGAAATCAAGGGCCATCTGAGTCGTACAAATGATTCAAGTCAGTCAAATGCACCAAAAGGCAGGAGCCCATATATCTGTACGACATATGCTAAAGTATTCCACAAGAGGAAGAACTTCAGCACGCATCTGCAAATGCATGCAAAAGTATTTCGTTTTCAGTGTATTTATTGTGAGAAACAATTTAACCATAAAGGACATTTCTATACACACATGAGGACTCATACGAAAGAGACCCCGTTTACATGCACAGAATGTGGAAAAAGCTTCAGTCAGAAAGGAAACCTCAAAACTCACTTGAAGACTCATTCTGAGGAGCGTCCTTTTCAGTGTCCCGACTGTGGGAAAGGCTTTAAATTGAAAGGTAATCTTGTTGAGCACCAAGCTGCACATTCAGGATATTCCATAGCACGACCTTATCAATGCATTGACTGTGGGAAAAGATTTAATCGTAAAGGAAAATATGAAGCACATATGAGAATACACATGTGAGGACTTTTTTTTTTCTTATAAACAAATTTTAAACAAATGTAATTTAAATTTTGAGCACATCCAGTCCTGAAAGGCCTTCACATAAATGTATCCTCAACAACACAGCAGGCCTCAATGAACCCTGAGTAACGAATCCCCATAAAACATGCACAGGAAAGACCCCACCCCTCTGAACCCCAGACAGTAAGGATACCCATGATATCATCTCTTCCACAATGCAAAACGTTTAGTCTCCAAATTTTCCCATGCTTCTCATGGCAACCCCTTGCTTGAAAGACCGCAACCTCTATCTCCATGCACCTGTCCAAGGCTGCCCTCAACCCACTCCCAGGACGGGTAGCCCGCACTACAGTGTTGGGCAATGTGACACTTGGCCAACACCAACCCCAGAAACCAGAGATGCTGTTCATATCGGTTACCTCCGATCTCCTCTGTGCTATGAAGAAGGACCAGTTTCGGCTCAAGAGGAATCTGCCATGCTAGTATCCGGGCCAAGCCAGAGGTCACCCTATGCCAGAACCGCTGCATTACCATGCAGCTTCACGCCATGTGTAACAAGCATTGGCATAGCCAATAGGTCTAGCCTTTGGGTCCTTATAAGTGTTTAGGCTATTGACTTTGCCAATGTGTTTAAGCTGTGCTGTAGAGAAGCGTGGCTGCTGTGCAGCATGCTGAAAAGTTGTAATAAAAAAGTGCCAGAAGCATTTTTGTTACACTTGTATATGACCAAAAAGGCATTATGTCCAACAGAACGACCGTATTAAAAAATGTATGTACAATAAAAAATTTCCTTATTTTTCTTTTATTCTTGCAATGCTGGCAACTTGTTTCTGCCTATTCCAATGTTTGTTTGTTAAAGTTTTTTTTGAGGGGGCATAAACAATTGGAGGTTGAAGGTTGTGAACTAGTACCTGTATTATTACACTAGCAGCGACCAGACGCTAGGGAAGAATCAACAGATGGCAGATTCCGAGAGCAGGCTGAGGTGGTGTTGAGTGATGTTGAGGTGGTAGTAGTGGTGGTGGTGGTGGTGGCTGGTGCTGAGACGATGCTGAGCTTATGCTGAATGATACATAGGTATTGCTGAGTGATGATTATATGGTGGTGTACTATTGTAAAGGCGATGCTGAGTGATACTGATGTGGTATTGAGTGATGCTGTGGTGGTGCGGAGTGATGCTGTGGTGGTACTGAGTGATGCTTTGGTGGCACCGAGTGACATTGTTGTGGCCCTGAGTGATGCTGTTGTGGTGCAGAGTGATGCTGTGTTGGCCGTGAGTGATGCTTTGGTGGTGAAGAATGATGCTGTAGTGGTGCTGAATGTTGCTGTGGTGGCCCAATTGATGCTGTGGTGACGCTGAGTGATGCTGTGGTGGCCCTGAGTGATGCTGTGGTGGCCCTGAGTGATGCTGTGGTGGCCCTGAGTGATGCTGTGGTGGCCCTGAGTGATGCTGTGGTGGCCCTGAGTGATGCTGTGCTGGCCCTGAGTGAGGCTGTGGTTGCCCTGAGTGATGCTGTGCTGGCCCTGAGTGATGTTGTGCTGGCCCTTGGTGATGCTGTGGTGATGCTGAGTGATGCTGTGGTGGTACAGAGTGATGCTGTGGTGACCCTGAGTGATGTGTGATGGTGCCAACTGCTGCTGTGGTGGTGCTGAGTGATGCTGTGGTGGCCTTGAGTGATGCTGTGGTGGCCTTGAGTGATGCTGTGGTAGTGCTGAGTGATGCTGTGGTAGTGCGGAGTGATGCTGTAGTGGTGTTGAGTGATGCTGTGGTGGTGTTGAGTGATGCTGTGGTGGTGTTGAGTGATGCTGTGGTGGTGTTGAGTGATGCTGTGTGGGCCCTGAGTGATGCTGTGTGGGCCCTGAGTGATGCTGTGTGGGCCCTGAGTGATGCTGTGTGGGCTCTGAGTGATGCTGTGGTGGTACTGAGTGATGCTTTGGTGGCACCGAGTGACATTGTTGTGGCCCTGAGTGATGCTGTTGTGGTGCAGAGTGATGCTGTGTTGGCCGTGAGTGATGCTTTGGTGGTGAAGAATGATGCTGTAGTGGTGCTGAATGTTGCTGTGGTGGCCCAATTGATGCTGTGGTGACGCTGAGTGATGCTGTGGTGGCCCTGAGTGATGCTGTGGTGGCCCTGAGTGATGCTGTGGTGGCCCTGAGTGATGCTGTGGTGGCCCTGAGTGATGCTGTGGTGGCCCTGAGTGATGCTGTGGTGGCCCTGAGTGATGCTGTGCTGGCCCTGAGTGAGGCTGTGGTTGCCCTGAGTGATGCTGTGCTGGCCCTGAGTGATGTTGTGCTGGCCCTTGGTGATGCTGTGGTGATGCTGAGTGATGCTGTGGTGGTACAGAGTGATGCTGTGGTGACCCTGAGTGATGTGTGATGGTGCCAACTGCTGCTGTGGTGGTGCTGAGTGATGCTGTGGTGGCCTTGAGTGATGCTGTGGTGGCCTTGAGTGATGCTGTGGTAGTGCTGAGTGATGCTGTGGTAGTGCGGAGTGATGCTGTAGTGGTGTTGAGTGATGCTGTGGTGGTGTTGAGTGATGCTGTGGTGGTGTTGAGTGATGCTGTGTGGGCCCTGAGTGATGCTGTGTGGGCCCTGAGTGATGCTGTGTGGGCCCTGAGTGATGCTGTGTGGGCTCTGAGTGATGCTGTGGTGGTGCTGAGTGATGCTGTGGTGGCGCTGAGTGAAGCTCAGGTGATGCTGAGTGTTGCTGTAGTGGTGCTGAGCAAAGCTGTGGTGGTGCTGAGCAAAGCTGTGGTGGTGCTGAGCAAAGCTGTGGTGGCGCTGAGTGATGCTGTGGTGGCGCTGAGTGATGCTGTGGTGGCGCTGAGTGATGCTGAGTGATGCTGTGGTGGCGCTGAGTGATGCTGTGGTGGCGCTGAGTGATGCTGTGGTGGCGCTGAGTGATGCTGTGGTGGCGCTGAGTGATGCTGTGTTGGCCGTGAGTGATGCTTTGCTGGCGCTGAGTGATGCTGTAGTGGCACTGAGTGATGCTGTGGTGGCGCTGAGCGATGCTGTGGTGGCGCTGAGCGATGCTGTGGTGGCGCTGAGTGATGCTCAGGTGGCGCTGAGTGATGCTCAGGTGGCACTGAGTGATGCTGTGTTGGCCGTGAGTGATGCTTTGCTGGCGCTGAGTGATGCTGTAGTGGCGCTGAGTGATGCTGTGGTGGTGCTGAGCGATGCTGTGGTGGCGCTGAGTGATGCTGTGGTGGCGCTGAGTGATGCTGTGGTGGCGCTGAGTGATGCTGTGGTGGCGCTGAGTGATGCTCAGGTGGCGCTGAGTGATGCTCAGGTGGCGCTGAGTGATGCTGTGGTGGCGCTGAGTGATGCTGTGGTGGCGCTGAGTGATGCTGTGGTGGCGCTGAGTGATGCTGTGGTGGCGCTGAGTGATGCTGTGGTTACGCTGAGTGATGCTGCTGAGTGATGCTGTGGTTCTGCTGAGTGATGCTGCCGTGACACAATGTCTGTGCTAGTTACAGTGGGTAGAAGATGGGTAGAAGGTTAGAAGAGGGGTAGAAGAGTGGAAGAGGGGTAGAAGAGGGTTAGTAGAGAGAGTTAGAGGGGTGGTAGAGGGGCAGTAGGGTAGAGGGGTAGAAGGGGGTTAGAGGAGTAGAAGAAGGGTAGAGGGGTGGTAGAAGGGTGGGAGTGGGGTAGTAGAAGAGTAGAGCAGTAGTGGAAGGGTAGAGCGGTAGAAGAGGGGTAGAGGCGTAGAAGAGTAGAGGGGTAGAAGGGATAGAGGGGTAGAAGAGAGGTAATGGGGTAGAAGAGTATTAGAGAGGTGGAAGAGGGGTAGAAAAAGGGTAGAGGCATAGAAGAGTAGAGGGGGAGAAGGGTAGAAGGGGGTAGTAGAGGGGTAGTAGAAGGGTAGAGGGGTAGTAGAGAAGCAGAGGGGTGGAGGGGGGGTAGGGGGTAGGAGAGGAGGGGTAGAGCGGTAGTAGAGCGGTAGAGAGGTAGTAGAGGGGTAGTAGAGGGGTAACAAAGGGGTAGAGGGGTAGAAAAGGGGTAGAGTGGTAAAAAAAGGGGTAGAGTGGTAGAAGAAGGGTAGAGGGGTACAAGAAAGGTAGAGGGGTAGAAGACAGGTAGAGGGGTAGTATAGTGGAAGAGCGGTGGAGGGGTAGAAGAGAGGTAGAGGGGTGGAAGAGGTAGAGAGAAAGAAGAGAGGTAGAGGGATAGAAGAGAGGTAGAGGTGGAGGGGTAGAAGAGAGGTAGAGGGGTAGAAGAGAGGTAGGGATATATAGGCAAATGAAAAGGAAGATATTTACTTCAGGAATGTGAAAGCAAGCTCTCCTATCTTGAAAGCTGATTACAAGCATCTTCAGTCGTTTGAAAGTTTCGCTGCGTTTCTCAGGAGATGCTTGTAAACACGAATAACCTGATTCATTTAATTTAACAATTGGCTCTGCCCAGGATTCCTTAGTAATGCAAATAACAAGGAAGGTATCGACTTCAGGAATGTGAAAGAAAGCTCTCGTGTCTTAAAAGCTGATGACCCATGACGAGAGAGGAAAGCCAGATGGCACCTCTGCTCGTAAGCGGGCGCCCGTGCGTAACAGCAAGCTCTAGGGCACAGTGGTCTAGAATCACACTATGAATCAGTGTCCATTTGTCAAAGAATGATTTGGTTGGTTGATGTGTTTGCAGTTACAGAAGTATATATACTCTTGCAGTAAGGCAGGCTAAGCAGTGCTTCAAACTCCTATGCATTATGCATGTAGTGGTGTAACCACCTTCACATTTGTGCTTCAGGCCTGCAATTCCCCAGTCACTATCTATATAGTCCAGCAAACACAGTCTGACTGCTGTTGCAATTTCAAAGTGACTCTTTCAGTACCATATAGTAATTCATTCACAAAAGTAAAAGTGAACCAATTCAGAATTCACCCAGTGTCTTTACTTATATTAATGTAATCATTCAGTCAGTAAGCATGTACTCATGCAGTGAGCCAGGCTTTAGGGAATGGAGTGATTCAAAGTGCTATGTATTATGCATGTAGTAGTGTAATAACCTTCACATTTGTGCTTCAGGACTACAATTCCCCACTCACTATACATACCAGGGGTCTCCAACTAGTAGCTCGGGAGCTACTGGTAGCTCACCAGCACCCTGAAAGTAGCTCCCACAGGTGAAGCCAAACCAATCTCAGAGATTCACTGTATATTAAAGAAGGTAGCACTGCTCATGTCACTACCCGTAAGAGTTACAGACAGCCAAACCAATGACAGGGCCTGTTGATAACACTCAAACACAGACTGTGGTGGCGTATCAATTAGGGATGTATAGAGCGCACTACTCACCTGTGAGGGTTTCCAGGCACTGGGGGAGTATGTGGGGGGGGGGGGGGGATTTGTGCAGCTTTGGTCATTCGAAAAGCCATGTCTTATGGCTCTTCCTGAATGCTTTCAGTGTGGAGGCACTTCTGAAGCTGAGGGGGAGTTCATTCCAGGTCTTGGCCATGATGTAGGAGAAGGGTGTGCCTCCAGTCTGGTTCTGTGGGTACAGAGGATTTCGGCCAAGGCCTGGTCAGCGGAGTGGAGGTTTCTTTTGGGGGTGTAGAAGGAGATTGAGGTATTAGAGTCCGGTGTTGTGGATGGCTTTATAGGTGTGTGTGTGTGAGCAGCTTGAAGGTCACTGTTTTTTCGACGGGGAGCAAGTGGAGAGCAAGTGGAGTGCTCTTTTATGCTGGGTAATGTGGTCTTGTCGTGGGATGCTGAGGATGAGTCTGGCTGCGGTGTTCTGGATAGTCTGAAGTTTGTGGAGTAGAGATTTGTTGATTCCGGCATAGAGGGTGTTCCCGTAATCCAGCCTGTTGGTGATGAGTGCTTGGGTGATGGTCTTCCTTGATTCGGGGGGTGGGTCTATTTGAAGGTCTTGCTGAGTATGTGGAGGGTGTTGAAGCATGTGGAAGCTGCAGCGTTGGCCTATGGGTCTGTCACCTGAAACATGTTTATCCACTTTAAATCTAAGTTGGGGAGACTTACTGCTGTGGTAATACCATTTGTGGCACACTGCATGTGATGATTTGAATTTTACTTGATTAGAAGCATTTAATATTGATATACTTTTTCCTAGCATTCTGCTGATAACTTCACCTGGAAATTTTTGGTGGTTACTACTGATAATTGTGCTTAGGGTGGTCACAGTGTAATGTTAATACATACCCCCAGCACAATCCCTACACTTCACAAACACCACAACACTACCCCCAGCATGAATCTCTATACAACATAAACACCACTGCACTACTCTAAACCATAAAACACAACCCCCACAGTAGATGAACACCACTGCACTATCCTAAACCCTAAAACACTACACTCATCACGACCCCCTACACTACACAAACACCAGTGTACTACCCTAAACGCTAAATCTACCACCAACACGACTCCCTACTCTACACAAAGCCCAATGCACTACCTTAAAACCTAAATCTATCCCCAGCACAACCCGTTCACTACACAAACACCACTATATATAAATGTCACATACACTGGCTTTTATTTTTGTACTTTATTGCACATGTACCATTGAGAGATATATTTGCTCATCACCACACCCATAAAGATATTAACTCACCCAAACAATTGTTATAACATGTAGTCTTAACGTCATATACCTACCCACATATACCTACCCACCCCCCACCGAACCACACACACATTCACTCTCCCATACAACTACTCAGTTAACTAATCAATAAGTAATATAGACTTTCACGTAGCTAGTAACCAACTGGTGCAGCAGTTTACAGAACAACTGACCAAGTAATACAGATATTCACACAGTTTAGTCACTATCCAATATATTGAGGGAGACACTATAAATCGCTCAAGTAAACAATCAATCATACTGCTACTAAATCCACTATCCAGATTTATATATATCCGCTCATTCTTCAATGCAGATTGCTATATATATATATATATATATATATATATTTAAATATGGAACCAAACCACATTCACTGGATGATGTCATCAGTGAATTCACTGACCATGTCATGAATTATGTGACATCACCAGTGGATTGCGGACGCGAGAGTTACAATTAGTACAACTAACTATACCGGAGGAATTTCAATGGTTTTGTATGAGTGAAATGACCAGTTAACTATAACACCCCTGAAACCTATGGTTTTTTCAGTGAATTTCAAAGGTTTTTTAAATGATAATTCCTCACTTTAACCTGCCTGAAACCTATGTTTTTTTCAGTGTATATATATATATATTATTACTGGAAAACAAGGCAGCACTGTATCTTTTTTATGCACATTTTCTAAAATAAATACATATTAAAAACACATGTAAACAAAGCACCAACAGCTTAAGAAACTTTTTTTTGGCATGCACCTAGTAGTCCTCCCTTTCTTCCAACCAACTGTACGTCGCTCGTCCCCAATCCAGAGATACTACGTTAAATGTGAAAGAAGGTCGAAAACGTGTTCTTTTACTTCAAACAAATTAAATATACATTCTGTCAGAATATAAACCACATAAAAAATACATTCCAAACATATTTTACAGTAAATTATCAAGTACTCCAAAAAAACATGAAAACAGCCATCCACCATTTTGTGTTCAGTGGTACACTGACTTCTATCATGACCTGACACACCGTTGACAACAGGAGCACCGGAAACCACTGGCTCAAATTTAGCACTGAGCCACAGCCAGTTACGAAACACTGCCATCTAGCTTCAGAAGTATAAATTGGATCATTAACGTTCGCAAACTATACTAACGGAATCCCTGAAACTGATATTTAATCAGAAATGTTTAATATTTTACAGACTTTGTGAAAGTTCTCCACAGCCATCAACTTCAGTTAAATTACTAATTTTACACTAACGGAATGAACACTCCTCCTGACACTGAGGCAGCACTTGCGCCACTGTATCCCACACGGAGTGTGAATAACGGCCGAAGAGACCTGCGGTCCTAAGCTGGCGGAAGAGAAAATTTTCTTGCCAATGTGGTCTAGCTTCTTGGATTCCCTTTCCCGTGGAGTGGTAGGGAAGGCGCTTTTGGAGGTGCAGGCTTGGACCACCAAGCTCTCCGGGGTGGGGTCTATTAGAAGTGATGGCTACCAGGAAAGCAGTTTTAAGAGTTAGAAGGCGTAAAGGACAGTTATACAGTGGCTCAAAGGGAGCACAAATGAGATAGGTTAGCACAAGGTTCAAGTCCCACTGAGGCATAACGAAGGGGGTTGAAGGAAAAAGATGTGTGAAGCCTTTTAAGAAACGGTTAACTACTGGGGACTTGAAAAGAGAAGGTTAATCTGGCAACCGAAGGAAGGCAGAGATGGCTGAAAGATGGCCCTTTATAGTGCCAAGAGCAGAGCCCTGCTGGGCTAAAGAGAGAAGAAACAAGAGTACTTCTGAAAAAGGGGCAGAAAGGTGATCCACAGCCTTTGCTGTGCACCATGCTACAAATATGTTCCACCTGCAGGTGTATACTGTCTTTGTGGAGGGACACCTGGCTGCCAAGATTACATGGCAGACTTCAGGAGGCAAGTCAAAAGACGTCAACTGCCACCACTCAATCTCCACGCAAGGAGGTGGAGACTGGACAGGTTCGGGTGGAGAACCGTCCCCTGCTGCTGCGACAGAAGATCCTCCCGAACAGGCAGTCTGATTTGAGGATTGATGGACATGTTGAGCAGCTCAGGATACCAGACTCCTCGTGCCCAATTCGGACCCACAAGAATGACTTGGGCATGGTCGCGCTTGATCTTCTTCAGCACTCTGGGCAGAAGTGGTATAGGCGGAAAGGCGTACAACAGACCGCAACTCCACTCGCGGCAAAAAGGTTCGCCGAGGGAGTGCCGCCATGGAAAATCCAAGGCACAGAATTGCTGACATTACACTTGCTCTTCGGTGGCGAATAGATCTAACCAAGGCTCTCCTCACTGTTGAAAGAGACCTTGCACCACCACGAGTGAAGACGCCATTCGTGATCCATCATGCACCAGCGGCTGAGTTTGTCCTCCCTGGCGTTCAGGGAACCTACCAGGTGTTAAACCACCAAGGAAATGCCTTGATGTTCCGGCCATGTCCAGAGGCGGACATAGGGTCCATGACCCCATCCCATCCTGCCCTGTTCCTTTCAATACCACATGGTGGTCATGTTGTCCGTGAACACCTGCTCTACTCTTCCCCGGACAGAGGGAAGGAATGCCTTCAGTGCAAGACAAATCACCCAGAGCACCAGAAGGTTGATGTGAAGCCCGTACTCCGCCGGAGGCCAGGGGCCTCTGATCTCAGCCTCTCCCATGTGGAAGCCCCATCACAAAAAGGAGGCATCCATCACCACAGTGTGTTCTGGTTGGGGAAGGGAGAGGGACCTGCCATTAACCCAATCCTGGTTCATAAGCCACCACTTCAGTTGTTGAGCAGTGCCCTCCGAGATCTGGACACAATCTGACTGATTCCCCTGATGCTGCGCCCACTAGAACTTCACGTTCCACTGCAGAGCCTGCATATGCCACCTGACATGATCGATCAGCAGGATGCAAAAGGTCATGAGGCCCAGCAGCCTGAGGGTCGGAATGACCGAAACCCGGGATAGAGGCTGAAAGATCGGAATCATAGCCTGAATATCCCGGACTCGTTGTTCGGGAGGATAGACCCGAAACCGCGCCATGTCCAGAACTGCTCCGATGAAGAGGAGCATCTGAGAAGGAATCGGGTGTGACGTCGGCACATTGATGGAGAACCCCAGCAAATGTCAGAGGCCGGCCTTAGTCTCGAGGAGGAGACGACTGCCTGGGGCGCGAGCTCGCCTTCAATATGCATTCTACAGCACACATAGAAACAAGCGAATTGCCCTTAAAAATGATTTATGTGCAGGAAGGTGTCCTTTCCTTCACATAAACAATCGCCCCTGAAGCAAGGCACCCTTGCAACATGGCGCAAGGTTGCCTGTGCAGGTTCTAGGCAGCTTTTTAAGCACCAGTAATAGGGGAAATGCAGGGTTACGCTGTATTTTGTACATACGGTGCATCCCTGCATTTACAAAATGTCAGAGCGCGGCATCACCAATTTTGGAGTAACACATCGCTCCGACATTTTATTGTAAATATTCCCCCTTGTCTATTAGGGTGGCAGTACAGGGCAATTTGATTACTACGAGAGTAAACCAGCTGCCCCAGTTTTTCCTCCAGGTGATGGCAATGTGGCCTTGGAAAAGGATGAGAAATCCTCCAAGTAGAATGAGTTTTCCAGGTCCCACATTTGCTACATAATGACTATGCAATTACTCCCAAAAACATAAGTCCATCAATATCATCCCTTTTTGCCCTCAGCCCTGCTATATTCCAACTCACGATATTCACCTCATAACTTTCCCCCAGCTGTGGCTGAAACCACGGTCACTCATTTTCCTCTAAGCTACTCAAGGGAGTAAACCTGTTCACTAGGGTAATTTCCTTACGCTGTGCCAAGTTCCCCATAAATCTGTTTTTGAGGGCAATAACGTAAACTGGTTTAGACTTGTTAAATTAAGAGGGGACTTGGGGTCCATAAGGACTGGGTGCAGCCGGGGCCAGATGCCTATTAAAAAAACGCCAGTGGCACAATCCTAACTGAGCTAGTTTTGACCAATCCGGCTCTAGCCTGCGCCAAAACCTCACTTGCCACAAGGGGGTTTCGTACATTAAGAACTATTATGTCACCTCTAAAATGGTTAGAGGATTTAATTACATAAGTCCCACTGACCGCACACATTCGAGTTCAACCAGCGGCTTGCTTAGTCATGAGGGCCCTAGTAGATTCAGAATGATCAGGAGGCAGGTTAGGTAGATTAGCTAACGCAATGACACATGGGCATGCGGCACAGGTGTGGATCTATCCCCGGGAAAGACCCTCACCTTAAACGACCATTATTCACCAGATTGTCTTGTGGAGCTCACAAAGTCTCAATCATAGCGCTCTGCTGTATTGAGGGCAGCGCAGTTCTTGTGTCTTAAGCCCGAAATCCAGTATTGGCATCAGCATCACTACCCCCACTATTGCAAGCAAACTGTTGCGCAGATGTGGTTGCCGTGCAGAGGGTTAGTTTCTGTGGGCAACCTTGGCTGGACCTTCTGAGGGAGCCCCTCCCATGTTTTGACCAATTTGGCCTTGTTTGTGTCCAATCAATCATTAAGCGGGTGAAGTTTTGCATCCAGTAAGTCAACTAAATATGCACTCCTACTGTCCCAAGGATTAACAATTGGAGTGGGAGTATTTCTTTGCAATACGTCCTAATGGCTTAGATTGTACAGCCTTTTTCCTGTGTTATGCCAGTGGACGTGGTTCTGGACCTTAAGCTAGGTTTGGGGTCTTATCTAAAGAACTGAGGTTAGGCAGGTTCCCACTCCATACAACTGATCTTTCATCCTCAACTAAGGATCCTGCACGAACAACCCCTTTGTCGTTAGAACAAACGCCAGGGGTACCCCTGGTAGATAAACTGTGCCACCTGGCAGATTGTACCAAAGGGCCAGAAGGACCATCACTGCATAGAGATGGGATACCCGCTATCGGCTATAATTGTAGGTCCGAATCATTAACTGTTAAAGGTGGCCGGAATTCAGCTAAGTCCACTGCCCTCATCAGGAAACTATCAATTATGGTGTGCTGGCATGACAATGGCTGTTTTAGGGCTGAAGAACTCCCAGGAACGACCTTCCTCTTGCCCATATTCACCGTGGGGCAAGATCAGCACATGTGAGGAACTCCAGCGTTATAAAACAAAACTCACAGTACCTTTTAAGTCGCCATGTATCAGGAAAGTATTGGGCCAAGAGTTTAGGTCCAGTCCAGTCCAGTCTCTAACTGACTAAGGCTGGCCTGTCTTGGTCCGGTCTTCACCCATGCACACACCCGGGCCTGTCTCATACTACGGAAGTCACTGGCACTTTTCTGCACGTGGCCAGCCCCTTCTTCCACCTCATGGTATGTGGGGGAGAAGTCCCACCCCAGCAGGGCCAGATTGAAAGTTTTACGGGCAAAGCAGCATAAAAGAGCCTGACCATGTTCTTATCTCACGCTGCAGAAAGTCACAGGCACTTTTTTGATTGTGGCCAGCTGCTCCTTCTGCCTTAAGGTATGCTAGGGGACGAAGTCCCACCTCTGGAGGGCCAGATTGTAACTGCCAGCACATACACCAAATATCAAGGAATCCCATCCATGGGTATCACGTTTACACACCTGGTCATGGGCCAACAGGGGGCGCACACACGTCATAATCCAGTTCAGCTACTGTTGTATTAAATAGGCAGACATCCATGGGCCACTCCGATGTGCAGGATCGACAGTGGAACCAAGGCTGGACGCAGGTGACGTACGCAAGACAGAAGCTCAGACGTAACTGATGCGCAACACTGCCAGTGACAGTGCCCCCAACAAATGTAGCTTACAGGCACAGTACAGTTCCACGTGACAGGGGTTGTGCATGTGCCCGGGATGTCCTACCATTGCGTTGTTGGATCTCGTAGAACCGACAGTCTGCCCTGTGGCAGTTATCTGGATGATATGCCACAGCTTGGAGCAATGAGTCATATGTGTGTGCAACGTTGGGACGTATGGGTTGTTGTGTATGTAACTGTCAAAAACATCCCATGCAGGAGTACCTCAAGCAGGGACTTGTGTGTGTGGATACATTGGCCTTTCATTAGCGCTGTGCGTGGTGTGGGCGTCGACATCATCTGTTATGGTATCTCTCACAGGGGTGCCAGCCACATTCAATACCAAGGTCAGAGGTGCAGATGTCCTTCCGCCTTGTGTATTGAGACAAAGGAGCTTTTATCCCTAATGTTAGTCTGACTACTGCGTGCATTCTAGAAATGTGATGTGGCTTTCGCGCTGCAGTTGAGGCCAGGCCTTAGGCTTATGGTGCACCAATAGCGGTACACCCAAAACAGTTGGCATGTATGAGCCAAGAGCCCGAGCGGCCTTGCGCTCCTTGTACAATCTCTCTTTCTCTCTCCCCCTTTTCTCTCTCTCTGTCCTTTGATGAGTGCATGACAACTTATCTTGAATTTTGTCTTGCAGGCTGTGACTTACAGATTGTCCAGGGAAGACCCACCATGACTCTTCCAAATAGTTGTTTTGAGTTAAATTTGAATGAAATATTGTTTGGAATTTCAATGATGAATGAATGATTCCTTTTCTGACCACACATGAATGTTAATTGTTGTAATTGTGTGACATCAGGCGAATTGTTTTGTCCATGATTTTGTAAAGTTTTTAAATATCTTTGTCCGGTGTGCGGGGGAGGGGTCCTGGGGGTGGTGGCGGTAGGTGTTGTGGCCCTCTTGGGTGTCCGAGCTGCATGATCAGTAGCTCCATGGCATCTTTTGTTCTTCAGGTAAGGCTCTGGGCTGGGCTCCCTTTTATGGTGCAGGTTGTCGTCCGACTTTACACCAGGTAAGAGCAGGTGTTAAATTCCTGCTGCTAACAAGCCTTATCACAAGTTTTGTGATTTTATCGCTGGTCGTTGAGAATGTTGCGAAGTGGTGTTGTTGCGGCTTTTTGCACGGGAACACCTACTCTGAATATCATTAGCGTTAGTTGCGGGGTCATCTGTGGAGATGTTTTTTGTGGCTGCTATCGCAGGTAAATTTGTGATATGAGCTGTTGGCACCAGCTTCTGAATAGGAAGATACATTTATCCCCACTTTGGCTGAGATAAAGTGCAGCTAACTCGGCGATAAGTCCTTGAAAACTGATCCAGCAGTATACCAACAACAGATAATCCAATATCGTATACTCACCTGGGCCCATAAACCCACAGAAATGAGTAAACCGCTGGTGTCAAAGTTTATGATTTTCCACACTTCAATATTGATTATTTCTTACTCTTAACCAACCTTTCACTGATCAAAAAGGTCTTTCCTCTGGTCGATGGACCA
This sequence comes from Lissotriton vulgaris, assembly GCF_964263255.1. Classification (NCBI taxonomy): domain Eukaryota; kingdom Metazoa; phylum Chordata; class Amphibia; order Caudata; family Salamandridae; genus Lissotriton; species Lissotriton vulgaris. Next base: position 812,065,887 of record NC_141700.1, read on the forward strand.
TTAGTTGAAATAGTTGATGGTGAAAATTATCTTAATTCTAACTTTTATACCTTGAAGTAAATAACCACAGACTCGGGTAAGTTTTAAGTCGTTATCTAAATTAATTGCATGTGAACCACCTCAAAGTACAGTACAGTCACTGTCACTCATAGGAGAGAAGATTCAATTAATCAAATCATCAGCACATACTTCAGAGGCAGAGGGTGGCCACACTTGTAAAATATCCGTAGCTCTGCGAATCGCCCTTGCAAAAGCCACAGTAGCCACTGTGGCTATTCGAGATGGCGACAACAGGTCATCCATAGGGGACGGCATGAGGCTAATTCTGCCACCAAAACATGGGGGTTCCACAGCCTGAGGACATCCAGGGACCTGCCAGTGCATGTGGTCTTGCCCAGAAGGACAGCAAAACAACCCTGGGAATGGCGAACCCACAGGGGCCTCCTCAGATTCGGCCTCCACAAACTGATGAACAGCTGGGAAATAGCACCGACGCTGATCGGCGTCAAGACAGAATTGTATCACCGTCCATTAACTCCGAATGAGCCTCTTCTGTCTAGCGCCGGAACGGCGTCAACGCGACCTCCACCGAGGTGGGAACCTGCGAGGAACAGAGTCGACTCGGAGTCGAGGACTGCACCGCAGCCTCAGCCGGCATTAGCGCAGGGAGCCCCACAGGGCTGTGCAGGGACGTGGAAGGCTTGGACTTGGACGTGTGAGAAGGATGCCATTCCGGGCTGTGTCCTAACATCGCACCGACTCGGGAGTCAGGGTGCTCAACCGGCACCGAGGGCGAACCCGCAGGCAAAATCTTGATCTTAAGTGGGGCTCTAATCCTGAAGGCCCATGTCCGGTGGAGACCAGGAGCAGCGGGCCCCGCCGTCGTGCGAGGTCGGCGACCTCCGTGACTTCTTTTCCTTATGCTTACCTGCGGCAGGAGATCGACATCCGCGTGAATGACTCCGCGACCTGTCCCTAACCGAACCCCTTGCACGAGAAGGAGACCGGCGGCAGACGGACTCCGAACAGGACATCTGGGCGGACAACAACTTCATGCGCCGTTCCCGCAGGGACTTCAGCTTCAGAGTTGTGGTTCTCTCCCAAGCACCACATACAGATCGCGTGTGGATCCGTCGCTGACATCTGCCGCTTACAGGAGTCACACGCTTTGAAGCCAGAAGGCATCACACACTGTTCCCGGATGCCAAAGGCATAGAGAAAGAAACAAACAGGCCCGAGGTAACCGCTTCTCCGGATCTGCGTTGGGACGCAGAAAAGAAGAAAACTGACATTAGCTATGCCAGGGGGGTCCTAAATGTCTCCATTGATGTCTCCACTGACGTCACTTCCGTGGAAGACATCAGGACTGACCGGCGTGCAGAGGTACTTCTGGGGAAAACACCTAGGGATATTCTAAGTTAAGGAATCTGCGGTTAGATGTCTCTATCAGATGAAAGTGCCTGGAACTGTCGATGTCATATGATACCCTACAAGCATCACTGCCCCGATATTCCCGCAGACCCTTCCCCCAAAACTAGGATGAGCAATTACCCACCCCAAGGATGATGCTGGTTTCATTTTAAAAGCAGTTAAAATGCAAAAACGGCTGCCACAATGAGCAGAGGCACATTCTTTTTTGTTACAGAAAAGTGCATTTGAAGTGAGGCATCAGTCTTTTTTTTTTTTTAGCAACATACAAAAAATACACAGATAAGAAGAGAAGCACACTTTATTAAGGAATTTCAAAGAGTGCTACATTTCTTCTTCAGGTTATTGCAGAAAACATTTTAAACAACAGTGCAAAACTATTTCCAGAAACAATACACAGGGAACAGATTGAGCCATCTGGTTTATTTTACATGCAGCTGAAACAGTAAGAAAGAAAGCATTGATATTATATACATATTTTTCTGATGCAGAATTTATATGAGTACATACAAGAAAAAATCCTGCTTGAAAGAAAAGGGATTTCAAACGTCATTTTTAGAATAGAGAATCCAAAGCAGACACCCAAGTTAATTATAAAGCCACCCGAAACACTAATAGAGAAAAGGTTAAAGTATATTTTCAATATCCACTGCCTGACTAACTACAGAGAGGCCAGCTGCAGTCCATCCTTCAAAGTGTTTCATTACAGTTCAATGTCTTGACCTTCTGCTGCTTTTAATACTCAGTTTCACTCTTTTTTTGCGCTCAACAAATTTGTTGCTTGAGGAACAAGAAAGTAAATTGAGAAGACCTGGAAGTTCAGCTATAATAACACTATGGATAAGTATGGCACATACATGTTTTCTTTTTCTTACCGACCAACTGATAGAGCCATGTCAACATATTGCAACGGAATCACTCAAGGTGTTTCTCTATCATACCACGGTCCACCAGTCTGCTAAGTCTGTAGTATCATGTGACAAGAGCTAGTGTTGGACCTATTTAAGGAACACAATTGTATTTGGACTCTGGGATAATCTTTCTGATTAGAAGCCTGGATACCCTCACAGGTGAATAGTGCGCTTTACAAATCCTGATTGATGGATTAGAGATGGTGCAAAAACCTAAGTTTAAATAAGGATACATCACAGTTGTGAACTTGATGTGACCAAAATGTTTCAGAAAAATTCACAATTTAAATTAATTGTATAGGACTCTAACATTCTTCTTACTGTTAAATATTTTATAAGTCTTCACTTTGGACTAAAAGTGACAATGTACATAAAGAGTTAAATACCATATACTGATACTCAACATGTGCACCCGGAACCCATTTAAGTTTGTTTTCTTGTTGACCTCCATTTGCTCCTTTTAACACACAATACATTGGCTTATAGCCCAAAATTCACAGACCTGGCTATACTAAATTGTAACAGACTTAGATGGGTCTTGCTCACCACAATTCTACTGGCTAAAAATATCATTAGGTCTCTATAAATTTGCAGGTTTTCAGATGAGAGACCACCAACCCTTTAAGGCATGTCACAAAAGAGCCGCCTCATTTATTTCTTACATTTTACAGATCTTGGAGGTCGATCCCCTTTTCCCTGTTGTCAATCCCGTACACCCTCATTGTACTCCCATCCTGATGCAGACCCTCGTAACTCACCCCCTACAGTTGAAATGCTCAGATGGTATTGAAGGAGGTTGTCGCGCTTTATATTAAAAGGAATGAGAGAAAAATAATTTGATTGAGGATTCATATACAGTGTCGATTTGTCCTGCCCCCTTCTCAGACTGACCTCCAAAAGTACCATTATAGAACACCTTCAACATATAAAAACAATCTCAGATGTTCTTACTTGGTACATATTTTCTCATTTCTTACTTATATTCATATATTAAAAAAAATCTAGTCGGCCTAAAACGATATATACACTTTGATCACCAACAGTCAGCTTTCACATGCAGTCTTTTCCAGTCATGGTGATAGAGTGCAAATTCACAGGTACTTTTTATTCACATACAAAATGTTTACTTTAAAAACAGTAGCGGTCATATTATGTTGACAAAGATCTTAGTGTTATGAAATAATTTAAAATGTAAATTTTCTGAAAAAATTGATTTTTTACACGTCAACGCAAAGGCTGATCTGTATTCTTTTATTTAAATGTTTGTTGTAACACAAAATATAGTCGGAGGGGAATATCTTCTTCAGCTTTCATTAAAATTCCGTAACATCAGACTGTGTACTTTTAGTAGTTTTGCTCATCCTGTAAAATATATTTTTAGCTCCACTTCACTCCTCTGTATTTTCCTGTGATCTTGTTTCTTCTTGTTTGGTGTTTACCTTTGCCATTTTGTCGGAATCAAGGTATTTATCTCTCCTTCCCAGGCACCGGTTTCCATTGACTGCATCGATTCAGCTGCTGGATGGTCTGGATAGTGGCTGGGCACATTGCTCTGGCTCATGTCACTCTTAATGGACAAGCACAACTCATTATTTCAGTATTCAAAGCACATAATATCATCAAAACCCTAATTTTCACTGCTAACTCCAGAACATGGTACTTACACAAGATCCCCGCCGCACACATCCCCTCCTATACTCTTTCAAGACGGTTTAACTTTTATTTGAATTTCCTCTGATTATTTGGCCACTTCTCCATCACCATCCAGTGATCCACATCCACCCACCCAATTTCACACAAGCAGAGCACCTTCAGATTTTTGATAATATGTGGTACAGGCAAAGACCTCATGGTCAAAGGCGGCCGACTATTGCTCAGGCCACACAGAATGGAAGACCTTTGCAGTACAGTGACACCACTATGCAAGGACACCTTAATCCTAACACAATAGGCAACCAAGGGAGTATTAGACATTTGCATGCCAGACCCACATCTAGAACATATGGAGACCATAGGATAGCTTCTGAGACTTCAAGCACCAACAGTATGTACACGGTTGGTTTGAATAAACCGCTAAATAGAACTGAGTTAGCAGTAGCCATCGTAAAACATCTTTTGGTGGCAATCTCTCAGATGACTGGTCACTGATTGAGGCACATTACTGCTAAATGAAACCCTCTCACGATCGATGAGGGAAGATGGAGTAGTGATAATTACCAAACCAGGCAATAACCATAGGTCCTACAACATACACATTCCACTCAATGCTGACACTTCGATATTTAGAAATGGGTTAGCTACAAGAGTGCAAGGGGTGGTGACATCCCTTACATGCATAGACGGGTTCTCGCTCTTTCACAATACTTCCAAGAACATGAGTAGGCTACCCCATGAGGTGGCCGAAAAGACCCCAAAAAAGCTGTGCCTTTAGAAGTCAAAAATGCATTTTGGGTAGCTATTTATGCTCAACATACTACATAACTTGAGGGATAGATTGTTGCATCTGGTTGAGCAGCTGCATTCTACAATTCGGTCATAAATGTAGACTATGAAAATAGTGTCTGAGTAGAGAGAGGCTGGAAAAAGCAAAAGACACAGGTGGCCCTTCTCACCTTTTCTGTTTGCCCCGGTGCTGGACTTACTGCTTAACATTAAGAGGATGAGGTTTGTGAATGGGTTCTTGAACACAAGGACAATCTTCTGGTATATCTGCATAACCTCTAGCCCCATAATGATGCTGTCCCAATACATAATAAATACCCTCAGCAAAATGTTAGTGAAAAATCTTAAACGCACAGAAAGTTGCAGAAGAAAGACAAATGTGGAGCTTACTATGGTTCAGAAGTTGCAGAGAGGCAGATACATCTCGGTGGTGGATTGGGAACTGTGCAATGTTGAACAGCCCATTTATGAACTATCAATCTGACATTTGCTGAAGTCTGAAAGATATTTAATACTAGGCCCTGCCAAATATTTCAGTCACTGACAGTGCTCAAGGCAAATAAGGATGCATTGAGCTTCTGAATGGAAAAGCTGCCTGAAGACAAACTTCGTGGTGTGCTGGACTTGGCACTGTGTGCTCAGTGGTTTACAACAACATACAGAGCCAAATGAAGGATGAGGCAAGGCCCGCATTGGGGGTGATCAGAGCTACAGGTCAAGAAAACAGTAAAACAAAATTAAACAATATGGATGGGGAAACTTATATATACATTTGAAAACGTTTTCCTCCAATGTTTAAGTTTAATCTATTTCAGTCCAGGTTTTGCATAAGGCATAAATACCACGGACGTTGCTTTGCCAATTCTTGTTTCTGCTGTCATTAAATTCTCAAAGCTGATAGGTCTCGCCTATGTGAGAGCGATTTGACAATTTGTTTTTAGCTATGTTGTAGAGCAGAGTGGGTGCTGTGCAGCATGGCAAAACATGATCTAAAAAGGGCTATAAATTGTATTTAAAGCAGTGCTATGAAGAGGGAATGTAATTAAAAATGTTTAAAAGCGTGCTTATAGTATTTGTTTCTAGGTCGCTGCATAGGAGACCTTTAGCCGTCGCTCTGATGTTTTTAGAAGCACACAGTTGTGCTTGTGGCGGCGTCCAGCTTGCGGGAACGCGCAGGGGAGTGCCACAAGCACGAGTATGTGCTTTGAAAAACAGCACACGCACCACTCCCGGGCTTCTAAGTCTCTCTCGCTCTCTTTCTCTCTCTCGCTCTATCTCTCTCCCTCTCTTTGTCTCTCCCACCCCCTCTTTCTCTTTCTCTCTCTCTCCAGCCCCCTGCTGGCAAACCATGCCCCGGTCATCTCTACCCACAACACACTCTCAGCCAGCCAGTAAAATCGAATTCACTCTAGGGGCGGGGTGTTTCCTGTTATACGATACTTAGGAGGCCGCTTTCTCCTCCAGGCTTGCTCCCACAAAGTCTTTAATCAAGCCTAGATCCTGAGATTACTGTTTTTATAAATAAATAAAAAGAGGAGTGATTAATACTGGCCTTGGCATAGCACATTGCAGCCGCGTTTTACCAAGACCCACACAACCTGATAGAACCAAAAGGCTGCTAGGCTGCTGGCCAGTCCACTGCGGGTTTCAGTCCTGCGGGTGCCTGCTGGGTTGGTCGGGTTTTTATTGACCCATATAGTCGTTTATTATCTTTCCAATCCCTAGCATTGGTGGGATTAACGCTGGCGGGTGTACTAGATGTCTGGCGTTGGGACTCTGCGCTTGTGCATTTTCTGGTGGTGCAGGAACCCACGGTACCAGCTGCTTCTGTACAATGTCTTTTATATTTATTTGGCTTTTATTGTGCACACTGCGGAGCTCACCTGCTTCGAGGCGCTGGCGCATAGAAACCAAATACATGGCACTGGTGGTTAAGTTTGACTGGAGAAGTGGTCGGGATTGGTTACCACTTGTGTTTCATCTATCAACTCTCGCTCTCTCTCCTCTCGCCCCATCTCTCTCTTTCTCTTCATCTTGCTCTCTCTACCGCCCCCTGCTGGCAAACTATGTCCATAAAGCATTGGGGCGGACTGACTTGCAGCTCTGCCCACGGTCATCTCGATCCACAACACACTCCCAGCCAACCATTAAAATCGAATTCACTCTAGACGCATGGCTTGTTGCAAAAGGAGCAAAACAGCGCACGAAGGAGTTTTTCAACATTGTATACTGGTATCACATGTGCTACTGGAAGTGAAAATAAAACCGTGCTGCCAAACTTGAAGCAACTGAAGAGCAATATATATATATATATATATATATATATATTAAAATAAGTTTAAGAAGGTGTTAAAGGGGGAAGATGAAAGTAATGAGCATGAAGGAACGCACTTCACAGAGGCCATGCTATCACTTTAATGTCCCTATTAATGTGTATTGGCATAGCCAATAGGTCTCGCCTTTGGGACCTTATAAGTGTTTAGCCATGCAACAGTTAATGTTGTTGCAGTAAGGATATTGTGCTGCATAACTAAATACTTGTAAGGTCCCAAAGACGAGATCTATTGGCTATGCCAATGCATGTTAATAACTAGCTATAAGACACTGGCAAAGCCAATCGCTCCCACATAGGTAAAACCTATTGGTTTTGCCAATGCATGTTTTCCTGCTTTCTCTGTGGTCTCTCTCCTTTCCTCTTCTCTCTCACTGGCCCCTTTACATGGGTTGATTAGTTTCTGGGTGTGAAGATGCCCAATGTGCAAGGTTTATATACAACTATTGGTATCTGTTTCCTGACAGTTTGGTGGGGGTGAGATCAGTGGGGCAGTTTATGCTCGTCTGAGGATTTCTGAACCCTACACTGTTGTCTAATTGAAAGATTTAAACATACGATTGGACTACAGATGAATCTATATCAAATCAGTCTTAAGAAAAGTTATTTCAAGTGATACATTTAACCACTATCTCGAGGAATAAAACAAACCTACTTATTAACCTAAAGAAAATTGAAAACTATTCTACGTGTAGGCGAACAGACAACTGTTTAGAGGGCTGGGGAAGAGCACTAATGACCAACAGATAAAAAAACAAAAAATCCCAAACATGCAGAAAACATGGGCCATCCGAATCCAGATGAAGATATGCAGCAGTAGGATACGGGTCAGCCAAGGCTGCACTTTTATAACATACAAGTTTAAACGAAAACCGCTGGCACAATCTTCAGTAGCAGATGTTCTAGTAAAAACCATTATTTGTTCCATCTGCTTTCACTTAATTCATCCAACTAAATTTGTGTTCCGTTTGGAGACCACTATTTTTTGGGCTCAAAATACATCCAGTAAACGGCAAAGTGAAGTGCTCAATATGTGGAAACCACCTGCAATTTGTTGGTTTTGCTGCTGTTTTTGTAAATCACACATCTGTTAATGAATTTTGAGTCTTGCAGAACATTCTAAAATGTTTTGAACAATGCAGTTTAGGCCTCGATGCAATAATAATGAATAACCTTCGTAAAAACTTGGATAAATATTTAATGAGCCTGAGTGGTGGCACGATGTGCTGCGCAGAAAGAGAATGTGCTAGAAATACCACTATTTTATTTATTTTAAAAGCGCTACTAATCCCACTGCAGGGTGCCAGAGCGCTAACAGCCATGTTACCTATCTAGCTAAAATAAAAATCTGTCATCCACAGGTTACAGGATGTGCTATTTAAGGATTATATTACAGCTTTGTAAATGGAGCATAGAATGAGCATGAGGAGGCTCCATGGAGAGAGTAATCTGCATTCCTCTTTCCTATAAACGATCTCACTTTTATGTCATCCAAAAGCAAAGTATACACCAAGCTCCCTCGTAGACACAGCTAGATATTTGAACTCTATCTTGGAATGAACAGCAAACGTGACAAGATAAGAACAAGATTTAAAGGCCTGTCTACAGAAAGAAAGTTAGTGGAAGAATACAGAAAGAACGGTTTAGGCAATGGGAGGTATGAACTGAGCCTGGAGAGCTTAAAGCAAATAAAGCCAGCAAATAGAAAGCCAGAAAATGTGAGTTACTAACCAGAAAGTCAATGGTTAGCAATGGACCGAATGCATTGCTAGATCAACTTTGAGAGTCTTCAAGATGTCTTCAGCAAACCAGAAAGCTGCACTGTCTGGTAGGCTGCGACCTAAAAACAGATATCGCAAAGGGGGACATATTCAGGACTTCTTCCAACTAATCAGGAAAATATTTGTCAAAGAGAATTAAGGGGTGGAGGTCTGTGAGAAAAGCAGTGATGGAATTGGCTCAAATGATTGATATCACAGTCTGCTTGTTTGCTGGTGCTCTCGCCATAGATCTGTATTTGTAAAGCGAGAACTACTCACCCTTACGGGTCTCAAGGCGCTGGGGGCCGTCCTGGAAATTAAGTGAGCTATTGCCCAGAGTCACACGGTGCAGAGCTGCCGCTGGAGCCGGGGATCGAACCGCGAACCCAGTGCTCCGAAGTCACTTCCCTGGCCGCTGCGCCACACCTTCCCATTGGGGAAGGCCATAGGGATGTATAGTTAATATAAGATAATGCAACTGATGCAATTCTGGGTAGTCCGAGATGGAAGCTCTACATGATAAACAGCAGGACAACTGGTGATTTTTGGTGCAGTCTCTTATTACCCCTGCACGGCCCAAAGCATGCTTGAGGACATCGCTCTAAATGTCTTGTGTAAGCCCTGATTCTTTGATCCACGACATGAGACACCTTTAAGATTTTTTGCGCTAACATGCTTGTTTATTAATACCATCTATCATTTATATAATTTGTGGCTTTTAAATTACTTTGAATAAAAAATACAAGAACCGATAATTCAATATTTTCAAATGCATGCCAAACACCGGCAAAGCCACCACCACCTTTCCCCACTCGAATTTCAAGAGGGCTGTCATACACTTGCTGCACCCTCAAATTGTGAAGCAGTATATTCTACTTCCTGAAAGACTTACTTTTTTTCCTCTTCCAACTGCAACTAAGTAGGATTCACACAGCTTCTTCAATAGAAAAAAAGGCCCCCGCCTCATTCGCAAATAATGGGGGTTGTGACACTGGCTACTGCCATGGAGCAATTAACAAAATAAAATTAAAAAGGAAAATAAACTAACAGATTGAATAAAACGAATATAAATAACCAACAAAAGGTAAAAGGAATGACTTGCACACCTAACACAAGCAAATGGAACAGTGTCTGTTCTAGATCAGGCACTTCAAAAACAAAACTGAAATCACTTGATGTCCAGGACTGTAGTCTGCTTAGAGTCTCCAGGAATACCTCTGCTAGAGAACTGTGGTCCTCAGTTTACATGTGAATGCAACAGTTTCAAAGAATCATGCCCTGTACAGAGACATTGCGCTTGCCTGTAGTATCTATAAGAGTGGCAACTACTATGAGAGATCATCGGAGGACATGGCAATCCTCACTCCCTAAATATTTTGGGCATTACTGCCCACAACCGTAGGCTTCTCTCACAGCCTGGACAGCTTCACCACTGGTTTCGTCTGCTGCGGAGGGCTGGCTGCCCTTGGCACAGTCTGCCCAAATACACAGGGCATGGTTGGCACTTGGCTCTGCTGTTCCGCCACACAAATCTTTTACAGCATTATTCCAGTCAGTGTCAGTATACAAGCCTATGGCCTGGTGTCTCCACTTGCTAAATCTTCTCCCTTGGCCTAGTAGTTTGTGAACTACACCTAGCATGAACATGCCATACTATCTGCAAGTACATCATCAAAACCAATCGGAGTCAGGCAAGCCCAGCAGTAATGGAGACAAATGTGCACACGGTCAGGGGTGATTATGTCCTGCTGCACCTTTCCCCTGAATGTCCCCTCAATGGATGAACATCCTGAATTAATCAAGAACGTGCAATTCCTGGTAAATCTCTCAGCCAATGATGTTAAACCCTGAAAAAAAATGTCTTCATAGATACCATCTCCAAATAGGGTTTATTTCTCCAATCTTATACAGTTTCCACCTCTGTTGATTTCGGGACTGTCAACCTTTTTTGGTCAGAGTGACCATCAACAAGATCAACAATTAATTAACCTCTTCCATGCTCGTGACGGAACCGTTCGGTCACGAGCGAGGGGTGGGCTGTGCTGGTGACGGAACAGTTCCGTCACAGCCCTGCCGCCGCACCTGCGCGGCGCGAATTCCGCGCCTGCGCGGACGTTCTAAAGAACGGGCGGGCCGTGACGGAACCGTCCCGTCACAAGCACAGCTCACCCGCGAGCCGTGACGGAGCAGTTCCGTCACAAGCACGGAACCGCCGCGCGGCCGCCCCACCCCCTTAGCGCTGCGGCGGAATAGCCGCCGCAGCGAAGGGGTTAACAGCACTACAAGGCATGTTAGTGACTGTTTACAGCATTGCAAATACCTAGAACGAACCAGGGTCACAGCTGAAATAACTATTTTAATAATTTGTCTGTCATGCCAGTGTCTAAGTCCGACACACGAAGGTCCTTGGTTATCTCATGTTGGGCGAGGTTCTGTAGCTGTACATTCACCCAGCATATTTTTTCAACTGATCCATAAGGAGCAAGGAGAATTGAAAACCATCCAGCATCCACTGAATGTGCCTTCTTATTCTGATGGGTTCTTGCTCAGCGCAGGTCATTGAAATGCCTTCAGAATTCACTTCATGTTTACTTTCCTGACAGTTCTGGCGAGTTCTTGTGGATTAGAACCAATTTAAGCCTTTCCCAAAAATGCACAATTTGGACCCTATTTAGTTTGGTAGATGGGTTACTCTGTCACGAATGAGTCAGATATCCTGTCTGTCTTACTACAAGTGCCAAAGGCTATAATGCACTAGTAATATGGCAGGGAGGATAATCCGCCTACCAAACTCCATATCAGGCTCCTTTTCGGTGCTCGAATCTCCAGGCTGTGAGGTGTAACATACACACAGTTACAGCATCTAACCTCATTCCTAAGTGAAGGTACACCAGAATAATGGTCTGCAGAGTCGGTAGCATGACACTAGAACTTTGAGCGCCAATATGATGCACATTATATAGTGTTATGGCTTCTGCATCTTAGGATTTATTATCTTACTACTGACCACCAATATTCATGATGGACTGATGGCACAGCAAAGATGTCTGACGTGGTGGAAACTAAGGCAATTCAAACACTTCTAAATAGACTAGACAACAGTGAGCGTGTTCACCAAGGTTTCTTTAGATGTCAAAATTGAATTATCATTCTTGCGACATTCAAGGCATGTGCAGGCTTCCTGACCTGTGTGCATTCCCTGAAGAGTCCTTCGGTGTTATAACTGTTAAAGTTCAGTGCATCTGTAACAATAAAGTGTATCCACTCAGAAAGCTGTTTCCAGTAAAACATTTCTCACAGCAAGCTCAGAAATTATGAAATCAATACAGTACATGTTCACACATAACATGACCTTGCATGTAATTTCTAAATGTGGTGTTTTCCCTAAATCCCTATTCTGCTGTGCTATCCAAAACTATTGCATACCATAACTTGAAACATTCATACTCAGGCTAAATGGGAGCTTTAAAACTTTATACTACCACTTTCCCAACATTATCGCTCTCACAACTTTCTACGAATAGCAGGACAATGCATTATCGATACATGTCCACAAAGAGCATTCCAATCTATTATCCATATCGATGACAATATTACCAATAGTGTGAGGCATCCTTATTAATCAAAGCATGGTTAACTAGTTTAACAATTGGAGCCAGGAGTATACCGCTCCAATGTGCGTGAGAAGAAAATTACATAATGCATGGCACCCAATAGAAACTCCATCACCAGCTACACTCCTTATACGTCAGTAACCATTAACACTGGGTATGGTGTAGCATAATGCCCATCTGCAAAGCATTTCAGCGCCTCATCAGTGGTTGTATGCGCTACATGAATACCTCTACTATATGGGGTGTATTCTCTCATGTGTGTTCACTGACAGGATATTTGACTTGAAGATCAACTGACATTAACTTCACTTTCACTTGTTATGTCCTTTTCTCCTCTGTGTGTTCGCAGATGTCGCTTTAGGGCTGATGAGACTCCGAAACCCCTGCCGCATTCTTTGCAGCTATATGGTTTTTCCCCTGTGTGTCTTCGCTTATGGGCCCTTAGATGCGATAAGGCTCTGAAAGTCATCCCACAGTCACTACATTCATATGGCTTTTCCCCTGAATGTATTCTCCGATGGGCTGTTAAGCTCGACGAGGCTCTGAAATTCATCCCACATTCGGTGCACGTATGTGGTTTTTCTCCTGTGTGTGTTCTCTGATGACGTCTTAGGGCTGATGAGACATTAAAACTCATTCCACACTCACCGCATGCGTATGGCTTTTCTCCTGTGTGTGTTCGCTCGTGCGCCCTTAGGTTTGATAACCGAGAACAGTCCAGCCCACATTCCTTGCATATGTATGTTTTTCTTTCTATGTGTATTTGCTGATGGACCCGTAGCGACGGTAAATCATTGAAACTCATACTACAGTCTGGACACACGTATGAATTATCTCCCACATGTGTTCGCTCATGTTTTCGCAAGATCGATGAGTCATTAAATCTCTTTCCACATTCACTGCATGTGAATGGTTTTTCCCCTGTGTGTATTCGTTGATGAATTGTTCGATCAAATGATCGACTGAAAGCCATCCCACACTCACCACATATGTAAGGTTTTTCTCCTGTGTGTGTTTGCTGATGGCGTTTTAGGCTTGATGAGCGAGTAAAGCCCTTCCCACATTCAATACATACGTATAATATTTCTCTTGCAGGTACAGTGGCAAACAAGGGTATGATTCGGTGTGCAAGCGATTGCTGCTGGGCCATCATTGTTCAACACTCCTTTATAATATTTCAGATAAACGTCAGCCAATTTCACAGCACGGTTTAAATGTCACTTAAGAGTATCACATAATGGACAACAAACTCTTAGGTGTACAGTTTCCAAGCTGGGCAATGGTTTTCAAAAAACTAGTTTGACCAATGAATCTTATTGTTCATTTGGAATTCCAGTCATATGTTCTGAAATGGACTGAAAACCCGTTCTATTCAACTTTCTTTTGTCCAGCTCTTCATTTAGGTTTGCTGCACCTTTGCGCTAGCTCTGTTTGCAGTGGTCCATCGATGAGTGGAGCTGACAACTAATTATGTATTTGAAAGGTTAGCACTGTATTGATATTTCTGGACCAGGGCTGGTCGCCAGCATGTTTCTATGCCAGATGGTACATTGCAGGGCATGCCACCTATTCAGACTCTATGCAGACATTTTAGGAGTCCAGCTGCAGGGTGGCACCCACCTGACTAACTGTGCTGGTTTCTTCAACTGTTTGTCTGTTCATGTGAGTGTTTCTCTGTTTCCATCTTGTTCCTTCAGTTTCTGATTGCAGACCATTTTCTCCCGGATTCTTACAGCAGTTTTGTTACTGGAGTCATCAGTAATTCAATTTATGTTCCATCTTCTTCACATGTGTTTGAAGATTTCTGTTGGATGTAAAAATATTTACCATTGTTAAAACCTAGAATATGTCTTTCATACTAATTCAAAGCACCACAAAAAAAACATTTAACTAGTTATTGAAGAACTATTTAAAATATAATAAATCATAAATGGAACAATTAACAAAAACCGCTGAAAGCCACAAAACTGTCAAACACAAGTAGCAAAATGACCAGAAAATAGGTGAGTGCTAGTTACCCAGAACGTTGTGTCATCAGTAAACCTTTTTCTCAAACAGTTTATTTTAGAGGTATTTAAGAGTTATTCATATGTACACTGTAACCCCAATGCACATCAATGTGTCGTTTCTAAGTAGGTTACGGCCCACTGCAAAAGATAGCACAAAACTTCACACTCTCGCAATCTCCAGGATTATGTGCGGATGCTCCTTGGCGCACTGTGTCAACCACATCATCAAACCATTACCATGTCCTACATAGGCCGAACCAATTAACAACTCCCTTTCAACCATTCACCCACTGTAAGATGGGGCACTTCTCAAACTCACAAGAGACATGATGTGCTATATAACAATTCAGCCGATCACCCAGAAAGCACTTTCGGCCTAGCAAGGGATATGAGAAGCACTATATAATTAACCTGTACTATACAATAGAACGCAACCCTATACTCTAGAACAATATAACCTCAAAAGATATTCTCTAGCCCTAATGCAGCTTTTCAAAGAGCCAAGCAGCATATGTCCTCTATCAATTAAGCACACTGCATTTCCAGTATCCAGTCCTTTAACAGTTCTCACTTTGCACAGTAATATACCACTTACAACCCAACATTACTGAAAGACGTCAAGTAAGGCAAATAATAATGATGAAAACAATACTAATCATGTTTTTTTCTCCCGAGCCTAACTGAGGACCTGCTTTTGTCATCAATGAGCAATTTATTGCTGAAGCCATAATCACGACTGCACATTAGCACATGCAACAATCCAGATAATGTCAGGGTTTGCACTTCCAAGACTAACTCTCTCCAGAACATTAATGCCTCAAAATGACACTAGCACATGTCCAGTTGCAAATTCTTTCCAGACATTCAAGCTGATGATGAAGTGAATTAGACCACTCTCCGTCGGGGTCTCATAGTTGCTCCAGCACATGGGATGGTTGATCAGAGAAGGTGCAGTAGAACTCCAGCAGATATCCATCTGGACCCGGAGTCTGGTTGGCAACTAATGACCGTGTTATCAGTTTTTTTTTAGTAGCGGAGCTAGAGAGGTCAAGCTATTAGTGCTACTCTGAGATGAGTTATGGCGGAGGAACCTCAGCCAGGAAGGTTGCCATTGCCTTCTGTGGCATAAAGGTTTGTGTATGTCAGTCCGGGTGTGCAGATATGTGTCTTGATTGAGACACATGGAAGGAATGGTGAGATGGGGGTTGCTCCTACTTTATGAGCCACATGAGAAGGACAACAGATTTGGTGGCCTTCGTGTGGGCCCCATGGGAACAGTCCAGTCCGAACTACACAGCCATATCTTTCCCAGACCGGAATCAAGCATCCGAGGACCGGACCAGTTTCGAGGTAACACCTCTCATCAGCCCGGCTAGCTTGACTCCAGTGGTGTGGAGGCTCTGGGACCCACGTCTGAGCTACCCCAGTACACTCAGGGAGAAAATTACAAAAAACAATTTGATGGACAGAATGTAGATCAATGTCTTACATTCACCCCAGTACAAGGATCTGGGCCTAAATCCATCGTTTTTTGCACTCCACACCACCCTGGGTCAGATAATGGCTTTATGCAAATCAGCTCTGACCCTGTGCCCCATGGGAACAGTCCAGTCCGAACTACACAGCCATATCTTTCCCAGACCGGAATCAAGCATCCGAGGACCGGACCGGTTTCGAGGTAACACCTCTCATCAGCCCGGCTAGCTTGACTCCAGTGGTGTGAAGGCTCTGGGACCCACGTCTGAGCTACCCCAGTACACTCAGGGAGAAAATTACAAAAAACAATTTGATGGACAGAATGTAGATCAATGTCTTACATTCACCCCAGTACAAGGATCTGGGCCTAAATCCATCGTTTTTTGCACTCCACACCACCCTGTCCTCGGATGCTTGATTCCGTTCTGGGAAGGACATGGCTTTTGTAGTTCGGACTGGACTGTTCCCATGGGGCAACAGGGTCAGAGCTGATTTGCATATCGCCATTGTCTAACCCAGGGTGGTGTGGAGTGCAAAAAAACAATGGATTTGGGCCCAGATCTTTTGACTGGGGGAGTGTGTGACATTGATCCACATTCAGTCCATCACTTGTTGTTTTTGCATGTGTGTATTCATGGCCCGAGTTAATTCCTTATGTGCAGATATGTGAGCTACTTGAAGAAGGCATTGTGTAAGCCAAGCCATGTGGCATAGCAAGCCAGCATGAGATGCTGGCATGGGGAATTACTCAGACCAGACTGTGTAATATGCATCAGCTTTGTAATTCAGTGCAAAAAACTGGCTAAAGAGTCACTGGCACACGGCACAAACAGACCACAGGAAGTAGTGCCTCACTATGCAGCTCCTGAAACGGTTTGCACTATGTCACGGAACCAGAATGAGCTGGCTGTTCCAACTCTGGGAAATGGTGATGTTTCTACAGGATGAGGTCAGATTGTGAGCATTTGCAGAGACTTACCAGTCCAGAGTTTATGTTGCTTCCAGCACAGAATCTATCAATGTTTCTTAGACATTCAAGGAAAGAGACCGGTGTAGCTATTCTTCACCTGTTCAAGACAAAGGAGGAACATGTATCAATACCTAAAGACACGGCCTGCCTTTAAAACAATCTTTCTTCAAAATGAGCATTTCACTTTACTACCTTCTTCAGTTAGGTTGATATCTATTCTAATGGGAAGCAGATTCACGGAGTTCAAATACAGACCCTCCAGCATTTCGCGATTTGCAAAATAATCGCGAAATCAGCAGAGGAGCGCGAGGACTGCAATATTATAGGTTAGGGTGGAGGCAGGATTTGCATTTTCCCCCACTTTATTTAACCCCTTCACTGCTGGCCCGTTTCCGCCCCTGTGCTGTAAACAAATGAACAGGGGCGGGCCATGACGAACCCCAGCCGTCATCAGCACACGAGCACCGTAGTGCATGACGGCTGGGGTTCGTCATCAGCATGCAAGGGGTTAAACAGCAGTATTAAAAAACCATTAAACAAAAAATCTGTAAAAACAATACAGACTACACATCCCATGAACCATAAGGGAGCAGTCTCCATGGTAACCATAGTACGGTCCATTACATATAATCGTGTGCCGTCTCTTCCGCTGCCTCTTTCTTCACTGCTTGTCAGTTAAGTGACATTTCTAGCATTCTTCTCTTATCCAACTTATTGTTGTATTGTTATATATTGTTTTTTCAATAACAGTATTTGGTGATTGGCTTTGCGCAGTAGGCTTTTGCCCGGGCGCTTCTTCCTCCACCATCGTGAACCTCTCAGTTGCGGGGCACATGCTCTGTGGGGATTTTGTGCGGCACACAGAGCCCGGACGATCCGTTGAGTGCTCTCGCCAGCACTCTGCGCATGCTTGGGGAATAGGACTCCCGAGCCTGCGGCCGTTCCTATCCCTAACCAACCCTTGCTGCACTGACAGCGCAACGCGGTGATTCCTTTCCCACACAATTGAATCCCAGCAGCGCCATCTGGTGGTCATTGGCATATTGGCTCTCAATTTTTTCATTTTGATATAACTAATTTAGCTTTAGCTGTTGGAGCACCGGCGAGGGGGCTGCCCAATAAATCTTAAAGGCTTTGTTTCTTTGTGCTCACACCCCAGAATAAAAATGTCCTCATCTGGGGACCATGTTTACTCCTTATACCAGGAGGTTAAAGAAAAATTACCCACCACCCCCCTAAACGCCTTCTACCTGCAGTAGACCAGGCGCTGTTGCAGGCTATTTCTAGGGCATTGGCTCCCCTTAGGGAACAGGTGGACAGGCTGGCGAGAAGCATCCTAGGGATGTTCAGTGATCCTAACCAGGTTGAGGTGGGTCATAGTGACTCCCATGTGGGGAAAAAAGGGCCACAAAGCGTGACGCAGGGCACTTGGAAGGATTTGACAAACTCAGGGAAACCTTCCTAAGAAGTGTGCAAATGCTAAAACGTACCCTGCCAGGAGAAAAATGAGCCCAGAGAAAACTGCAACATGGTCGTTCCAAATTCTGACCCCGATGGGAAGGGTGTGTCAGAGGAAGATCTCTTCGACTACAAGGTAAGGACCCGGGTCGTCCCTGGTGCCAGGGTACCCAATCCTCTGAGTCCCCAGAGGGGGACAGGGGCCACTCAGATATGTTTGACCCTACACACATATACCACCATATGGCGGGGAAAATCTATCAACCCATAGAGAAAGAACTAGACAGCGGGTGGAATGCCCCAGGCCCTCGCTCAAAGGGAAAGTAGTGAACACGCCCAAGATAAAAGGGAACAGATAGGTCCTGGAAAAATTGCCAGGACAAAATCCTGGACGTAGTGGACCCCTTGACCCAAATTATCCAAAAGGCAAAACACTCAAAAGCTTCTGGATCCCCTAGGTCTACGGACATAGTTGCTGGTTGGGCACAGAAAGCGATATGCCTCCTCAGCAATGCGAACTGTGCCCTGGCAGCAGAGAGGAGAAGGTCTCTCCTTATAAACATTGACCCCTAACTAGGAGACCTAGCTATCTTTGATGCGAGACCCATAGCACAGGGTTAGCTCTTTGGCGAGCCTTTTATTAAGCAATCATTCCGACAGGTCTGCCTCTGGCAGCTGCCGTCCACAGATCATAATTGTAACAGCACACGGCCATTCAGCCCACAACCCGGAGGTCGGGCGGCGTCTGCCACAAAATGCCAGGGACACAGGAAAGAAAGGAAGAAAAGAAAACACATGAGAAAACAATCGTTTCCAGTCGGTATAATGGTTTGTCATCTGCTTTTCTGTATCCCCCCAGGTACCCTTCTCAACATTTACACTCTTAAAGAGATCCCCCAACTCCCCCTCCCTCCCCCCGTACTGCTAGTGTTGTGGGCCTTGTTCAAACAAATATCTATAGTCAGGAAAGATCCGGGGATCAATATTCTTTCTCGGTTGTGCCTCACGGAACTTCTGACAATGATCCCACATTCACCTCCTCATCAGCAACCAGATAGTCTTTTAGCGCTTGCACTAGCCCCTCCCACGCCCTTGCCATCTCCATACTCTTTACATTAGCCGCCCGAGTGGCCTGCTGGAACCTAAGCCCACTTTCACTACTGGCCCATTTCTGCAGTTCATTCGTCCACCTCCTGCTGGATGGGCCTTCCCTCGACTTCCAGTGCCAGGTGATTTCCCTCTGTGCTAAAATGAGGCCCAGGTCAATGAATTTACTAGTGATTTTTGTTTTCGCCGTGTGGGGGAACCATAGCAGCAAACAGGTCGCCATATCAAATTCCACTTGTCGATCAGTGACTACCCTAAGGAGCTCCCCCACCTCCGACCAGTATGCCCCCAGTGTCGGACAGCTCCATAGCATGTGGTCTAGTTCCACATCAGTTGCCAGGCACCTAGGGCATGCCGCCCCATGGATCTGGAAGTGCCTCCTAATCTTCCCCGGGGTAAGGTAGGCTATATGCACCACAAAGAAGTGCACCAGCTGAAACCGAGCATTTCTGCTCCCCTTCCAAGTTCTCCTCAGAATGTGGCCCCATGTCGCATCTGGTATGGGTTCCCCAATGCTCTCCTCCCACTTCTGTTTCAATATTGTAAGTGGTTCTAGGCCCTCATTCAACATTCGGGAATGGAGGCAGGTGACCGCCTTGAATGTGCCCGCCGCCATTACCACATATTGGCAGGCCATGGTCGTGCTGGGCTCAGTCTGTCCAGTTTGCCAGTGTTTGCGTATTGCCGTTGTCACGGCCGCATACAGGAGGAAACGACCGCAACGCCACCACTCTTCTGGACAATCTCGCCAACCTCGGACTTAAACAGCTTGTTAATACCCCTACTCACTACGCAGGTCTCACACTCGACCCTATCTTCACCTCCAGCAAACATATCTCCTTCAGTCACACCACAGTTCTCCCTTGGACGGACCACAGCTGCGTTCACTTTACCTACAAAAAGACCGCAACCCACAACCATCCTCAACCTACTCTGCGAAGAAACTGGAACAAAATCACCATCGACCAGATTACCTCATCGCTTCTTCAAAACCCCCCCGCCCACCCCTCGAACCCCAACCAAGCAGCCATTAACCTCAATCAATGGCTAACCAACAGCGCCGACATCCTAGCACCTTTGAAAAAGCATCAAATCAAACTAGGCAACAAAAACGCATCCTGGTTCAACGATGATCTTAAGAAATCCAAGAAACACGGTCGCTCCCTTGAGAAGGCCTGGAAAAAAGACCCAAACACCAGCACCAGGGACGCCTTCAAAAGCGCCACCCGCATACACCACCAACTGATCCGGACTGCCAAGAGAGCCGCATTCAAAGACCGACTAGACAACAACGCCCACAACAGCAAGGAATTATTCAACATCGTCAAAGAGTTTACCAACCCCACTGCCAACTCCAACGACATCACTCCCTCTCAAACCCTTTGCGACTCCCTAGCTTCGTTCTTCCACGACAAAATCGCTGACATCCACAACAGCTTCGACAACCAACCCGGAGACCAACCTACACAACCTTCTGCTGTACCTTCACCCCCCTTGAACATCCTTAATGACTGGAACCCAATCTCCATGGAGGACACCATCAGACTGATGAACTCCATCCACTCAGGATCCCCCACAGATCCATGCCCTCACCACATCTTCAACAAAGCAGACTCCATCATAGCACCACACCTCCGAGACGTCATCAACTGCTCCCTCAACTCCGCCACCTTCCCAGAAAGCTGGAAAAACGCCAAACTCCGCGCCCTTCTGAAAAAACCCATAGCTGACCCCACTGAACTCAAAAACTACCGCCCCATCTCGCTCCTCCCATTCCCGGCCAAAGTCATCGAGAAAGCTGTCAACAACCAGCTCGCCACCTTCCTCGAAATCAACAAATCCCTCGACTCTTCACAGTCCGGCTTCCGAGCAAAACACAGCACTGAGACCGCACTCATCGCAGCAACAGACGACATTCGAACTCTACTGGACAATGGAGACACAGTCGCCCTTCATCCTCCTCGACCTCTCCGCAGCCTTCGACACAGTCTGTCACAGCACCCTGCTACAACGCCTCAGAAACATCTGAATCCAAGGAAAAGCACTTGAATGGATCACCTCGTTCCTTGCCGGAAGAACTCAGAGAGTCCGCCTCCCACCATTCAAATCAGAAGCCTCTGAAGTCATCTGCGGCGTGCCACAAGGATCTTCACTCAGCCCCATCCTCTTCAACGTATACATGAGCCCCCTTGCGGCCATCGCACGCCAACACAACCTCAACATCATCTCCTACGCTGATGACACTCAACTAATCCTCTCACTCACCAAAGTCCCCAACACCGCCAAAACCAACCAACATGAAGGAATGAAAGAAGTAGCCGAGTGGATGAAGCACAGCCGTCTGAAACTGAACTCAGACAAAACAGAAGTCCTTATCTTAGGCACCTCCCCTTCCGCCTGGGACGACTCTTGGTGGCCAGCGGCCCTTGGAAAAGCACCCATCCCGACGGACCACGCTCGGAACCTGGGCGTCATCCTGGACTCCTCACTCTCGATGACCAGACAAGTCAACGCCGTTTCATCATCTTGCTTCAACATTCTCCGCATGCTCAAAAAAACATTTCGCTGGATCCCCACCGAAACTAGAAAAACGGTCACCCACGCTCTGGTTACAAGCCGACTGGACTACGGAAACACCCTATACGCCGGTACCACCGCAAAACTTCAGAAAAAACTCCAACGCATCCAGAACGCAGCAGCCAGACTCATACTAGACATCCCACATAAAGACCATATTTCTGATCACCTGAAAGACCTCCACTGGCTCCCCGTCAATAAACGGATAACATTCCGCCTCCTAACCCACGCACACAAAGCACTTTACGAACTCGGACCAGAATGCCTCAACACACGACTCTCCTTCTACACCCCCTCCCGCCAGCTGCGCTCTTCCAATCAAGCCCTTGCTGCTGTACCTCGCATCAACAAAACCACCATGGGAGGAAGATCCTTCTCCTACCTGGCTGCTAAAACATGGAACTCACTTCCCATTCACCTTCGCCTCACTCAGAACCACCTAGCATTCAGAAAGCAACTTAAAACGTGGATATTCGACCAGTAATTCCCCACCCCTCTTCAAGCGCCTTGAGACCCTCTGGGTATGTAGCGCGCTATATAAATTCATTGACTTGACTTGACCATCTGGGAGGCCAAAATGTTCCTGTACCGTCCGAAATGGCAGTAATTCGCCATCAGCATATAGGTCTCCCACCATATGGAGTCCCAAATCCACCCAATCCATGAGCGGGGACCAGTCCCCACCATGCGGCAGCGCCGTCAACATACCTAGCGGAATTTCGGGAGCATATGGGTGCGCTACCCCCGCCCTCTTCTGGCTTCTGTTCCAACACAAACGCAGGGTCTTTTCTTCGAACGTTAAATCTCGTAGCTCAAGTTTCTGCTGCATGATAATATAGGACAGGATGTGTCTCTGTATTCCTCCCCCTCTGGCCTGGACAGGGCCTCTAAACTTCTTCGCTACGTTCTGTGTGAGGATCTGTAGTTGCGCCGCCAAATAATATATTTTGAAATTAGGAACCGCTAGTCCCCCCTCTGCTTTCGGCCTCTGCAGCCTATCCAGTGCTACCCGGCGCCTCCCATGGCCCCACAAAAAAATCAGTCGTTAGAGTGCATAACTCTTTAAAGATCCGCTGTGGGATCCACAATGGCAGCGTGCGAAAATAGTAGAGCAGCGCCGCCCTGCCCTGTACCGATAGGGGGAGGGTCGCCCAGAACGCCATGCAGCCCCTCAGAGCTTGTATGCAACGCCCTATGTTCCCTTCTAGCATATTATCAGCCCCGTGGTAGATGCGGACCCCAAATTATGTCCTCGGTCAGCCGCGGCATGGTCGCCCGCAACGTGAAAAGGCATTTTTTACTCCAATTGACCTTAAGGCCTGACAGCCTCCCAAAGTGCGATAACATTGCAGTTGCCCCATCCAGGGTCTCAGCCGTGTCCTCCAAGAACATCAGCAAATCATCTGCATAAAGTGAAATGTATTGCGAGATCTCGTCGCACACAATACCTGCATAAGCCCTCCCTGTTCTAGCCTGGGTCGCCAGTGGTTCCATCGCCAACAGCAGCGGGGAGAGTGAACATCCCTGCCTCGTCCCCCTTCGCACCAGATAGTCGGAGGATATGACCGATCCTACTCACCCTGGCTGTCGCCGAGGAGTAGAGGACTTTCGTCCAGCATCCAAAGTGGTCGCCCAAGCCGTACTTCTCCAGCACCTTATCAAAAGCTTTTTCAATATCTATGGACAGCACTGCCGACATCTGATCTGGGTCCAAGGAACACCCCAACAACCTCACAAGGCGGCGGATATTGGTTGATGTGTTCCTGGTTGGGATAAACCCGGCCTGATCGTCATGGACCAGTGTGGTCATGTGTGGTAATAGTCTGGTAGCCAGAATACGACTCCGAATTTTATAGTCCACCGTTAGCATGGACAACGGCCTATATGAGGTCACATCGCTACTCTCCTTTCCCGGCTTTAATAGTGGAACGATCAGCTCCTCCCTCATCGACTGAGGCAAGTGTCCCAGCTCCATCGCCTCGGCATATACCACTAGTAGACGGGGCACAAAAACATCTATATATTTAGCATAAAATTCTACCGGTAGGCCATCTACACCCGGTGTTTTGTTCCGAGCCATCTGCTTGATCGCCCCTCTTATCTCGGGAAGTATTATTGCGCGGCACAAATCCTCAACGCTATCCTTATCTAGCTGAGGGAGCCGAATCTCCGCCAGATAACCCTCTAAGTCGAGGGCGGCAGCCTCCAGTTGACTTCGGTAGAGGGTTGTGTAGTAACCCAATAAGCATGAGAGGACTGCAGTCTGGGAATAGACCATCTCTCCAGTCGCCTCGCGCACGCTCATAATCGGGCAGCCCCTGGGTACCGGATTCGCCAGTTTCGCCAACAGCGTGCCCACCTTGTCCCCTTCTGCATGCACTTTCGTTGTATACAGGCGGTAGTCGTAACCCCTCAGTCTCTCTGTCTCCGCGGCAACTAGCTCCCATGCTTCCATTAATCATGTTTGCAGAGTCGGTTGTTCTGGCCGCCGCTGCTCTAAGTCCCGCAGAGCCCCCTCCGCCTTGTCCACGTCAGCAATGATTGCCGACCGCGCACCCGAGTACTTTCAAATACATAGCCCTCTCACCACCACCTTGAACGCATACCATTCTACAGCTCTAGTGGTAGCCGTTCCGTCATTCTCAGTAAAATTACATTCAATGCCTTCCCGGGGGTCAGCACTGAAACCACTGATCCTCTGGGGTTTCGGGCCGTAATCTCCACGTGGGGACCACCGTCCTCTCACGTTGCCATTTGATACACACCAACTGGGGGTTATGATCTGAGATGGTCCTAGTCAAATACTCTGAGTGCGTCATCAGGGCTGCCATCATGTTACTACATAGGATTGTATCTATCCTAACATGCAGCTCGTGGAGCGCAGAAAAGAAGGAGTAGTCCCTATCAGTGGGGTGCTGCCCCCGCCATACATCTATGAGGCCCCATCTGTCCTGCCATGCTGCCCTCTGCACAGCTAGCCTACGAACCGGAGCATGATTCAATGGTGGGTGCGACCTATCTAGCAATGTATCTGTGATCGAATTAAAATCTCTCCCCAGCAAGACCTGTCCCGCCAGAAAATGTGCCAGGGATCCCGACAGTCTCTCAAAAAAGCTGGCCTGATCCGTGTTTGGGGCATAAATACTACAAAGCACTACATCACGGCCATACAACCTCCCTTCCACCGCCACATACCTACCCACCGGATCTATAACCTGGTTCGTGACCTGGAAAGGGTGCCGGCCCGCACCCACACCAAAACCCCTCTGGCAAACGCCAAGTATGTCGTGCCAAATACCTGGCCATGCCATCTCTTCTGCAAGGCAGTACATTCCTGTTTGGTAAGATGGGTCTCCTGAAGCAGTGCTATCTGGATCCCACGTCTCACCAAGTACGCATGCATCTTATGGCGTCTTGACATAGATTGCAAACCGCGCACGTTCCAAGTGAGGCACTTCAAATCAGGTAACGTTACCATTGGAACCACCCCTCAGCTTCTCCGTCTTCTCAGCCTGATCGCCCACACCAAAACAGCTCTGACCCCCAAGCACAACACCCCGCACAACTCCCCTAGTCCACCCTCCCAGAACAGGACCCAATAACAAATTATTAGTCCCCATCCAAACTCCCATAACAATACACACAATTCTAATCTGTGGTAGTCACCACAGAAAGCCTTAAGGGCGATAGGAGGGTGGGTATGGGCCAACGGGCGGCATGCTTCGCCACCACCCCTAGCCCTGGATCCCATGTGATAGTGCGTCACCATAAGCCCAGTTCCATTGTGTACCCCGGGCCCCCGTTCCGCCAGGACCAGTTCACAGGAGGCACGGTCCCTAAGGGGTTAGTCACCCACGATTTCGTCTGCCGTTTGGGTTGTGACCACAGGGCCCCTGGCACTGTCCACATCGGAGAGCTCCGTGCCCGACTTTCCCTCTGCTTCCTCTGATTCCGACACCAACGCCGATCCACTCTTCTGCGAACCTGTGATCACAGCCGTCGCCGCCAGGGCTCCCCGTTTGTCGGCGGCCATTTGGTCGGTCTGTTTCTTCAGCTGAGGTCTGTTCCGCTTGCGGAGGCGTTGTGATTTGCGCACCTGCAACGGTTTCGGTTTGCCCCACTCTCCTCTACCTCTGCGGTCCGTGCCAGCTCTATATGATTCAAGCCACATCCAAGCCTCCTCAGGCGTCAGGAAAAAGTGTGTTGACCCATCCATGATGACCCTCAATTTGGCTGTGAAGAGCAGCGAGTAGTGAATCCCTTCATCTCGGAGCTCCTTCTTCACCGATAAATACGAAGCCCTGCGCCTCTGCAAGTCCTGAGCGTAATCCGGAAAGATTGTGACCGCACCATTCTCCACTTGGAAAGGCCCTGCCGAACGAGCCCTCTGAATCAGCAGATCTCTATCTCTAAAGTGTAGAACCCTGGCCACCACCGGCCGAGGAGGGCGACCCTGCAAAGGCGGCTTGGCTGGCACCTTATGTGCCCTCTCAAGGGTGAAGAAGGAGGAGAGGCCCTCCGGGGCAACAACCGTCTTGAACCAGTTCTCCAGAAACGCGACTATATCTTCCCCCTCTGACTTTTCCGGCAGACCCACCACTCGGACGTTGTTGCGCCGATTGCGGCTTTCGGAGTCCTCAGCCCTTTTCTCCAAGACCGCCAGGCGGCTCAGCACATCGTTCAACTTGTATTCCGCCGTGACCACCGCCAGTTTCAGGTCTTGTAGTACCAGCTCGGTTTCTTTCACCCTGTCTACCAATTTGGCATGATCCGCTCTCAGGAGCCCCAGCCCCGTTGCTACCTGCGCTAGATCTTGGTGCAATGATTCCTTTGTTGCTGCTATTGCGTCCAGGATATTGTCAAGGCGCTTATTTAGCCGTTGTTCCTAAGCAGATTCCTCAGGGTTCGTATGGGCATCTTGGCTGTTGTCTCGCCCCATCTCGCCCTCCGTTTTCGACTTTGGTTTCGTCACACCGGCAAATGCGGCCTCCCGCACCTCCTAGATCACTTCCTCCGTGGGAGATGCACCGGGCATGTACTCCGTGCACCCAATGGACACTCTGCGTCTTGGTAACAAGTTCGGGTCAACACCCTGGTGTCCCCTGGGACAGTCAGCCCCGCCTCCAGGACCTGGCCACCTCACGAGGCCGAGCCGCGGACCGTACACCACCAGCCGTCTGGCCGAAATTCCTCAGCCACTTCCTCCTCGATGTGGGTCTCTGTCTGTACGCCCTTCCCTGCTTGCCCGCAAGTGGCTCAATAGGCCTTTGGTCCGCCAGCACTCCTCCCGGCCGCAGAAGCCAAATCATCGGCCGCCCTGGGACGCAGCCTTCCTGTCCACTCACACTCAGGTAGCCAGGTGATCAACTCCCTGTCACACTTGTTGGGCCCATTTAATGTGGGGATAGCCCCAGTCCTCCGCCCCTCCTTCGTTCAGGGGCCGGTGGTATTCACAAGCCCTTCTGCAGTGAACCACCACTCAGGCCCAGGCGGCACCCCTCAGGGGTTCAAGCATGGCACCACGGGCACCTCAAGCCGTTTAGGGGTCCTCAGGGCGCACCTCGCCAGCAGATCGAGTAATTCCAACAGCAGTCGCACTCAGGGAAGGACAGTCAACGGGCCCTCTCACCAATTACAGGGCCCAGCCGGAGACCTCTGTCATCACAGCCGTGTCACGCTGCCGCCCCAGGCCGCACAACCGCTCCACAGCACTCTTCGCCAGCGCTACGCCGCAGACCCGCCCCTATTCCGAGCTCCACGATACCGGGCGCAGGCACGCAGCGCAGCACTCACCAGAGCCTCCAGGGACGCCACACCTCCTCGCAATCTTCCACTAGTGGATGCCCCCCCGGGGACCCCATGTGCCGCCGTCCTCTTCAGTGCTCCGGGGTCTCTCCTGGTCCAGGCCAACGCCGCGTCGCCACTCGCAGTCCCGCTGCAGCCTTCCCGCCGAATGCGGGCTCCTGATCTCCAGTTTCGGGTCTGGGGCTGCGTCTCTATGCCCAGTGTCCGGGGGTTCCCCCGACCACCAAAGTGTCCCGCAATCGCCGGTTTAGGCGCGGTGTGTTTCCCAGTTCAGTGTCCCACTGGCCACCATCTTAAATCTCCGGTTCAGGTCGTGGCTTCCGCGGCAGCGCCGCAGTCAGGGGGGGGCCCACCTCCAGCCCGTCAGTCCTCGCCTCCGCACAGCGGGCACCCAGCGGCACGGGCATACACTACGCTCCGGTGCCGCACCCCGACCGAGCCCGCAGAGGGCCTCCCGGCTACGGACTCACGGAGCTCCCAGAGGTCGCCGCCATCTTGCCATCACCTCTGAGTTCCCTGGTCAGCTTCGCCGGCTTTTACTGCTCAACAGAGCCCTCCGCTGCCTCAAATAGTGGTCGCAGCGGCTGCCCCAGGTACTCCGCCCTCAGGTTCTGCACTGTAGGCGACGTCCAGGAAATTTTTCAGGAGAATATTCGGGATCGGGCTTGGCGCCACTGGCTCGCGCTGCCTTTCCCATAGGCGTCCAAGCCACGCCCCCCGTGAGGGGGTTTCA
The DNA here is from genome assembly GCF_964263255.1 of Lissotriton vulgaris. Lineage (NCBI taxonomy): Eukaryota > Metazoa > Chordata > Amphibia > Caudata > Salamandridae > Lissotriton > Lissotriton vulgaris. The sequence continues at coordinate 812,094,509 of NC_141700.1, forward strand.
TATGGAGTTATTTGCAGGTCAATACGCCACCCAAACGAGTTTCTAAGCAACCTTTTCCTGGTTCAGAAGAAAGACATGGGCTTCTGACCGGTCATAAATTTAAAAAAATTCAACGAGCAACCGGTCTATCGCCACTTCAAGGTGGAGGCGATACACCTGCTTCGGGACATCCTGCTGTCAGGGGATTAAATGGTCCGACTAGATCTGAAGGACACTTACCTAGCAATCCCCATCTTCCCTCCTCACCAGAGATTTCTCCAGTTCGCTTGGAAAGATCAGATCTTTGAATTTCAAGCCCTGCACATTGGCCTCTCTTCAGCCCCTTGGTACATCACAAAGCTGTTGCGCCCAGTGGTGGAAATTCTCTGCAAGAGGTTGATGAGACTACCTGGACGACATCCTGATTATGGATTAATCGTTGGTGCATCTTACTCACAACATGAACATGACTATTTCATTGCTCCATGATTTGGGTTTTGTCATCCTCAAACAAAAGTCGGATCTTCGCCCGGCGCAGCAGATGATCTTCCTAGGATTTCTCATATTCAATCGCAGCTTCCAACTCCAAAGGAGACCAAGATACAGAAGGAACTCAAACAAGGCCAGGATAGTGGGCCTTCTCTCCTCTTCTATTCAGGCCATTTTCCAGGGCCCATTACACTACAGAGCCCTCCAGAGACTGAAAGCTCAGCATCTACAGAGGGGCCTAACCTACTCCGAGAACATCTTCCTGACGGGTGGAACTCCAGTGATGGATCAACCACCTGACTGCCTGGAATGGAAGAGCGATCTTCAGATCGACTCCAGATATGGTGATGGAGTCAGATGCCAGCAGATTGGGCTGAGGAGACTGATGCAGGGAAGTCTTGATGGGAGGTATATGGTCAGAAGAGGAGTTACAGTTGCACATCAACTGTCTGGAGATGCTGGCGGGATTCGTTGTGGAAAAGTTTCTCACCAGGGACAGAGTCTCTTGTTGCATATTGCTGAGGATGGACAACATCTCAGCGGTCCAGTACATCAACCGCCTGGGCGGTCCTCGATCGAAGGCCTTATCCAACCTGGCGAAGGACTTTTAGCACTATTGCATCCAGAGGCAGATCTCGGTAACAGCAGAGTACCTCCCCGGCCTGAAGAACACAGTAGCGGTAGAATGCCAGCAACTTCTCCGATTAGAGTGACTGGAAACTAGATTGTGCGGAATTCCTGGCATTGATGGACAGATGGGGCCCCATGCAATCTGGATCTTTTTGCCTCACGATTGAACCATCAACTTCCACGGTTTGTGAGCTGGAGACCTGACCTTGGAAGTCACAGCAGTGGACGTCCTACTCCAGGACTGGTCGAAGAAGTACCATTATGCGTTTCTCCCATTCATGATGAAACACAGAGTAGCAGCCCATTCCTAGCGGAATTGTCCCAAGCTGGTCTGGCCTATCGAACAGTGAATTCTTTTTGCTCAGCCATCTCAGCGGGACACTGAGATTGATGGCAAACCTCAGGTTGTGGGTTAATGAAAGGCATCCCCCTGTCTAAACCTCCAGAGCCTAAGTATTCCGGCCTGTGGTATGTTAATGCAGTGCTGAGACTTCTTTTTGGCTGGTAAGATAATCAATATCTGTCTCACAAGGAGCTATCAGCTAAACTGGCCAACCTGCGATGTCTCATTTCATGCAAGCAGGTTTCGGTTGTGAGAGCACTGGATATCTCCGTGAGATTTTTTACCCCAGTAGGGGTCACCGTTACCATATCTAGGACGACAAAGACCAATACCAGGTCAGTATCTTATCCTTCCTTTCCGTAACATTCTAAGTTGAAAATGTGGTTAAGCGCATTAAGGCATATGAAGATATGACCTCAGAGCTTCGTCCCCTGGGGGAAAGGCAATTACTTCTCGCTATCCAGAAACTTTTCAATGTGGTTTCCTCTCCTTCCATTGCCATTTGGGTACAATGGATCATGTCAGAGACAGGTGTGGATGCGAGTAGATTTGGAGCACATCCGAGAGCTTCAAGCGTTCCACCGTCTTCTTCAACGCAGCTTCAAGCTTTCCACCGCCTTCTTGAACACCTTTTGCGGCGAAGGCGGTGGAACGCTTGAAGCTCTCAGATTCAGAAAAGGGGGTGGTGATGGACAGAGTATCTGAATTAAGCAGAACACTCCTACCCAGTCCAAAGATCAGGGTTTGATCCATCACCGTTTTTTAGCCCACTGCACCATCCCAGCTCAGAACCTGGCTACATGCAAATTAGTCTGTCCCTGGCCCAGTGCATCATTGGAACAGGGCAGACCAAACTACCAAGCCAATTCTTATACTGGGAAGAAAACAAGCTTCCGGGGACCGGTTTCTGGCATTTCAGCCGTCTTCGGCCCGGCTTGCTTGAATCCTGATGGTGCAGTGAGCAAGGGACTCACATCTGAGTATACCCTTCCACGCTTATGGTGGACAAAATGATTCAGAAAAGGGGGTGGTGATGGACAGAGTATCTGAATTAAGCAGAACACTCCTACCCAGTCCAAAGATCAGGGCTTGATCCATCACCGTTTTTTAGCTGAAATGCCAGAAACCGGTCCCCGGAAGCTTGTCTCCTTTCCGGTGAAGAATTGGCTTGGTAGTTTGGTCTGCCCTGATCCCATGAGGCACTGGGTCAGACTAATTTGCATATAGCCAGGTTCTGAACTGGGGTGATGCAGTGAACTAAATAACGGTGATGGATCAAGCCCTGATCTCTTGACTGGGTAAGAGTGGTCTGCTTAATTTAGACACTCTGTTCATCACCACCCCCCTTTTTAGGTTTCGCCTGCGAAGAGATGCGCTCTGCGCATCTTTTCGGCGCAGGCGAAATCCTGTTGAGATCTGTAGTGTGGCTTGGTTCGGCCCTCGTCCTTGATTGGCTGGCTCCGTAAACGGAGCCTTGCCATTGGACGAGGGGCCTGTCCGTCAATGCCGGACCAGACACGGGGGCGTTCCCGACATTCTTTGGCTTTTGCCGACGTCACGGGACGCCGGGAACGCCCCCGTGTCTGGTCCGGCATTGCCGGCACCTCCCTTGCTGCTCGGGTCTCCTTATAATAATCTCCCGCCTCCCTCGTCCTCTCCCGCCCCCCTCCCGACGTCCGTGACCTTTCCCGCCCCCCTCGTCCTCTCCCGTCCGCCCCCCCCCCCCCCAGAGCGGAGGAGGGAAGCCCGACTTGTTATCGCCTGCTGTTGAGTTCTACTGCTTGTGCTGTTTTTTTTCTTAAATTGTTTCTTAAATCGCTCAAACACAGCTGAGTTAACAAGCACAGAAAGAGAAAACCTGATACTACTGCCAAACAGACAGGAAATTGTAGTAGACCTTGCAAGCAGGGAAGCGTTGAACCACGCCTACCGCCCAATCAGCTGTCCGGGCTGTTGCTATGTGCGCTCTACTCTGCCTTCTTTGTACAGTAGACAGAAGAAATGCATTGCACGGAAAGACGGGCTGTGCACCGAAAGCATAATGTTTTTGTCTAACCGCTGCAGAGCAACAGTGTTTCCAAACGTAAGCAAGTATGTGTGTCTAAGAAGTCAACGTGAGATGTTGCTTTCAGTAGGATGCGTCCATGGGAGGCACAAAGTCCTTCTTTCGTTTCCATGGTCAGAAGAAACCGCATCAGTCAGCACTGAAACTGGTGACACCTTTGAACTGCATCGCTCTTCCAATCGGTTTACGTCATCAGCAGGCGGCGTCGACCGGAGCCAGGACTCCCGATGACTGTTTCCGCAATGGAATCGAACAGGGACGAAGTAGAGCGCTGTATTGCCATAGCGTTAACTGCCATCCAGAACGGGCATCAAGACAAGGCGCTGCGTTTCCTAGAGAAGGCTGAGCGGCTGTTTCCAAACAAGAAGGCTCGCGGTGAGTGAGAACGGGGGTTCAGAGGGTCTGTGCTGGCCTGGCCTTTGCACCATCTCCTCGTACAGCTGTTACAAGTACAGCACCCGCCTCCCTGCCTGGAGGATCTCACCTATCCATCCCCTCACACCCCGCTGCTGTGCCCCTTACCCTCCGTTTGGCCTGTCCCACTTTTCTAAAGCCTGACTCTCATCTGCACCACCTTACCCGTCGATTTTCTTCCCGTATCACTGCCCTCACTGCCCCCTCCTGCCTGTCCGATCCCCACACACCGCATTGCTTCGTGTCCTCCCAACACCTCTGCTGCTCCTTGTACCTTGTGCCTCACTCTTGTCTATACACCCCTCCTTCTCCATATCACCCCTCCTTCTCCATATCACCCCTCCTTCTCATTCTGTGTCTGCATCCACCATCTCTGTACTGTTCACCTTCCTGCCTACACCACCTCCCCTCCGGCTTCACTCCCTGTACATGGCCAGCTTCCTCTAGCACCCTCCTGGTGGTCTAGTCCACCTCTTGCCTATTTCACTTTGCTCGCACTGCCACCCACACTCCTGTGCCACCACCCTCTTTCCAGTCTGTGCCATTTATATTTTCTCTTTACCACCCTCCTGGCAGTACCTCCACCTCTAGTGCTTGTGCCAGCCGTCATACCTACTATAAACCCCTGTCTCTTACTTGTGCCACCCTTCATTCGCACTATATGCCCGCCTGTTACTTGTGCCACAGTTTTTGGCCATATGACCCTGCTCTACCGTGTCTGTTCCACCCTGCAACCTGTCAATCCACCCAGCCGTCATTCCCTTTTTGACCTTGCACCCATCCCTTCTACCAATTTTCATCACTCAACCGCACTATTCGCTACACCACTGCCACCCTCTGCCATGACCCCCTTTAGCCCCTCCTCCCTCTTAAAGATGTTCACATTGTTTGTATTTGTTTGCACCCTTACGTTGTCACACCTGCGCCCACCTGTCAGTTCACCCTCTGCAGGGAGACCCAGCTCTGTTAAAGTGCAGCACTGATGAAGATAATTAACCTTAATTTCGAAGGACGGAGTTCTGTGACGTCGCATTGATGAAAACATATCTAGCTATAAGTTGGAGTGAGGAAATCCCAGTTTCTCTTTAGAATATATGCATATTTCGTGAGCCCCTGGCTACTTTAGGTGGAGTTTTACCTTTACATGCAGTTTTGCGGTACCCCCAGCCGCTGAAAAGTGTCGGACTTTTGGGTTCGGGAAGTTGCAGAGTGATTCATATAGCCTGCTCGTGTGTTCTTGAATGAATCCTTGTCTCAAGCCTTGCTCTCATCCGTTTTATTTTTAATTTATGTGTGTTGTGCAAAGGTTCCGTAAAATTGCTACATAAACTGTTTTCATGTCTTCAAATCTTGACTAAGGAAATGTAAGCAAAAAAGTGTGCCATTTGATTTTTTTGTGTGTGTGTGTAGTGTGGGGCTCTGTGTGTGTATGTGTGGGGCTGTGTGTGTGTGTGTGCGTGTGTGGGGCTCTGTGTGCGTGTGTGGGGCTCTGTGTGTGTGTGGGGGGCTCTGTGTGCGTGTGTGGGGCTCTGTGTGTGTGTGTGGGGCTCTGTGTGTGTGTGTGGGGCTCGGTGTGTGTGTGTGTGTGGGGCTCTGTGTGTGTGGGGGGGGCCAAGGGAGACAATGACCCTGTCCACCTGACAATCTCACAGGTCCACAAAAAGTTGCTTGTGCTTGCTGTCCTGCCAGTCCTCGTTGCTTGTGCTTGCTGTCCTGCCCCCCGTTGCTTGTGCTCGCTGTCCTGCCCCCCCTCGTTGCTTGTGCTCGCTGTCCTGCCCCCTTGCTGTCCTGCCGTTGCTTGTGCTTGCTCCCCAGCCCCCTGTTGCTCGTGCTTGCTGTCCTTCCCTCTCCGTGCTTGTTCCCCTGTCCCCCGTTGCTTGTGCTTGCTGTCCTGCCCCCCTTGCTGTCCTGCCGTTGCTTGTGCTTGCTCCCCTGCCCCCCGTTGCTCGTGCTTGCTGTCCACCCCCCCCTCCTCATTGCTTGTGCTTGCTATCCTGCCCCCTCGTTGCTTGTGCTTGCTCTCCTGCCCTGCTATTGGCATTGTAACTGACAATGCCATTTATTTATGTTTTTAAAAAAAAAACATAAATAAAAATAATGTCATGAGCAATGCCAATAGCTCTAACTTTTGTAAAGGCGAAACCATTGCATTGTAAATGCTTGTTAGGTTTTGCCTCGCCGAAGGATGCGCTCTGCGCATCTTTTCGGCGCAGGCGAAATCCTGTTGAGTTCCGTAGTGTGGCTTGGTTCGGCCCTCGTCCTTGATTGGCTGGCTCCGTAAACGGAGCCTTGCCATTGGACGAGGGGCCTGTCCGTCAATGCCGGACCAGACACGGGGGCGTTCCCGACATTCTTTGGCTTTTGCCGACGTCACGGGACGCCGGGAACGCCCCCGTGTCTGGTCCGGCATTGCCGGCACTACTGCGTCTCTTCTTCCCGTTTCCCGCCCCGTGACTGGCCGGCCGGCCAATCCTAGCGCGGCCGGCCGGAAGTGCCCGCCCCCGCAGCCCGGGGAAGAAGGAGAGGAAGACGGAAAGCACTATGGCGGCGCCCGCGGGGAGACCGGAGAAGTGCCTCTCCAACCTGCCGCTCTGTCTGGGCTGCCCAGCCTGTCGCTGCTCGCCTCCCAGACCGATCGTCACGGTGCTCTGCTAGAGGTGCCTCGAGATCCTTCGAGGTTCCGCTGCCTTGACGCTCTGCCGATTTGGAATGCCTTGTCCCGTTACCTCCGTTTCCCTTCTTTGTGCGATGCTGCCCAGATGTGTTTGTCTGCTCTGAGCCTGGGATCGGCTCCCATGGACCTGCCTGGACCATCGTCCTCACTCACGCGCTGCTGCGGGGAGTTTGCTTGTGCGTGGTCAGATTGCCCTGGACACCGTGGAACGCAGAGCTGCACCATCGTGGAGAAAAGGTACATTTCAAGAAACTATATCGGAGGTGATGTGGCGCACTAGGTGCAGAGCTCGTTAATGACTGGACTCACCGTGCCTAGTGTGTGGACTAGTTTGATTGGTGTCGGATGCAGTGGAAGAGTCTTCTGGGGCCGATGCCACGTGTAATGCCGTCAGCATCACTCCCCATGCTGCCGAAATGGGATACTTGCAGAGTAACAGCGTGTCTGTCCTCTCTTAACAATAAAGTTGCCTCTGCTTTAGCCCAATATAACATCGAGTGAGTCCAGGCTATGAGTGAAGGGTGGTCAACTGTCTGCCAGCAGCGGACGACCAATCGCTTGGCTACTGCCAGCCCTAAATTAAGAAAACGAGAGGTGGCCCTGTATTTTTTATCTCTGGGAAATATACCCCTGATGCAAGCCCCGCATGTATTCGGTATTGCCCTATCTGTGCTGGTGGTTAATAAACTAATCACTCCAAGCCAATAATTCTGCAATCTATGGCATGACCATATTATATGCAATAAATCAGCGTCCCCCAATTTGCATTTTGGGACTATCGAGCGCTAACCGACCCAGCGCTAACGGGCTCAAGATCATGCCCACCCAGCACAGCTAGCCGGCCGGCCATGCCAGGTAAGAGCGCTACCAGGGGTCTGCATCATGTTGCTGATTTGTGTGTCTAGTGTGCATCTCGTTGTGTTGTGTCTGTATATGCTACCTCTAAATCGGATGGGTTGTCTGTGTGTGTTTTGTGCTGTTTTTTGTCTATGTCCTGTTTCCTACGTGTCACCAGGTGGTGTAATATATTGATGGTCCTGTATGTGGGTCTGTGGGGTGTGCTGTTTTTTGTGGTGTCTGTCTATGTTCTGCGAGTGTTGCACTGTCTGTGTGTTTGAGAGTCGTGTGGAGAAAAGGTACATTTCAAGAAACTATATCGGAGGTGATGTGGCGCACTAGGTGCAGAGCTCGTTAATGACTGGACTCACCGTGCCTAGTGTGTGGACTAGTTTGATTGGTGTCGGATGCAGTGGAAGAGTCTTCTGGGGCCGATGCCACGTGTAATGCCGTCAGCATCACTCCCCATGCTGCCGAAATGGGATACTTGCAGAGTAACAGCGTGTCTGTCCTCTCTTAACAATAAAGTTGCCTCTGCTTTAGCCCAATATAACATCGAGTGAGTCCAGGCTATGAGTGAAGGGTGGTCAACTGTCTGCCAGCAGCGGACGACCAATCGCTTGGCTACTGCCAGCCCTAAATTAAGAAAACGAGAGGTGGCCCTGTATTTTTTATCTCTGGGAAATATACCCCTGATGCAAGCCCCGCATGTATTCGGTATTGCCCTATCTGTGCTGGTGGTTAATAAACTAATCACTCCAAGCCAATAATTCTGCAATCTATGGCATGACCATATTATATGCAATAAATCAGCGTCCCCCAATTTGCATTTTGGGACTATCGAGCGCTAACCGACCCAGCGCTAACGGGCTCAAGATCATGCCCACCTAGCACAGCTAGCCGGCCGGCCATGCCAGGTAAGAGCGCTACCAGGGGTCTGCATCATGTTGCTGATTTGTCTAGTGTGCATCTCGTTGTGTTGTGTCTGTATATGCTACCTCTAAATCGGATGGGTTGTCTGTGTGTGTTTTGTGCTGTTTTTTGTCTATGTCCTGTTTCCTACGTGTCACCAGGTGGTGTAATATATTGATGGTCCTGTATGTGGGTCTGTGGGGTGTGCTGTTTTTTGTGGTGTCTGTCTATGTTCTGCGAGTGTTGCACTGTCTGTGTGTTTGAGAGTCGTGTGGGCCTGTAAGTGTTGTGTATGCCTGTGCCCTGCTTGTGCTGTGCGTGGGTTGTCTGAGAGACTCGTCTGTTCACGTGAGTTGTGGGTGTTTTACTCTTTAAAATATGATGCCTTTTTTATTTTATGTTGGTAGCTACTACTTTATACAGTATATTATTAAGCTATATGCCCGTGTGTGCTTGGGGATCTGCTAATTTGAGGAAAGTCTCTGTGTTGTAGGTGTATTTTGTGGTGAGAAGCTTTCAAATAGTCACTTGTTCACTGTGTATGCTGGACGTCATTGCGGGCTTTGTGGGTGTCCAGTCTTGTGTTTACTTGACGGCTTTTTTTGGGCTTTAAAGGTTTTCTTTTTCAAACTGCTGGTGTTTTACCTGTAGTTTTTTCAAACCTTTGTACCAGGCAAATTAAAAAAAAAAAATTACCCATACCCAAGTCATTCCATAGTGCGCTTCAAAGCGCTATGTGCACTCCAGTCTCATGGAAGTTGGCCCGTGGCACTTTCCGTTGCCCGAGCATTCTGGCAGTTACTTCTATTCTGACTTAATCGGTGTAGAAGTGCGCACACATGCATTTTGTTTTGCAGCAAATGCTACAAAAATCCCCAGCAACGTTCAGTTCTTCTGGGCTCCTGGGCTTCTGGGATCCTGAGCTGTGTGGCGGTTCTAAAGTAGACTGGGCCTCGCATCCAGGAGGCTGTAGTGATGAGGATAATGATTCCAGGGACTTGATGGTTGGGTAGGAGAGTGGAGAAGAGGAGGGAGGGAGAGAGACAGAGGATTGGAGAAGGAGAAGGAGAGAGCAGCGAGGTGGTAGGTGTTGTAGTCTGTGAGCTGTCGCAGATAATGGCTTGTAGTTGGTGGTTTCAAGCTGTATACAGACATCTCTCACAAAGCTCTTTCAAGGTTAAGTTTATATCAGGGAGGAGACGGAGCAGAGGCTGCTATAGAGAGAGGAGTTGAGTCTGGACTTGTCAGGGCGGACGTGTGTTACAAGACCATTTTTCTGGCATGGGAGATGGTGTGCCAAATGTGTGTCGGTCCGCTGCCCACACTGTGAAATACCCGCAAGCTCTTCTATATACAATGGCAAGTACCTGGAAACTGCGGCACAGATGGACAAAGGCTAGTAGCTCCTCTGTACACATGGCAAAATAACCGCAAACTCTGCTATATAGACTTATGCATACAAGCTAAGTTAGACATACAAACCTCTCCAAGCTCTGCTGCACATAACTGACCAATAACTAGAAGTTCCAGAAATCACTTGCCTCTGTTGCATATGGGGCCAAATTCACACAACCTTTGCTACATGAATGGGTAAATACCGGGGCCCCCACTATGTACAAACAAAAGTATGCTATAATGCACACGACAAATAACCACAAGCTATACTACAGACCCCAGAAACTGCTGCACTGACGGACAAATACATGCATCTCTACACGTACGGAAATGCTAAACATACAGTCAATACTTGCAAGGTCGCTGTGCACACAGATTTTCTGCCCTTCACCCCCACCCTGTGACTCCTAAGACTTTCCTTTATACGTGATTGTTTTTCCACCAACACAATGGATACATTGAACAACTCCTAGTGTCCTTGATTTAGGGGTGAATGAGCTTTGTCAAGAGAAGGTTAACTGCTTCTGCAGTACATGAATAACAAGCATTGGAAATGCAATAGGTCTCGGATTTATTTGAGTAAGAGCTAATGGCATTGTAAATTGCAATGTCTTTTAGCATTGTGTTATGGAGTGTATGCATGTGGTGTGTACTGGAATTATGTGGGTTGGATTGGAATTGTAGCAATCTGCGCTTTGATGAATATGTTTAAAAAGTTTTTTTTTTTTGGTCCTTGTCTCTGACCCTGCCTCCACAGCGCTCTGAAGCGTAGTAACCGTACTCGTGGTCGCTTTGACTGCATATACAACAACAGTTTGGTTGTGTTTGTTGTAAAATTATATATTTCTGTCAAATGGCTTCAGATTTATTAGCAAAACAAAATTTTTCGGCCAATAAATAGCGATCATAAATATAGACGCACTTTCCCCGGTTTTGTAAAGCAAGTCCAAAATCAAACTCTCGAGCAGTAAAACTGATCAGGCGTTTACTTATTTCATCTACATTAAAAATAATGAGTGAGTCGGCCCTTGGGCCTGGAATTTTTCGCATGCCGGTTGCGCCAACCTCTTTTAAGTCGGCGCATTGACCCGCTGAGCTGCCTCGCTAGCCTGCAAGCCAGGAGGTTATTATGGGTCACCAGAGCTGCAATGCTGCATTGTTTTACGCCACATCAGCCTCTTGCGGAGGCTAGCGCAGCGTACGAAGGGGGTGTTGAACGGCTCCTGTCAGGATTGGGAGGTGGGGGCTGCGTCATGCGCGCGCAGTTTATTTTTCCGGGTATCTCGCGCTCTCCAGTGACGCCGAGATTGATGGATTGAATACAGACTGCGCAGAATGATAACTAATGCACACCAGAAGGGTCTGGTATCCTCTGTGGATGAGATCTAAAGCCCTGTGACTCGCATTAAATGTAGCATACTTCTGCTCTGTGTGGGGGGGGCTCTGTGTGGGTGTATGTGTGGAGGGCGCTGTGTGGTTGTGTGGGGGGGCGCTGTGTGTGTTTGTGGGGGGGCTCTCTGTGGGTGTTTGTGTGTGGCATTTGCGAGAGATTAAGCTATTGGCATTGTAAATGACAATGCCATTTATTTATGTTAAAAAAAACATAAATAAAAATAATGTCAAGAGCAATGCCAATAGCTCTAACTTTAACAAAGGCAAAACCATTGCATTGTAAATGCTTGTTGAATCATGAAGCTCTCAGAGGCAGCATATGTGCGCCCGATATTTCTATCTGGTTTCCCGCATATTGCCTGTGCTGGGAGTAATACTGCACATGATTTAGCATTAAAGGAGCCAGATTCAGACTATATGTTGGAGTAAGGATTTACCCACGATAACTTTGTAAGAGTGAAAAGGTTGTGGAAATACAAACATCTAAAGAGACAGTGAGCGTGACTTTTTTCAAAATGGAGACGGATGGCCTTAATGTGCCCTTGTTCTGAGTACTTAGATCTTTGATGTAGTACATAAGGAAGTCAGTGAAGGTGGAGTTCACTTATGAGAACCCGCATTTGATTCATCGGAAATTGAAAACGTTACATCAATTTAGAATGGTTTCACACACTTTTGTTTAGTCCGGATGAAGACCCCAGATTGACAATACCAAGCTTTTGCAAGATAAGGAGGGTTCGAAATGGTGCTCTGGCATGAGCTGAGCCTGTCTACAGCTTGCGGAACCAAGTCCTAATAGCTGTTCCATGATATCGCATACCATATACTCTTAAGTGCATTATAATCCTCGCGGTTAAATGCTATCTTTGGTATTGCTTTATCAAAACATGTCGGGTAAGGTGTCATACGAATTGGAATACTAACCCCTCGCCAATTCTGGCGACGGGGTTAGCATTCCACCCTTCTAGAGGGACACGACATGTATGTAACTGTGAACCCCGGTTAAAGTTAAACGAAGCCTCAGCTCCACAAAATGGATGCTGCCACCACAGACACGAGTCTGACCCCCTGCAGCTGGGAGTCCTTCCAGCGAGGGGAGCCTGGACAAAGGGTTTCCTGTCAGGGGCGGTGCTAGCACCGTCCCAGACATGGTTTTGTGTATCCTGGGTAGGCAGGGCTTTACAGGAAGGTGACTGCTGAGTGGCACCCCGGTGCTCACTGCGCATAGGCCGGTCAGAACCAGTTCCAGGGGCACACCAGCCCCTGGCCTGGGGAAAGTCCGGCATGGCAGAGGGGTGTAACCACCCCCCTCCTAGTCCCACCCATAGGCAGGACCTAGTCACCGGGTCAGCCCCTTTTCTTAGTATAAAGATAGGAGCGGGCCCCCTGTTCAAATTAGATCATCTTTGGAATCAAGACACGACTTTCTGCGAAAGGACATCAAGATTTCTTCTTCAAGATTCTCCCTTGTGGCTAAGGAGTAGTCACCCTGCATCAAGCGGGCACCATCCTAAGAACACTGCGGTCTGCTGCAAGTCCTTCTTCACGAATCCGACGACCCAGCTCGACGAGACCCGGCTTCCCTGGCACCTCTGACCTCTACTCACCTCTACAGCAAAGCTGAGAACTGTGAGTGCGACGAGACCTCGAGGGACCGACGATCGCCAAGACTGCACGACTTCTTTGTAACAAGCCCACCGTGTGCTCCACTGGTGAGTGCTTTGGGGTCCGAGAAGCCCCAACCCTGAGCAGCTCCAGCACCGAAGATCAGCCCTCCAGCATCTCCACGATCTGCGTGGGGCCCTTCTGCTTTTGCGTGCTCACCGCGCTGTGTGGCTACTAGCCGGCTGGCTTGTGGCCTTCTTCGCGACGCCCGACGACATCACTGCTGCTGGTCTGGTTGCTCCAGACTGGCCCTTGCTTCCTTCTTCAAGAGAAGCACCCCGGACCCTCCTGGTCCACTCCAGACGCCATTTTGAGTCCACCGCGTGGGCTTGAATTTGCCAAGGCTTTGTTGCCCAATCCTGGGTCCAGCGACGCCGACAGCTTCAATCTTCGTGGGACAGCCCGCTCCTCCATCCTGGTCGCCGACAACGCCTCCTGGTCCGTGAGATCTGCGAGCACAGCGTCACCCACTCACCTAGTCGAGGTGACTACCATCCGGTGCCCTCCTGGTGCCACCTGACTACTGGCTAGTAGTCTCGAACTTGGTCCCCTCTGCTTTCAGGTGTCATCTTCCTTCGATCCAGGCTTGGATCCATCGAACTTTCTTCACTGGTCGCCTGCCAGCAACTTCTTTCTTCCAGGCTCCTGGTCCGTCTACGAGGATTCCCGACGTCTTTTGAGACCTATGCAGCTGCAGCCCCTGGGCTAGGTAACTTCGGCATTTCCGTGCCCCAGCATAGCCTCACTATCCAAGGGTCAGGATCCACTTTCGTTTTCCTCCTACCAGGGTGGGTTCGCCCGAGAACACTAACTTTGTGAAATCTAGCTACCATAGACTTTGTCCCGCATCACGCGTGAGAGTGCACACTCTGCACCCGAGTCCCCTGGGTCTCCTAGAAGTAATCTAACAATTCTATAGTCAAGTCCTAGCGATTCCAAAGCCTATTAGTACTGTACTTACCTGCTAGTAATTTCGCATTCCACTTTCAGAGTATATGGTTTTCCGTGCCCCTCGGGCATTTGTATATACCGTGCTAACTTAAGTATTTTCGTAAGAGTTTTGTTTTGTGCTTAGTACCCTGTCCTCATAAAGAGTACAGGGCTGTTGTGATCTTTAATAAATAACTGTTTATTTTCATAACACTTGTGTGGTGTCCTTTCACTTGGTGTTCAAGGGGTATATGTGTGGTAAACAGCTGGCTTAACACGCCCTCTCGAGTCTTTAGCCTTAGACTGCTCGTATCCACGCTACTAGGATAGCTGGTCTATAAGGTTGACTTACAACCAATCATCAATAAGGGTTGCTGGACTGATACATAGTGTTCACTAGAATAGTGAGCACTGCATATCAGGCTACCTTCTCACATTGGTGAGCAGCGGTTGGGATTTGAGCTTGCTGTTGTTTTACCACACGTATCCTAAGAATATCTTGTTGAAAGATCACATAAGTACTGTTAGGTACATATAACTTAGCTTAGAATACTCTGAGTTCTACTGAACCAGCTGTTGCAGCTCCTCAAGGCTTAGCACACCTTGGCTGCAACTCTTAGCAAGGGATCAGTAGGCAAACACATAGTGTAGGTAGGTGCATCACTTACACCACACTAGAATCAGCATGTCAGTCACAGGAGGAAACTCTGAGTCTCCCCTTGTGTCAGTGGACCCTCCACAGGTCCCCACTTCCAAATATGCTGCTCTTAGCTTCCAGGAGATGAGACAAGTGTGTACCTCCAGGAAGATAAAACAGGGGTCTAACCCCACAACGTCCTTTCTGATTGGTCTCTTAGAGACTTATGATGCCAGAAAAGCTGAGAAACTTCTTAGCTCTTCTAATCCAGATGGGAGTATGCCCTCCTTACAGGGTCCCTTTGATAACCACGACCATCCCCTCCAGGAGGCAGATGATGCTGAGGATGAGGATGAGTTATCAGGGGATGAGGCAGATAAGGGACAGGTAGAAGTCAGAAGACTAACCAGGTCCAACGTAAGCAGGCATGAGAATGGTACTAGGGGACCCCTGGGGCCACTCTCTGGCCAGCTTAACATTGGGAATGGACGAGTTAGGTCTCTATCAAGAGGCTCTAACAGATCCCTTCGAACCAATGGCTCTCACAACTCTTCTCACAGAGGGGTGACATCCCCTCAGAGGAGAGTGTATGAAGCTGAAGAAAGGGCAGTCAAACTGAGGATTGAAAGGGAAGAACTTGCCCTGGCCAAAGAGAGACTTGCCTTTGCTAGAGAGCAAGAATTATGTGGGCTACAGCCCACTGGTGGCAGCAATAAACCTAGCAATAGGGAAAGGAGTTTTGATACAAAGCACCTGAATAAGATAGTGCCCCCCTTTAAACAAGGGGATGACATCCACAAATGGATAACTGCTTTGGAGAGGGCCTGCACTGTGCAGGGTGTTCCCCAAAGTCAGTGGGCAGCTATCTTGTGGCTCTCCTTTGATGGTAAAGGTAGAGATAAGCTCCTCACTACTAGAGTTGAGGATGCTAACAATTACCAAGTCCTGAAGAATACACTGGTTGATGGGTTTGGTTTAACCACTGAACAATACAGGATGCTGTTCAGAGACACCCAGAAAACTCAGTCTCAGGATTGGACTGACTTTGTTGATTGTGCCACTAAGGCTTTTGAAGGCTGGCTACTGGGTAGTAAGGTTACTGATTTCAAAGGATTGTACAATCTAATTATGAGGGAGCAAATCTTAAATAATTGTCAGAACCAGTTATTACACCAGCACCTGGTAGACTCTGATCTGACCTCTCCACAAGAATTGGGTAAGAGGGCAGACAAATGGGTCAGAACCAGGGTCAGGCCTAAGAACCAGGGTGGTGACCAAAAGAAGGAATCAACCAAGCCTCAAGAGAAGGGTGGGGATAAATCCACAGAGAAGACCTCCCAAGGGCCCCAAAACTCCAACAAGGGTGGTGGGTCCCAGAACACTCCTTCAGAACAGAAGAAACCTTATTGCCATACCTGTAAACAGGTGGGCCATTACAAAAGTGATGCCAGTTGCCCTAAAAATGGCAATAAGGGAAATATACCCCCAGGTAATACTCCTAAACCTCCTGTTACCACTAGTGGTAATCCCCCAGGTGGTGGGAGTGCCCCCAAGAATGTGGTGGGCATTACTTTGGGCAATCAGGAGGACTATGGCCTAGCCAGGTCCCCTGACCACACTTGTCTGTGAGACTGGCATGGGGTTTGCCAACTTCACTACTGGACCCCACATTTTGGGAAAGTATAGACAAGAGGTCATAGTGAATGGTCAGAAAGTTGAGGCATTCAGAGACACAGGGGCCAGCATCACCATGGTGATTGACCATCTGGTCCCCTCTGCTCAACTGACCCCTGGTTTTACTTATCAGGTGACAGACATTCATGGAGTGAAGAGAAGGCATCCCATGGCAGTAGTCAAGCTCAGCTGGGGTAATGTCACAGGGCCCATGAGAGTGGCAGTGACAGATAACCTACCTGTAGATTGCTTACTGGGGAATGACCTGGAACTCTCAGCATGGGCTGAGGTGGAGCAAGAAACTCACTCCAGAATGATAGGCCTATCCAGCCAGGTTAGTGGGGCAGTAATAGCTACAGCCCCAGTCCAAGCACCATTCCTCCCTGAAAAGGTTGGAAGGGCAGTGGTAGCCACTGCCCAGGCTCAGACAGACTTTCCAGAACAGGATAGGAGGGCTGTGACAGTCACAGCCCAAACACAAACTGAGTGCCCTCCTGAAAAGGTTGGCAAGGTTGAAATGGTCTCAGCCTCTACTCAAACAGATAGTGAGGTTGTGAAGCCTGAAACAATGGATCACTCCACTCAAACAGAGAGCATTGAGGAGGAAGAAGAGTCTTCCCCCTCCCAGACACTAGGTGAGAGCCAGCCTCCTCAGGGAACTGACTCTACCCCTGTTGAAGGAACTGCCCCAGAGGTAGTCAGGCCTAGCCTGGCAGAGCCCCTGATGGCAGTGGACCCTTCCCAGGTGGGACCCAGTCTGGAGCAGGTAACCTGCACCTCTCTACCCTGCCTCAGTCAGCCCAGGGCTGTGGAGGTCAAGGAGGCCAGTGGTGGTCCCCAAAGGCCCCCCTGTCCAAAAGAACCCCTTAATCAGCAGATTAGGATCACTGAAGCTGGTAACCCTAGCCAAGTGAAAGTAAAACAGACTCCTGAGGGATCCCCCTTAAAAGTAGTTAAGGACCTCCCACAGCTGGACACTGTTGGGCACAGCCAAACCTGGGGCCTAAAAACCCCAAACCTGACCTGTCCCTCCAGTAAGCCAAACAGAGGGACTCAGCCTCCAGCTTTAGGTAGCCAGAGGCTGACCCTGAGAGCTCAGTGCATCTCAGCTAAAGAAAGAAAGGCACACATGATGGATGGTGATTGGAGGAAGTTGAGCCCAAAGGTAGAGGAGCCTCACTTCAGTACTCCATCCCAGCATCAGCCTTTTACTTTCCCAAGACACACCAGAGACAGAGATTCCCTATGGTGGAGACCCTCAGATACCCTTAGGGTGAGGGGTTGCCTAGTGGACCATGACACAGGGGGAAACCAAGCCAGAGCTGGTCCTTCCTTATATGGCCACTTAGGTAATAGAGGCTTACCTGGACAAGGATAGCCTTATCTCCTTTCGTTTGGGGGGGGGGTTGTGTAGGAAGGTCCCTCCTGACTATGGTTGCCCCCAACTTTTTGCCCTGTGTTTTAGCTGGTTTTGGACATAGTCGACCTGGGACCCTGCCAATCAGGACCCCAGGCCTACTGCTCTCTTTAAAATGGATTCCATGTACCCTAGGTGCATTTCCAATTGGTACTGGGCCACCCTATCAGACCCTGTAACTCAGGGCATGGGTGTACCCAGGGCTGCCAGGGGCTGCAGCATGTATTATGCCACCCCTGGCTGGCCTCCTAAATTTGACACAACTGGCTGCATGACAGCTGGGGCAAAGTCGTGTAATCACCCTTTGCTGTAGATATAGTATACCTATATCTAACCCTAAAATGGACACACAGATTCCTATCAGTCACTCCTATGGCAGGCCTTAACAATCCTGAAGGCAGAGTGCTTGGAATCGTGTGAGATGGTGCTCTGGCATGAGCTGAGCCTGTCTGCAGCTTGCGGAATCAAGTCCTAATAGCTGTTCCATGATATCGCATACCATATACTCTTAAGTGCATTATAATCCTCGCGGTTAAATGCTATCTTTGGTATTGCTTTATCAAAACATGTCGAGTAAGGTGTCATACGAATTGGAATACTAACCCCTCGCCAATTCAGGCGACGGGGTTAGCATTCCACCCTTCTAGAGGGACACGACATGTATGTAACTGTGAACCCCGGTTAAAGTTAAACGAAGCCTCAGCTCCACAAAATGGATGCTGCCACCACAGACACGAGTCTGACCCCCTGCAGCTGGGAGTCCTTCCAGCGAGGGGAGCCTGGACAAAGGGTTTCCTGTCAGGGGCGGTGCTAGCACCGTCCCAGACATGGTTTTGTGTATCCTGGGTAGGCAGGGCTTTACAGGAAGGTGACTGCTGAGTGGCACCCCGGTGCTCACTACGCATAGGCCGGTCAGAACCAGTTCCAGGGGCACACCAGCCCCTGGCCTGGGGAAAGTCCGGCATGGCAGAGGGGTGTAACCACCCCCCTCCTAGTCCCACCCATAGGCAGGACCTAGTCACCGGGTCAGCCCCTTTTCTTAGTATAAAGATAGGAGCGGGCCCCCTGTTCAAATTAGATCATCTTTGGAATCAAGACACGACTTTCTGCGAAAGGACATCAAGATTTCTTCTTCAAGATTCTCCCTTGTGGCTAAGGAGTAGTCACCCTGCATCAAGCGGGCACCATCCTAAGAACACTGCGGTCTGCTGAAAGTCCTTCTTCACGAATCCGACGACCCAGCTCGACGAGACCCGGCTTCCCTGGCACCTCTGACCTCTACAGCAAAGCTGAGAACTGTGAGTGCGACGAGACCTCGAGGGACCGACGATCGCCAAGACTGCACGACTTCTTTGTAACAAGCCCACCGTGTGCTCCACTGGTGAGTGCTTTGGGGTCCGAGAAGCCCGACCCTGAGCAGCTCCAGCACCGAAGATCAGCATCTCCACGATCTGCGTGGGGCCCTTCTGCTTTTGCGTGCTCACCGCGCTGTGTGGCTACTAGCCGGCTGGCTTGTGGCCTTCTTCATGACGCCCGACGACATCACTGCTGCTGGTCTGGTTGCTCCAGACTGGCCCTTGCTTCCTTCTTCAAGAGAAGCACCCCGGACCCTCCTGGTCCACTCCAGACGCCATTTTGAGTCCACCGCTAGGGCTTGAATTTGCCAAGGCTTTGTTGCCCAATCCTGGGTCCAGCGACGCCGACAGCTTCAATCTTCGTGGGACAGCCCGCTCCTCCATCCTGGTCGCCGACAACGCCTCCTGGTCCGTGAGATCTGCGAGCACAGCGTCACCCACTCACCTAGTCGAGGTGACTACCATCCGGTGCCCTCCTGGTGCCACCTGACTACTGGCTAGTAGTCTCGAACTTGGTCCCCTCTGCTTTCAGGTGTCATCTTCCTTCGATCCAGGCTTGGATCCATCGAACTTTCTTCACTGGTCGCCTGCCAGCAACTTCTTTCTTCCAGGCTCCTGGTCCGTCTACGAGGATTCCCGACGTCTTTTGAGACCTATGCAGCCCCTGGGCTAGGTAACTTCGGCATTTCGGTGCCCCAGCATAGCCTCACTATCCAAGGGTCAGGATCCACTTTAGTTTTCCTCCTACCAGGTCGGGTTCGCCCGAGAACACTAACTTTGTGAAATCTAGCTACCATAGACTTTGTCCCGCATCACGCGTGAGAGTGCACACTCTGCATCCAAGTCCCCTGGGTCTCCTAGAAGTAATCTAACGATTCTATAGTCAAGTCCTAGCGATTCCAAAGCCTATTAGTACTGTACTTACCTGCTAGTAATTTCGCATTCCACTTTCAGAGTATATGGTTTTCCGTGCCCCTCGGGCATTTGTATATACCGTGCTAACTTAAGTATTTTCGTAAGAGTTTTGTTTTGTGCTTAGTACCCTGTCCTCATAAAGAGTACAGGGCTGTTGTGATTTTAATAAATACACTGTTTATTTTCATAACACTTGTGTGGTGTCCTTTTCACTGGGTGTTCAAGGGGTACATGTGTGGTATAACAGCTGGCTTAACACGCCCTCTCGAGTCTTTAGCCTTAGACTGCTCGTATCCACGCTACTAGGATAGCTGGTCTATAA
Organism: Lissotriton vulgaris; assembly: GCF_964263255.1. Lineage (NCBI taxonomy): Eukaryota > Metazoa > Chordata > Amphibia > Caudata > Salamandridae > Lissotriton > Lissotriton vulgaris. The sequence goes on from NC_141700.1 coordinate 812,114,554, forward strand.
GGTTGACTTACAACCAATCATCAATAAGGGTTGCTGGACTGATACATAGTGTTCACTAGAATAGTGAGCACTGCATATCAGGCCACCTTCTCACAACTATCTCATGTTATACAGACCTAGGGACCCTTAAAAACTACTGGACCATTTCTCTGATCCCCTTCATGGCCAAAGTCACAGAGAGACTCGCAAACGCCCAGCTGACTGCCTTCACGAAGAGAACTCCATCCTAGACGCTTCCCAGTCTGGATTACGCAGCAACCACAGCACTGAGACCGCCCTTCTTGCTGACACTAACGACACCCGCATGCTACTCGACCAGAGACACACAGCGGCCCTCACCATTCTAGACCTCTTAGCAGCCTTCGACACTGTTTCACAGCGCACACTCGCAGCCAGACTTCACGACGCGGGGATACAGGAAACCGCCCTCGACTGGATCCAATCCTTCATCTCCGACAGAACCCAGAGGATCCGATTCCCTCCCTTCCTCTCCGAACCCACAGATATCAACTGCGGAGTACCCCAAAGATCATCACTCAGCCCCATGCTTTTCAACATCTCCATGGCCCCCCTCGCCGCCATCGTAAGACAGCATGGGCTCAGCATTGTATCCTATGCCGACGACACCCAGCTCATCCTCTCACTCACGAAGAATCCCGAAGACACCAGACTCTGCTTCCAGGAAGGAATGAAGAACGTGGCAGCCTGGATGAAAGACAGCTGCTTGAAGCTCAACTCAGAGAAGACCACGGTCCTCATCCTCGGACCCTGCACCTCCGCCTGGGCCAACACATGGTGGCCCTCTGCCCTCGGGAACCCACCCACCCCTACATACCACGCATGAAACCTTGGCATCATCCTTGACTCCTCCTCCATGAACAGCCAGATCAACACCGTAGCCTCCACTAGCTTCAACTGCCTGTGCATCCTCCGTACCGACTGCAGAAGGACAGTCACCCAAGCACTCATAACCAGCAGACTGGACTACGGCAACTCTACGTCGGAATCAATGGAACTCTTCTACACAAACTCCAAACCATCCAGAACGCCGGAGCCAGATTAGTCCTCGGGTCACCGCGTCACGAACACATGACCCAACACATACGAGGCCTCCACTGGCTCCCTGTCGAGTAGAGGGTCACCTTCCAACTCCTCACCCACGCTACAAATCCCTCAACAACATCGGACCCAAATACCTCAACGAGAGAGTATCTTTCCACGTACCCAAGAGGAACCTCCGCTCCGCCGACCTCGCCCTGGTGGAAGTCCCCTGCATCCGCAGAACAGGCAGGAGAGCTTTCTCCTACATCGCAGCCAAGACCTGGAACAAGCTCCCTGTGAACATCAGACGCTCCCCAACCCTGCACGCAGTCAGGAAGGACCTCAAGACCTGGCTCTTCGACTGATCCGGGGCCGCCGCCCCCGCGGCTTGAGACCCTCATGTGTGAGCAGCGCGCTTTACAAACCCCTGATTGATTGATTAAACCAAAGGCCTCACAAACATGAACAAATCCTGGGCACACATAGAACATCAATAGTCAATACAATTATGTAACAATGATACAGTCGACACAGGTGGTTATTTTCTTAAGGGATCTTTATGTTTCTTGGGGAAAGCAAAAAACGCCAGCCGACACTTGTTTTGTCAACAGGTCAATGCCTGTGACTCTTCAGGGCTTAGAGCGCGTGAAGAAGGTATTCGATGACCGGTAAGAGTTCCAGACCGGTGTGTGTGTAACAAACAGCCGGGGTGCAGTTGTCCAAAGGTCGGGATAATACGGGCAAAAGCGTCCGTGTGCGTAGGAGCAGGGGGACCGGTGAAAACAAACTGGAAACAGGATAAACAGGACAGCCGAAGTGTGGTAGTACCAGAGGGTGCCGAGGAGGTGTGTCCGACACACCTCCTCGGCGCATTGACGATCAACGATGCGTAACCGGCAACTCCAGGTTCCTCTTTATAAGGACCTACCCGCCCGCTTACCAGCCCTCTGGGACTACTGCACTTCGGCTGTCCTGTTTATCCTCTTTCTGGTTTGTTTTCACCGGTCCCCCTGCTCCTACGCACACTGACGCTTTCGCCCGTATTATCCTGACCTTTGGACAACCGCACCCCGGCTGTTTGTTACACACACACCGGTCTGGAACTCTCACCGGTCATCGAATACCTTCTTCACTCGCTCTAAGCCCTGAAGAGTCACAGGCATTGACCTGTTGACGAAACACGTGTCGGCTGGCGTTTTTTGCTTTCCCCAAGAAACATAAGGATCCCTTTAGAAAATAACCACCGGTGCCGACTGTTTCATTGTTACATACTTGTATTAACTATTGATGTTCTATGTGTGCCCAGGATTTGTTCATGTTTGTTTGGTGAAGGGCTCTTGCCCCTCCCTCTTTCAGGGGTTTTGGGTTCACCTTTGACCTGGCAGCACCACTTGCTCTGTTCCTCATTTTGCTATACACATAGCTATGTTACCTGCCTGAGCGCCATTCTCCTGCTACCCTAAAACCCTGTGCGGAACCAAACCAGAGGCCCCGTTCAGCAGCAAAATACATCAGGTGCTAGGTGGAGAGTAACCTCCCTTGGGACACAGATGGTACAGGCCCAGTGTTCAGAGACAATATTTATGCCCCAATTTACCAGAGAATTTACTGGCTTGGCCATCTAAGCTTTCCATGAATATAACAAATCTTACAGGCTCATACCTCGGACAATATAATTGTGCCTTGCGCTGCACCAATACTGCAGGCTCAGGTTTCAAACATCAACCCCTTGGGTTGCACTGATCTAAGAGACTAGAGCCTTAGAACTCTTTCTTAATTTACAGAGATTGACAGTTTCAAATTTTAGACCAAAGAACTACTACTGGTGTTACAGAGATCTTACAGGCCAGGGCCGAAGGCATCAAGGCTAAGCACTGGCTCTACAGGTTTCACAGGTGCAGAACTCGGGTAACTGAGGTATGACTCAGGAAGCTTAGATTCTGGGTGCCAGACATCATACCCATCTCATTACTGAGAATACAAACCTCTTCCTCGAAGCGGTTAGGTTACAGAAATTGCACCAGGCTTCGACAGCACACACATTACCAGAACTGCTAGGCTCAGATCAAGCAGCAAAGCTATGCAATTGCCTGTCAGACCTTCCATGCTCAGCTTCAGACATCAGAGCCAGGTCTGTGGCTGTGGGAACTTTCAGACATCAGACAGCAAAGCTGTGCCTCTGGCCGCCAGACCTTACAGGCTCAGACATCAATGCTTGGCCTTAGAGGTCTGCCACCTCTTATATATAAATGAAAACAACAAGCCTCTGTTCAATAAATTAATCATCTTTAACTGACTGTAGATCCACCTGGGTTTGAATTTTTACCCAGGACTTCTCTGTGCTACTTTCTAGGATCCATTTCCTATTAGTGGACTCGTTCTCAGCACCTCCCTGTGCAGGTCCTGGACGGGCAATTTGGGATCTGGGGCGAAATGTGGAGTCCCACCATACAGACAGAGGTAGCCATTTAACAGCGCATCGACAAATGCACAACGTAATGATGCTATCACAATCTATACCGTCTTTCAAGCAAAATATACGTATACACTTACGACAACCCAACATTGTGTGATGACTGTGCATGCTGAATGAACTTTAATGGGATAGAGACATTCATTGAACTACAACATGCACGGGTTAGAAGACCACAGATTGTACACTTTTTACATCTAACAATCCCAGTCCATAAATCACGAGACTGTTCAATTGAAAGGAGTTTCAAATCACCGATCACAACCAATGCACAAAGCGTGTCTGCCGAGCTGACCCAAGCAGGCCTTAAGGAGGCCCCGTGAGTCCCTGAGGCGGTCAAAGAGGGGATTCAACTGGACCAGAAGAGGGAACCTGCAGAGAGACCCAACAAGAAACACTGCAGAACCGCGTGACTGAGGGAAGAATCTAGGACAGGTGCCACGAAAGAAGTAAAATGTCAGGAAAGAAGTAAAATGTCAGGAAAGAAGTCGGAGGCGTCTGGTATATACAGATGCAGGAGAGAGGGGCAGAACAAAGAAGCAGGGCAGAACAGAGGAGTGGGGGAGTGGGGCAGAGGGGCAGATGGGCAGGACAGAGAGGCAGATGAGCAGCACAGAGGGGCTGGGAAGACAAGAGGGGCAGAGGAGCAGCACAGAGGGGCATAGGAGCAGCACAGAGGGGCAGAGGAGCAGCACAGAGGGGCAGAGGAGCAGCACAGAGGGGCAGAGGAGCAGCACAGAGGGGCAGAGGAGCAGCACAGAGGGGCAGTGGAGCAGCACAGAGGGGCAGTGGAGCAGCACAGAGGGGCTGGGAGGACAGAGGGGCAGATGAGCAGGACAGATGAGCAGCACAGAAGGGCAGGGGGGCTGAGGCAGGACATAGGGGCAGGGGAGGTCAGAGGGGCAGATGAGCAGCACAGAGGAGCAGGGGAGGTCAGAGGGGCAGATGAGCAGCACAGAGGGGCAGGGGAGGTCAGCGAGCCGATGAGCAGCACAGAGGGGCAGGGGAGGTCAGAGGGGCAGATGAGCAGCACAGAGGGGCAGGGGAGGTCAGAGGGGCAGATGAGCAGCACAGAGGGGCAGGGGAGGTCAGAGGGGCAGATGAGCAGCGCAGGGGAGGTCAGAGGGGCAGATGAGCAGCACAGAAGGGTTGGGGAGGTCACAGGGGCAGATGAGCAGCACAGAGGGGCAGATGAGCAGCACAGAGGGGCAGGGGAGGTCAGAGGGGCAGATGAGCAGCACAGAGGGGCAGGGGAGGTCAGAGGGGCAGATGAACAGCACAGATGGGCAGGGGAGGTCAGAGGGGCAGATGAGCAGCACAGAAGGGCTGGGGAGGTCAGAGGGGCAGATGAGCAGCACAGAGGGGCAGGGGAGGTCAGAGGGGCAGATGAGCAGCACAGAAGGGCTGGGGAGGTCAGAGGGGTAGATGAGCAGCACAGAGGGGTAGATGAGCAGCACAGAGGGGTAGATGAGCAGCACAGAGGGGCAGATGAGCAGCACAGAGGGGCAGATGAGCAGCACAGAGGGGCAGGGGAGATCAGAGGGGCAGATGAGCAGCACAGAAGGGCTGGGGAGGTCAGAGGGGTAGATGAGCAGCACAGAGGGGCAGGGGAGATCAGAGAGGCAGATGAGCAGCACAGAGGGGCAGGGGAGGTCAGAGGGGCAGATGAGCAGCACAGAGGGGCAGGGGAGGTCAGAGGGGCAGATGAGCAGCACAGAGGGGCAGAGGAGCAGCACAGAGGGGCAGAGGAGCAGCACAGAGGGGCAGAGGAGCAGCACAGAGGGGCAGAGGAGCAGCACAGAGGGGCAGTGGAGCAGCACAGAGGGGCAGTGGAGCAGCACAGAGGGGCAGTGGAGCAGCACAGAGGGGCAGATGAGCAGGACAGATGAGCAGCACAGAAGGGCAGGGGGGCTGAGGCAGCACATAGGGGCAGGGGAGGTCAGAGGGGCAGATGAGCAGCACAGAGGAGCAGGGGAGATCAGAGGGGCAGATGAGCAGCACAGAGGGGCAGGTGAGGTCAGAGGGGCAGATGAGCAGCACAGAGGGGCAGGTGAGGTCAGAGGGGCAGATGAGCAGCACAGAGGGGCAGGGGAGGTCAGCGAGCCGATGAGCAGCACAGAGGGGCAGGGGAGGTCAGAGGCGCAGATGAGCAGCACAGAGGGGCAGGGGAGGTCAGAGGGGCAGATGAGCAGCACAGAGGGGCAGGGGAGGTCAGAGGGGCAGATGAGCAGCACAGAGGGGCAGGGGAGGTCAGATGGGCAGATGAGCAGCGCAGGGGAGGTCAGAGGGGCAGATGAGCAGCACAGAGGGGCAGGGGAGGTCACAGGGGCAGATGAGCAGCACAGAGGGGCAGGGGAGGTCAGAGGGGCAGATGAGCAGCACAGAGGGGCAGGGGAGGTCAGAGGGGCAGATGAGCAGCACAGAGGGGCAGATGAGCAGCACAGAGGGGCAGGGGAGGTCAGAGGGGCAGATGAGCAGCACAGAGAGGCAGGGGAGGTCAGAGGGGCAGATGAGCAGCACAGATGGGCAGGGGAGGTCAGAGGGGCAGATGAGCAGCACAGATGGGCAGGGGAGGTCAGAGGGGCAGATGAGCAGCACAGAAGGGCTGGGGAGGTCAGAGGGGCAGATGAGCAGCACAGAGGGGCAGATGAGCAGCACAGAAGGGCTGGGGATGTCAGAGGGGTAGATGAGCAGCACAGAGGGGCAGGGGAGGTCAGAGGGGCAGATGAGCAGCACAGAGGGGCAGGGGAGATCAGAGGGGCAGATGAGCAGCACAGAGGGGCAGATGAGCAGCACAGAGGGGCAGATGAGCAGCACAGAGGGGCAGGGGAGGTCAGAGGGGCAGATGAGCAGCACAGAGGGGCAGGGGAGGTCAGAGGGGCAGATGAGCAGCGCAGGGGAGGTCAGAGGGGCAGATGAGCAGCACAGAGGGGCAGGGGAGGTCACAGGGGCAGATGAGCAGCACAGAGGGGCAGGGGAGGTCAGAGGGGCAGATGAGCAGCACAGAGGGGCAGGGGAGGTCAGAGGGGCAGATGAGCAGCACAGAGGGGCAGATGAGCAGCACAGAGGGGCAGGGGAGGTCAGAGGGGCAGATGAGCAGCACAGAGAGGCAGGGGAGGTCAGAGGGGCAGATGAGCAGCACAGATGGGCAGGGGAGGTCAGAGGGGCAGATGAGCAGCACAGATGGGCAGGGGAGGTCAGAGGGGCAGATGAGCAGCACAGAAGGGCTGGGGAGGTCAGAGGGGCAGATGAGCAGCACAGAGGGGCAGGGGAGGTCAGAGGGGCAGATGAGCAGCACAGAAGGGCTGGGGATGTCAGAGGGGTAGATGAGCAGCACAGAGGGGCAGGGGAGGTCAGAGGGGCAGATGAGCAGCACAGAGGGGCAGGGGAGATCAGAGGGGCAGATGAGCAGCACAGAGGGGCAGATGAGCAGCACAGAGGGGCAGATGAGCAGCACAGATGGGCAGGGTAGGTCAGAGGGGCAGATGAGCAGCACAGAAGGGCTGGGGAGGTCAGAGGGGCAGATGAGCAGCACAGAGGGGCAGATGAGCAGCACAGAGGGGCAGGGGAGGTCAGAGGGGCAGATGAGCAGCACAGAGGGGCAGGGGAGGTCAGAGGAGCAGCACAGCGCAGCTCCCGCAGACGCCTCCTCCAGGGTCCCGCGCGCTTTGACGGAGCCGACAAACTCCTACCTGAGCGGGTCCGGCGCAGACACTTCCAGGCGCCCCTCCTGCTATCGGAGTCTGGGGCGTTGCCCCGGGGACGTGGGTTTGGTTCGGTGTCTGAGGGGTGGCCCCGGGTGGGGGTGTGAGGGACGTTGCCCTGGGGTCGGTGTATGGGGAGTTGGCCCGAGGGGGGGAATGTTCGGTGTGTGTGAGGCGCTGTTGAGGGGGAGGGGGGGGGGGGTTCGGCGTTGCCGCCGAACCTCTGAGGATTCCTGCACGAGATGACGAGGACCTTCCTCTTCAGCTTCAAGCGGGACAGAGAGATGCCGGAAGTGATGTCAGAATCAACTGCGGGCGCCGGAAGTGACGGCGGTAGCTGCTACTGCCGACTCTACCACAACTGACCCGGAAAAGGCGGGGAATTGGTCGCACCTGCTCCTGGCGCTGACCCGGAAAAGGAAACTCGTCAGATTATAATCAACAACAAATGAGGTGTCGGCTGACGATGCGCGCGCTCCCGACTAGAGAAACAAGCACTGGCAAAGGCAAGAGGACCCGCCTTTCAACCGACTGTCTGTGCCAATGGTTTAGAGATGCTGTACAACGTCTCTGAAGTATGGTGTTGTAGGTCTAGTCTATTTTTCCCTGTATACCATATTTTCTCACCATTGGTGGATACTGATGACGCGGTATAGAATGTTGCACAGGTATTTATATGACGTCAGCCTCCGGCTGAGTTGAGAGGTGTTTCCTGAGTGAATCTGTCAGTCCTTCCTCCTCCGCTCCCCACAAGCTCGTAATGTAGAATAAATACTTGGAAGTTAACCAGAGGTTTCCGCTTGGTTATTTACAAGACACAACAGTTGGCGACGAGGGCGGGACGAGAGTCATTCGACGAGCTTGTGGAAGTGTTATTGAGCAGCGTGTTCAATACTTTGAGGAAAGTGACAAGATTTCAGTCTTCGGAAGAGAAATGTTTCGTGTATTCTAATTTCATTCTCTGTTATTTTTGTGGAGATTCTGAGTTGCGGTAGAAGACGGTTCTTCCTGTGTGAGGCAGCGTTCTACTAAAGAATATTCCCGAGTGTAGCGATCGTAACTTGCAAGGCTGATTCAAGAAAATTCTCAGGCAAGTTACGAATACATTTCAATTCCGACAGAGTTTTTCATTCTGTTAAATGTTCTTCAACTTGTGTGTTCGCAGAGTGTAACGGAATTTATGTGAGGTAACGCAGTGGCAAAGCTACAGTTTACAAGTACGTCAGTTCAACTGTTATCTGTCAACCGCCTCAGCTGTGCGGCAACCGATGACTCATCTCACACGTCATCACGCTTCAACGTTGGTTACGTGACGCCATTTTGAGAGTGTCAATCTAATATCGGAAACCCCAGCCTCACGAGTACGCAGTTCAAATTCTATTACAGGACCGGAGGCTTCGGATTCTATGTCAGTCCACGGAGGCTCTGATTATGCTTCTCTTATCTTTACTGACAAAAACAGCAGCCAATACAAACTTTAAACTGGCATGACCCCGGAAGGACAACCCCCTCCATCAGTCTGCACCAATCACTGTCCAGTCCCATACATAACAGTCCATGCAAAACCGGAACCTTCCTCTTTCTTTGCTGCTGCAGCAGCGAGTTAAGTGCCTTTCCCTTATTTGCTTTGCGGATGGGGGTTTATGGTGTGTGACTTTATAAAGGTGTTCGAGTGCGCGACTGATTGTAGCGCTACTGCGCTATTTGTTATTGCACTTTTGCGATTGTTTTTCGGCGTCGGGTTTCGCTTCCCGGTCCGCCGTCCTGCGGTGCGCTGTGTGTCTGAGCGCGTTAGGGGGCGGTGGAGCAGGAGGAGGCAGACGCGGCTTCGCCGCGCGCAGGGAGCAGTCGAGTGTGTGCCCCCAATGCAACTCGCATGCGCGAGGAGCCGAGTTCCATTTTTACATTACCGGCTCCTCGCGATCTGCACGTTAGTGACTGCATCAATCCCTGGCCTTATTCTAACGCTGACCGGAGCGTGTCCGGAGTAAGAGCTTTGCTCTAGGGGAGTTTTGGTTGTTCTAGGGGTCTCCTTCCACCGTGTAGTGACCTGCCTCTGTGGTGTGTTGGCAACTGGGGTTGCTGAGTGTGTGTAGAGGCACCCCTGGGTTACTCCACCCCTGTTAATCTCCTCCTCACCTCCTTTCCCTTTGGATATGGCGTATTACGCTGAGGAGGGCGACCAGTGGGTCGAATTTAATGAATATGAGCAGTATGAGCCTGAGGAAGAACAACTGGAGGAGAACTTAGGTGAAGCCCTGGCTACCCACGACCAGAGCTCTGTCAGTAAAGCCCTGATTAAGGCGTTAAAGCCTTTTACTAAGTCCCATCATCCATCGGGCAAGAGGAAGTTTAAATCCTCACGAAAGGGGGATACTTCAGATCAGTCCCAGGCCCACAAGTTAGCGCAGATGGCCAAGTCAGTGATGAGGGACCACAGCTCTATGGCTTGTCAGACCTCGGGGGATTCCTCCTCGACGCCACCTGGTACTTCAGACTCGGAGGTGGATTCAATAGCTTCTAGAAAGAAGACTAAGAAAACTAAGCACACAGCATTCAAGGCAGATGATAGTCCGATAACCAATAACTTGCGGCAAGGCTTTGAGAGTGGGGTACGGGCCACGTTGAGATCGGAATGCCCCAGACCTTCAGTGACAGGGAAAGTGGCGGATACTCCGGACCTTGACCCTACCATGACAGCGTTCATGAGGAAGTTTGCTAAGGATCCCAAAAAAAGGACTGGATAGGGCATGGCGGGGGTGCCAGGACAAATTACTGGACGTCTCTGGCCCCTTACTAAGATTCTGGAGGCCGCAGTCAAGGCCAAGAACAAGACGTGCCTATGGACACGTCTGATATCATGGAATGGGCCCAACGCATCATGTGCTTTTTGGGGAACGCGAATGTGGCACTGTCTACAGAGCGGAGACGTTCTTTTCTGATGCGTATTGATTCCCAATTAGCAGAGATGGCCACCAACGAACCTGGTTCTATGACTAACGGCATGCTCTTCGGAGACAAGTTCGTTAAGGAAATGGGCAAATACGTCGCCACCTTTTCCGCGTTTGACAAGGCGCAGACTACGATAAAGAGGGTGCTTAACACCGGTGTTTTTGAAAGGGCCGGACGTCAGCGAGGTCGAGGGTCCGGCCGAGGTTTTAATCAGACCTCACGTGGCAGCGGACAGAAAGGAAATTACAGAGGACAGCAAAATAATTCAGGAGACAATTCCTATTCAGGTACGAATTCTTTGTGCAACAGAACACAAGGTGGGAGGCAGGTTGGCCTTATTTATTCACAGGTGGCGGGAGCTAACAACAGATCCCTGGGTGTTACAATCCGTCCAAGGGTATCACATAGAGTTTTATGCCTCCCCCGCGCAGCGTCAAGCGCCCGCGCCACTGCATTTTTCCCTACAAGAACAGAGTTTCATAGACGTAGAGGTGCTGGCTTTGCTCAGAAAGGGAGCAATAGTGGAAACTTTGCCACACGTTCAAGGCTTTGCGAGCACCGTCTTCGTGGTTCCAAAGAAAGACCAGGGCTTTCGATTCGTTTTAAACCTCAGGGATTTCAACGCATGGGTGGTGTATCGACACTTCAAAATGGAAGGCATACACCTACTGCAAGACATTCTGTTAGAACAGGATTGGATGGTACGTCTGGACTTGAAGGACGCTTACCTGGCGGTGCCCATTTTTCCACCGCATCAACGGTTTCTTCAATTTTAGTGGCGCAACAAGTGGTTCGAGTTTGCCGCCATGCCCTTTGGCCTCTCGTCCGCTCCCTGGTGTTTCACCAAACTGATGAAACCAATAGTTCAGTGCTTAAGGGAGAGGGGCGTAAGAATGATCATCTACCTAGACGACATCCTGATTTTGGGATGCTCTCCGGAGATTGTTTCGCTCCATTTGTCATGGACGGTTCACCTCCTTCAAGAACTGGGCTTCCTTTTGAACTTGCAGAAGTCCATTCTGACACCTTCACAGGTTATGGAATTCCTGGGGTTCCAGGTCGACTAGATTGAAATGCCAGTGGATACATTTTGTACATGTCTAGCATCCAGCATTGAGTTTGTATCGGTCACGCCTATACCTCCTTGCGGCTCACCTCCCTCAGAGAGCTTTCAGTATATTAACCTCTCAACTTTTAATGTCAATCTGCAAAATGAATGTCATTAAGTGTTCTCGTGATTTGTGTGAATATTGAGGATTAGTCTTCAGTTCGGAAATATTAAATGCAACATTCTTAACATTGATTTTGTTTTGTCTTGATTTATCTTATGACAATTCTGTGACATTCGTAAATTATGTAGAACTGGATGTGGCATTTTGCACTTATGTACCTTGCCATTGGTATTTTGCAAAAGTAACCAAAGTACTTTTCATAGTTTCTCTGCATCTGCAGTATTTAAACACATTTGAAGCTGCCATCCTCTTGATTTATTGTCCTGTTGCTCGTACATCTGATCAGTATTCAGGGATGTTGAATTCCTGTAGTCCAATGGGGACATATTGTTTGGGGTCCGGGGCAACAAGTTTTCATGTGTATTTTGTCCTGGGGACAAGTAGGCCCAACCTCCTCCAGCACAAACCCTTTGGCTGCCAGTTTACAGTACCACATTATGGATCAGGGAAAGGCATTGCCTGCAGTTAAGGTAATATTTGTGTCCATATTGTAATGCTGTTCAAACTTGTATTTATGGTTCATTAATGCGAAGCCTTTATTATTTGGATGAGCGCTTTTAGTAAATGTTGTAAGCTCAGAATGCACTAATGACAGTGGTTCCAGTATAAAAATATGTACACTTTTTCAATGTTTAGCAATATGTATACTGCTCCCAGAATGCTCTCCGATTAGATGCAAATGCAGAAGCTTGAAAGCAAGATTGATGATTCTTTGCTTTCAAAATTAAATGTTCACAAAAAATGCAAAAATATTTAGCTAAATACTGTAAACATTTAGGTACCTCTTTGCAGCATCATTTTGTAAAATGTGTTGATGTATGTTAGTATTTTCAAGAAATATTCATAATGAAAAGCCAGTGTAACCATTTTTTATAAGATTGTGGGAAATATGGAAATAAACAAGCATTAGTAAATCCAGCAGGTCGTAAATTGATGGTCACCCTTTTATTTTTTGTCAGTTGTAAAACCTTACTGGTGTGGGAGCTGCTGGGCCCTCACCATTATAACAAGCATAGGCACATTGCCACAATTGTTCCTGGCACTGAACAAAACGACTGTGTCTCGGTATGCTCCATGGGAAAGAACAACATGTTCTTCACGGAGGAGGAGCCGAGACGGGACGGACGTGGACCGTCTCGGCTCCCGGCCCGCGCGCTGCTCCGGCCTGGATCCCGGCGTCCTTGGGGGGCCCCCCGCGACGCACACGCTTCCGAACTGTGGCGGAGGGTGCGGGGCATCTGCCGGGCTGCCCCGATCGCTGCTGGTGCCTGTGGAGCGGTGATTGCTGGGTGCGCCCGATCCCCGCCGAGGACCTGACATGGCGGCCGCCCGTTGCCAGCTCGGGCTGTAGAGCGGCAGGGAGGAGGAGCGGAGACCGGGGGCGAGTCGGGCGGGCAGGCGCTGCTCACCCGAGCCGATGTGACAGCAGCGGAAGTCCCGGAGCAGTCTCGGCGGCATCGGAGAGCGGAGAGGGGCTGCGGATCACGGATCGGCGCGGTGCCCGGTCCGCACTGCGGCAGGGGAGCCCCGTCGGCGTGGAGGGCTGTGGGAGGCTCGGGTCGGTGGTGGTGGCTGCCCCGAGGCATCAACGGCCGACACCGGGACTAGGGCGAGACGAAAACCGGACCCCTTCCCTCCCCCAATCGGAGCAGACAACGAAGGCGAGACGAACACCGGACCCCTCCCCCAACAACAACAACGGGCTGCGTGAACAGCCTAGGAGCCCTGGCGGACGTGACACCCGGTTGCCCCCCCCTCCCCTCTCATGCTGCTGCAAGGGCTACATCCTACATCCTAAGCTCTAAGGCGCCACTGAGCTGAAAATAATCATAAGGTACTTTATTTACTCCATTCATTTCACATTTTTAAACCGCCATTGCTCACAAGGGCAGGGGTCACCAACTGAAACCATAAATCTCTGCCGGTACCTCCAGAGGCCCACGAGGCTCCTCGGCATATCTCCTCCACACAGGTCCAAAGCAATAACAACAAACAGAGGACTATGATTCCCCTTCTTGGCGGCCATCTTAGACTGTTCTGTCGCAGTGGCGGCCATCATGGACTAGTTCAATCTCACTTTTGGAACAAGAGCTGAGACCAGACACATAGTCTAAGTTCTACCACCGCGCTCCTTACCTGCCTGTATCTTGTGATAGTGTCTGCCTTTTTCTTTTTTTTGCAGCCTTTCTACATTTACTTGTTTCTGCAACTGTCCTTACCTATAATGCACCGACTGCTACAACATATATTCTCGGATCCTCACAATGTACAACAATATGTTTCTCTATGTACTCGCCCTATAACCTGTTATGAAATTGGTTCTTACCTGTAACGCACCGACTGCTTCCTCATATACTCCGGGGTGTCCACAGTTTACTCCGTTTGGTCTTTCGTAGTGGTCCTATATCCTGTTTTTACCTGTAATGCACCGATTGATATGCTGGGACTGATATTTCTGTCATGACTTCAAACTAATTAGTTGCAAAGGGGCAGCTGAAATTCCAGGAGCCTAGTCCCAACAGCTCGACGACTTCGGAGGGCTGGAAGTGGTCCCCCGCTTTACGGCGGAGGAGGGCACTGGACATCGAATGCTGTCTTATGTAAAGCGCTTTGATAACATAATAGGTTCAAGATCCTGAAATGTGCAACGTAACTGATTCTATGTAAACTACTGTGATAACATGTAACGGAACTGGTGCTATGTAAAGCGCTCTGATAACCTAATCGGTTCAAGTTCGCGCTATAGAAAACTCTAAAAATAAAATAAAATAAATAGACTCTGTGAAGGCTCAATTGCTCTTACCGCTCAAGAAGAGGGTAGCAATCAAGAAGGAGTTGAGGAAAGCGCTTGTCTCTCCGACAATTTCCTTGAGGACCTTAGCTCGCCTGGTGGGGCTGTTGGCCTCGTCCATCCAGGCGATCTTTCCGGGCCCTTTGCACTACAGAGCGATGCAACGATTGAAGGCTTTGCATCTTCGCAAGGGCGTGACTTACACCCAACAGGTTTTGTTGTCGACGGACGCTTGCACGGAGATGAACTGGTGGTTGGAGCATTTGGAGGCCTGGAACGGCAGAGCCATCTTTGCTGCCACCCCAGAAGTAGTGATAGAGTCGGATGCGAGCCGGTGGGGCTGGGGAGCCCGTTGCGGCTCGGTGGAGACCGGGGGCCGTTGGTCCCGCGAAGAATTGAAACTCCACATCAATTGTCTGGAACTCCTGGCGGGTTCATTTGCGGTGCGGACTCTATCCCCTCAAAAGATCTCTTGTTGCATTCTCCTACGCATGGACAATGTGTCCGCGGTACGGTACATAAATCGCCTCGGGGGCACCAGATCTCGTCTCCTGGCGGAGATAGCCAAGGACTTTTGGCACTATTGCCTGGACCATCAAATATCGGTGACGGCAGAGTACATTCCGGGATCTGTCAACGTGACAGCGGATTGGAATTCTCTGTATTTGAGGGATGCCAGCGATTGGAGGTTGCATCCCAGGATTTTCAGGGCTTTGGACCACCTTTGGGGTCCGTGTGTGATAGATCTGTTTGCCTCATGACTCAACAGACAGTTGCCCCAGCTTGTCTCCTTTCTGGTGAAGAAATGGCCCCCGGAAGCTTGTCTCCTTTCTGGTGAAGAATTGGCACCCGGAAGCTTGTCTCCTTTCTGGTGAAGAATTGGCCCCCGGAAGCTTGTCTCCTTTCTGGTGAAGAATTGGCTTGGTAGTTTAGTCTGCCCTGTTCCCATGATGCACTGGGCCAGGGACAGACTGATTTGCATATAGCCAGGTTCTGAGCTGGGATGGTGCAGTGAGCTACATAACAGTGATGGATCAAGCCCTGATCTTTGGACTGGGTAAGAGGGGTCTGCTTAATTCAGACACTCTGTTCATCACCACCCCCTTTTCTGAACCATTTTTTCAGTTGGCGCCCGGATCCGTTGGCGATCAGCTCGAACGCCTTTCTTCAGTCATGGACGATGGGCATTCTTTATGCTTTCCCCCCGTTCATCATGATCTCGAGGGTTCTAGCTCAGATTCGGAGGCAGAAGGCAGAGGTGATTTTGATCTCCCCATGTTGGAAAACCCAAGCGTGGTTTCCGGTCGCGATGAGTCTTGCATGCGCACCTCCGGTGCGAATCTCATCGTTCCCAGACCTTCTGACGGACCCTGTGGGCCTTCAACATCCGCTGGTCCTTCTGGATCAGTTGTCTCTCATGGCGTGTAGACTTTCAGGAGACGCTGGCAAGTGCCGGGAGTTTTTCAGGACACTCTTTTTCTTGTCACAGGCATGGGTGCCTTCCACCCACAAGCGTTATGAGTCAGCTTGGAGACGTTGGGTTGGTTGGTGTAACGAACGACAGGGAGATCCGGTGGGATCAGATATCTCTATGATTGCGAATTTTTGGCAGATTTGGCTCAGTCAGGCTTGGCATGCAGATCGGTGAAAACTTTCCGATCAGCTATTTCGGAGGGACATCCGCACGTGGATGGTAAACCTGTCGGTGAACACCCACTGGTGTGTAAGGTTGTCAGGGGGATCCGGCTGGTGAACCCTCCTCAGCCTAAGTATACGGAACTTTGGGACGTTTCTGTTATCTTGCGTTTTTTATCGGCTTGGCCGGCGAATGAGGGTCTGTCTAGGAAACAGCTCTCAGCGAAACTTACGATTTTCTATGCTTGATTTCCTGCAGAAGAGTCTCGGACATTCGAGCTCTGGATTTGTCAGGTAGAGTATTTACTCCCACTGGAGTTTCCTTTACTATTTCAAAACGTACTAAAACACATTCAAAATGTATTTCCTATCCTGCTTTTCCTCACCACAGTAAATTGTGTGTAGTAAAGTGTTTGAAAGTATATGAGGATTGTACTAGAGAGTTTAGGAACAATTTTGGTCAATTATTGATTTCTCTACAGAGACCTTTCCGCCCAGTCGCAAATGCTACTCTGGCCAGGTGGGTTTCCTGGTTGTTGAGTCCGGCGGGTATTGATTCCTCCAAATTTGGAGCTCATTCTGTAAGAGGGGCTATGGCCTCAAAATCCTTTGGTGCCGGTTCTCGGCTTCAGGACATCATGACTGCGGCTGATTGGTCATCTGAATCTACTTTTAAAACGTTTTATCATAAACCTATTGTGGATGTGGCCTCGGTGGTGGTGGAGAAACTTTAAACTAGCATAATCAGAGCCTCCGTGGACTGACATAGAATGAAAAATTGTCTAGCATTCGCGACAAAGATTTTTCAATTCTATTAAGGACACGGAGGCGAGGACTCAGTTGTTGTACGACCGAACCTACAGTGCTAGGAAGAGTTTTTCCGATGGTATCAGAAAAGAGTTTCCATTCGGGTGAGTGCCAAAGTAGCGGTCCGTTGGGCACCGCCACTCGACAGTTTTTCCGATCTTTCCGTTTTTCTGGTTCTTTATCGTGCAGGCCTCTTTAGGCTTCTGCTCAGCAGGCGCAGTTTCTCGACTGGGAGAACCTTCAGCGGGTATAGGTTTCTGCGGCATGCCTCCTTTAGCACACAGGAAAGTAAAGGACTGGGGCCTCGGGTACCTTGAGATGGCTATGGCTGGCAACTTCACCCGAGAGACAGTCAGTATTTGTAGGCCCTTTTGAGTCCTTTCTCTTAGATCCTTTCGGGGCAGGACTGATTTCTCAGTTACAGGCGTTCCCTGGGATCGCAACTTTCGCGCATGGAGGTCTCCATTTTGTTTTTCGAACGCTCCTTGGGTCGGTGGCAGCCGGCTCGGTTCCTACCTTACCTTACAATTTCCCCCTTTTCTCATGCAGGCACTCATGTAGATCCGGGCAGATGTTTATGATTCACCAGGGACCTACGGTTCGCAGGTTAACCGTTGCCTTTAATAAGCAGGGGTCAGGGTTGACACATGGCAATGTGGTAAGTACGGTTTTCCCCAGGTGGTACATATGCCAACCTTGCTTTTAGTTATGACTATGCTCCCGGTCTACATTACTTCCAGGTTTTCGAACGCGCTGAGGGCGTTCATTTTGTATTTCTGGGTCCCACTCATGCAATATGTTTCGGCAACAGAGGGTCGCTTTGTTGGTATGAACACCATGTGGCAGTTTTGTGAGGACCGGATTCTCTGATTTGTGAATTATTCATTGAACAATGTTCGGGGAATTTAGTAGTGTTCACGTTACAGCGGCCAGTTCGGCCGTTTTTCTGAGGCTCACTCTCGGTGCAGGGCAGGTTGCTTAACTTGCGTCGGGTTTTTTCTTTTGAGTTCCTTATTTGTAGCGTAAAAGTCCCAGCCCGAGATTATGCTCGTGATTTGCTTTTTGCCAAAAGATAGATATCAGTATGTCAAACGGACATTAACTATTTGTCAGGCTGTGTTACGAGGCATCCCACCTTTAGGTGTTCCTATGGCGAGACAAGTCGCGTTTTACAGGTACAGTACCTACTCTAGTAAGTTGCTCTGTAAGCAATGTCTGGACTGCAGGTGGTCAGGGCCTGGTCACATGAATTCGAATGAATGTACTTTGTGGGTGTTTCTTTCCATTCCTTACAGCATGCAATGATGATTATCGGATTTATTATCTGAGGTTTTCTCGTATAATTGTTCATATTATTGTTGATCATTACTGACACTTTTATATGTAGGTCCGAGGCTAGTATAGCCGATGGTTGAGGGCATATTGCCAGGATTGATGTTCAAAACCAATTGTGAGACGCAGTCCGTTCAAAGGACCATACTTATCATTCTTGTTTTTGATGATTCCCATTGTTTAACAAGTTTCAATTCTACTGATTGATTTTCTCAAACTATATTTAAACAATTTATTATGTACCGGTGGGGGATATAAGACTGTAGTGTGCGGATAAGCGTTAAACTAGCATAATCCGAAGCCTCCGGTCCTGTAATAGAATCAAAAATTAGCTAGCATTCGCGCCAAGAATTTTCAATTCTATTAAGGACACGGAGGCAAGGATTATCCCACCTGGTTTATTACAGTATTGGTAATAATTACCCACCCGCATGTACTTGATATTCTATATCAACAGAAGTTATGGGTTTTCCCTGTCTTATTCCTTTCAGCTTCGAGTAAAGAAGGAGCAGGCGTTCTTCTGGCTTAGAAGACGTAAACTTTCCACTTTGAAGATGGTTCTCCATGATGAAGGATAATTATTGGGACTCATATTCCGCGGATTGGACTGGATTTATTAATGTGGACTGGATTTCTTGATGTGTGGTCTATATAAGTTCGAGCAAAGAAAGAGGAGGAGACACAGGGTGCAGCTTGGGGCTATACAGGATGTGATGTATGGGCAAGCATCATGGGAAATGTAGTTTTATTTGCATACAAAACGTTTTTCATTGGCTGCTGTGAGTAGCAAATATAAGAAAGAGAAGTATAATCCTTGCCTCCGTGTCCTTAATAGAATTGAAAATTCTTGGCGCGAATGCTAGCTAATTTTTGATCCACAAGGTACTTGTAATTACATTTTTTTATTTCAGCGTAGAGCGATATTTCCCAGCCGTTTTACCGTTTCTTCCAAGTTAAGTATTCGTCGAGTGGAAAGTGAACTTTCTGTTTTTTTCAGCAATTCGAGCATAGATCGAGAAAAAGTTCTTTGTCATGTTAAGGCTGTACTCATGTAAAATGTTTTCTTTTTGCTAAGTAAACTGCTTTTGTAACTTCTTTAATACAAACCCGGTCTGCGCTTTAAGTGCCAAAAGTTAATTGGTAACGTATAATACAGAGCGTCATACACTAGTATTGTGTTTATATCTATTGTCGAGTCCATATTGTTTCCAAGTACAGTAATTGTTTTACTACATTTGAGCAAGCGTTTTGTAGAGATTCTGCACATTTAATGCATACATCTGTGATTTTGTAAGAAGTGTAGTTACAACTAGAGCCCATACAACGTTCATTGGAAGGGTCTAAAGAATTGTCAAGAGTGGTTAGTTCAAGTTGTAACATAAGTTTTGTGAATGACAGGAAGAAAAAAAGAGAATCTTTCGAGTAATGAGTTCAGACCTAATTCGAATGCTA
Source organism: Lissotriton vulgaris (assembly GCF_964263255.1). Taxonomy (NCBI): domain Eukaryota; kingdom Metazoa; phylum Chordata; class Amphibia; order Caudata; family Salamandridae; genus Lissotriton; species Lissotriton vulgaris. The sequence continues at coordinate 812,133,973 of NC_141700.1, forward strand.
ACACATCTCAATTTGTGTGTTTTAGATGTGGTTCTCGAAATCACAAAGCCGACTCATTGAATTGTCCAACTATTGGAAAGAAATGCACAAGATGTCAAAAGGTAGGGCATTTTGCTGGGGTTTGTGGCACATTTGCCCAGAAAAGATTCATACCTAAGAAAGTGAGTAATGTGGAGGAATTTGATGAGAGCATGTGTTCTAACATTGTGTTAATGGTCGAAGACGAATACAAAAGTATCAAAGGTCCTTTAGGTACAGCTTATGTTGGGGAAATTCAACTTAATATCACAGCCGATTCTGGTTCACCGATAACGATTATCTCAGACAAAAAGTTTTTCCAACATTGGCCACGTGTAGATTTATTGTCATCTGATGTGAACCCAAAGGCATTCGGCGAGTTTGACATCAACATGTTTGGTTACTTCGAGGATGTTTTAAACATCAAGGGAAGGTGTGTGAAAACAAAAATTTATGTCGCCGAACGAGGTAGGGACATCGTTGGTTGGAGGGATCTGGCTAAGTTAAAAATAAGTTTGAAACCTGGAGCAGATGACCCCATCGTACTTGATGATGGGTTTGTATCAAGTATTGATATAGCTATGATAACCCCCAACGACGATGATATCTCTACCATTCTTCGCAAATATGAGTCTCTATTTGAAGATCGCATTGGATGCATAAAAGGTTTTGTTCATAAAATTATTCTTAAAAAGGATGCCATCCCTGTCAGACTTAAAGTTAGATCCTTACCGATGTCAGTTAAAGAGGAGTTACAAATGTTATTGGACAAACTTGTCAAAGAAGGCGTGATAGAACCAGCTGATTCAGCTGAGTGGATTTCCGGTATTGTACTAATTAAGAAGAAAAATGGTGAGTTCCGTTTGTGCACCGATTTGAGATCGTTGAACAAGAATATATTAGTGAATTGTTTTCCGCTGCCTAAAATTCAGGAAATTTTGGCTGCAACTGCTGGTTCTAAGTATTTTTCACTCCTCGATCTCAAGTCGGCGTACCACCAAGTCAGACTTGATGATGATTCCAAAAAATTAACCACTTTTATCACTCCCGTAGGAGCCTTCAGATATATATGTTTACCTTTTGGCCTAGCATCTTCTGCTAGTGTCTTCCAAAAGCTCATGCTGAATATGTTTGGAGGTATGAGTGGTATCCAGAGTTTCCAAGACGATATTCTCATCCATGCAAGTACCATAGGAGAACACAACGCTATTTTAGATTCAGCACTAGGTAAGTTGCAAAAGAAGGGAATGACCGTTTCTAAGAACAAATGTGAATTCCTTAAGACAGAATTGGAATATTTGGGTCACGTTCTCAGTCAGGATGGCATCAAACCCAAATTGAATGTAGTAAAGGCAATTTCTGATGCACCCAGACCAGAAGATAAGGACTCGCTGAGGTAATTTTTAGGTCTCAGCGAGTATTACTCAAGATTTATTGAAAGTTATTCCAACATGGTTGAACCATTGAGAGCTATGTTACGCAAAGGTCAACTATTTGTATGGGAAAGTCTACAGGATCAATCTTTTACAGATATCAAAAAAGCCATTGTACATGCCCCCACTTTAAAGCCATTCGATACCAAAGGGTCAAACATTATCACGGTAGATGCTAGTTCGGTGGGCATAGGAGCTGTGTTCACTCAAAAAGTTGATAAGTATGTGCACACTGTTGCTTTTATTTCACGCAGGTTGTCTAGCTCGGAGAAAAATTACAGCACCATCAAAAGGGAAGCCCTCGCATGCGTCTGGGCTGTAGATAAACTTAAAATGTACTTATGGGGTAAGAAGTTTGAGTTAGTTACCTATCACAAACCTCTCACGAACATGTTTGATGGTTACAGTAGAGGAAATGGGAAAGCTTCAGCCAGATTAGTGAGACTGCTTGCAAAATTAAAAGAATATAATTTCTCTATTAGACATATAGCAGGCAAAGACAATGTCAGAGCCGATTTTCTTTCCAGGCTGCCCACTCCGAATCCAGAATGCACAGGTGAGGATGTAGGATCAAGTATAGAAAGTTTCCAATGCGTAAACAATGTAATATCGGAGAAAGAATGGATGAAGGCCATGAGTTTGGATCAGGTGTTAACAAAGGTTAAATGCTACATGTCTACTGCGTGGCCCCCGGTTCGTAATCTCACTGCTGATTTAAAGGTTATGTTACATGTATGAATTAAGTGTTGTTAAAGGTTTCCTCATGAGAGGAGATTTACTTATTCCCCCTTCCAAAATCAGAATTCATTTAATCGCAATTGCACACAGTTCACACTTAGGATCTACCATGACAAAAAAATATTGAAAGAACAATATTGGTGGCCTCAGATGGATCTTAATGTTAATCTGTTTGTTGACAGATGTGATGTTTGTGTTAAGTCAGACAAACGATGGAAACCCTGAGTTCAGGAGATGCAACTGGTATCTATCCCTAGTTCTGCATGGTTTAAGATAGCTATTGACATGGCTGGCCCCTTTCAAATTTTAGAGCAGAATGCAAAATTTTTAATAGCTGTGAGTGACTACTACAGTAAGTGGATATATCACAAATTTGTACATATAATAGACTCAGACTCTGCCATTGACTTTCTGGACACTTGTTTCGCAATTGAAGGAAGTCCCCGCATCATGGTATCAGACAATGGGAAGCAACTAACATCAAACAAAATGACCGCCTTTCTGGACCATCACGGCATTCGTCAGGAGAAAACTCCTTTGTATTCGCCCAAGTCCAACGGTCAGATAGAAAGGGTGAATCGTTTTCTCAAAGATGGAATACAATTGGCTGTGGCTTCAAGAATTCCAGTGAAGAAGTTCGTCAAAGAAAGAGTTTTTGCAAACAACACAACTCTAAACAGTGTTACAGGTTTTTTTCCGTTTTTTCTAAGGAGAGGAAGAAGATGTGACAAAAGGACATGCCAAAGATTACTTGTTTTGAGAAGTCATTACCTACCACTGTTGCTATCAGTGACGAGCAACTTGAAGTCAGGAAGAATATTGTTGACTGGCAAGTGAAAGCCAAAATATATCACAACAACGTACATAGAGCTGTTTACAAAGAGTTCTGCAAGGGAGAATGGGCTCTAGTTAAGAAACCCCACAGTCAGCTCAAAGGGGAGTCTAAATATTTCAACCCAGAAGAAATTGTCGATGTTTCAGATAGCGCAATCTGTCTTAGGTATCTGGGTTGGCGCAACAAGAGCGATGCAATAAAATTAAAGAAAAATCAAGTTGAGTTATGGTTCAAAGGTATGACTAACAAAGCAGTGTTCGAAAGTGATGAATTTTCGTGGCTTGACACTTATACAGGTGAAGGAGACTATGATGCTATTGTATCTAATGAGCAAACCTGTCAATATCCTGTTACTAACAGTTGTGAAGATGAAATCAAAGTGCCAAACATGGATAATGTAACTGACACAGAGAGTGAACTGTATAATGACAATGTGTTTGGTAACCTAGAAAGTGATGAGGTTGCATCTAGTCAGGTGATCCCCACACCCAATAGTTCAGGAAATGATAGCGCAGGGTGTCATGGAGGATGGGAAGGTTCCTGCACTAGGTATGGCAGAATTTCCAAGTTACCTGAGTCCTTTGAAGACTATGAAATGAGTTAGGTTCCTGCACTAGGTATGGCAGAATTTCCAAGTTACCTGAGTCCTTTAAAGACTATGAAATTAGTTAAATGCTGTTTTCCATAAGAAAGGGAGATGTTGTAGGTCTAGTCTATTTTTCCCTGTATACCATATGTTCTCACCATTGGTGGATACTGATGACGCGGTATAGAATGTTGCAAAGGTATTTATATGACGTCAGCCTCCGGCTGAGTTGAGACAGAGTTTCCTGAGTGAACCTGTCAGTCCTTCCTCCTCCTCTCCCCACAAGCTCGTTCTGTAGAGTAAATACTTGGAAGTTAACCAGAGGTTTCCGCTTGGTTATTTACAAGACACAACACATGGCTAAAGAATACACAAAAAATAGTCTTTCATATGGACATTTTTTTTTATTACTGTTCCAAGATGGATTGATAATAACAGTGAGGGAAAAAAATACATGAATGCGTTTTTTCTGTCTGAATGAGGAGGAAGCGAGGGGAGACCAAAGGGGGAGGGGTGGTGGTGGAGGGAGACCAAAGGAAGAGAGGGGGGGGAGACCAAAGGAAGAGGGGGCCAGCAAGAGGGAACCAAAGGAAGAGGGGAGAGACCAAAGGTAGAAGGGAGAGACCAAAAAATAAAATCTATCTATCTATCTATCACTTTTTGTTGGAAAGATGCTTCTCTTTTATCTGTTCATTCATGGTGGTCATGGGTTATCTTTTCCAGAAGAGGATCTCAGCTATCGTTAAAGGGGATTGCTCATAATCCTTTATCTTATGACTCCTTTTGGTTACCTGTTTATACTTATTTATCTTCTTAAGTATTGTATTAGTTCTACTAATCCAGATTTTTTACTTCTCTGTATATTATTACTTTTTACTTTTGTAGCTCTTTTCAGATGGTTATGCATTACAATATTTCTTATGTGCCCTGTTTCCCCTTTCCTCTTATTTTTATTGGATTCTAGAATATTGTATTACCTATTGTATTTGATAGCCATTGATGAAATTACTTATTGTATGATTTTAAATTTCTAGGTATTTTTGATTTATAATACTGTTTTTTGTATTGTCTTTGTTTATGTATCTATGCAAAAACTAATAAAATATTTTGAACAAAAAGAAGGGAGAGACCAAAGGAAGAGGGGGAGACCAAAGGAAGAGGAAGAAGGGGAGACCAGAGGAAGAGACCAAAGGAAGAGGGGGGACCAAAGGAAGAGGAAGAGGGGGAGACCAGAGGAAGAGGGGGGACCAGCAAGAGGGGGAAAAAGGAAGAGAGGGGGGACCAAAGGAAAAGGGGGGAGACCAAAGGAAGAGGGGGGGAGACCAAAGGAAGAGGGGGGAGACCAAAGGAAGAGAGGGGAAACCAAAGGAAGAGAGGAGGGGAGACCAAAGGAAGAGAGGGGGAGGCCAAATGAAGAGAGGGGAAACCAAAGGAAGAGAGGGGGGAGACCAAAGGAAGAGAGGGGGGAGACCAACGGGAGAGAGGGGGGATCAAAGGAAGAGGGGGGAGACCAAAGGAAGAGGGGGAGACCAAAGGAAGAGGGGGGGGGGAGACCAAACGAAGAGATGGGACCAGCAAGAGGGGGGAAAAAGGAAGAGAGGGGGGACCAAAGGAAGAGGGGGGACCAGCAAGAAGGGAAATTAAAGGAAGGGGGGGCAAAGGAAGAGGGGGAACCAACAAGAGGGGGGGGAGTAGCAAGAGGGGAGGCCAAAGGAAGAGGGGGGACCAACAGAAGAGGGAATACCAAAGGGAGAGGGGGGTGTAATGTCCTGTTCTTTTATATTTCTTCTATTTCTATCTCTATTCCATCTCTCCCTTCTATTCTAGAATTCACCTTGAATTCATTCTCCTACTGTTCTTTCACTGCACTAGCCTGTTGTTTTGCCATTCTTCGTTCCCTAAGGAAAGTTTTACCCCTCTTACCTACCCATGCCCGCGCCCAAGTGGTTAGATGTACCATCCTCAGCAGGTTGGACTATTGCAATGCCCTCCTGCTTGGGTCCCCCGAGTTTCTGTTGGATAGGCTCCAGAGGGTCCAATCTGCTGCTGCGAAGCTGGCTCTGGGGCTTCCGAGAAGATTTCATGGACCATCCGCCCTGGCAAAACTGCACTGGCTACCTATTAGACAGAGGATACAATTCAAGGCCCTCTGTATAGTTTTTCGGGCTCTTCACAGTACTGGCCCAGCACCCTTACAATCTAAATTTGCCTGGTACACCCCCACCAGACAGCTTCGTTCCTCTGACGCCAAACTGGTAGTTGTCCCCAGATTCCGGAAAGTCAGAGCAGGAGGCAGATCCTTTGAGGTGTCAGCGGCCAGACTATGGAACTCTCTCCTTGTCGAGATTAGACACTTCACTGAACTCCTCCCGTTCAGAAGAAGGATCAAAACTTTGCTCTTCCCTTGTTAGTCCGTTTGTAAGCTCTCACTCCCTGTGTTTTTTTCTTCTGCCTCTTTTGATCTTTCTAGCGCCAGGATGCCTGCAATGGTGATTGTTTGGACTCTACAAATTCCAAAAATAAATAAATGAATAATAGCCTGCTCTGCTGTGGGTCCGTTATTCTTTGATTTTAAGACTTTAATAAAGTTTCTTTACTTAGAAGATTATTTGACTTCTGGTAATCCTTCCTCTGTACATATTTTGGTACCAGGAGTGGGGTAGAAGATATTGTCTCTTCTCACTCGCATTCTTCATTGTACTTCGAGGATTTCTGCCCAGCTGACGTTTGAAGCTCCCTGCCTGGATCGTCTCTTCAAACGCGTTTCTTTCGGAGAGGTTGTTGACACATTCCTGAGCTTCTGACTAGCTGCCCAGATACCTTGTTTCTTCGGACCCACAGCGCACGTTCCTGCCAGCTGACAGTTTTATTCAAAGCAGGTCTTTTTGGAACATTTATTGTATCGCACCTGCAGTGCTCATTGTAATTGCGCTTTATACTTTCAAGGAAAAAAGAAAAGAATTCGCTGCAATTTTGTTTCACAACTAAGGATTTTAACTTTGTGAACAACCTAATGATAACGGAAACGGTCTTATCAGCGCGAGCAAGCTTCTACTGTCAGGCATTTTTCAAATGTGTCTTGTGAACACTTCTTCAGAGCGTGGGATTGTCTCCTTGTTGTTCCTGTATCCCAGGAACTGCAGCGCACCATTTCCCATCGCATTATTGGCATTCTTTGCAAGTTCCTTTCACTCATATTCCAGATTCAACCAGCTTGATGGACAGCTTGTGTTCTTTTGGAATCTTTTAATGCATGATTATTAGAAAGAACTTCATTGAAGAGCACAATCCATAGAGTGTTTTATACGCAAATGAGTGGCAGCTTTCCTTGTATTCTTTTGGAACTTTACATGTTCATTCCAAAATTATTGCAAGACTCTGATGTGCAATTTTAATTCTATTTTCAAACAAAGGGAGTTACCTTTACTTCAAGAATGTGTCTGATGAGATGTATGACATCACAACGCATGCTTTTACATCGCATGCTTTTACATCGCAAGTTTTACAACGCATGCCTTTACAACGCATAGTGTTGAGGGGTGCTGGATAGTGAATAGTTTAATTTACTATTCCAACTCCAGTGCCCGTGGATAGTAGGGAAGGTGTTGGATAGTAAATTAAATCTATTCCCTATCCTAGAGCGCCCCCCAGCGCAATGCGTTGTAATGGTTTGCGTTGTAAAAGTTGCGATGTAAAAGCACTGCGTGGTAAAAGTTGCGTTGTAAAGGATGTTTCCCTGCCTGATGACATTATAATCCTTACTACAAAAGACATTATTTTCTTCATTCCACATATCTGCCGGACTCTCAACATTCTTCATATTGTTCCTTCATTCTATTTTTTCTGAAACTTCATGATTATATTTTGTGACATCATAATTTTACTCTAGTTTTACTATTTTTTACTATGTCCTCTTCAGAAAGTTCTCTACACCCTCCACCGTTCCTACAGAAACCAGGCAAGCCTGAAATTGTTTAGAAGCAATGGATCAACATTTTTTAGAACTATCTTGTTGCTATTGATGGAGTGGATTTTTCAGCTCAAAGGAAAAATGCGCTGCTTTACAATCATTTGGGTGTTGCGGCACAGAACATTTTTTAGGTCTCGCGACCTGCGTTGCACTGCGAAAGCAGTGCTTCGCAGCGCAAGGCATTTTGTAATCAAAAACGGGGTTTTAGCACTGACCTAGGAATCGCACACGCTCGTGCGTGTGCGATTCACTTTGTGCTACCCCATTGGCCTTTGCCTGCGTCTTTTTATAAAAGACTGCACGCAATTGGCCAAAGGCGGGCGCGTTGCTCCGCCCACGGCCTATTGGTGTCTATTACGCGCTTGGTGCGCGTAATAGACACCAATAGGCCGTCACGTGGTTTCTATTAGTGTGCACACACAGGCGCGATCATAGAAACACATGCAGGCATCCTGGCGCTAGAAAGATCAAAAGAGGCAGAAGAAAAAAACACAGGGAGTGAGAGCTTACAAACGGACTAACAAGGGAAGAGCCAAGTTTTGATCCTTCTTCTGAACGGGAGGAGTTCAGTGAAGTGTCTAATCTCGACAGGGAGAGAGTTCCATAGTCTGGCCGCTGACACCTCCAAGGATCTGCCTCCTGCTCTGACTTTCCGGAATCTGGGGACAACTACCAGTTTGGCGTCAGAGGAACGAAGCTGTCTGGTGGGGGTGTACCAGGCAAATTTAGATTGTAAGGGTGCTGGGCCAGTACCGTGAAGAGCCCGAAAAACTATACAGAGGGCCTTGAATTGTATCCTCTGTATAATAGGTAGCCAGTGCAGTTTTGCCAGGGCGGATGGTCCAGGAGATCTTCTCGGAAGCCCCAGAGCCAGCTTCGCAGATTGGACCCTCTGGAGCCTGTCCAACAGGAACTCGGGGGACCCAAGCAGGAGGGCTGGCAGTGTCGCGCGCTTGTGCTTCTTTTTTTTTTTTAAGTAGTCGGCACCCCGTGCTGCAGTGGCAGCCGCACACATTACTCGCGGGATTGACGTTGGTTTATGGGGTACCGGGTAAATTGTGGTTGCATATGTGGCAGTTTAATGTTTTTCCTGCACAGTGCTTGCACCGAGCTTATTTACCTAATCTCCCCTCTGCTGCGTTTCAGGCTTTTGAAGGGCTCCTTTTTCATTTTTTTAAATTTATTATTACACAAGGCTTGGAATGCATCGTGCTCCAAGTCTTGCTTTCAGTCCTGAGCAAAGTCCTCCTCCCGACCTCTTCCACAGGCGCAGCAGCTTGCCCTCTTAAGTCGCTCCTCTCACAGATTCTTATCAACCTGAGTCCGACGCAAAGCAAAGTGACATGCTGAGTCCCGTAAATTTTCCATGTTTACTTCCATTTCTCAAGCATGGAATCTGATCAGTCAGGAGTGAACTTACAGGGGCAAGTGGCGAAATTTTCAGAGAGACGTGCCTAAATTCCTCCCGTTTACTTAGATCTAGAGCTTCCTGTTCCTATTGTGCACATCCTGGAAGAGAAGATGGTTGTTTGAATGAGCTTCTGCGATTTTCTTCCAATCCTATAAGTGGATGTTTTCATTAAGTGAAACCCACATTTAGAGAGGTGCAGTCATTGTTTTAACGTGTCCCTGCTTTTTCGCCTCCAAGTCCTACTCCCTCTCTTCAGCAGTGTGCACCTTACTCTCAGCTCTAAGCCATCAGTGCACTCTATTTTGTTGATTTTCTGGGGCATCATTTGCTACTATTTTCTTTGGCAGTTCCTGTTTCATTACTTTCTTTGCAATTCTGTTGCACTCCATTTGCAGCAATTCCTGATCAGTACCCGGTTATTGCTCTCTACCTCCCTTGCAGTTTATACCCTTCACTGTGTAAGCAGTCCTGGGCTTTCTCTGCAGTTCCCAAACTCACTTCTTCCCTGAAGTTCATTCTTTTCCATATACACTGTTTTAGTACATCTGCAGTTGTTCATCCTAGCCCCTGCAGTTATTGCCTTCAGCACTTAATGTTCTCCAACTCTCAAACATTCTTGCTATTTTAGTCTTGGCCTGTTCCTGTTCCTCTCCGCACAATTGTCTTCCCTCACACTGCTGCCTTTCTTCTGTGTTCACAGTTCCTTGTATGCTAGGAACGCTCTCACCTTTGCGGAGTACGCACCCAGAATAAAATAGCTAAAGATGATAAGACTAAGTAGAAACATAAATTCACCTAGTTACAGGTCTTCATTAACTGATTGTGATGTCAGCTGTGGTTTTGCTCCCAGTGTCATTTTGAACAGTAGTGAGAAAGAAAAGATGGAAAATGTAATCTTAAATCAGTGCTAGAGTTTTTTTAACCTCCTTCAGGCATAGTTATTTCCAGTGCATTGGAAGCCACGTGCACATCTATCAATTTAGACCATGCCACTCTGACCTCTATTGACCTTTCATGAGAGCCTAAAATGGACTCGCATTGGAAACAATCATCTCGTATTCTGTGTTGTAATTAAAAAGAACACTTTTTACATTGAGTTTGTTTGTGATATTTAAAAACAATTTATCTTTGGCAATAAATCCCCCTATTTATATTGTACAAATAATTTAAAATTTCTTCCATGACTTGTGTTGCAGGTTACATGGTGTAGCCATTTCTTTTTGCATTTTAACAAATATAGTTTGACTCACATTTTCAGTTTTGAACATAAGTCACAAACGTCTCTATATATTGCAGCCACATTTTAGGACAGAGTTCATTACAGCACATCTCATAATTCCCATCCCTGCACAAATTGTCATGGGCATCAGAATGTCAGCATTGTCAAAGGATTTTTTATTAATGCCTGTTTTTTTTAGTCAGTGCGATGGACTTGAAGGTGGTGGAGTGCATTACATGAGCACCAGTTAAGACACACAAGGACACATTCATTTTTGTTAGGCACGGGGAGATTAAGTGATTAATTGCCAAGAATCACAGGATGTTGAACCGAGACGCAAACCCGGTTCCCCAGCTACAAAGTTGGCAGCTTTGGCCAGTATGCCACATCTGAGCCATTACACTTTTACTTCGATCCTTGCTTTCCTCAGCTGTCTGACGGAGGGTGATTTAAGCACATCATGAAGAGGTGTAGCAAGGATGCATGTGCCTGCTTAGAGAGGTGTCCGTCTCTAATCTTGTGCTGACCTCCAGCACTTGTTACACATGTTGCTCTGTCTAGGCATAGGTCGCAGCTCATTAGTATTGATTCAACACCCACATATAGCAATAAGCAATAAGCAACAGAAAGGCGACCAGTCAACCTTTGCAAAGGGCATTGCATTGTGCTGCAACACTTTATTGTGTTTTCAGTAACTTTTGAACCGTTTGGCCTAGAAACTTCTTTTTTGTTTTTAGGTCTCGCTGAGTCACCGTGCATGTGCTGCTCGGAGAGACTTTAGTAGGCGAGTTTTCAAAGTGCTGCTGGCTGGCTACACGCTTGCGTTCACGCGAGCGTGCACGCGCGAACCACCAGCCTTCAGCGCCATCTGTCTTGAACCGCCAGCCTTCAGCGCCATCTCTCTCCTCTCAATTGTTTTTCTTGTTCAATTTTAATGGTAAAGTCAAGAACCACTGTTCACATTTGGTGCAATGGGAGGCGGAGTGAATTTGGCTCTTGATAAGGTACATCGTACGCCTCTTGGTCTGCCTTACTCTACTTTCGTCTAGTGTTTCACCCTTTGCTGGTTCTTTTTTGGCCTAAGTTGCTGGTCTCTCCATCTCTCTCCTGTGGTCTTTCACCTCTTGTAAGTTCATTCTTTGCCTGTGCCCGCTCCCTCCCTTGCCCAGTCAGTCAAACCTCAACTTACATTCCCTCACCTTCCACTAGTTCATTAGTCATATGTTTCTCATTTGCAGTCTTATTTCTGTGCCTCTTGCTTCTTTCTCTGCCTCTTGCTTCTTTCTCTGCTTCTTGTCTCGTTCTCTTCTTCTTGCTTCTTTCTCTTTTCCTCTTTCTGCGACTCACTTGACCGTTTCTGTGCCTCACTTGCCTGTTTATGCACTTCACTTACCTGTTTCGGTGCCTCTTTCTTCTTCGCTCTGCGCCTCTCTTCTTCGCTCTGCGCTTCTTTCTTCTTAATTCTGCCTCTTTCTTCTTCGCTTTGTGCCTCTTTCCATTTCAATTCAGTGTAACCCTGGCTTCTAGTAACTGGGACTTATTCTCATGTGTACATGGCATCCTTGGTGTGGGCGACGTCTATTCATGTGAGATAATGCTTTATTGACATTTCGAATTAAGTAATCCTTGCCAAAGCGCTATTACTGTGTACATCCGGGAAGCATCATACAGGTAGAACCTGTTTCTAATGTGTATGATCCCTGACCCTGGGTACACCTAGCCTTCGGGGACAGCAGTCCGTAGGTACCTGGCAGTTTTATTTTTCTTGTGTGCCAGGTATCAGGGTACAGATGACACCTGGCCCTTTTTGGGTTTTGCCTACGCAGCGCTTCTGCTTTCTCTTCGAGACATGCAGTATTCAGGATATGGGCATTCAACATGACCAGCGCTTCTAGTTGGTTTGTTAGCCTGCCTTTCTAAATTCCTTTACTCTGGTTGGTCAATACTATCCATCTGTCCCTCCATTGTGTGCTTGGTTCCCTCCCAACAGACATCACCATTTTTTTTGTTTGGTTGCCCATCTCTGGCCATTCGTTGCCTCCTCTGCTCGCTCCCCTTCTCTGCTGTCAAGTCTTGAATTTTAATGTCAAAAGCTCAGACTTAGACAAATTGAAAAACCTAGCCGGCAAAGTATTTGGCGCTGGGATCACTGTGCTGCCTTTTTCCTTCCTACACATGCCCCACCCCCTGCATGACACTGCATTGACTTGGACAAATTGAAACAAGCATTTGCAATGCAATAGGTCTCGCATTATTAAAGTTTGAGCTATTGGCATTGTTAAATAATGCAACACCAATAGCTCAAACTTTAATAATGCGAGACCAATTGCATTGCAAATGCTTGTAATCATTTACCACCTTTTCCTAGACCTTCTGGCGATAGCACATGGAATTTATATATTGAATCCAAAGCCAAACTTAAAAAACAATTTTCTGATTAACCAAATGTTATGTTGGAAAGACATAGCTTCTTTAAGAGAAAACAAGGGAGTGATGAATCTGTTGAAGAGTATATTGGCGCTCTCCGGGTTCTTGCTTCAACTTGTGAATTTGATAATTATACTCACACTTCTATAAGAGATCAGTTTGTTTTTAATTGTTTTTCAAAAATAAATGCAAGAACGACTATTGACTTGTTGCAATCCCTCTCTTTCGGAGATTATTGACATTGGGAAAAGCAAATGAGCGATCAATAATTTCATCTCAAGCTTTAGCTGGGCATGAAGGCCATTCATCTATTTCATATATTTCTGAGAATGCTGAGTTTTCTATTTCAGCTATTAAGGTTAATAAGGATTCTAAACATGCCTTCTGCTTTAGGTGTGGTTCCAAAAATCACATTACCAATTATCCTTCATGTCCTGCCTTAGGTAATAAATGTGGTAAATGCAAAAGGTCAGGTAATTTCCAGGAATTTTGTAAATCTCGTCGTTTTTTTCAAAATGTTATAATACACTGTTTGATTGCAGTCTCCTTCACAGTCTTCTCCCAACCCAGTTTCTGTTCATTCTGTTCCTGAGTGCACCAACATGTTTTCCAATATGCTTTTGTCTATTGATGAACCATCCGATTGTGAAAAACCATTATGTCAAGCCCTCATCAACTACAAACCCTTGCAGGTTATGGCTAATTCGGGTGCTCCCTTTACTGTATTGGCTGACACCACTTTTTTCAGTGTTTGGGGTCATTCAATACCCTTGCAAGCTCCTGATATTTCCCCAAAAGCTTTTGGAGAAAAGGACATTGATCTTCTTGGTTTCTTCATTGGGTCCCTTGAAATTCTTGGTAGATCTACTGAAACCAAGCTTTATATTGCACTCAAAGGCAGAGATTTGGTTGGTTGGAGAGACCTGGCCAAACTAGGTATTTATTTGAAACCTGGTCACAAAAATCCAATTGTTCTAGGAGACCTCCCTAGTCTGACTATCAACAATGATTCTTCTCCTATTGATTTACTTAAAAAAGAATGTTCTTCTGTCTTTAGTGATAGGATTGGTACTATAAAAGGTTTTTTGAACATGTTAACAGGCTAAAATCTAATGCTACACCAGTCACTCACAAAGTCAGACCTGTTCCGATCAGTGTTAGGAATGATCTTAAAAAGCAATTAGAGAAACTCACTGTAAATGGTGTCATCACTCAAACTGATTCCTCTCAGTGGGTATCTCCCATTGTTCTTGGAAAGAAAAAAAATGGAGATCTTCGTCTTTGTGTGGACCTCAGGTCTCTTAACCGCAACATCATTGTTGACTGTCATCCCCTTCCACATATACAACAAATGCTTGCCAACATTGGTCATGCTAAAATAAATTCTAGCATCGATCTCCGCTCACCAGATATCTCTTAAAAATGATTCTCAAGAACTCACATTTGTTACTCCTTAATGGAGCTTACAAATGTTTGAGGCTGACGTTTGGCTTAGCTTCGACAGCCTCGGTTTTTCGAAAAATCATGGATGTTCTTTTTAGAGATATCGGAAATGTTCAGGCATATCAAGATGATTGAAAACTAGTGGAACTGCACGCGGAACGTTCGGCGCATTTTATCTTATGAGGCGGCACATTTTAAAGACTGAAGAGACTGGAGATAGCTCTCAGGCCCTTAGTGCGCTTTATTAAAGTCGTACTATGAGTATCGAATTTCTGCAACCATAACTCGTTACCGCGTGCAAGTGATATTAAAAACGGCTTTTTAAGGCTTATATGTTTACTCTGCCTAGAAGGGACATACTGTATTCGCTTTCGTGTATATGACATCGAGAAGCAAATAGGATCGTTTTAGCTGTGGCTTATGCAAACACCGTCAGCTCTAGAAAATACGACCCTGCTTGAGAGGAAGGAGGCGTTAATCCCCTACCCAGAAGGCAGGCTTTCCCTTAAAGCTATCTTGGGAAGACAGCTAATATTTTCCTGATGAGCGCGGCTATATGTTAAATGCCCGTCAAAACGCGTTGAAAACTCAGGGAGAAGTACAATATATATTGATCAAGGAGTATTCTGACTGGTGCTGAATATACACTATTTGTACCTCCCTCATTAGTTTTAGGAATCAATTGGATGAACTCTTGTATATGATTTGTTCCTCTATATATTGTCTGTTTTCCCTTGTTTTATATACTTTTTTTAATGTGTTTTTAGGTCTCGCACCTTTTCTATTTCGTTGAAATAGAAAACAGGGGTGAGTCCTTGTCGCTGATCCAGTTCTTTCCCCAAAGGCTCTCTTCAGGCAGCTGATTGGCTCTCAAGGAGGATTTCCAACAGTTCATGTGCAGCCCAATCATGTGACCTGCTCTCATGCACGAGCCTTCAAAGCCTCAGCCATTTGCTTCCCAACCAGCGCTGCAGGCCGTGACTCGCACCAAAGGCAGCCCAGCCCAGCTTCTCCCAGCAGGCAGCCCACTCCCCTCGCTCTGGCCTCACTTCTCCTCCCCCCTAATTGCTCTCACTCTCCATCTGTTGCAGTAGGCAGCCCACCCACCCTCCCTCTCCATATGGTAGGTCGCGTTGCCGGCAGCCCACCCCTCCCTTTACAGCGCCTGCCTCATCGCTTCGTGTGTGAAGGGGGGTCAGACGTCTAGCAAATAATAACATTCTTATCAAACCTCTACTTATCATAAGACCTATAAATCACAGGTATAATTATTAGGCAGTACAATTGTGTTCATTTTTACACCCTAAAAGACAGGAAGACTGAATTGGTCTTCTCAAGATTCAAAACGTGTGGCCCTGCAAAACATCAAAGATGTTAGTAAAGAGCGTGTAACTCAGTGAGCAAGGTGAGACGTAGTCTGTGATGGGGCATGCCTCTGTACTTCTAGCTCTAAACATAAGCCATAACGTTGTTTTGCTTCAGCGCCCCACAGGTTGCGTCACTCATCCAGGCTGAGTTGCATCAGCAAACTAAGCTTAAGTGTGTGCTGATGTCACATATTCCTGGAGTTGTGGTGTGCAAAATTATAATTCCACTGCCGTAGTTTTGCAAACGTTTCAAACTTTGCAACTTTACAAAGCTACAATATGATTCAGTTTTGCAAAACCTCTTCCTCTGTGTAATTTTTTTTTTTGCCGCAAAATTTGACCCAAATGCTGAACCCGATATTGTGTGACTTTCCACTTGCCATGATTGTGTAAATATTTGTAAAGTTGTCAAAGCACCTACTTAGAGATAAACATGTTCTAACTTTCGGTTTTGTATGAATGTGGTCTTTTCCGTGCAAACCAACATTATTTTTGATAAGATAATTGCTGTGCTTTGAATCGCTGATGTCTAAAAACGTGAAAAGAGGAGAACAATGTTTTTCCTTTTCTGAATAGTCTGTGGACTACAGTAACGTTTTGTTATTTTCTTGGGTTTGTAATGCCAGTAGAGCAGTATGTCTAACCCACGAAAGTAACCAGTCAGCCCACCCCCTCCCTCTCCAGCACGCGCCCCCTTTCGCTCTCAGTTGCCACACGCATTAGTAGGCAGCCCACCTCCCTCCCTCTCCATATGGTAGGTCGAGTTGCAGGCAGCCCACCCCCTCCCTCTACAGTGCCTGCCTCATCGCTTCGTGTGTGAAGGGGGTCAGACGTCTAGCAAATAATAACATTCTTATCAAACCTCTACTTATCATAAGACCTATAAATCACAGGTATAATTATTAGGCAGTACAATTGTGTTCATTTTTACACCCTAAAAGACTGGAAGACTGAATTGGCCTTCTCAAGATTCAAAACGTGTGGCCCTGCAAATCATCAAAGATGTCAGTAAAGAGCATGTAACTCAGTGAGCAAGGTGAGACGTAGTCTGTGATGGGGCATGCCTCTGTACTTCTAGCTCTAAACATAAGCCATAACGGTGTTTTGCTTCAGCGCCCCACAGGTTGCGTCACTCATCCAGGCTGAGCTGCATCAGCAAACTAAGCTTAAGTGTGTGCTGATGTCACATATTCCTGGAGTTGTGGTGTGCAAAATTATAATTCCACTGCCGTAGTTTTGCAAACGTTTCAAACTTTGCAACTTTACAAAGCTACAATATGATTCAGTTTTGCAAAACCTCTTCCTCTGTGTAATTTTTTTTTTGCCGCAAAATTTGACCCAAATGCTGAACCCGATATTGTGTGACTTTCCACCTGCCATGATTGTCTAAATATTTGTAAAGTTGTCAAAGCACCTACTTAGAGATAAACATGTTCTAACTTTCGGTTTTGTATGAATGTGGTCTTTTCCGTGCAAACCAACATCATTTTTGATAAGATAATTGCTTTGCTTTGAATCGCTGATGTCTAAAAACGTGAAAAGAGGAGAACAATGTTTTTCTTTTTCTGAATAGTCTGTGGACTACAGTAACGTTTTGTTATTTTCTTGGGTTTGTAATGCCAGTAGAGCAGTATGTCTAACCCACGAAAGAAGAGACTGTGATCAAGGTAATCCTAAAAATACAGTAAACTTTGAGCAAGATTCCTAATACTCATAAATGGTTTAAAGTAGGTGTCTTAATTCTGTATGATCAAAGAGGCCCTGTCTGTGTGTGGTGTGAATCGTGTAGTGTTTGTAGCTTCATAAGCTCACAGGCTTTCTCTCCTTTTGTCATACCCCACCGCCATCTGTTGCTTTGCGATCGGCCTCAGGCCGGCATTTCTCCTCCCCTAATTATTCACTGCATGGCCGGCCGGCACATCAAAGGCTGCTGCTCCCCACGCGTCTCGTCACCCTTCCTCCCTTGTTGTTCTTTGCCTGCTGGTTTATTTTGTAGACCGTAGTTTTGAGTAAGTACTATGCAAGCAGCTTGAAACACCACGCACCATTCCCTCTTAGTTCCCGAGTTTGCACGGCAACACTTTGACTTAAAATGTAACTCCACTGAGCCGCTTTCAATACTAATGTAAAGGAGTAGCAGAGGTGAACGCCACTAACACAATTCATGGCAGTGTGCCTTTATTTATTTATTACAGGTGCAGTTTTCACTTTGAGCTTGCATTTCTTTGTTCAGAATCAGCGCCACTTTCATCCCCCCTGATTAGTTAATTAAATACTATTAGTTTTGTGTTTTCCTTCATTACTGAAAATTAAAATAAACACCTGGCTATAGTATGTATGCAGCTCATTACAAGGAGAGCCCGGGTGCTTAATTTTGTGACACAGAGTTTATCATGATTATATCGTACACTACTCTGGTGTGGTGGGACTGGCTGACTCACTCCATTGTGGTTATGAAGATGAGCATCCAGATGCCCTGTGCATAGGAACAGCTGCCTGTTCGTTTTCACTACACCCTGGGACCGGCTAACTCTCTCTATACCCTCCCAACTCCTTTTTTTTCCGCCTTCATCGCTATCGTATCCCTTTAACTCCGATCTTAGCACATACACATTCCAAAAGATTAGGCCCTCCCTCCCACTCGCTAGCTACCCCTGTAGGGCATGGCTGGTTATCAGCAGCTCTGGTGCTCAGGTACCCGAAATCGAAATGTATAATCCTATTCATGACAGACTCTGTACTAGAATCAGCTGCCTAACCAGTGATGTGGTTTTATGTCTTCTAACATTGTGACGCATTCGCCTCATCTCCCGCGTTCATTCTTTCCAAGGAGAGCCAGTCACTTTCTTTCTCTGGTTTCCGCTCGATTTTCTTCTACATACTTGATGCTCCATTTCCTTCTCCATCATGGGTGTAGGATGACCATTGCCAGGCACTATTATTAATTGATATGTACAATGCTGCAGGGGAGATTGTTCTATGACCTTCATACCCCCTCACCCTCACACCGCCTCACTCACCCTCACTCACCCTCAACCCCTCACACCCCCACACCCCCTCACTCACCCACACACCCTCACTCACCCTCACACACCCCACTCTCACACACCCCACTCTCACACACCCTCACACACCCTCTCACCATCTCACCCCCTCAGCACCACCACATTATCACTCAGCACCACCACATTACCACTCAGCACCACCACAGCACCACTCAGCACCACTCAGCACCACTCAGCAGCACCACTCAGCACCACCACAGCACCTCTCAGCACCACTCAGCTCCACCACAGCACCACTCAGCACCACCACAGCTTCACTCAGCAGCACCACCACAGCTTCACTCAGCAGCACCACCACAGCTTCACTCAGCAGCACCACCACAGCTTCACTCAGCAGCACCACCACAGCTTCACTCAGCAGCACCACCACAGCTTCACTCAGCAGCGCCACCACAGCTTCACTCAGCAGCGCCACCACAGCATCACTCAGCAGCGCCACCACAGCATCACTCAGCAGCACCACTCAGCACCACCACATTATCACTCATCAATCATTATCACTCAGAACCACCACAGCAACACTCAGCACCACCACAGCAACACTCAGCACCACCACAGCACCACTCAGCACCACTCAGCACCACCACAGCACCAGTCGGCACCACCTCAGCATCACTCCGCACCATCCCAGTATCACTCAGCATCACCACAGCACCACTCAGCACCACCACAGCACCCCTCAGCGCCACCCCAGCATCAATCTGCGCAACCATTCAACAACAACTGGTTTAAATATGTTCTCTCAATGTTTCAAGCTTTATTACAAATGTCACAAAAAGATGTTAATATTTCACTTCTGTTCTTGGATTTTCGTCACAATAAAATACACTGAACATAATCTTCACAAAAGTTATTTACAAAAGTTTAAGCTATTGCCATTATAAATGAAAATCACTTTTATTTAAGTATTGTGGACTGGGCTTGTGGACCAGGGGCAATAGAGGTATCAGGTTGTGATGCAGGAACGAGTTGGACACCGGTTCGTGGGGTTAAAGAGGGCTTTATTGGTATTCCTCGGTTTGTTCTTAACATTAATGTTCTCCTTGTTCTAAACGTGAGTCTCTCTTTTGCAAACTGGCTGGGATCCGTTTTGGCGTTCGGGGGTTCTTCCTTCTCCTATTCTGGGCACAGCGCTGCCTCTCAAGGTCTGGTTAGGGTCCGGGTTGTATGCTGCTCCCTTGACTCCGGTGTCCCATGGAAAGAGAAGACCAACAGAAAGGGAGCTGTTAGTTCAGCTGTCCGCTGGGGTTTAGGCACCGAGGGACCGGGTGTAGTGTGTTGGGAGAGGAGTCACCGGTGAACGTGCACCTCTAACCTATGCCAGTGAAGTGGGTGGGTTGTACACAGACCGTGAGGGAAAACGCGGGGTAAAGGGAAACAAGAGGGGGGGGAACGCAGGACACAAACAGGGGTTCTGTACACTATTTAACACGCTTGCTTCCCACCCAAGCCGCCATACGCTGCCGTACCTGGGAAAGCCACGCTCCTCCCCCGGGAGAGTGGCACGGCGGCTCGCAGGGTCGTTGGCCTCCTGGCTTTCCCACGGACTCTCCTCCGCCTACTCCAAGTTCTTCGGGTTCTCTACTTCTTTCTTCGGTATCTCCGGTCTCCGGTTCTTCGTCTCCGTCTCCACTCCTCGCCGTCTCTTCTGGGGTGATGTCACACGCCATGAACAACACTTCCTCCGTTTTAGCCAATCCTGACTCGCTGACGTGTGCAGGAGGCGGATCCTCCTCCTCCGTGTATGCCCACTTAAAGGAGCCGCTTTCCTCTTCTTCGTGTTCGTCGTGATCTGTCCCCCATTACTCTGTCTGCAAGGAAGGAGGTTGTACTAGGTCAATTCCGGGTGTCCACCACTCCTCATCAGTCCGCAGCCTCACCCTGTTACAAGTATTAATTTGCAAATGCTTGTTTAATCTGTTTTTTAATTATATAAATAAACTGTGCATATTGAATCTATTTGTTCTTACAGAATTTGCATTGCATTGCTCTGATTGATATGTTTTC
This sequence comes from Lissotriton vulgaris, assembly GCF_964263255.1. Taxonomy (NCBI): domain Eukaryota; kingdom Metazoa; phylum Chordata; class Amphibia; order Caudata; family Salamandridae; genus Lissotriton; species Lissotriton vulgaris. The sequence continues at coordinate 812,154,492 of NC_141700.1, forward strand.
ATGTTTGATGAATTGATGTATATTTTGTATGTATAAGTCGCTTTGTTCTCATTAAGGTGCCCAAAGGGAATTTCTTTTTGACACATATCGAGATGATATTCTTGTTTTCACAGAGACAAAGGTAGAGCATGTGCACACTTTACATAGGGTTTTTTCGATTTTAAATTCAAGAGGAGTTACGGTTCAACCTGAGAAATGTAACTTTTTAGTTGAGATAATTGATTATTTAGGTCATACCATCACACCAGAAGGTATTAAACTGAAATTGTGCAATGTTGAGGCTATTCTTAAAGCTCCTCCTCCTTCTGATAAAGATACTCTCAGATCTTTTTTAGGTCTTTGAGAGTACTATGCTCATTTTGTACCCGAGTATTCCACCTGAGTTCAATCTTTGAGAACTCTGCTCAAAAAAGGTACTAGTTTTGTTTGGTCCAATGATGCTAGTGCTGCTTTTAAAAATATCAAAGAGTTGGTGGTCAATGCCCCTGCGCTCAGTCCATTTGTTCATGGTCATCATTGCACTGTTACTGTTGATGCCAGTTTAAATGGTCTTGGTGCAGTTTTCGGACAACAAAATCTGGGTAAGGATTACACAATTTCTTTTGCATCGAGATCTTTGTCTAATGCAGAGTCAAATTACTCGACAATTGAAAGAGAGGCTTTAGCCTGTGTTTGGGATGTCTGTAAATTTAAAATTTATCTTTGAGGTAATTCCTTTACTTTATACACGGACCATAAGCCTCTTGTTTATCTTTTGCAAGGAGATGGTTTAGGCAAAGCTTCTGCTTGCCTTGTACGTGTTCTATCCAACTTGCAAGAATACAATTTTACCATTAAGTATATTCAAGGTGGTAAGAATTTCAGGGCGGATTGCCTCTCTCAGCTTCCATTACCTTCAACTGATGAGGTCGATGAGTTTGACTGTGTCGTAGCTTCCATTGATGCTTCTTCTTCAGCTAATGGTGCTCTATCTGAAAGAGATTGGCTTGAGGCTACTTCTACAGATCATGATTTAAAAAAAATTCTAACTTTATTGTCAAGGGTTGGCATCCCATTCGCAATGTTCCACATAATCTAAGACCTTTTGCTCAGATTTCTTCAGAATTATCCCTAGAAAATGGCATCTGCACTAGGAATGGTTGTATTATTCCTCCAATTTCTCTTAGGAATCAACTTACATGGATTGCACATTCAGGACATTTAGGGGTCACTGCTACTTGTAAGAAACTCAGGGAAAATTACTGGTGGCCTTCTTTAAACACTCAGGTTTCTTCTTTGGTTTATTTGTATCCTCAATGTGTTGCCTCTGACAAACATTGGAAGACGACACAAAATCCACTACGTCCAGTTTTTTTACCTGAAGGTCCATGGATGAAAATTGCCTTGGATTTTGCTGGACCTTTTAATCTGTTACCCACCTCGTCAAGATTTTTATTGGTCTTGATTGATTATTTTTCCAAATGGATATATTTTTCTTTTGTTGAATCAGCCTCGACCAATTCTGTTTTGCAATTCCTCCCAAAAATGTTTTCCTCTGAAGGTCCTCCAAGAGAGCTTGTTACGGACAACGGTACTCATTTTGTATCGAATGCCATGCAAGATTTCTTAAAATCCATGGATATTAAACATGTTCAAGTAGCTTTATACAGTCCTGCTTCTAATGGACTTGTTGAAAGAGCGAACCGTTTTCTTTAAGAAGGTGTTCAGACTGCTCTATCCTCTGGCTTAGATGTGAATCTTTTTCTTAAAAACAAAGTCAATGCATATCACAACTCACCTCATTCTACAACTAACTTCACTCCTTTTGAGTTCTTAAGAGGCAGAAAGGAAAATGCTACTTACCAGTATGCATCTGTTCTTGGCATGTAGGGCTGCAGAACCACACACTTTTGCATTAGATCACCATCTGGTGGTGGGCCCGGATGATTACACTTTGTTGTTGTCTTGGAAGAGTCTTTGTATGCTGGGTGACTCCTCCTTTAGACCGTAGTGCGCATGGGCATCGACTCCATCCTCAGATTGTTTTCACCATTTGGGCAAATGATGGAGTTGTTGTATTATTACAGATAAGGATAACCATGTATTGTGTATCTAAATAAGATAATACTGGAACAGATATAGGTAACCGGGTGGGCGTGTGTGGTTCTGCAGCCCTACATGCCAAGAACAGATGCATACTGGTAAGTAGCATTTTCCGTTCGAGGCATATGGGCTGCACACCACACACTTTTGCATAGATTGCACAGCAGTTTCTCCCTTAGCGGCGGTCACCCACATCTGTTGCAGTAGTTTGAAATAATGTCTTTAGTACAGCCTGGCCCACACTTGCTTGTTGTTTTGCCTGCACATCTACACAATAGTGTTTTGTAAATGTGTGTGTAGTAGACCATGTAGCTGCTTTACAGATATCATCTAATGGTATGTGTCCTAAGAATGCCATAGATGCTCCTATCTTACGGGTAGAATAATCCCTAGGAGGAATGGTTAAAGTGTGTTTTGCTTTGTGGTAGCAAATTTGAATACACTTAACAATCCACCTGGCAATGCCTGATTTTGAAATCGGATTGCCTTTATGTGGAGGCGAAAAGGACACAAACATTTGTTTAGTTTTCCGAAAAGGTTTTGTCCTATCTATGTAGTATAGAACTGCTCTTTTTATGCCTAGTGTGTGAAGAGCTCTTTCTGCAACTCTTTGCGGTTGTGGAAAAAATACTGGCAACTCAATGGATTGGTTGAGATGGAATGGTGAAATGACCTTTGGCAGAAACTTTGGATTTGTCTTGAGAACTAGTTTATTATGATGATGATGTATAAATGGTTCTTGAATTGTTCGTGCCTGTATCTCACTCACTCTTCGTAGTGATGTAACTGCTACTAAAAAGGCAACTTTCCATGTAAGAAACTGTAACTCACACTTATGCAATGGTTCAAATGGTGGACCCATAAGTCTTGTGAGAACAATATTTAAATTCCAGACTGGAGAAGGTGGTATTCTCCGAGGAATTATTAGTTTAAGTCCTTCCATAAACGCTTTGATTGCGGGTACTCTAAACAATGACAAATGTCTGTTTTGGAGACATGCCTCTATAGCTGCTAGATGTAATCTAATTGAAGAGTATGCTAAATTAGATCTTTGCAGATGTAATAGATAGCATATGATGTTTTGTATTGAAACATCTAAGGGGTTAACGTTGTTATTTGTACAATATACAACAAATCGTTTCCATTTTGCCGCATAACATGCTCTATTGGTAGACCGTCTTGCCTCTTTAATGACATCCATGCAATCAGGAGGTAAATTTAGATATCCAAAATCTAAGACCTCAGGAGCCAAATCGCTAGATTGAGCTGCATTGGGTCTGGATGCATAATCTCTCCATGGTTCTGTGTTAGTAGATGTGGGGAGAGTTTTAGTTTGTGGTGTGGTACTACAGAGAGCTGCAGTAGCATTGGGTACCATGGCTGTCTCGCCCACGTTGGTGCTATTAGAATCAATGTGATAGAATGTTGTCTTAGTTTGCGTACCACTAATGGAATTGGTGGGAGAGGTGGAAAATGGACACAAATATGTTTGACTAGTTCATCCATACCGCATTGCCGTTGGATAATGGGTGTGGGTACCTGGCGGCGAAGCTTAGGCATTTGGAGTTGCTTTGTGTGGCAAACAGATCGATCTCTGGTTGTCCCCACATTTGAAAGAATAGCTGAAGAACTTGAGGTTGAAGCTCCCATTCGTGTATCTGCTGTCTCTGATGACTTAACAGATCTGCCAATTGATTGTGAACTCCTGGTAGGCGCTCTGCTAACAGAAAAATGTTTTGAGGAATGGCCCATCTCCAAATGCTCTGCGCCAGCCGGGAGAGCTGTAGGGAGTGTGTTCCTCTTTGCTTCTGAATGTAATACATTGCTGTCATATTGTCCGTCCAGACTAGTACAGCCTTGTTTGATATGTAATGTTGAAATGATTTTAGAGCTTGAAAGATTGCTAGTAACTCCAGATAATTTATGTGAAGTACTCTTTGTTTTATTGTCCATATTTCTTGTACTGTGTGACTTTGTAAGTGCGCTCCCCATCCTGGGAGAGATGCGTCTGTGGTCAGTATTATTTGTAGAACTGGCTCTATAAACGGCCGGCCCTTGGAAAGGTTTTTGGTGTTCCACCATTGCAGAAAGCGATGCGTCTGGTCGTCTACTACCACCAGATCTGTTATCTCTTGTTGAGCCTGATTCCACTGACCTGCCAAGCATTTTTGTATGGGGCGCATTTGTAGCCTTGCGTATGGCACTATGAAAATGCAAGATGCCATCATTCCTATTAGCTGCATGAACACTAAAGCTTGTAGTGAGTGTTGTGCTTGGAATTTTTGTATGAGATTCTGCATTAAGTTGGGGTACTGCTACTGCCTTGGAGGTATCTATCGTTGCCACTAGGTACTGCTGAGATAGGGACAGTTGTAGATGTGACTTGTTTTGATTTACTGTAAACCCCAATTTGTGCAGCAGGCAGACTGTTTGATGCATGTGCTGTACACATTGGTTGTATGACTTTGATTTTATTAGCCAGTCGTCTAAATATGGAATACATGAATGTTGTCCCTTCTTAAGTGTGCTGTGAATACTCGAGGTGCTGTTGTCACTCCGAAGGGGAGCACCTTGAATTGGTAGTGCTGACCTTCTAGCACGAATCTTAGGTACTTTCTGTGAGACTGATGAATGGGAATGTGGAAGTAGGCGTCCTTGAGGTATAATGTGGCAAGGAAGTCCCCTTTTTCTAGTAACGGTAAAACTTGTTGTAATGTGACCATATGAAAGTGGTCTGAACGTATGTACTGGTTTAGGGGTCTAAGATCTAGCATTGATCTGAGAAACCTGTCCTTCTTGGGTAAGAGAAAATAAATGGAGTAAACCCCTGTGTTTGGTGTTCCCTTGGTACTGGTTCTATTGCATTCTTTTGCAGCAGTGATTCTACCTCTTGCCTTAGTAGTAATAGGTGTTCTTGTGACATGGGACGTTGTCTGGGTGGTATTGTTGGAGGAGTGGAAGTAAGCTCCAGGCAATAACCTGACTGAATTATTTGTCTCACCCACCTGTCTGTGGTGACGGAGTTCCAGACAGGTAGGAACTGTTGTAATCTTCCCCCGACCAGAGTGGAATGGTCTGGAGGGGATGGAAGGGAAGTCACTGTTTGGGAGTAGAGGCATTGCGATTGTTGTTGCCTCTGCCCTTATTATTATTTCCTCTATACCCTCCTCTATAGTATCCCTTACTGGGTGAGGTCTGGTTGGTCTGTTTGTAAGTAGAGGAGGTATTGTCAGCTTGGAAGCCTTTTGATGCACCCCTACAGGAGGAGCGACGAAAGGAAGGTCTATGGGTTTGTGTTTGTAAAGCGCCCATTGATTTTGCAGTATCCGTGTCTTTTTTCATTTTTTCTAGCGCACTATCTACATTTGGACCGAAAAGATGTTGTTGGTCAAATGGCTGGTTTAGTATACTGGCTTGTACCTCTGATTTGAATCCAGAGATTCGTAGCCATGCATGCCTACGCAACAGTAACCCTGTATTTACTGCTCTAGATGCTGTATCTGCAGTGTCTAGTGCGCATCCTATGGAGGTATTAGTTATAACCTTGCCCTCTTGTATTAAATCAGCAGCCCTAGCCGTATATTGTTCTGGCAGGTGTTGCATGAGAGACACTAGCTCATCATAATGAGCTCTGTCATATCTTGCTAACAGAGCTTGAGTGTTAGCAATCCTCCATATATTAGCAGCTTGCGATAGTGTGCGCTTCCCTGAGGCACCTAGAAGCTTTGATTCTTTGTCAGGGGGTGGAGCATCCCCTGTTGACTGCGAATTGGCTCTCTTTCTCTCATTTGACACTACCAGCGAATCTAGTGGCAGCTGTCCCTTAATGTATGCCGGATCAGAGGGAGCCGCTTTATATTTCTTTTCCAGTCTGGGGTTAATTACCCTGGCCCTGACTGGGTCTTTAAATATTTCTGGTGCGTGTCTTACCACTCCATTCAGTATTGGTAGTGGTTTTATGTTATGTTAATAGTGTATCCATAAGAAAATCCTCTTCTATTGGATCTGTACGCAGGTCTACTCCATGGAAAGTAGCTGCACTATGGATGAGCTGTGTGAACCCAATGGTGTCATCTGGTGGAGATGGTCTAGACGGGTATGCCTCGTCTTGTGGTAGATCTGGTGCATTGTAATCTTCCCATGGATCACCTGATGACCCAGCCATATCATCTGGGTCATGAACGTCCTCTATTTGTTGATAACTGTGTTGAGAGTATGCAGGGCTCTACAAATCTAAAAAATCTCACTTGACCTGCAGGTCGAGTGAGTAGACTTTTCTACTCGACCTAACAGCAATGCACTCGACCCACAATTGATCGCATAATGGACTTTTTTCAAAACATTTGCAGCGCCAACAACCTAGGAAAACGTTGGCCACCCAAATAAACGGCAAATTTCACCCATTTACCTCCCTATGTATGTGTATCAAAGTGCTGTGGGGAACGTTTCTGCAAACATACATGGGAAAAAAATACCTTACTTATAAACTTTAAATACAACATATCAGGCTGGCACTTACTTGTAGTGAGGAAGCTGATGCTCAGACTGAGCTAAGGTTTGCGGTTCTTCAGATCGCTGCCTTCTGTCCTTCCCTTTGAAATAACTTTTATGGCCAGAGTCAAGTGCTTGTTCTTTCAAAATAGGGACAGTTGCATATTCATGGACCGGGAAGGCTGTGTCAAGATTGTCATTGTCCAGTGTTTCCTCTGAGCGAAAGCACTACTGTTGGGGTTGGATGAAAGTGTCACCTTTCGAGCTGCTGTCAAGTCTTGTATTGCATTAGCGCTCCGTCAGCTTTGAGGCAGATGAATGTAGCTCATTTTGTAATCTGTTTATGCTGCCAAGCCCTCAAACTTTCATTTACCTTGCTGTAGCTGTGGCAGTGCTCAATTTGTATGAAAAAAAGTGCCAAGGGCCGTGTCAGGAATCCATGGCTTGGCAGTTCGGGCTGGACTGTTCTCATGAGGCACAGGGGTCATTCAAGACCAATTTCCATATAGCCAGTCCTGAACTGGGGTGCCTGGGGAACAGTGAGCTAAAGAACGATGATGGATTCAACCCAGGTCTGTGACTGGGAGTGACTCGAAAGGAGACAAACAGCTGTCAATTGTCAGAACTATTTAATAAATTGGTCAAGACTGATTTGCATAGCCAGTCCTGAACTGGGGTGGCGAAAGTGAACTAAAGAACGATGATGGATTCAACCCAGGTCTGTGACTGGAAGTCAGTGTCTCGAAAGGAGACAAACAGCTCCATGGCAAATTGTCAGAAAGTATTTAATAAATTGGTCAAGACTGATTTGCATAGCCAGTCCTGAACTGGGGTGGCGAAAGTGAACTAAAGAACGATGATGGATTCAACCCAGGTCTGTGACTGGAAGTCAGTGTCTCGAAAGGAGAAAAACAGCTGCCACCATGGCAAATTGTCAGAAGTAATTGACAGACACCACAGTGAATGGTAAAACACAAAAATGCACACTTGTTAAGGAAATGGTGCTGATTTGAACAAGAGAGTAGCATTAAACTGAGTCGCTATCTTCTGAGTCAGTAACAACAGCGTTGTTTTGACAAGGATGTTTGTGGCCCATAATATGTCTTGTTCCTGGATTTGCTGAAAGACAATGCAAAACGGCTGGGTTTGGGTTTGGATCAAAAGTGTCTAACTCCGGACCATCTACTAGGATTCGCATTAAAGCAGACATGGTGTCACTTTTAAGGGACGTACGGAGCTCATTTTTTATTCGGTTCATGCTGCTAAACCCCCGTTCACATATTGCTGTTGTTGGACTGATGGAAAGCATGATTTCTAAAATTGGAAGGACATTTTTAACTTCTTCTGGGCGTTTTTTCAATAGCTGAGTGAAGAGGGATACAGGCTTATGCGACATCCTCCGATGAAAGACGTACAGTTTAAAATCTAGCCACTCTCCAGGGGCAGACTGAATTTCTTCATCAGTAAGTACCTTTTTGTAGTACATAACAAGTTCCTCAAATTCTTGATCCCCAAAAACTATAATCTTTTCAACAGAGTCTGGCCACAAACTAAAATCAAAAATGTTAAACAAAGAATGCGGCTTGCCTGAGATGTGCTTCAGAAAGCGGTCACTCATAAAAGAAAGAGCATTCTCTATTAACTCAATAGTGTCTTCCTTGACACTAGTTTCATTAGAGCTGCCTTTTCTAGCAGGCTTTGCCTGTGTTAGTAACGGGACCCCTGCGAAATTTCCATCTTTAAAAACCAATTGAAATTGTGTTAGTGCTTTTCCTGGCTTTGTTTTCAGCAGTATTAGCTTCTGTTGAAGCACCTCGATTCTTCTTGCAACTTCAGAAATAAGACTGTCTTCTTGTTGAAATGCCTTAGACACTTGCTGAAGCAGCTCTGTGAAGTCTATCATGAAGTGCAAGAAATAAAGAAACTTTTCCGATTTCATGTCATGAAGCAATCCTTTGGCTTTGTTTGAATATTCATCAGTACCAGTAGCAAGGTGCTCAAGATGAAGTACTGTAGCTTCCCAGTTTGTCTTAAGCGCTGTTACTGCCCTGTGCTGACTTGCTACCCATCTGATTTGCTGCAAGCCACCAAAATGTTGTAACTGCTCTTCCAGATTATCAGCTATCTCTTTAAGTTCCCTTCTCTGCTTAGGTGAATAATAATATAGTTTGAAACATCCTTTGAGCACCTCTTCAAATTTGGATATGTATGAACTCTTTTTTTTAACATCACACACAGCAAGCTCTAGATTGTGAGCTACACAGTGCACAACTGCAATGTGATTGCAATTGTCCCATCCTTGATGCTTGGAGACTGTATTCAGACCAATGCATTTCTGGCTCAGAATATCCAGAGATATGCCCATGCTTTCCAGACCAACCATAATAGCATTTTTCACTCCGGACGCAGTGGAGTTTTTCATGCTGACAATGTCACACAGATTGGTAACAAGGGTGCCTTCACAAACGAATCGTATATAAATAAGTTCCTGTTCCTGAATTCCTTTGTCAGTTGACCCATCTGACAGAACACTGATGAACCTAGTATTTTCTATTTGGGATCGAATTGTCATTTTTAGGGTCTCGGAAATTGCTATTACAAAGTTACGGCATGCATTATCAGTCATATAATTTTCGAAATTCCACTCAGGATTGTTCTTTTTCTGCAGTGAGCAGAGTTTTGGAAACTTAATAAAAGCCTCACCTTGTTTTGCAATATAATAGGCTGTATTAAATAAAATGTTTAAGTGCCGGATATTTTTTTCATGCATTTTTGTGATTGATTTAGCTATGCAGGTTATCTGTGGCTTTTGAATTGCAGCTTCATGTAATATGCATTTTTCATGCAATTTGCTCTTGTGGTGCCATTCCAACTTCTCCCTTTTGAATTTATCTGTCACACCAACATATAGGGAAGACTTAGTATCTGCGAGATGAGAAAATTTCCTGCAAACTCCACAATACAAAACTTGAGATTTTTTAAAACTGGGCTCCACTAGGTCAGCAGCAGCTCCGTTACTTTCCTGTTCTTCAATCACTGCCCACTTGAAATCTTCAAGCCATTTCTGTTGTACAACTCTCTGTCTTTTTTTTTATCATACTCCCTTTGCTTTTGGTGGATTTCTTCTAATGACTTCCTTTTCCCAACTGCTGTACTCTCTCCTGCATTAATTTTAGCTCCAGTGGTTTTTCCGGCCAACCACAACCTGATGTCTGCCATTGCACTCTCTGCCTGTTGTCTGCCTTGTCTTCACTATTAGCCAGCACTGACTCCCTGCTTCTGTCCGCTTTGAGCTAGAATCAAAAACAATAACTCACTGTAATTTAAAAATAATTAACTTGAAGTTTGTACAAACTACAATACTGGGTATAATTTGCTTTCAATAATTAAACAATGATGGTAAGGTTCCAATATACATTTTTACCTGCATCAGATCTGTAACTCACTGTGTGGCACTCTCAGGTTCGCACAAAAGCACCCCAATTTGGAATGCGCTCTAATCAACGATGTGCAACACCAGTGCAGGTTCTGAAATAACTGAGACTCACTAGTCTGCTCTTGAGTATTGCGGGCTCTAATGGGGGAGGGTTATACCTGTTCAGTAAAACTAAAGGTCTGCCTGACGCTTCCCCCTCCCAAAGCCTAACTCTGGGCCTAAACTTACTTTTTGGGGGGAAACAGGGTGGTAATGTCACACAATCTGCACAATCCGCACCTTAGGTGATGGTGACACTGTCTTACGAGCAAAATCAAGCAATGAAGGTGAGGAAACATACCTGCAGAGTAAAACATGATGTTCTAGTAATGCAACTTGCAGCAGTATAAACTCTGGGAAGACATTTAATTTCCATTACCTTCAGATAATAAAACTGACAGAAGTTCGGACGTTTATAAAAGTGCAAGTAACCCTACGGTGCAACACAGCCAAATCAAACTCTCCACATCATTGCGCTTCATCCGGACAAGGCAAGCAAACCTTTTTTAAACAGTCAGGGCACAGCAGACAGTCCGCCACCTGTAAACAAATATTTGCACATGGTCTCTGGCTTGACAACGTAGCTCTGTCACCAGGCAATTAGAGTAGTGAGCATTACTTGGCTCTAGTCTGCCCACATGTTGGGAGCGAATTACATGTTTTCAGAACATGATGTGCATCCACCAAAAAGTGCTTTTTTTGCTCTACACAGTGATAGGACGCTTGACAGTGCAACTACTGTTCTACTTAGTACAGCATTGTCATTCTAATTTGTTGCTTCTGTCGTTTTGCATATCCTCTTCCCCATCTTCTGTGTAATCCCTTTCTTATCCCACCCATAATTCAATGTTTTCTTCCCTCCCCTTAATTGCACTGGGATGCATACTGAGGCAGGGCTCATGACTTGGATATTTATGGTCTATGAAAATGAATCTTGAACTGCTCACCAAATGCTGAATTGTCAACAATGTTTAATTTATTTTGCGTACCCCACAGCTCCCTAAGACCAGCAATCGCCAAAATGCAACACACAAATCTATGTGAAAACATCTTCTATTAGACACTTTACCCCCCCACCCCCTTCCAATAAAAAGCTTTGACTTCACCATAAGCATTAGCAGGGTTGCCAGAACTACCAACTTTCCTTTCGTTCATTTAAATAAATAAATCAAGCGCTCCCTAACCTCTGGCCCACTAAGTGCTGCCCACACTTCTTGTCACTGCCCCAGAAATACCTGCTGCATAACGGGTGCAACGATCTTAGCAGCAACAGCTTTAATTCAACAAAAAAAATATATGGAAAGGGGTGGAGGAGTCTATGAATCATAATCATTAATATTGCACCGAGCCATCCACAAGCACTGTGTATAAAAAACATTGCAGTATATTGACATGTAGATATGCGGCCACTGGATATGGTCGGATTTTCAGCAAAATATGAACCTGCCAGACTTGATACGACCATTCTTCCTAGACACGCCGGGCACACCTTTTGAAAGATACCAGATAAAGGGCGACATAGCCAGAAATCCTATATCCTATAAATGCCAAACTACTCGCAAATGAGTAAATAGTAATTGCCAGTACAAGAAATTTAAAATGATATACACTCATTTCAAAACAATAAAAAAAAGTTTCCCTCGGTATTATTAATGGTGCCTGGAGTGTCCATTTTCATAACTACATTTTAGATCTCCATCCGCCATTACAAATTAAGGTTGAATGCCCACTATCGCACCGAGCCCGAGGTGAGCAGTCTACTTGAAGGCACAGGCTGCTAATTACATTAATAAATCACTCACGGACTGAAAAGAATGCACGGTGAACGTATGCGCAAATACGTGCTAAACATAACAGTAAATACATCTGTTGTGGGGGTATGAAAGCCACTTGCAGGGTAAATGTAATACAGCGCTGTGCAAAACTCCTTATGAATGAATTAATAAAACACTCCGATGTTCGGTCAGGTTTGACAGCACACTCTCACACCGGTGCTTCCTGAAAGGTGTTGATATGTATCAATAATATCACTGTTGTCTCCTTAGAAAGCACCGCACACAGGGGTTTAACCCACAGACTGTACTGTTTACTCGGAATGATAACGAGCAGGCCTGACAATCTCTGATGACTGAAGTCATTCAAGAAACCAGAGTGCCTGCATGCCCCCAGGTAAACAGCTTCTTTCCTTGTGACCCACAACCGCCCAACAGAGGACTGTGTGCAGGGCTGGGGAGGGGGGCAGCAGGGCGTCCTTTGCAAAAGGTTTAACACTGTGCACTTTGATTAATACACTTTCCATTCCGTGAACACTGCGTGACCAGTGTGGAGTAATTGTATATCCAGTTAATCCCGGGTTCTCTCTCTTTAATCTTTTTATTTCTCAAGTTGTGCCCCTTCATTTCAAGTGTCTCTTGCAAATTAAAAATATAGATAATAAGGGGAATACAGACTCCTTTCACAGGCCGCTAGTTGTAAAAGAAAGTGAACCAAGGCTAGTACTTGACACAGGGGTTGAAAGCCTCAATCATGTGCTGTGCTCATCAAAGTGACAATGAAATCAAAAATACACTAGTCTACTGATGATTAGTTGATAAGTTTTGCGGTCGGCGGGCCAAAATGAAATTTAATGTGAAAACAGACTCACCTCTGCCAAAATCGCCCTGCACTCCGAGTCCCGACTCCACCAAGGAGAGCGCGTGGTGGCGTGCTACGTCACTGCTGCACTTTAAGCAGCATAGCGCGGGGGCAGGCCAGGGCCGTCATTGGTAGCGCTTTCGCGCGCTACAAGATTGACGGCCCTGGCACCCAAACAATAGGCAATGCGTGCATGATGCCCCCTACGCCTTTCACAGCGCACCGCACCCGCGTGCATGATACATGCTATGCTGCCCCCTAAGCCTTTCATCGCGCACCGCAATGCTGCCACCTAGAGCCTTCCACATGCTACTGCACCTACCTCAGAGGCACTCGCCAGGCCGGTCAAGTAGGCCTTGAAACTGACTCGACCTGCAGAAAATTCACTCGCATTTGCGAGCGGGCGAGTGGATTTGTGGAGCCCTGGTATGTATCCCCATAATCCTCCTCCTGTGGTATTATACTATGTGTACTAACTGGGGAGTGTGCATGAGAAATATCTAGTATTTCTACTTGTGGTGAAGGAGGTCTTGTGGGTAAAGCCTGAATATGCTTCTTTGGAGGAACAGGAGATGTTTTAGGACAGTCCATTTTCCTCTTTTCAGGCACTGTATATATTTGTCCAGTTTGTGGATGAATTTTCAGAGTCTTTTGCCTTACATCAGGCTGGAAAAGCTCTTCTACAGATAAATCTTTCTTCGGCGTCGATTTATGTGGTTTGGAGCCGTCAGGTTTAGTTTTTACAGTGTCTATCTTTGGAACGGTTCTTTCTTTCGATTCTGAAGATTTATCTTTCTTTTTGCTTGGATCTACACTCTTTGGATCCGAATCTTTGGCTGCCGAGTGTTCAGACTCGTCCGTTCTTGTTGCCGAAATGTGTTTCGTTAGGAAAACCGCTTTCGGGTCTGACCTTTTAGGTACCGAAGTAATTTTTGTTTCGGTAACCCTTGGAACCTGTTTCAGTGCCAAACTTTGTTTCGGAACGTCTTTTGGTGCCGAACTTTGTTTCGGTTTCAGTTCAGTAACCCTCGGTATCGAAAGGTGTCTTGGTGCCGGTGCTGACTTTGGCTTAAGCACTTTCTGTTTTTCGGGACCGACGGTGTGACTCGAGCCTGAGTCGACTGGAGGCTTTTTAACACTCTTCGCTGCCGAGCTCGAAGGCGGGGCGTCGGAAGTTTTCAATCAGTGTGCACCCGGACCCAAAGGTGGGGGTGGAACCGAAGCCTGTCCCGGAATGGGAGGTGAACAGGGTCGAAGCTCTTACTCACGACCTGTTGACCAGCTGGAAGAAGATAGTCATCTTCGGATCGATCCTCAGCTCCGGAAGCTGACTCTTCTGCCTCGGAAGCGACGTCTTCTTGCTGTTCTTCGACGTCTACCTCAATCGGTGCCTCGTCTATGATGAGGTCTGGTGTCGACACCGATGACTGTTCCATAGCTCTTCGAGCTAGACGGTCCCTATTGTCTTCTTGGACCGGAACGAAGCGCTGGCCTCACAGTCTCGACTCTCGTGCTCTGGAGACAAGCACAAGTTGCAAACCTCATGCAGGTCGGTGTGGGGAAACTTGTGTCCACACTGAGGGCACTTCTTGAACAGTGTTCTTTCCATGAGCCAGAGGCCCAATGGCGCAGTTGGGCCCAACGGCCCCGACGAGCGCTGGAATGGAGAAGTGGATCATCTCTTCGACGCAGTCAACCAGAATCAGTGTCGAAGACGATCTTGATGTTGTAGATTGATTTATGGATTCGAAAAGAGATCAGTAACGGGACCGAACGATGAACACATCGGAGCCCGATGGCGGAAAAAACCAATCTGAGGATGGAGTCGATGCCCATGCGCACTACGGTCTAAGGGAGGAGTCACCCAGCAGACAAAGACTCTTCCAAGACAACAACAAAGTGTAATCATCCGGGCCCACTACCAGATGGTGATCTAATGCAAAAGTGGGTGGTCTGCAGCCCATATGCCTCGAACATGTCGTTCTTTACTTCCTTCTTGGTTAGAGCGACATTCTTTTAATTCCCCTTCAAGAGATGTCACCAATACTGACAAAGCTGCTATTTTACGCCATTCTGTTGCTTTAGCATAAAGCAAACCAAAATATCACTTTGATAATCGCAAACATGTTCATTCAACAGAATTTAATTCTGGTTTGTATGTTCTTATCAAGAAACCTTTCCTTGTCAAGAAAGGAGAATCTTCTTTCTCTTCTCCTTACCAAATATCTAAGGTTGGACTCAGTTCTTGTTTACTTCAGGATGGGAAATGGTGGAACAAGAACAGACTTGTTCCTATCTCTGATGAGCAAGTTGCAATTTATAACAAAACTGCTATTACTCATAATTTGGATGATTATATTTTGTTTGAAGGTTCTTGTTCTTCCTCAAATGTTGCATCATCTAATTTGCATGATAATGTTGTCACTTCCACATCTCCTACATCACAAGGAAATGTGGTTTCCAATACATCTTCTGAAAATGTTGTTGATACACCTTATATGGTTTCTGATTCACCTTCCAATTTACCTTCAAAAAGAATTTGTAAGTTACCTGTTCATTGTAAGGATTTTGTTTTATCTTAATTCTATTTACTTCCTATGATATTGTATTTTATTATGTCATATAATTTGATTTAATTTTGAAATGCTTCATTTTATGTTTCCTTAAGGGGGAAGATGTGTAATGTCCTGTTCTTTTATATTTCTTCTATTTGTATTCTATCTCTCCCTTCTATTCTAGAATTCACCATGAATTCATTCTCCTACTGTTCTTTCACTGCACTAGCCTGCTCTGCTGTGGGTCCGCTATTCTTTGATTTTAAGACTTTAATAAAGTCTCTTTACTTAGAAGATTATTTGACTTCTGGCAATCCTTCCTCGGTACAGAAGGCCAAAGGAAGAGAGGGGGGGGGCAAAGGAAGAGAGGGGGCCCAACGGAAGAGAGGGGGGCCCAACGGAAGAGAGGGGGGTCCCAACGGGAGAGAGGGGGGTCCCAACGGGAGAGAGGGGGAGACCAAAGGGAGAGAGGGGGAGACCAAAGGGAGAGAGGGGGGACCAAAGGGAGAGAGGGGGGTGACCAAAGGAAGAAAGGGGGGGGCCAAAGGAAGAGAGGGTGGCTCAAAAGGGGCCAAAGGAAGAGTGGGGGATCAAAGGAAGAGAGGGGAACCAAAGGAAGAGGGGGTGGGGAGACCAAAGGAAGAGAGGGTGGAGACCAAAGGAAGAGAGGGGGAGACCAAAGGAAGAGAGGGGGAGACCAAAGGAAGAGAGGGGGGTCAAATGGAGAGGGGGGGGACCAAAGGAAGAGAGGGGGAGACCAACGGAAGAGGGGGGACCAAAAGAAGAGGGGGGACCAGCAAGAGGGGGAAAAAGGAAGCGATGGGGGACCAAAGGAAGAGGGGAAAATCAAAGGAAGGGGGGCAAAGGAAGAGGGGGAACCAAAGGAAGAGGGAGGAGTAGCAAGAGGGGAGACCAAAGGAAGAGGGGGAGACCAAAGGAAGAGGGGGGGAGACCAAAGGAAGGGGGGAAAGGAAGAGAGGGGGACCAGCAAGAGCGGGAAAAAGGAAGAGAGCGGGGACCAAAGGAAGAGAGGGGGACCAAAGGAAGAGGGGGGGCAAAGGAAGAGGGGAAATCAAAGGAAGGGGGGCAAAGGAAGAGGGGGAACCAAAGGAAGAGGGGAACAAAGGAAGGAGGGGGACTAGCAAGAGGGGGGAGTAGCAAGAGGGGAGGTCAAAGGAAGAGGGGGGACCAGCAAGAGGGGAGACCAAAGGAAGAGGGGATGCCAAAGGAAGAGGGGATGCCAAAGGAAGAGAGGGGGGGCCAAAGGAAGAGAGGGGGACCAAAGGAAGAGAGGGGGGACCAAAGGAAGAGAGGGGGGACCAAAGGAAGAGAGGGGGGACCAAAGGAAGAGAGGGAGGCCAAAGGAAGAGGGGAGGCCAAAGGAAGAGGGGAGGCCAAAGGAAGAGGGGAGGCCAAAGGAAGAGGGGGGACTAGCAAGAGGGGAGGCGGGGTGCTCAAGCATCACAAACTGGGGGTGGAGGGCAGAGGGAACCCCCGGGGCGCAGCAGGAGTTAGCACACAGCGAGTTCTTGGTTTCTAGAGATTTTTGCTTGCGTTTAAAATAAAACATGTGCACAAAACACTGCCACAGCGCCCAGAGGCACATTATTTTTAGTTACAGCTAAGTAAATTTAAAGTGAGGCATCAGTTTTTTTTATAACATACAAAAAATACACAGATAACAAGAAGAGAGCACGTTTTATTTATTAAGGAATTTCATATGGTGTTACGTCTCCTTCAGGTTATTGCAGAAAACACATTTTAAATGATCTTGCATAACTATTTTTGGAAACAATCCACAGTGAACATATTGAGCCATCTTGTTTATTTTACTTACAGATGAAGTATTAATAAAGAAAGCATTGATACTATATACATATTTTTCTGATGCCGAATTTATATGAACACACATAAGACCGACACATTTAAAATACACTATATAAAAAGCTCCTATACACAGACAAGGGATTTTAAAAGTTATTTTTTATAATGCAGAATCCAAAGAAAATAAACAGATACCCAAATTAATTATAAAGTCACTGAGACACTAATAAAGAAAAGAAAAAAACACATTTTTAATATCAAGTGTAGGACTGACACAGAAACTACATTGCAAGCTGCATCCCATCCTTGAAAGTGTTTCATTAGACCTAAAAGTCTTGACCTTCTGCTGCTTTTACAACTCAGTTCAACTCCTTTTCTGCGCTCCAGGAATTTGTCACTTAGGGAACAAGAAAGTAAATTAACTCGTTCGGTGCTCGTTACGGAACCATTCCGTCACGAGCCATGGGTGCGCTGTGCTAATGACGGAGTAGTTCCGTCACATCACGGCGTGGCAATTCCGCACCTGTGCAGCCGTTCTAATGTGCGGGCGGGGCCGTGACGGAACCACTCCGTCACTAGCACAGCACGCCCGTGGCTCGTGACTGAGTGGTTCCGTCATGAGCATGGCGGCGGCGCGCCCCCCCCCCCCCTCCCCTCCAGTGCCGCAGCGGAATTAACGCCGAGGCCAAGGGGTTAAGTTAGAAGGCCTGGAAGGTCAGATATAATACTGCTGAAAACAAATGCAGAGAGACTAGAAATGCAGAAACTCTGTATGAACTCCCCTTGGGACGACCTGCACTATTGTTATGAATAAGTATGGTAGATACATGTTTTCTTTTCCTTACCTATAGGCTGATATCACAATGTCAACATATTATTGTAACAATCATTTTCTCTTCTGTGTGCACTTGCAGTGTTCCTCCACTAATATGCCAGACAGTTCAGTCAGTCAGTCTGCTAACTCTGTAGTATTATGTAAAATAAGCTAGTTTTCAACCTATTTGAGGAACAAGGCTTTTTGGATCCTGGGACAATCAATATATGTGAAAAAGATAAACGTTCCAACTATGATGCAACAACCTAAGTTTAAATATGGAATACAGTAGAGTTGTGACCCTGATGTGTTTAAAACAAAAAAAATCAATTTCTTTCTGGAAAAAACACAATTTAAAAACACTCTATAGTACACAAACATTCAGCTTACTGTTAAGTAAGTATTTATGTTGGACTTAAAGTGATGATGTCCATAAAGAGTTACATACTATATGTGCTCCAGGAACTCGATCATATTTGTGGCTGTCTGGACATCCATTTACTCATTTTAATACATTTGCTTACAGCACAAAACTCACAGTCGCACTATGTACAGGCAATACTAAATTTCCAAAACACATAGGTATATCACACCCAATAATTCCCACCATAATATATCTTAATTTATTTGTAGGTTTTCAGTTGAGAACACACACCACTTAAGGCATGTCATGAACTGGGCCACCTACCTTTTCTTTGTGAAATGTTACACACCTTGGAAGTTAAAATTTTTCCTACGTGTCATTCTATACAACTCTATGGATACCTATCCTGATAAAGACCCTCATAATTAATCACATATGGCTGAAAAACATAGATGCTATTGAAGCAGGACCTATTGCAACTTATATTAATGGGTCTGAGAAAACCACATTTGATTACTAGGGATTCATACACTATCTCTCTTGCTCTGGCACCCATCTCAGTTGGAACAACGAAAAGATATGTCGAACATTATACAACAGCTAAAGCAGAACACCTAAACAGCCTCAGATGACCTTGCTTATTTCTCTTTCTTCGTGAATAAGGAAGGTGCACTCGATGTAAAGTTAATAAATCAGGCCAATATTATCCAAAATTGATTTTGATTAAGTTAATCATAAACATTGGCACACATCCAACGCGTTTTGTTCCCGGGTGCCAGAGGGAACTTTGTCAGGACTCTGAAATATATGTGTGCCAGTTTTTGTGTGTGATTTATTGACTTCACATCGAGTGCACCTTCCTTATTCATGAATATTTCTCCATTATCTGCATCCTTGGACAGCGGGTGCTGGAAGTGGTTGCACCATCTCTAAATATAATGTACATGTGAATTTGACATGCTTAACCTTGATCAGCCGTTTGTTCTTTTGCTGTTATTTCTCTTTCTTACTTGGTCCAAATGTTACTAATTGTTTACTTTTAGTCGTGTAAAAAACGTTCTGGTCATCATAAAGCAATATATACTCTGATCACCATCAGTGTGCCCTTCACAGCTTTCTTTTCCAGTCCTGGAGAAGGAATGCAAATTCACTGGGAACATATTAAGCCACATACAAGATGCTTATTTAAAAAACTATTGAAGTGTGATTAAGTTGACACAGATTTCAGTTTTTCTCATTTAAATGTTTGTTGTTGTGCAATAAAAAACCAGAGGGATTACCTTCTTTAACTTATATTTACATTCTTTTACATCAGGCTGTGCACTTTTAGTAACGTTTTGGGGCATGCTGTAAAATATATCTTTTAGGTCCACTTCTACTGCTTTGTATTGCTGTGTGGTATTGTTTTTTTATGGTTTGCTGTTTACCTTTACTATTTTATAGATATCAAGGTATTAACCCCCCCAGCAGAAAATGTCCATATATTACATTTGTCCTGTAACTGGATGGTCTTGATGTACGTTTGACAGGCAGTGGTTCAGCACATTAGCCAGGCTCATGTCACTCTTAATGGACAAGAGATACCTTTTGCATTAATTCAGGCTTGTAATTAAGATTTTCCCGGGTGCACATTTTTTTTTTTAACAAACTACAAACACCATAAAGCACCAAATAGTTCACCCTTCTGGGCCCAACTGACAGTAGAGGGAATACTGAGTCAGGAGAATCTCCAGTCTGTGTCCCCTATCCAACTTTCCACATCCCATGTAGTTTGCATTCACTAAATAATATTTACAAGCTGGTATGAAGAGTCCAACCCTTCCCCTTTCCTAAAAGAAATGAAACAACCCTCCCTCACCTCCTCACCTAAGAAAAGCAACAGCACTTATGTCTTGTGAACGTGAAAACACACTGTATATGGTTGAATATAATTTCCCCGCTGTAGGAAATTGGGTTACTGGTTAAGGGGGGGGGTTAAACCCTACTCAAACAGCAACCACACTTCTTGTCAGGGCTAAGTCACATGCAAACCCCATATCAACCTGTGCTGAACCCGCTGGTAGACTGGAACAAAGCAGTCAGGTTTAACTGAGCAGCAATGTGTAAAGTATGTATGCAGCACTTCAAACAGTGATAAAGTCAAAACCCCACAGAAGAAAAATCCCACACCAATTTAGAAAAATACAGTAATATGTAATACATTATTTGAGACCAAAGCTACAGAAATCCAACTTGTAGGACTTAATTTTAAATATTTAGATAGGTATACTGCTTAAAAGGACAAAGTGACAACTATGTTTACCAGGTCATGCTGGACAGGGACAAAGTCCCCAATTGAGGTTGACCGCGATGGAGCATGGGCCAGATACTGGGACCAAGTTAGGCCAGCTGAACAAAGTACCTTAAATCCTAGTTGCGGATCGTTGGGAGATCCCACATCAAGGATGAGTTGCACAGCAGCGTTTCAGAGGAGTTGAGGGGCTGCAATGCAAAAAACCTGTGTCAAGGATGCGTCGAGCTGAGGTGGTTCAGATGAACGGCGAGGTCCTGCGTCAAGGATGCATCGCACAGCAGTTCTGATGCAAAGCTGCAAGGTAATGTGTTGCACTGCCTCAGCTCTGCTAGGACCACAGCTTAGCTCGCAGAGGACCTTAAGGGCTACTTCCAAGTTTCCCGTAGGTGACACCACTTGGGAGGTGGGGGACTCACAACAGGCAAAATATAGGTGCAGGGTTCAAGATTTTTGGAGCTAATTCTTCTAGCTACAGAGCAGCACAGAAGTCTTTCTTCTGACTCTTCCAGAGGTCCAGATGTGTACTGAAGAGTTGGGTCTGAGTGTCCAATATTCCCAGCTTTGAAATAGGAGCAGTTTCTATAGGTTTCCACCAGAGTTGTTTGAAGTTATCTTCCTCCCTGCCCTAGACCCAGCCTGTGTAGGGCCACTAAAGACTAGTGTGAAATCCTTTGTGAGTATGCAGAGGCAGAGTCTTTGTGAAGTGTAAGATTGGTAGGTGACCGCTCTCCCTCATCCTGACAGAGATGGCCCATTCTGCCAACAACTATCCACTCATTTGTCTCACTGTTAGGGAGGCACACACAGAGACCAACAAGCCACACCTAGTCATGTGACTCAGGATACTAGCACCAAAGGGTTAGGATAAAAAAGAAAGGATTTGAATGACATTTCCTTAGACACCACACTAAATATTCCTAGCTGCTCCCAACTGAAAAATATCACTTACTGAATGTAATAGTGTAACCCAATGTTATCCTAAGGGAAAGTCATGCCTTGCAGTAGTAAAAGAAAAACAAATCTAAGAGTTTTTCACCACCAGGGCATGTAAAACTTAAAAGTATATGCCGTGTTTTTAAATATACTGCACCCTACACTATAGCCTGTTTAGGGCCTATCCTAGGGGTTATTTATTTATTCAAAAGGAAGGTTTAGGCCTAGCAAAAGGTTTATTTTGCAAGGTCGATTTGGTAGTTTAAAACTACACAATAGGCTGCAATGGCTGACCTGAGACATGTTTGAAAGGGCTACTCAAATCGGTGGCACAATCAGTGTTAGTAGCATTTACTTTATAGGCCCTGTTGACACATAGTACCACTTTACTAGTAAATTCAATGTGCCAATTGGGTGCAAGTCAATGTTACCAAGTTTTAGGGAGTGAACACATGCACTTTAGCATCAGCAAGTAGTGGTGGTAAAGTCCTAAGGACAACCAAAATGAATTCAGCAAAAAGAGGAAGAGTAAGTCTGGGGGATGACCACCCTAAGACTGACAAGTCTAACATATGCCCACTAAAGAGACATTCTTTCATTGCCTTCCTTTCAATTTGATGGTACTCTCAGGCACTAAGACCAGTAAATATCCAAATCTCCACCTCCAACTTCAGAAAAGGCATTTACACAATATCACCCATCGTGGACATCGTCTCCTGCGCTCTTTCGTTACTGTTTAAATTAACTTTAAATTTCCTCTGATTAGTTGCCCATGTCTCCATCACAATCCAATGATTCAGCAAACTCCTTCCACACAAGCACAGATCTGATAGCATTTTATAATACATAATACAAAGACTTCATACGGTCAATGGTGGCTAAATATTGGCTAGGCTCCATGAAATGGAACAACTTTGCAGTACACTGACAACACTATGCAAGGACCCCTTAATTCTCACATAACGAAGAGCATATTTCGAGATTTCCATGCCCAAGCCAACACCCCGAACATACAGAGAACATACTAATAGCTTCTGTGACTCCAAACATGGATAGCACAGGATTGGTTTGAATGAGTTGCTAATCAGAACTGAGATAGTGGTAGCGAAAGCAGTCCATCCATTGGTACAATGTATGGGGACAATCTCCCTGATGAGCTGTCACCGATGGACTTGCACTACTGTTTAAAGAAGCAGCTGTAAAGGGAACTGTAGGAAAGTGCCCCTTTTTGACACAGTGACCCCCTTTTTGACATGGTGACCCCCACTTTTTGCCTGGTATTTGATGCAATTTTGACTCAGGTGCACTGGGTTCCTGCTAACCAGGTTCCCGGTGCCATTACACTTTTCCTAAACAAGCTAACTATGCAATTGTTCCAAAGCTGGCAAGACCTTTAGCACCCCTGTAAGTTCTTAGTAAATGGTACCCCAGGCTCCCAGGGCATGGGAACTAAAGAGGCTCCCTAAGGGCTGCAGCATGTACTGTGCCACCCAAACGGACCCAACACCAAACTCATACATGCTGCCATTGCAGGCAGTGTGAAATAGCGCACACAAAAGTGAAAACATGACATGGCACACACCCTGTGTGCCATGACCCCAGACACTGCATTAAATATATGTAAGTCACCTCTACAGCACGCCTTACAGCCCTAAAGCAGGGTGCATTATATTACATGTGAGGACTTATCTGCATGAGCAGGTATGCTCCCTGTGCTGTTTAGTTCAATTGCTAGATAGTACAAGTGAACAGGGAAGCTATCTTAAGCACATGTACAGGGCACTGGTCATTACGAGTTCCCCAGTTACACGATGGCTTTACTAAAAACCTATAGTGTTTGATATCAAACACCCTGTCTTGAAAAATCCCCACTGATGCCAGTAGTGGATTTATTGAAACATGCACCCAGAGGGCACCTTAGAGGTGCTACCTGAAAACGTATCAGCCTCTTAGTGTGCTGGTTGACTAGTATCGTCCAGCAGGCCACCATAGACATGTTTCTCACCCCCTGCCTGCAGGTGAGAGCCCTCGCTCTCTGAGGCCAGAAACAATACCTGCTATGGAGGAAGGCGTTCACACCTCATCAAGCAGGATAGCTAGTGAATCTGCATACCAAGAACAGGGACTTCAAAGCCCCTGCTGCCTTTGAAATTAGACCATTGCTTCCCAGAGACCTGGGAGATACCACCCCTGCCCTGACGCTCATGTGGCATCAGGAGGCGCAGAAAATTACCTATGCAAGGAGACATGGTTCACTACCAGGTTAGTCACACCCCTAAGGTGGGCTGCCTGATGTGCCCCAGGAAAGAAGGTTTACAACACCTTGATTTTGGCGACATTAAGAACTCTGGGACAGGGTTATGACCACTACCCACCGGAAGTGGACATGTAGGGGCACAGTGACCCCAAGGTTAAGTAGCCCATGTAGTACACTCCCCTTAACATCTCTAAATTCAGTATTTAGGTGCCCCCCTGGCAGAAGGAACTCCAACTCCAAAAAAAGGAGCAAGAAGAGCTGAAGGAGCTAGAAGAGCTTAAGATGGAAGAACTACAGACTGCTGGTGGAATTTGATGCCAAACCCTGCCATACTACCTGCTCCTCTCCCGACAATTGCGACAACCTGACTCTTCCTGTAGCTGTGCATCCTCCAACGGCCGCCTGAGGGCCTCCAGCACTTCGCCAATCTGTCTGCATCTCCCTGGAAGTGGAGGGGCGTTGGGAGATCCCAGACCTGCCCCCAAGTCCCCCCATTTAAGCCTGTTTCCAGGTGATCTCCCTCTTTGCCTACAGTGTAGCGCACAAGGCTACCAACCAGACCAGCACCTCTGGACCTGAACACTCCAGGGCAGGTAAACTTGAACTGTTGGTGGTACTTTGGACCCTGGTCCCCTAGAACCTAGAGTCCCTAAAGGGACCCCCAAGAATCGCTTGCCACGACCCGTATGTAGTACATGTCTTTTTCTAACACAGGAAAGCATTGCCGTGTAAAACGCATTTGAGTGAGCATTTCTTACATGCTAAAACTGAAAAGTACTTACTTTTACGAAGTTCTTGGTGTTTTAAATAAACAAAATACTTGTTATTTTTGTAAAATTGGTCTTGAGTTTCTTCTCAAGTGTGTCTCATTTATTGAGTCTGTGTGTGTTCAACAAATGCATTAACGCTACCCTCTGAAAAGCATAAACTGTTCGCCCACACTAGCACATAAGAGAGCATCAAGGATTATTAATTTAAGCCCTGTAAACCAAAAAGGGTGCTGAGGACTTTACCAAAAAGGAACCCTCTCTCGACCAATGCGGGAAGCTGGAATTCGGGCATAGATTTAGACTGAAGGTAATGTCTCAGTAGTGAGAAACTGGAAAAGGCACAAGACATGGATTTCTCTCTCATCTTTTCTGATATACTTGGAGGGGGAAGCCCTAGCGTCTTACTGCTTAACAACACAAAGGGACACTATTTGAGAATGGTTATTGAGCATACTGTGGACCCTACCAGGTTTTAGAAGGTGCCCAGTAACAGATAGGGTTTGGTAACAGAAACTCAGAAATGCGTGATGGTAGACGACTCATTGTTGACAGGAAATCTGATATTTTTGCGGAAGTCAGGAAGATATTTAATAATAAGACCTGCCAAAGTTTCAAGTCACAAACATTGCACAAACAAATAAGGACCCACAGAGCTTCTCAATAGAATAGCTGCCTGAGGCCGAAGTACGTGGTGTGCTGGCCTTCGCACCAGGTGCTAAGTGTTTTACAACAACATACAGAGCCTTACCGAAGGACAAGGCCCAAATGAGGGTCGAAGCTACTAGGAAACAGTAGAACAAAATTCAACTATGAATATTGGAAAACTTTAACCTCCAATCTTTGCTATTATTGAAAAACCTTCCATGAACAAAAGGCTCCCACAGCCTCATTCAGAAACAATGGGCATTGTGACACACTGGCTACTGCCATGAAGCAACAAAGGAAAATAAACTAACAGAACAAATAAAACTAATATTAAAAAAACACAAATTAAAAGCAGCAACTTCACACCAAACAGAAGGAAATAGAATGAAACGTTAAAATCCTACCAGCCAGTCTTTCTTCCAGTTCCAAAGTAGGCACTTCAAAACCAAAACTCAAACCAGCTTAATATCCTGAACTGTAGTCTGCTTAGAGAGTTCAGGAATACCTCTCTTGATACAGTTTCAAGCATTCACTTCCTGTACGCACAGACATCACGCTTGTCTGTAGCACCTGTAAGAGGGCAACTACTATGAGAGATCATCAGAGGACATGATATTTCTCACTTCCTAAATACTTAAGGCATTACTACTCACAAGTGTCGGCGCCTCTCACAGCCTGGATAGCTTCACCACGGCGTTTCGTCTGCTGTGGAGGGCTGGCTGCACTTAGCTCAGTCTGTCCCGGAACACAAGGCATGGAAGGCACTCTGCTCTGCCATGGACAGCATTTGGCTCTGCCGTCCCCGCTACACAACTCTTTTACAGCATTATTCCAGTCAGCGTCAGTACACTACCATGGTCTGGTGTCTCCAGATGCTGCATCTTCTCCTTTGGTCTAGCAGTTTATGAACTACAGCCAGCATGAACATCCTAAGCTATATGCAAGGACAAATGTATTCAAACCCTCTGGGCATTAGGCAAGCTTTGGTAGCCAAGGTAGTGGGGAACCAATGAGCAGGAGAAGATGAAAGAAGGCACATCGAATTAGCATGCGGACTTGGGACAAACCCAGCAGTAAAAGAGGTAAATATACACACAAGTCTAGGAGGCAATATAAACCAGAAAGTTGCATCATGAGATGAACAGCCTGAACTTATCAAGAAAAACATGCAAAATTCCTTGTGCATCTCTCCGTCATTGATGTGTACACCTGAGCACGTTTTTACCCCCAATGGATTCTATCTCCAAATATGGTTCGTTTGGCATTCCCAAATAGTTCCTATTTCTCCTGCTTTCGTGTTTTCCAATCTTTTTGGTCAAACTGCAACTGTGTGACCATCAACAAGCTTTGCAACCAGGATTGACGTTTATCCAGCATCCACCGATTGTGCCTGCTTTTTCTGAATGGTCCTTACTCAGCGCAAGTCATTGAAACGCATTCAGAATTCACTTCATGTTTACTTTCCTATCAGTTCTGGCGAGTTCTCGTGGATTAGAACCAATTTAAGCATTTCCCACAAATGCACAATTTAGGCCCGATTTAGAGTTTGGTAGTTGGGTTACTCTGTCACAAACGAGACAGAAATCGTGTAAGTCTTATTACAAGTGCCCAAGGCTATAATGCACTAGTAATATGGCAGGGAGGATAATCCGCGTGCCAAACTCCATATCAGGCTCCTTTTCGGTGCTCGAATGTCCAGGATGTGTTAGGTGTAGCATACACACAGTTACAGGATCTAACCTCATTCCTAAGTGAAGGTACACCAGAATAATGGTCTGCACAGTAGATGGCACAACACTAGAGCTTGAAGTGTCAATACGATGCACATTATATAGTGTTATGGCTTCTGCATCTTAGGATTTATTATCTTAGTACTGACCACAAATATTCATGATGGACTGATGGCACAGCAAAGATGTCTGACGTGGTGGAAACAAGGGCAATTCTTATACATCTAAATCGACTAGACAACAGTGAGTGTGTTCACCAAGGTTTCTTTAGATGTCAGAATTGAATTATCGTTCTTGCAACATTCAATGCATGTGCAGGCTTCCAGACCTGCGTGCATTCCTGGAAGAGTCCTTCGGTGTTATAACTGTTAAAAACAATTTCCACACTCAGTGCACCTGTTACGACAAAGGGTATACCCTCACAATTCAGAGCATAAATCTGTTTCCAGTAAAACATTTCTTACAGCAATCTCAGAGATTATGAAGTTATTATTGCAGAATTTCACACTTAACATGACCTTGCATGTAATTTCTAAATGCGGTCCAGACATAATGTTTGAACTATAGAATATACAAGAATGTTTTTCCCTAAATCACTATTCTGCTGTGCTATCAAACACTACTGTATACTACAACTTGAAACATTCATACTCAGGCAAAATGGCAGCGTTAAAACTCTATACTACAACTTTCTCAACATTAACACTCTCACAACTGTCGACGAATGGGATCACAATGCATGATCGATACACGTCCACATAGAGCATGGCAATCTATTATTCATAGCGATTACAATGTTAGCAACAGTGTTAAACCATCCTTATTAATCCAAGCATGTTTAATTAGCATTACTATCTTGTACTAATGGCCATGAGAAGAATATTTCACACTACATGGCATCTAATGGAAAATACATGATTAACTACACTGCTTATGCGTCACTAACCATCAACACTGGGTGTGGAGTAACATGCTGCACGTCTGCTAAGTATTCCACTGCCTCTTCAGGGGTTGTATGCTCTACGTGAATACCTCTACCATATGGGGTGTCTTCTATCATGTGTGTTTACTGACAGGATCTTTGACCTGATGATCAACTAACATTCACTCCAGTTTCACATGTTATGTTTTTTTCCCCTCTGTGTGTTCGCAGATGTCGTTTGAGTGCTGATGAGACCCCAAAAACTCTCTGGCATTCATTGCAGCTATATGGTTTTTCCCCTGTGTGTCTTCGCATATGAGTCCTTAAATTTGATATGGCTCTGAAAGTCATTCCACAGGCATTGCATTCATATGGCTTTTCTCCTGAATGTATTCTCCGATGGGCTGTGAGGTTTGATAAGGCTCTGAAATTCATCCCACATTCACTGCATGTATGTGGTTTTTCTCCAGTGTGTGTTCTCTGATGGCGTTTTAGAGCTGATGAGACACTGAAACTTGCCCCACACTCTCCGCATATGTATGGCTTTTCTCCTGTGTGTGTTCGCTCATGCGCCCTTAAATTTGATAATTGAGAACAGTCCATCCCACATTCTTTGCATACATATGTTTTTCTTTCTACGTGTATTTGCTGATGGACCCTTAGTGAGACTAGGTCATAGAAACTTATATTACACTCTTGGCACATGTACAATTTTTCTCCTGCATGTGTTCGCTCATGTTTTCTCAGGATTGAGGAGTCATTAAAACTCTTTCCACATTCACTACACGTGTATGGTCTTTCCCCTGTGTGTATTCGCTGATGTGTTTTTAGCTCAAATGAACGGCTAAAACCCATTCCACATTCACTACACATGTATGGTTTTTCTCCTGTGTGTGTTTGCTGATGGCGTTTTAGGCTAGATGACCGAGTAAAGCTCTTCCCACATTCAATACATATGTATAATGTTTCTCTTGCAGGTACAGTGGAAAACGTGGGTATGAATCCGTGTTCAAGCAATTGCTGCTGGGCCATCATTTTTCAACGCTAGTAGATGGTATTTCAGATAAATGTTTGGCAATTTCACAGCACTGTTTAAATGTCACTCAATAGACTATCACAGTTATGGCACAACAAACTCTTATATGTGTGAAGTACAGTTTCCAAGTTGGACAAGAGTTTTCTTTATAAATAATTTGAAGAAATAACCTTATTGTTCAGTTGGGGAATTGCAGCCAAGTGTTCTGCACTAAACTGAAAACATCTTTTCTAATGAACCTTCAGTTGTCCAGCTCTTTATTTAAGTTTATTGCACCTCTGAGCTATCTTGATTTGCAGCACCCCATCGATTAGTAGGGTTAACAATAAATGTTTTTAGTTTTTAAAAGGTTAGAACTGTAAGAATTCTCTTATCCCCAATCTCTGGACCAGGACGGGTCGCCAGCATGTTTCTATACCATATGTTGAATAGAAGTGCTCTTGACTCATTCAGATACTATCCAGATATTTTAGGAGTCCAACTGCTGGGTGGCACTCAGCTCTGAGTCTTTCATCCACTTGACTGGTCTTGCTCGTTTCTTGAAGTTTGTCAGATCATGTGAGAGTTATTATGTTTCAATCTTGTTACTTCTGTTTCCGATTGCAGACCATGTCTTCCCTGTGCCTCTAGCAGTTCTCTGATCTGAGTTAGCAGTAATTCAATTCATGTTCCATCTTCTTTACACGTGATCGTGGATTTCTGTTGAATGTAAATATATTTAGCATCATTAAAACCGAGATATTTTTCATAAAAGCCCCACATTAACATATTTACCTAATTGTTTAAGAAAGTACTTCAAGA
This sequence comes from Lissotriton vulgaris, assembly GCF_964263255.1. Lineage (NCBI taxonomy): Eukaryota > Metazoa > Chordata > Amphibia > Caudata > Salamandridae > Lissotriton > Lissotriton vulgaris. The sequence goes on from NC_141700.1 coordinate 812,184,118, forward strand.
ATTAACATATTTCAACTATGATAAATAAAATAAATCTTGAATGTAAGTTAGGGTTACAAAAACATTGAAATCATTAAAACTGGCATTTACACAAGTAGCAAAATTGAAGGCTTCTCCGCTGTTTCCCAACCATTCCAGAGCGGTCAGATGTCCTGGGGGGACCACTGTGAGGGCCGAATTCTGTGTGCTTCGGTGCGGTGTCCGGCGGCACTAGCCAGAGACGCGGCGACTTGGCGCAGGCTGCCATCCACTCGTCCTGTGCGCGTGCCACATCCCTTATCGGCGGACAGGGTCTCCGATGGTTCCTGATCCTGCCGCTACTACACGGGGGACCCGAACTGGGACTCGCAAGTCTCTGCTACTGATGCACGCTACGACGCTGGAGTCATTACTCTGTGGCGCAGGTACGCTCGACCACGTGGCTTGCGCCCACACCAGTCTGCCCTGAGGCGGGGAGCCCCTACAGCGACCCGGGCCCACTGAGCTACTGAAACCCACCCCCTTGACAAGGTGAGGGCGCCTAGGTACCCAAGCTTCCGTGGACACACGGAGGCGACCTGCCTGGGCTACACGCCCCCCACCATAGTGCTTGCCACTCACGCCTCATCGAGGGCTGCGGGGGTGTCGGTACAGCAGAACCCTGAGACACCTGTGAGACCTACGCATGGTGGGAGTGATGAGTTGGAAAGAAAAGGCCTGTACTCATGCTGGTTCTCGGGCCACAGTGGGTTTGGGCCTGCTGTAGGTGTAGACTGTGGGAGGAGGTCTCCTGAAGAACTTTTGATACTACGGATATTAAGGTGGCCTGCAGCGTGGGACGTCCCACAACCAGTTTGCCGCATACTCCCACTCAGGCTGAATGCAGCACCTTGCCCTCCCATCTCTGCATCCTCAAGTGCGCCGGCATGGACACGTTTCCACGCGTGGGCTGATCCTGAAGCTTAGCGACTTTCAACGCACTGCTGGGACACACGGACTTGCTGTGCGGTCCCCGCCCCAGAATCCTTCACCGCTGTCAGCCCTCTGTGTCTGGCCATCTGCCCCTGCGGATGGCGTGATGGGCAAGCCCAGAGCGGAGAAGTCCCAGGTACAACCCCCGGAAATGGAGTCAGCGCCCGGGCACGAGCAGTGCAGACCGCCTGAGGAGACCACAATGATGAGCTGTTGGCGGCGATACCCGACATTAAAACTACCCTGGGCACGAAGATTGACTCACTGAGCATCGATATGGGGTACCTTCGGGAGGACCACAAGAAGCTGAAGGGCCGAGTGGAAGAGTCTGAATCTACATTGGCGTCATTACGCCCCACGGTGACTGCGACGGCCACCCAGCTGCAACCCCTCCAACAAGAGGTAGACTTTCTTAGGGCACGTACGGAGGAACAGGAAGGGCAATCACGCCGGAACAACGTGCAAATCGTGGGCCTCCCCTAACGGACAGATGGCCCTAATATGGAACTCAACCTTGAGGAAAGGTTCTCCAGAGACATTTTGAAGGGTAAGATGTCGAAGTTCTTTTCCATAGAGCGGGAGCACCCCCACCCTATAGCCTTTCCCAGACTGGTGGTGGTAAGACTGTTCAACTACCGCGACAGGGATCACATACTGCAGGTCACCTGCACTAGGGGCCCCTGGCAGGTCGACAACACCACTGTCCACATTTATCCAGACTATATTCTTTCAGGCAGACCCTCCAGCATTTCGCGATATGCGAAATAATCCTGCGATATTGACCCTTTTGGCTGCGAAAAAGGTCTCCGGCAGACAGCAAAAGAAATGTTAACATCTTATTGGCTGTACGCGCATAGCGCATACGTCACTACGTGGCTCCTACACTGTAATACTTGCCTGCTTCTTACTGCAGCCGGCATTAGGGAATATGCGGAAAATACAGTCTTGTCAGTGGGCCCTTCTGAAGCTATTTTTATTGAAACCACATTGTGGCCTTTAACTAATCCGGTCATCTGACCTGCAGAAAATTAATTCGACAGTTATAGTCAATGCTTGCAAACACAATCCTGTTTGATCTGTCATAGGTCACCAGCTCCCTTTCTAGATTACAGACTATAAAGAGCATTGGGGACTCGTTTATTAGAGCGAAATTAACGCGGACACTAGTCCTCAGCTGGTTAATATTTTGGCAGCTGCACTTTTTCACGTGCACAAAAACTTATGTTTCAAGTCGAACCAAATAAATCAGTAGAGCCAAAAAAGATGAATGCTAAATAGTTAATCTTCAAACACAAACTGCTATTTGGTGCTATTCACCATCTTTTGCCATTACCGAATTTTGCTTCCATAACTCATTAGGATGACCATTTGTCAGAAAACCATAAGAAAATCTACCTAATTAGGCCTAATTGCGGTGGTGTCAAAAACACAAACCAACCTTTATGATTTGTAGTTTTATATTCATATATGTATAAGGAAGCCTTTTGTGTCTGGCCGGATTGGCATGATGTAGTTGTGTTCAAGCTTCCTGCAGTTTGCAGGATTAGCTGCGGCCGTCCGCATTACCTAGACAGCATACTTACTGTATGCACATACATTTTCCTTTCTACACCACAGGAAACCACTTAAATAATTTTATTTCAAAATTAAAAAGGCACAAGGGTCAAAGCAACGTTCCCATTCACAAGGCTCGGGTCAGTCTGCCCTACTTGTCTGTGGCAGCTTGCTGAATCCATGTTTGGCAGTTCATAAGTTCGTTTGATGTGACTTCTCAAACCTGCTAATAAATGCTCTTGTATATTCATGCCCCTATCAAAGGCTATGTAACAAAAGGTGGATATTATCCATGCGTTTAAAAATTAATTGGCATCTTGCAAGCTAGATTACTAGGATATCAATAATAACAAAACTTTTTTTTCCTGTTTCGTTTGAATTTCATTGACAGTCTTTTTTGTTGTTGTTGCAGTTTTATATAGGGCAAACTCAACACGAAGGTATCCAAGCCCTTTACATGAGCACATGTTGCATTACAGAAAGACACATTCATTTTTAGGCACAGGGAGAAATACCTCTCTCCCACCCCCACGTAAACCCTTGCTTTGGGGACGATGTTGGCACTGTAAGTGGAACAGGTGAGGGGTTCTCCCTTTCCCATCATAGTTGGGGTGAGCGACTTGAATACTTTTCAGCTGCATGGGTAGAGCTGGGGGTCAGGGTTGCATACCACAGCTCACATGGTCGGGTTGCCTCTTTCTCTCATATATTTATCAGACCCTCCAACATTACACGATTCAGGCAAAAATCGCGAAATCACCTGACTAGCACAATGGCCGCAATATATACAATTTTGGCTGCGATATTTACAAAAAAGACAGCAAAACAAACAATGCCCTTAATTTGGCTGGGCGCGCACAAGTCACTACTTGCCGCCGTCCAATTTCTGCTTCCTTCTAGCCAAGCGACGTTTGTATTACAAATTCCCATTTCGATTAATGAGAGAGCAAGTCAGTTTCCAGCCATGGGACCCTTCTGCGGCAGAATACCTATCAGAAGGGAGCGCTGGAGTGCAGACATATGCAGGTCATCAATTACATGGCCACTTTGTGTTATATATCTGGATGAATGGACAGAAGCAGCAAAATACCATTTGGGGCAGCACACTATACTAAGTTCAGATTTTTAGCATAAGTGTTTTAAGTCAGGCAGTTAATTACATCGGCCACGCCCCTGTGAGAGACCTCCAGTTTTTTCATCCTACTTAAAACCCTGCATACACCCCTCTGCTGTTACTTAATTGTGGACTTCATTCCAAACCTAAGTCATGTGCAGATGGAGACGTGCAGATTGGTATAGAAGAAAACTCACTCTGTCCCTGAGGCAAACAATCCTCTTGGCCCACAGGTGTAGCACATTCTGGAAGGGTCCAGGAGGCAGCGGTGCCTCGGCAGGGGTGAATACAAGGGTGCTAGAACACCCCAGGGAGAAATAGGGACCTCTCACGAGGTGCAGATTGGAGCTGTGCTTCTGTAGAGCAACAAAGATTTTAAACATGCCTATTTCACAGTGGAAAACTCTGCTAAACCAGTTGGCATTGATTTAAGGCTGAAAAGGAATGATTTCAAGTAAAATGAAGGGCCGCAAAATTTCAATTTTTGTGGCGCTAAATTTCCATTTTTGTGCCGCTAAATTTGCAAATCTATGCCGCAATATACTGGGGGGTCTGTTCAGTACAGCGCCACCGTTTCTTCTACCTAGAGGTCAAGAAATGCCTGAAGGACCACGACATCCAATACTACCTGCAATACCCGGCACGTCTTCGCATTCGCCATAAGGAGGTCACAGTATTCTGTAATACACCCGAGGAGGCGTGGACCTGGATCGACCAGCAAGGCCCGGCGCACAGTCCCCTCACACTATCGACGGATTCTCCACAGTCCTGGACACTAGTGGAGCCCAGAAGGGGCAGTGGCAGAGGTCGGATATGTCATCCAACGAAGGCACAGTCGGTCCAGGAACAGGCACAGGCCATTAAAACGGCAGAGCACATAGGCAGCTCCGCATCCTCTCCAAGACTGGACTCGGACACGACTATGGATCAGACACTGCTCATCACGGCCTTGCAGCTTGAGGCATTGTCGGGGGCAGCTCGGCCTTCACCCCACAAATCGCAGATGCACTGGGTTGAACATTCCAGAACCGTAAGATGGCTTTCACTGCAGAGACTGGATGATCTGCACACGCATGTTTGGTGCTAGGCTGTGTGACGGGAGGCGGCAAATACACTGTCTACCAGTTCCGCTACGCCCTCTCCTACGAGTGATAAGTAGCTGATATAGCACTCTATCTGTTCTTATTTGTTATAGGTTAATTTTGTTGTCTATTTGACCCGCATTTTAGTGCAAATGACCCATTGCCTTTTGGCAAACAGGCCTGGGGTGGGATGTTGGGAAATCTCTTAACATATCGATCTCTTTATCTGTCTGTATACAGTGGGGACTGTGAGCTGCCTGCATATTTTTAATACTATGTGTGGGGGAGGGCTCCGGGCTGGTGGGGGACTGGAAGCTTGAGGCCTGTTCCCCTTTCATAATTAGGTAAATGGCGGCTGGAGACTATGTTTTGTTAACCTGGAATGTCGGGGGCTTGGCGGGATGTGCTAAACACCACAAAGTATATCAATATTTACGCAGTCATGGGATCACATTTACGCTGTTACAAGAGACACATCTCACCGCACAAACACTTGCATCCCTTCGTAAACTCTGGAGTGGCATGATCCTGGGCCATAGGTACTCGGGGTATGCCAGAGGCGCGCTTAATTGGGTGGCACCCCCATTGTAGATTACACACTCCAGAGTAGACACGGAGGGCCGCTTTGTCACCATGGAAGGCCTTCTAAATGGGTCTCCATTGGCATTAGTGTGTCTGTATGCTCTGAACTCAGGCCAGTCTACCTTCCTGCAAACACTCACGCAATCCTTACTCGCGGATCTCACGGCCCCCATGTACTGGGGCAGTGATTTTAATGGGGTAAAAGATCTTGACCTGGACCGCTCCCCGAGATCTTGACCTGGAAACTGCAGCGCTCGCTGACTCTTCCTACTGGGCCACCCTTTCGGAGTCCATTGATTCGTATTTCTTGACGAATGCAGGTACTGCATCATCGGCCGGGGCAGAATGGGACGCCTTTAAGGCCTTTAAGGCTGTTCTTCATGGATACGCCATCAAAACCATGTACGGCGCCGGAAAGGCACTGACCACTGTGCTCCACACTCATGAGTCAGAAATACAGAGATGCGAGCAACTCATTTTCACTGACCCCCGGGTTGGCCCACTAAAGCGTACAAGAGCGCAATGGACGACCTCTGCACGCTAGACTACAAGACATAACTGGCGCACAGACACAAGAAGGTTGACAAGGCAGGCAAGCTGCTCGCGTGGCTACTGAGATCCGATACTTCCCAAACCCCCATCACCGCCAAACACACCTCTGCCGGGACTCTTGTTAACATGCAGGATGCCCTTAATCAGTCATTTTATGAATATTACACAGAGCTGTACGCGGCTCCCGCTATGCATGACCCTACTTCCATTCAGGACTTTCTTACAGAGATACAACTCCCTCAGATTACGCCAGCACACTACGATTCCCTAGAATACCCCATCACGGTGGATTAGATCACAGACGCAATCAGACAGCTAGCGACTGGCAAGACGCCGGGGACAGACGGCTGGCCGTCGGAGTTTTATTCCACCTACTCCGCACAACTAACACCTAGGTTAGACAATGTGTATGCCGAAGCCTTTAAGAAGGGCGCGCTGCCCCCCACTCTGAGGGAGGCGACGCTAGTGATCCTACCGAAGCCAGGCCGTGACCCTCTCCTAATGGCCTCATGTTGCCCTTTTTCGATGTTGAATATCGATTACAAGATCCTTTGGAAATTACTGGCGAATAGGTTAATCGCAACAGTCCCCCTATTAGTCCGCAAGCACCAGAATGGCTTCATACCAGGGCGAAACACTGGTCTGAATCTACACCATCTGTTTGCATTGTTGGAGTGGGCAAGGGGTGAGGCGGAGAGGTCCTGGATAGCATCCTTAGACATCGAGAAGGCATTCAACACTTTGAGCTGGGATTATTTGATAAGAGGTGTTGACAGGGTTCGGCATCAGCCCCAATTTCATACGGTGGATACAACTGCTGTATGTGAGCCGCAAGCTAGGGTGAAGACGGGTCGCATCTTCTCTCGTTCTTTCGTGCTAGCACAGGGTACACTGCAAGGTTGCCCCCTGTCACCGATTCTCTTTGCCTTGGCCATGGAGCCACTGGCATGTAGACTGCGGCAATGGGTCACGGACTGGGGCCTACACGTCGATCACCAGTGGCACATAGTGTCACTATATGCAGATAACGCATTAATCTATCTGCGCGGCCAGACTGAGGTTCTGCAGTTGATTATGGACCTCTTAGATGAACATGCACGGGTCTCAGGACTACGAGGCAACTGGTCAAAATCATTGGGGTTTCTGATGACGCCCATGTCGCCAGCCCAGAGACGGGCGGCACCAGACACACCGTTGGAATGGGCGTTTGATACTTTTAAATACCTGGGGATCCAGGTCTACCATTTGGGGGCAGATACTATTGATGACAACCTAGGTCGGACCAGAACTAGAGCCCGCTCGACTCGGCCGTTCTGGCTGGGCCTCCCCTGCGAAGGGTGGCCATCTCTAAGATGCTGGTCCTACAGCGCCTTTTGTACTTCTTCTATACACTTCCCTACCGCCTGCCCCGGAAGCTTTTCAAGAAGCTGGAATCCTTTCTAGTGCCCCCGATACGGGGGAACTCAAGGGCCAAGGTGGCTCTTCATAAATTATACCTGTCAATATCGGATGGCGGCTTAAGCTCTCAAATTACGAGCGATATTATGCCGCAGCACAACTGCAGTGGCCAATGCTGTGGCTAGCATAGAGCAATCTCACCGAGCTGGCACGGTCTTGGGATATATATATATATATATATATATATATATATATATATATATATATATATATATATGTATATTCACTGAAAAAAACATAGGTTTTAGGCCTTATATAGTTAGGAATTAGCATTTAAAAAACCTTGAAAATTCACTGAAAAAACCATAGGTTTCAGGCCTTATATAGTTAGGAATTAACATATAAAAAACCATTGAAATTCCTCCTATATAGTTAGCTGGACATTTCATTGATATAAAACCAATGAAATTCCACATATAGTTAGTTGCACTAACTATATATTTCGCGCATCCGCAATCCAATGCTGATGATGTCACATATTACATACATACATACTACAGTAGGGGATATTAAGAAAAAGATATAGGAAGCGAGGTAATATCACCATTTTTATGAGTGAGGCTCTCCCAGCCATGGAGAGTGGCAGTGTGATCCATCTGTCGACGGAAGCAGTCAATTTAGTTATGGCTACTCCATAATTGGACCGCGGTGTCTCGTCTTTATCGCGAGAAATGCGGATTCCCAAATATCGAAGATCATCACGACACCACTCCAAAGGGTAATCGAGAGGGAAGGCACGCACCGCATCTGTGAGGGGAAAAAACTGCGACTTGGTCCAGTTGATGTGTACACCCGACACCCCACCGAACAGGATGAATTCCCGAAGAAGGGGATTGAGATGCGTCTCAGGATACTTGACGTATAGTGTGATGTCATCCGCGTAGAGGGATACATCAATTTGCCGCTGCAGGCATTGCACCGCTCCCGCTCGGTGTAACTGTCGTAAGCGACAGGCGAGTGGTTCGACCGCAATGGCAAATAACAGGGGAGAGAGTGGGCATCCCTGGCGGGTGCCTCTCGTGAGCGTAATAGGACGCGACAGCCGGCCATTAATTAGTACCCTCGCCGTGGGGTCCGTGTACAAAAGGCGAACCCAAGATAGAAACAGTTTAGGGAAACCCATGCTAGCCAGGACCGAAAAGAGGTAGGGCCACTCGATCGAGTCGAACGCCTTGGTGGCGTCCAGGAACACAGCTGCTACAGGGATGTCGGGGTGAACCGTGCGAAGCAAGGAGAAGAGGGTGCGAAGATTATGGGACGTGGATCTGCCCGCTACGAAGCCAGATTGGTCAGGCAGGACAAGTCTTGTCATTAACAGCGATAATCGAGTGGCCAGAACCTTGGCAAGTATTTTAACATCGCAATTTAGGAGGGAAAGTGGACGGTAAGAGTCACAGGAGGTGGGGTCTTTATACGGCTTCAAAAGGGAGGTAATTACCACCTCACGCATAGAACAGGGGAGTACCCCATCAGCAAGTGACTCTGTAAAGACCTCGCGGAGCACTGGTGCCATAATGTCAATGTAGGCTTTGTAAAATTCAGCCGGTATGCCGTCGAGCCCCGGCGCCTTCCCATTTTTAAGGGACATGATGGCCTCGCGAATCTCGTCAAGCTCGAAAGGTGCTGCAAGAAACTCCCCGTCCCCATCGCTGAGCCAGCATAACGCCACGTCATTGAGGTACTCAGCATATGGCGCGTTTTCCTCTGCCGTGGAAGTATAAAGTGAAGAGTAATGTGTCGTGAAGGTGGACAGTATCGCTTCCGAGTCCCTGACAGTGGTGCCGGATGCATCAGTAAGCTCCAGTATAGTGTTATGCACCCGTGATGGCCGTGTGATCGCAGCAAGCACTTTACCAGGCCTGTCTCCCTCACAGTATTTTCGGGCTACCCAGTGTTTACCCCGATATTTCGCCTCCCTGGCCGCCTCCTCCTCATATTTTGATAGTGTCTCCCTAAAGGTGGCGTGCAAGTGTGGGTCAGCATCTGACGTCATGCGGAGTTCCAGAGCCCGCAGGTCCCGTTCAAGTGCAGTAATGGATTGCAGGATATCACGCAGCACCCCATGACTTTTAGAGATGCAGAAGCCCCTGATAGTGACCTTAAAAGCCTCCCATATGTGTTCAACTGATTCAACCGAGCCCTTATTTCTAGGGAAGAAATCCGCTATCTCCTCTCCCAGCTCAGTGCAAAAAAGGTTGTCTAGAAGCACATCAGGGCGCAGCCTCCACTGCGGTCGTGGATTGTCCCACCCAGGAGTGCAGAACTGCAAAGACACAGGGCTGTGATCAGAATAGGTTCTAGGCAGATGATCCACCCTAAGCAACTCCACAGCAATTTCCCTGTTAACTAGAAAATAGTCCAAACGTGCCCATGTTCCGGTGTGAGAGGTGAAGTGTGTCCCCTCCCGCCCCAGGGGATGTAGGTGTCTCCAAGCATCCAATAGTCCGCCCTCCTCTACGACTCCCTCTAACGTCTCCCTGGCCTTGGGCTTGTAGGAGCTAACGCCATCTGCTCTATCTAGGGGGGCGCCAGTGCTAAGTTGAAATCTCCGCCCCAAACGATGTGTCGCGCCCCAACAGCCACAATCTTGCCCCACAGTGTGGAAAAAAAGGCAGGTGAGTCAACATTTGGTGCATACATGGATACAAATATGTAGACATCGTGGCCCACCCTACCCCACAATAAAGCATAATGTCCCTCCTTGTCCACCGCCTCCCCGAAATGTTGAAAAGGAACTCCGCGGGCAATGAGCACCGCCACGCCCCTTGCATAGGTTGAGTATGAGGAAAAAACACGGGCACCAGCCCATTTCGTCGCAAAAGAGGCACCGCCCCGTGCAGGCAGATGTGTCTCCTGCAACATGGCAACCTGCACATGATGCCTATCCAAATAGGCAATTACATTTCTGCATTTCTTAGCATTATTCAATCCCCGGACATTCCACAATAAGCACGTCAGTCGCGCATTTGCATTCAAAACAGCCATGGACATAACAATAATAGATATGATAGCGCCCGAGAGGGCCGAATGATGAAACCATACCCACCACACCAGTGCCAGAACTCACACCAGGTCAGCAAAGATACACACAATCTGAGCAGCATGAGCCTCTTGAAACCCATCCCCCCCCCACCCACCCCAGCATCCCAAACATGCCAGTAGCCATGGATCCCCCTCACAGTCCCTCCCCCACCCTCCCCCCCCCCCAACTGTAGTAGCACAAACAGCAAAAAACGCAACAAGGCAATGGGGAACACCCAATAGGGGTATAGCATAGAGCGCGCACTGCCACTACCCGGTCCTTAGCTCCAGAACTGTACCGCCCTCGGTGGAGACTAGGGCCGAGAGAGCGGTCCTTGGTGTACATTACCACTGGGGTGCAGGGTCCGTGCAGGTCCATCGTTCTCGTATCACCCCAGCTACCAAAGCCCTAGCCGTTGCGTGAGAGCCAGCAGGCACGGACAATATTGTGCTCAAAACACGCAGGGACAGTTAGTCATCATGTTGCGCTGGAGGTAGGTCAGCATTCTCCTGGTCATCTGCAGAAGCATTGTCGTCCCTGCGCGCCCTACTTATCGTCTTCAGGAAGTCCTCTGCTTTTTGCGGATTGGTGAAAAAGCGCTGTTTGCCCTGATGGGTAACTCGTAGCTTCGCAGGATACAAGAGAGCATAGTCTATTTGGGCCTCCCGCAGCTTATTCTTCACTAGTAGAAACTTGCGCCGTTCGTCCTGGACCATCGGTGTGAAGTCGGGATAGATGGAGAAAGTAATCCCGTTATACTGCAGCGATCGTTGAGTCCGGGCTGCCCTGAGGGCTGTGTCACGGTCGCGATAGTTCAAGAGCCGAGCAATTATGGGCCTAGGTGGCAAGCCAGGTTGGGGCATAGGCGCCAGGGAGCGGTGGGCCCTCTCCACTATGAACTGAGGCGAAAAAGCTTCCTCTCCGATTGAGCCTCTGAGCAATTTTTCCACGTACAGTTCCATCCTGCCCGTGGCCGTGGACTCCGGCACATTCGTTAAACGTATGTTGCGGCGGCTGCGTGCTTCCAAGTCCTCGTTCTTTGCCGCTATAATGCGGAGTAAATTGCCCATTCTGGCCAACTGCGACGTATGGGTCGTGGAGACATCTGTATTGTCGGATATTCGCTGCTCTGCGGCCGTGATGCGCTCCTTATGGCGATCGAACTTGTGTACTAAGGCGTCAAGTCGAGCCGTGACCCCAACTACCTTCTCCACGACAGTGGCGAAGCCCTGCCGCATCTCTTGAATCAAATTGGTAAGGTCCACATCGGGGGTCGGAGGCGGGGTAGGCTGTGGAGAAGACGCGCTAGGGCCCGGGTTCATCTGCGTCAATTTGGCGCTTTTACGGACGCTGTCAAAACTCAGCTTGGGCTGGCGATTCTCGGTCCGCCCCATGGCAGCGTCTGGAGGCGACTTGCAGGCCAAGATAAAGAATGGCAGGGCAGTTCTATGGGAGCACAGGCCTCTCAGGGAGTTTACAGCCGGCAGCAGGCAACAGCAGGGGGCGCCGTCAGGGATCAGCGCTATGCACCCTCCAGGCACTAGAAAGGTGTAGGTGGTCGTGCAGCCAGAAGCACGCAGCCGTGGTTAAGGTCGCTCGTAGCGCAGGGCCGGCTGGGAAGAAGCACGGGCACGGAGTTCACGGCAGGCAGCAGGGTCCAGCCCAGTAGGGCAGATAACGGCGGTCAACAACGGGGATAGCACCCGTACAGGGGAGTAGCCTAGGGCCTCTGCGCAAGGCGGACCCGCAGCAAGCGCTCACCCGACAGTGTCGCCAACTCCTTATATGGTGCAGGGGTCCGTGGGTGAGAGATGCGGCTCGCGATGGTGATTCTCAGCGCGGGGGGCCGTCCCCGATCCCAGGCCAGCAGGTCCGACGGCCTGCGCTGCACAGGCCAGGTTCAGCAGCGAGGCGGAAGGCAGACACCGCAGTCCGGAGAGTCCGCAGCTCTACCCGCCGTGCGAGGAGCGGTCCCCCCCAGTGCCAGCGAGGAAGAGCCAGCGGTGGTCGGGGGGAGACTCAAGGCGAAGCCTCCCGCCGCCGCCTACCTGCGCGGCAGCCTCCACACGTCGTCCCAGCAGGATCGCGACTGCAGCGGTGAGATGCGGCCTACAACCTCGTGGCAGTCCCCAGGGTCGCGTGGACTGCAGCGGCCGGGCATCCGCTCGTCGCAGCTCCAGAGCGAGAGTCGGGCTGATTTCCGCAGCTCGTATCTCCGGTTCCAAAGCACGCAGAGCCTCCAGATTAGGATCGAGTGTGGAGAGTGATGTCAGGATACAGGATCCAATCTTTGGGGGTGATATAGCACCCCGTGGTGCAGGATCTATGGAGGATTATGTACCAAGGAGCGGGAGCTGCGTGCCTAAGCAGCCATTCCGCAAGTGCGCCCTCTAGCGCCCCCATCATCGTCAAGTTTTACCAGTTCCCCCACAATCCCACAAAGACAAAATAGGGAAAGATCAGAAAATGCAATTACATTCTGCAAAGTCCACGACTGCCAACTTTGGGTCATTTAAAAAAATTATCAAATGAAGAATATGCATCATATATACCCTACTCAAGAAAAGAAAAATCTCTAAAAATGAATGAATATGTTAGTACATACTGGGACCGGGGCAAACAATTTCTCTCTCTCAATCTCGCTCTCCTTCCATTCCAGAAACATACTGACTCACATGAGGCCACACTACCGAAGGAGTCGGGGATGTCAGCAAATGTGGTACTCTAATTCTCTCCCCAGCACAGGTCACATTCAAGAAAAAGTCTCCCAGTTTTCACAACAGCAAACCCAAATAATAATATGTCACACAGTGAAACAGATGTAAATGTCTTGTGTTCTCTTTTTCAAGATTTATTCATGTAGGCTTCAGAATCAACTCTCAACAGCCAACGCGTGTTTCGTCGCGTTTGGGGTGTTATCCCGCAACTTCATCAAGGCTATAAACTTCAAGTCATTATTCTTTTGATTTGTGGTGATACTTCTGGACCACAAAGGGTTTCTGTATCTAAAAGGCATATCCCATAAAAATGTGTGTTAATTATTCTGTATCCTTCCTTCATTTACAGGTGTTTTGCCGCGTTTAGGGTTATATCCCGCAACTTCATCAAGGCTGTCTGGATATAAACATACAAAAATACCTATGATTCCATTAAATAATTCGAATAATCTCACAAAACATCATACATGTCAATCATGACATGAAAGATAACACAAAGTGGTCTGTCATTTAAAAATTCACCAACAGTGAAAAAGCACCATTGTTGCGTCCAGCACGACAAGATTTCCTCAAATGAATAGAGGTGGGCTATAACCCAAAACATGATGGAGAGAGAAAAGATTAAAAAAATTAAAGCAGAGAGGGCATCTCACTAACCTGAGTGCAACCTTATCGCCAGAGTGGGAGGTGCGCAAAATGAGACTCAATCAAAAATTGTCGCCACACAAACTTACAGATATCTCCCGTGCCCACTGGAGCCTATGCACTATATGTAAAAACAACCTCTTCTCGTAAATATAAAACCACTTTGTGAAAGGCGATAGAACCCGTAAACCGGACATGCGCATATAATAACCTTTTTAAATACCTATAAACTTCAAGTCGTTATTCTTCTGTAAATAGAAAATATATGGCAGAGCTAAGTAAGTCAAAATGTAACCCCTTCTTTGTATAGAAATCAATGTATCAGACTACTAATACAGGTTGTAAGCGCCTACTTGATTTATGGTGATACTTCCGGACCACAAAGGGTTTCTGTATCTGAAAGGCGTATCCCATAAAAAATTGTGTTAATTATTCTGTATCCTTCTATGATTCAGTTAAGGCTCCTGTAAAGATCATATAGATTCCATTACTTATATGTCATCCAAGCTGCAGAAAGACCTACTCTTCAAATGTTGAGATACGAACCCAAATCTCTGCCCCAAGGAGTTGTTAATAAATCTAAAAACCTCAATCCAGACTTAACATACTCAGGCGTATCGTTCCAAGTAACTCATGCTCTATATTGAAATTCCAAAATATTAACCTTACATGGAAATGGAACCCGGTCGTTATGTTAACATGTACTCCATTCCTAATGTTATTTAATTATAATTCCTTGTGTTTCATACATCCACAACAAACACCGCATCTGCCCTCTAGCCTCTCAGCCGTCTTCACAATAGATGATGATAACACAGTCATTAGTAAATCATGGAGTTCTATAATATACGTATCGATCAAGCCAATGCAGTAGGCAATAAATAAACCACCCGGCAAAACCTGGTAACCTTCCTCAAGGAAACACTAATTAACTGAAAACTCTCTACTTGCCCTCGTTAGCATGTTTGTAAACTCAAATACAAACAAGCATTTGCAATGCAATAGGTCTCGCATTAGGAAAGTTTGAGCTATTGGTATTGTAAATGACAATGTTTTTATTTATGTGACGATTTTACAATGCCAATACTTTTAACTTTTGCAAATGTGACACCTATAGCATTTGTAATGCAATATGTGTTGTATTTACGTGACTTAGATGTATTGATATTACAAATAACAATTGTTCTTAATTTTCTTTAAATAATTAATACGTAAATAAAAGTTGCTGTAATTTATAATGGCAATAGCTTAAACTTTTGTTAATAACTTTTGTGAAAATTATGTTCAGTGTATTTTATTGTGACGAAAATCCAAGAACAGAAGTGAAATATTAACATCTTTTTGTGACATTTGTAATAAAGCTTGAAACATTGAGAGAACATATGTGAACCAGTTGTTGAAAGGTTGCGACGAGTGATGCGGTGGCGTTCAGTGATGCGGTGGCGTTCAGTGATGCTGTGGCGTTCAGTGATGCTGTGGCGTTCAGTGATGCTGTGGCGTTCAGTGATGCTGTGGCATTCAGTGATGCTGTGGCGTTCAGTGATGTTGTGTTATTCAGCGATGTTGTGGTGCTCCTGAGTGATGCTGTGGTGGTGCTGAGTGATGCGATAGAGTGTAATTATGTGGGGTGTAACTATGTGGCACTGAGTGGTATTTGGAGTGTATGTTGCATTGAGTGCAGTGTAATTATGTGGCGTGCAATTATGTGGCACTGAGTGGTATTTGGAGTGTATGTTGTGTTGAGCGCAGTGTAAATATGTAGCATATAATTATGTGGCACTGAGTAGTATTTGTAGTGTATGTTGCATTGAGTGTAGTGTAAATATGTAGCATATAATTATGTGGCACTGAGTGTTATTGTTTGGAGTGAAATTATGTGGCGTGTAATTATGTGGCACTGAGTGGTATTGTTTGGAGTGTAATTGTGTGGCGTGTAATTATGTGGCACTGAGTGGTATTTGGAGTGTATGTTGCATTGAGTGCAGTGTAATTATGTGGCGTGAATTATGTGGTCTGATGTCATAATCTACCTTTTGCTCCTTAATTTGGAGTTTTCATTAAAAAAAATGGTGTGCTTGAATGTCAAACAGTTCATAAGTTACATGACTGCTAACATACAGTGGTTGGCGTGTTGAACAGGTTAATTATTCAAGTTTGCTGTTTCTGATGATAAACTGGAACAAATGAAGTGACGTTTTTGTCTGGATCCTATTAATAAGACAAATGCGGAGATTCGTGATGTTTGATTGAAGTGCACACCGCTGGCAGTTATCAACTGGAATATTAGTGAATTTGTAGTATGAGAATTCGTGCCCAATTACCAAGCCTTAGCAATTTTTACAGTCTTCCTCAATACAGGGTTATGAGTTTGAAAAATAAGTAACTAATAGCACAAGTTTACAGTTACACATTGGCCCACTTTTTCATGCCCAGGGAGACAGAAATGTTAGTCGGTTCAACCTGTGGGAGCTTCTAAGCTAATCGCTGCATATCGCATAAGCCCAAACCACGTGACTTTCCGATAAGAGAAAGTAATATCTTGGGGCAACCAACAAACATACTAATAACAAGTCACAGTGTTTTTTACTTTTTTTTGCTAAGACGAACACCTGAGGCCACCAACAACAATCTGATCTGCTTAATAAAATGTTAACAAATCGCCATTGTTTATTGCCCAAACAAATAAATGAAACAACAATGGTACAACAATAACTGCACTCATGCAGCCAGCTCCTCCGTTTTAGAAGTACTGGTGGCTGAAGTTCAATGGGATGACCGTCCCATCATTGTAGTGGACACATAGGTGTTAGCCTACATTTAGCATGACAAAGCTTCTTATAACTAAAAGGGAAAGTGCGGTCCAGCCTTCCCGTAAAGGCTCGGTGTAAGAAAAGCCAGGTTCAAACAGAGCTTCAAAAAGGAGGAGGATATCAGAAAGAGGAGCGGGTGTTAGCCCACAGTGCCCCTTAAATGGCACTAGCAATACCCACCCTGGTTCTATTACAAATATTCGCCACTATAGATCAGTAAATTACCACAATAAACAACAACCCTATACCGTGTTTTAACAGCCTTGTTCTGTAATACACTACTTTTCTAATTTAATAATGAAAAACAATGGTCAGTAGGGGGATCGAACATGCCAGCCTCGCGTTCATAGCACAGAGCTCTAACTAACTGAGCTGACCAATTAAGAGACATCGTAGGGAGCATACGCTTATCCAGGATATTCTAATTGCTAAATCATAGGTTGTTCCTGTGTACAGATTCATTCAAGAGGCATACAGACAGGCAATTACTGACCCATCATAGTTTCAGGCCAAGACATTGAGGTGCTCCGATAATCCTGCACCAACTCCCACACACCGGGGAGCGTCACCAAAGAACACCTATTATTTAATGAGCTGCACTGAACACACTACACTAACGAGCTGCACAACCATCACTCCCCAGAAAAGATGTATTGAAGGATAGAATCACTCCACATTGCAAACTCCATGTTATTCTCACACCCTGGTGTGGGGGGACCTGGGACTTAGTAGCCCCACTTGCTTCTGCTAAGGCTGGTGAAAGAGAGATATTAACAATATGAAGGGGAGTGTAATAGTGACAGCTATCACAAATTGCGTCGAAGGGCTATGTGGGAACTGCTAGCATCATCTGCAGTGGCGGAATGTGTGGGGGACTGCTAACAATTAGATTCAGTGGGGTATGTATGAGCTGCTACCATCGTTTACAGCTGCGGTATGTGCAGGGGTTGTTGCCATTTACAGCGTCGGGTATACAGGGTCTGCTGGCACCATTTGTAAATCAGGCTACTAGCACCGTCTGCAACTGTGCTTTGTTTAGCAGGTATCTGTGTCAACATTGGGCAGTGTAGTGGTTACTGGCACCATCTGAAGTAGTTACTAATGGGCTGCTGGTGCCGTGCACAGCGGGGATATTTTCAGATGGAGATATCGCTTGTGATGGTGTACAATATACGGGGCTGTTCGAAATAATTGCAGCTAGAGAGATGTAGTGGCCCGCTTGTATGATTAGCAGCAAGGGTGGTAGCACGATTTCCAGGGGTGTTGTATTTGCTTGCTAGCATCACGTGACCCCTTAGTTTGACGAGTTGCTGTCTTCTAACTGCGGGGTTGGGCTGACGGGCCTCTGATCGGCTGAGCTCGCGGTCAGTCTGCACGCACTGGAGAGACGCCAGAGAGCCGGGAACAAAGGACTGACGCACTCGATAGCACCCACTGCCAGGAACCCTGTCCGAGGCTCACAACGATGCACTCCCTGGAGACTCCACTATTAAAAACGAGGCCTGACACGCAAATCGGATTTCCAGCCGGGAGAAAGGAGAAGCGTGACACGCACGAAGGAAGGAAGGGGCGGAGAAACAATGGAGCGGACTGCCGAGTCTGGACACAGGGAGGAACAGAACGAGAGGAGTATAACAGACCCGGTGAGGGGGGGCGTCGGGGCACATGGACGGTGCCCGCCCTCCCCAGTGATGGAAGCCCTGCGTGTGCCCAGTGAGTGGGGTTGGGAGGGTGTGTGTGTGCGCGTTTGTGTGTAATTGTAAGCCCTGCGTTTGTGTGTCATTGTAAGCCCTGCGTGTGGGGGTGGGTGCGGGGTGAGTGTGCGCGTGGGAATGTGTGTGCGCATGCGTGACTTTGCCTGTGTGTGATTGCGAGAGCATGTGAATGGCAGGCAGGGGATGTGCACGGCGCCATGCGCGCCCTCGAGGAGGAATCTGAGACAGCAGAGGCGCGAGCCCGAACGCTGTCTCAGATTCCCCCGAAACCGCCGACAATAGGTCCTTCGCTGACGCTCGACCTAAAAAGACGCTTTCTCTCTATGTCCACATTTATCTCACTAGAAACGCTGTCTCTTGTCTCAGTAATCTTACCTCAGTAATCATATCTTTGTGTGGATCGGCGTTCTCGTTGTGCCAGAGTGCGGCAACAGACGCGAAACGAACAGGAACGGCTCCCTATATCCAGGATTAGCCAGATACAATCTCCAAAACGCAATTGACAGCCGCAAGCGGATCGTAACTCCATCCTCATGGGGGTGATCTCCGGCACTTTCCCTCCCCCTTCCCCCACCTGCGCATGCCTAACTAGCCACTTTGTTCGCCATAAGTTGGCAGGGTATGCTCAGGCGTGAGTCCCTTGCTCACTTTGCCACTGGGTTCAAGCAAGCCTGGCTGAAGACGGCTGAAATGCCAGAAACCGGTCCTAGGAAGCTTGTTTCCGGTCCAGGGAAGGCATGGCTTGGCAGTTCGGACTGGACTGTTCCCATGAGGCACAGGGTCAGACTGATTTGCATATGGCCATATCTGAACTGGGGTGGCAGAGTGAGCTAAAGAACGGTGATGGATTAAACCCAGATCTGTTGACTGGGTGTGAGTGTTTGATTGGTTCGGATGCTCCGTCCATCACCACCGCCTTTTGTACCGCTTAACTAGCCACCCTGTCACAATGCATCAATCAGGCGACTACCCCCAAACGGTAGCAATAAAAAGACACAGTGCACCCCAGTTCTATACCCCAGGTTTGTTTAGGTTTATATTACTGCTGACATACCACGACCCCTATGAAATTGTGCTAGCAGAGAGAGCACGCCTAACATCTCAGCGTACAACAAAGACTGCCTCGTATGGGTGCTGACACTACCCCACCACTTGTCCCTTAGACCCATCATCGACTATAAGGCTACGTGAGAGTTTGTAGACCATGATGTTACCTAATCTCATGCCAAGATGTAAAGTATGTGAGATTTTTCATGTATAACAATGCCATTGTTACTGCTGTAATGCACGTAAATACAGGAAATGCCAATAAAAAGTTTTTCGATTTTTTCCCCCTCATAAATCCCTGTTTAACTACACAACTTTCAAACCCCACCCCTATCATGTTTACTTTTTCCACACGTTGGTATATTTTTATAGCCATGTTGTTTAGTGTCACGATTTATTTTTGCCTTTTTACACAGGATTTCGTTAATAAACATGTTATTACAGATATTTGCAGTCTGCTATTGTTTTGCAGAGGTTTAATACATCTCTTACTATACACACCCCGCTAAATGAACCATAACGGGAATAATAAGGGGGGGGGGCGCAAATACCAGAAGAGGGAACGAATAACTGGACACAAAGTACACTTAGAAAGCTAGAAAGGGCAGAAGTGAGGTGCTAGGTGATGTAAAGAACAGGCGATTTTATTGCCCATTTAAATGGTACTCAATAGACTGAGAGACATGAAACCGCTAGGTAAAAGTGCGCTTTACAAATGTTTTAAAATTCAAATTCAGAAAGTAATGCCTCACTATTCCAGCCTTTGAAACAAATTGCACAATGTCACAGCACCATTGTGATCGGACTGTTCCAACTCTAGGGAAGAGTGATGTTTCTAGAAGAAGAGGAGGGCAGATTATGATTTGCAGAGACTTACCAGTCCAACAGGGTTTGTGCTGCTTCAGCACACAACTGCATCAATGTTGCTTACCCGTGCATTGAAAGAGAGATGTCGCTGTTCACCTGTTGAAGACAAAGGAGGAACAAGCATCAATACCTAAAGACAAGGTCTACATTTTAGTTTTGAGCAACAACTTTCTTTGTAATGACCATTTCATTTGATAATCAGCCATATCTCTAAAGAAGGACTACCGTACGTAACTTTAGCCTGTGACTGGTTGTGTGTGTCTGTAGGTGTAACTGTTTATTTCTCAAATGTCTTGGTTCACCATGAACTGCTGTGGGTACTGGACTGCTCAGCTGCCTTTTCACATGCGATCTGTTGTGCCATCTGCTTATTTTGTCAGCAAGGGAAGTCGCCCTTGTCATACCAGCAGTGGTTAGGTACCTTTTAGAATTAAAATCAAGGACCAAATGGAAGGATTTTCATGCCAACACTCAGAGCTTCTCTCTTGAATGCTTTTGGGTCAGAAGGGCTGAACATAACTTTTTACTGGTGGCTATGGGTGATTGTTGTAATGTTTTAGAGAAATGTATTGAGAATAATGAAAAGACTAGAAACAAAGTATTCTAAGTTTTAACGAATGTTGTTAATTTAACAGCCAGTCCCAAAGATCAACTGAAACTTTTAACCAATTTGTAACAAGTCTAATGGAGTTAGCTTCCAAGCGGGAGTATGGGTGTGACAATGCATTACATGGAGTGAATAGTTCACTGTGTCTGGCTGCAGCACAGGAGCGTAGACAACGAGCAGGGTGGGGATAGGCAGAATGTGCCATGTTAGGAGATTGAAAGCGATGGGGAGAAATGCGGGCAGAAATATATATATATATATATATATATATATATATATATATATATATATACACGAATATCTTGTCTTTCTTCCTCTTCATCACCGAGAATTGTATAATCTGTAAACTTGTTATATTTCTGTCCCCGCCAAGAGGAGATATGAGGTCACCTGGCCTAAATTTGTGTTGCTTTTTTTCTCTATTCTGCACAAATGTATGGATTAATACATACAGTGCTTTAGATTTATGTACACAGGCCACTTGGCCAGATCGTTAATTTATTTAATTCGACTTATTTAGTATTATGTACAGACCTCACATATAATTTAAATAATGAAATGTGGTTTATTTAAATTCAAGCACAGAATCAAGTTAACAATTGCACTATAGAGTCTTTCTTCTACTCAATTTTAGTTCCTACAGGATTTGTAGTTTGTTTTGGAATGTGGTCCTATGTCTATTTTCACTACTTTTGGTGCACTTTAAAATGGTGATTGTAATGTTTACGTGGTTGGCTAACGAAGAAGCCCGCCTGGTGGAAACGCGTCGCCAGTAAACGTTTCTCACAAGGACCCTGGAGTGCGAGTCTTTTGTGTTTTCCCTGGAGCAATCAGTGAGGGAATCCGTTCGAACATATATATATGATGTGATCAAGTCCGGGTTCCCCGGACGAAACGAGTCATATTGCCGTTCCCCTCGATGGAATAAAAGCTCTTTATTTCACCAAGAAACCCTTGTTGTGGTCTGTACCTGGTTTGTGTTCGAGCTGTCTTTTGGCACTACAGGATTGTGGAGATATATATATATATCCATACCACTGCTCCTCTCCACTGGAAAACAAGCAGGACACAGCTCCGGGTAACAACAGGGGATTTATTAAGTGCCACACAGTTCAGTCCTCGCAGTCTGTGAAACGCTTTTGGCAGACGCGTTTCTAGCCCGGTTCGGCTGTCATCAGGGCCGGTCTCACAGGCTGGTGGTTAGATCCTGGATTAGAAGAGACCACTCCCTTAAGGTAGTCTCTCGGCCCCTCTTCCTTAGTGCAGGTGTGCTTGTGGCTCAGGGCAAATTGCATGCTGGGTACTCTAGTCCAACCTGGTTCCGCATTTAGTATAAAGCGGAGCCAAACAACAAGTGATATCCCAAATTCAGGGCGCTTGACTCAGCACTCGCATACAAAGTCCTGAATGAATAGTCCCACTTAACCTCTGTTGTTATCCTGATCAGGCAACTTCGTGCTGCCTACTCTCTCCCCTCACTGAAATGACCGCCAAATGGCAATGACTTTTTGTTCGGTGGGGGGGCGCCGCGCTTAGCACTGTCCGTACTCCTACCAAAGATTTTGCTGAAGAGTGCGGAGCACCTGAACGAGAGGGTGTGTCCTTAAGCCGGTATCAGCAAGCCGGCGTTATATATCCATACCACTGCTCCTCTCCACTGGAAAATAAGCAGGACACAGCTCCGGGTAACAACAGGGGATTTATTAAGTGCCACACAGCTCAGTCCTCGCAGTCCGTGAAACGCTTTTTTTTTTTTTAAAGAGGCATGAAAGGGAAATGTAATTAGCCCGATATAAGCCACCAATTATAGGATGGGGATAACCGTACAGATGGCAGAACACTAAATAAAGAGAGACTTAAAGCATCATGAAACCTTACAGGCTTTCTGTTAAGCCTTTTGCTTTTAACTTACTGAAGTATGTTTTGGGTCCCATCCCATTCCACTGGATCACCAATCCCCTCTTCAACCCCCCCCCCCCCCCCTCCCCCCCACCCGACTACCAACAAGGATTGTTCATTTATTACCATGACATTTCTGCTCACATTCCACCATTCATTCTGAGGTCATACCATTCACAGACTCATCGTTCACAGCTGTCCTACATTTTGACAAAGCCAGCCGCACATGAATAGGTTATTTAATCTCGACCTAACCATCACCTCTATCCACTTTAACACCATGTCAGTCCAACCCACGTTTCATCTTAAGTTGATGGTTGTAGAATTGAAAGAATCACCGGATTCTAGTTGATTAGTAGGTTCTTTATTAAAACCCCCAGCACAGGAGAAATAAGAGTACAGCTGGCAGGACTTCTTTCATGTAACTGATAACTAAGGAATTTACACAGTGAACACTTCTACAATTCCAGATCATACTTACATGCATAACATTCTATCTTACAGTGATATACTACACAATCCCCCTTCTTTAAGGAAAACAAAAACAAAACAAAAAAACAGAGAAAGAGAAAAAAAATATATAGGAGTTTCCATCCTCAGCATACGATAGCTAGCATCCCCTACGGGGAATTCCTTAGGATTCATAGAGCTTGCAGTACAACTGAAGCAAGGCAGTATCATCAACAGGAGGCAAAAATTAGGCTGATGGTGAGAGGCTACAATTCTGATCATTTAGATTCAGCAATCATAAAAGCCAATGCCCTCGCTCGACCATCCCTGTTGGATCCCGACAGGGACTCTACCATTAGTGATGATGAGTAAGCAAACGTAGAGGAGATCAGACTGATCACTGGTTATAGCAGACAGGCCAGACAGATTTGTAAAATCGTAAAAAAGGAATGGCCTATTATTCTAACAGACCAGGTCCTTAAAGAGGTTATGCCTATGACCCCTACAGTTACGTCCAGAAGAGCGTATTCCATGCGGAATGAGCTTGTAACTAGTAGTCCAGGGACTAGAAAGACAGGCAGTTGGTTGTCCCCTCGCAGGGGTTTCTTTAAATGTAGCTCTAGTCGAGCGTGCAAATTCGGTGTTAACACCACATCGTATTTGACTCCCTTTTCCAGCACCTCAATAGCCCTTAAAGCGCATTACACCTGCCGCACAGAATTTGCTGTGTATATCTTGAAAGGCAGCTGTAATATGTACTACGTAGGCAGTACCAAACTACAAGCGCACATGCGAATATTGCAACATTTAAGAGCAATAGTTAATTCGGATCCGGCATATCCGGTAGCTCAGCATTTTAAGACCACTCATCATAATGATTTGAGCCATTTGCAAAATGTTGTCATCGATGCTGTGGCAGCAAATAGGAAAGGGGGTAACAGGGAGAAAAGCCTAAAACAACTTGAGTCCAAGTATATAGTTAACCTGAATAGTAAAGCAGCTGTAGGTTTGAATTTGGGAGAGGACCTTTATAATTTCCTATAATATAATTTCATACCATTGTTCTTTTGATGCGCCGACACTATAGTAAATTATAGTTTCCATTATTTTGATTAACAGCTGAATTTCTCGCCTTTGAAGTTTCATGATTTGCTTTCAATTCTGCTTAATTTACACATTGACAAATCCTCTTTCCTGCACCAACATAGGCATTTGTTCATAACAGTAATCGGCTGATTACTGTATTTTGTATATATTTGGGCTTTACACGTACATGAAAAAAATTCTTTTTGCAACGCACTGCACATTATTTTGGTTGATCTATAGGGTTGCGCCAGAAAGGGTAACATAGCAGACGGTCAGTATAATAACTTGGTTTTAGTCAATTTGCAATTTATAATCTTTATTCGGTTCTTAAAAAGACACCATAAACGCACATATACAATACACACAGAAATATTTAAAAAGGTGAATTTCCATTAAAAAGATTATAAAAGATAAAATTATCTAACACCATAATTCATTAAGCTAGTGGGGCAGGGGTTAATTATCCAAGGGGTCAGGTAATGTTAGAGTCCAAATTCTCTGGTATTCCTTAGCCATAGTGCCATCCGGATAAAGTTTATAGTACAGAAAAGAGTATAAGCGTCTTTAGCTTCTTGTAGGAACTTCAGGGCCAATTTCGCTTGTTTAAACTTTAAGTCTTTCAAAATCCCCACCAGAAACTTACGTCTTGGTACAGTATAAAATGGACACAATAAAACAAAGTGAAGAGTATCCCGCGGAGACCTATGGTCGCAGCCGCAGGTACCCTTCTCTGCCACTGTATGAGTGAACCCAGCTGGAACCGCAAAGAGATGGTGGAGCATGTTAAGTCTAAAACGGGTCATGACATAGCGGTCCTGAGCATTATACATGACCCTCAGGTAAGGTTCCATTCCTTGCTTTGCTGTGAGTTTACTGTAAGATAGGACAGTGGATTTATGACTTTCTTTCTCAGCCCTTAATGTCTGAAGCGGTACAGGAAAAAGTTTTTTCACCAAAGCTTTACTCTCGATGGTTAGAGAGTCTGGGGATGTGAAGAAGTTTATACAATCAATCTCTGCTAATGAGTTCTTGACGTACTTCAACCAGGGTATGTCGTAACCTTTATCTCGTTTGAGGCAATCCAATATAATTTGTCTTGTTAAGACCGCCTCAGGGTTAGTCCATAATTTGACCCATGCCAGGAGAGGTTTAATTTTAATCCGGTCTTCTATGAAAGGTTCTCCCACTTCCTCATGGATGATGTAAGCCGGTACACTCTGGGGCACTTTCAGGACTCTTCTCAAAAATGTATTTTCTTCTGTCTGTATTTGCTGTGCTTTGTTATCTATGGAGCCCCACACTTCTGCCCCATAGGTTACTTTCGCACAGCAAATTGACCTGTACAGGTTCAGTATTTGCTCTGGAGACCATCTTCCTAGTCTTTGTCCGTACCCCATGATGGCTCCTACTGATGCTGCCAGTTTCGTTGAGTGCTTCTCTACCAGAGGTTTGAAATTGAGGTGGTTATCAAACAGTACCCCCAAGTATGAAAAGGTCTTGACCTGGTCTATCTTGTGTGACCCAATGTGGTAAGTAAAGTTCCCTTTTGTCAGTTGCCCTGATGACATAACATAGGATTTTTCCAAGTTTGTCGCTAGGTCCAATTTATCCATGAACACAACAAAGCCGTTGATCAGTTTTTGTAATCCTATGGGGGTTCTGGCAAGCAGTACCGCGTCATCGGCGTATAATAATACGGGCACTGCACGATGACCAATTTGGGGTGAGTCCACTTTTAGTTTGAGGAGATCTTTTTCCAGCAAGTTGATATATATGGAAAAAAGGAAGGGTGCAAGGATACATCCCTGCCTTACTCCACTGGTGCAAGCAAGCATCCAGTCATACATTGGTACATGGGAGGGCATGTATTTTTTTTAGGGGCGTGGCTTGGGCGCCGATGGCGATGGTCGCCTGAGAGCTCGGCTCCGGGACTGAGCCCGGGATTATCCTGTAAATCGGAGGCCGTGGGGCACCCTAACCCCCGCAAACGGTTGATCGGCCCGACGGGGACCTTCCGGGGCACTTGGCGCAGTCCGAACGTGTGGTGACCCGGCGGAAAATCAAAGTTTGTGGAACCGCGGAGTGCGACCCAACATGGCGCCCGGACCTCATTGTCCCCTTGGCCGGGACCATTAGACTGAAGGAGCACCACTAGCAGCGGCGCACCCTCCACCCTTCCATCTCCCTGTGATATGAGGGTCTGGATATCGGTCTGATTGGACTCTGGCACCGGGGATCGCACCTAGATGGTCGGATGCCCTCGCTATAGCGGATCCCGGCACGCGGACGCCTGAAGGCTCTGACCGTAGTGCCCACTCCCTACACCGCACCTGGCTGCATCTCCCTGACCGACCCACTCCCATGGGAGGCACAACCCTTTGGCGCCACAAAGAATCCGGCGGAGTTGGTGACCCTCGTTCCGGGTCCTCATCAGCCAGACGGGCCTGCCCGACCTGGCGCCGATTGTCTCCGCCTCCTCCTCGGTGCCCTCAGACGACGTGGTGGTGGCGCGAGCCGAAGCTGAGAAGGTCCAACAGGCCCTGGAGACGGGGATCACCGGCACTCGACCCGAAGACCAGCAACCGGGAGAGCCATAGCCGACGCCCGCAATCGGTGGCGCCTGTCCCTGGATCCACACTGTGTGCTTCCGGCGACATGGGGAAACCTAGGGGAGCCAAGGGGACTACCCCAGCCGCCTCAGATTCGGAGACCCCGGACAAAGAGGAGCGTGGAGACCCGGAGAGTTCGGGTGGTACACCTATGCAGCAGCAATTTGACCGCGTCTTGGAGGCGATTGCGACCACACGCTCAGCCCTCCAGCAGGACATTGCCCAGGTGGCGACGAGCCTAGGCCTCCTTAGAGCGGATCACGGCAAGCTTTCGGATAGGGTCAAGGAAGTGGAGAGCTCGGTGAAAACCTTGGAGCCGGCGCAGCGAACCTTGGCTGAGACTATGAAGGATGCCCTGTCCCGGATTACTGCCCTGGAGCAGCGAGCGGAAGATGCAGAAGGCCGTAACAGGCGAAACAACATTCGTGTGGTGGGCCTGCCGGAGAAGATTGAGGATGGCGACATGGTGGCATACTTGGAAGCCTGGCTCCGAGACACTGTGGCCCCAGAGGGTCTATCCTCCTTCTACACCCTGGAGCGAGCTCATAGAGTCCCAGCGAGGCCACCACAACAGGGACGGGCCCCGCGACCGGATGTGGCACGGTTATTGCACTTTCGGGACAGAGACCTCATCCTCAATGCCGCCAGACATAATGGCCCATTCAAAGTGGCGAACAGCCAGGTGAACATCTTCCCGGATTACACCTATGAAACCCAACGCAGGCGGTTTTCGTTCTTGGCGGTCAAGCGCGAGCTCCGGAGCGAGGGCATCCAATACTCGCTCCTATTTCCTGCGAGACTCCGCATCATTGTTGATGACAAGACTCAATTCTTTGATACCCCGGAGGATGTCTGTAACTGGCTTGAGCTCTATAGAGCTGGGAAAGATGGCTTTAGCTCCTCATCTCAGCTGGCGGCGGAGCCGGAGCAGAGACGGCGGTCCAAAAGGATTCGGAGTCGCCGTTCAGGCGGACCCTCAACTGCGGAGACATCGACAGAGCGGAAAGGAGTGCTGGAGGTGCTATCTGCGCTGTCTGGCTCACGAGACTGTGCCATTGAAGAGGAAGCGGACCCTGGTGACGAGGGGGCACCGACGGACTCCGAGGAATCGGTGACTGATAGCGTCCACACGCCGGTGTTCACACCGAAATCGGTGGAGGACCTTCTGGATGGACAGGGTTAACGGGGTGAGCTACATCCATTTGGGTGGGGGCCCGGAACGGGGGTGGCGGATGCCGACGATTGATGCTGACTCCCGGGGAAGGGGGGGGGTGGGGAGCCTTGCTTTTGCCCCGAGGATTTCTGGTACTGTTTTGGGCTTGCTTTAGTCCTGGTAGCCAGGGCATCGAGGGCCCACTGCCAACGCCCGGCCCGCACCTGGCCCTTAAGGCCTTCCTACGGTGGCGACCGCAGGATTAGTGGGTTTTTGGAGGGTATGGTTTGGATGGGAACTAGATGGTGCTATTTGGGTCCTGTTCTGGGGAGGGTGGATGGGGGTTTGGTTTCGACCTGGGGTTGTTAAGTTTTGGTTGGGGAAAATGACCGCCATCAGTGCTGGGTTGATTGATGCTCTTTCTTTGTTGGGACCCGGATGGGGAGACTTTGCACGAACGATATGGGACAATGGCTGATGTCGCTAATGTGAAATGTATTACTTGGAACGTGCGGGGGCTCCACACCATGTCTAGGCGTCATAAGGTCCACGCTTATTTAGTGCGTAGGGGGGTACAAATGGCGCTGCTGCAGGAGACCCATCTGAACAAGGCGGAAGGGGCGGCGCTACAGCGTAGGTGGAGGGGGCAGGTCTTTTGCACTTCGTACTCCGCGTATGCCAGAGGGGCGCTGATTAGGGTTAGAGCTGGGATTCCCTTCCAGGTCACGAAAACAGTGATAGATCCAGAGGGGCGTTATGTGGCCATTTCGGGCACTTTGGGAGGGAGGGACCTAAACGTTTGCTGTGTGTACGCTCCCAATATAGACCAGATTGCCTTCCTTTCCAGGTTATCGGGCTCGTTGGCCCACTTCTTCTCCGGGCCCCTCCTGCTCGGTGGAGATTTCAATTCAGTAGTGGATGTGGACACTGACCGCTCGCATCCGCCCCTCCCTGACTCTCCGGTTCGCCGTGTGGCTAAAGGTCGTAGAGACTGGCAGACACACTGGGGTCTAACGGATATTTGGAGGGCGCAACACCCCGCAACTAGGGACTATTCCTACGTCTCGGGCCTCCATGAGTTACACGTTAGACTGGACGGATTTCTTGGCTCGGCTGAACTGGTTTCAGCAGCGGTCCGGTCTGAATATTTGGCCAGGACCATCTCAGATCATAACCCCCTCCTGCTGGACCTTCGTTGGTTTCCGGGGGTGCCTGCGGTCCCCACCTGGAAGTTACGTCCCGAAATCCTAGAGGACAGCGTTTTCAAAGCGGACCTAGGAGATAAGATCTCGGAGTACTTCGCGTCCAACGGGGGCACCGCGAGCTCGAGAGCGCTAGAATGGGACGCTTTTAAGGTGGTGGTGAGGGGATACTGTATTTCCAAGAAGGTCGGCATGAGGCGACTTATCCTTGCCGACTTAGATACGGCTGACCGGAAACTCTGCGAGTTGGAACTCCGCCGCCCCGGGTGCCCTGAACTACAGGAACGCACGGCGGAGGCGAAGGAGGCGGTAGCGGCGGAGGTCGAACGGCTGCGCTGTTTCGACTACAAGGCCTACACGGTTAGGTCCCTCGCAGAGGGGGATAGGTCGAGCGCGTTGCTGGCATGGCTAGCCAACCCTACGCGCCAGTCCTCGTTGACGACGTCCATGCGCATGGCGGACGGGACCGTGGTACACACTCAGCCTGAGATTCTGAGCTGCTACCTGCACTACTACGAACGTTTGTACCGCAGTCGCTCTGTCAGAGACCTGACCTGCTTGATAATTATCTACGGCCCCTGGAGCTCCAGACAGTGGAGCAGGACGTGGCGAAGGCCCTGGGGTCCGACATAGAACTGGGAGAGATCCGCAGCGCCATTAAAAACATGGCGAGGAATAAGACCCCCGGCCTAGACGGCCTTCCGGTGGAATTTTATGCAGCTTATGCTGATCTCCTAGCCCCAAGGTTATTAATAGTATATAGAGAGGCGAAGAGGCTTGGTCGGCTCCCAGG
This sequence comes from Lissotriton vulgaris, assembly GCF_964263255.1. Taxonomy (NCBI): domain Eukaryota; kingdom Metazoa; phylum Chordata; class Amphibia; order Caudata; family Salamandridae; genus Lissotriton; species Lissotriton vulgaris. The sequence continues at coordinate 812,214,033 of NC_141700.1, forward strand.
CTCGATGTGCGAGGCCTTAGTGGTTCCCCTCCTCAAGCCCGGAAGGGACTCGTCCGATCCGAGGTCTTACCGTCTCTTATCAATGTTGACGGTTGACTATAAAATACTGAGCAGCATCTTGGCTTTGAGGCTGCTGGGTCACATGAGCTCTCTGGTACATGAGGACCAGGCTGGATTCATCCCCAGGCGAAACACGACCATGAACATCCGCAGGTTGTTCCGCCTGCTGGGAGAACCGCTCGTGGATGCCCCGTGCCTGGTAGTCCTATCGGTAGACTTAGAGAAGGCTTTTGACAGCCTGGAATGGGACTACCTGTGCACTGTGTTACGGAGGTTCGGCCTTGGCGAGGGCTTCATCAGATGGACCACGGTCCTGTATGCCTCTGCATCGGCCAGGGTTCGGGCGGGCCCGCTAATTTCCTCACAATACCCGGTGGAGAGAGGCACGAGGCAGGGTTGTTCGTTATCCCCGCTTCTCTTTGCGCTGGCGGTGGAGCCACTCGCGCTGCACCTCCGATCGGGAGCCCATTATAATGGCTTGTGGACACCTCCAGGCCCACACTACGTCTCGCTGTATGCAGACGACCTGCTGCTCTTCCTTGAGGACCCGATTGCTGCCCTGCATGGAGCTGCGACGGCGCTCACGACGTTTGGGGAGGTCTCGGGCCTCCGGGTGAACTGGGCTAAGACCTGTCTTTTCCCGGTTCGCAAAGGCACCCCTAGCCCTGTTCTCAGTAGAGAGATTAGATGGGAACCTGACTGCTTTAAGTACCTGGGGGTGTACGTCTACCATGAACCATCTGACCTCCTGGATGGGAACATTGCCCGCGGCACCCGAGCACTACGGGGCAGTATGGACTTCTGGGCTACACTACCGCTCTCGGTAGCAGGGCGGATCGCTTTGCTCAAAATGGTGGCGCTTCCCCGGTTGCTGTATTATTTCCGGGCGCTACCGATCTGGGTCCCACCGGCCACGTTTCGACTATTACGATCAATGATAGTCGGATTCCTCTGGGGCTCGGGCCGCCGAAGGGTGGCCCTCAAGACCCTGATGAGGCCGAAAGCCGAGGGTGGGCTTGCGGTGCCGGACTTTGAAAAGTACTACTTAGCGGCGCAGCTCCAGACCTTCACCCAGGAGATAGCCCGGGAATTCCGGGGCCCAGAAGACAGGAGAGGTACGGGTATGGCCAGGCATGTTCTCTCCTTCATAGCGCTGCGACAACGTTTGGCCTTACAGGACTTGTCGCTAGAGGAGAAGACCGTTCGCCTGTGTTGGAACCGAGCTCACGCCCGGGGCCACCTGAGAATACCGTATGCGCCCGAAATACCTTTGGGGAGGCCGACGGCCTTGCCCCATGGCGGTGATTGGTCACGGTTAGCAAACTGGGAGGACGCAGGCTTACAATTGATAGGTGACCTCTACGAGGACGGGGCGCTCTTGCCCTTTCAGGAGCTCATTGATCGCTTCGAGGTTCCTCGCGGCGACTTGCTATTGCACTCGGCCGTAGCCCGAGCGATCCAGGCGCACTGGAAATGCGGGCAAGAGGAACCCCCTATATCTCCGGTGTGCCAATACGTCATGATGTCTGCGGGTACGGTGAAGGCGGTCACTTGCCTCTACGGTAGACTGATCAATGAGGGGCTGACCCCCCTCACTACTCTGAGAACCCGTTGGGAGGCGGACATTGGCAGGGAGATCCCGGAGACGACCTGGTCCCAGCTGGTGCGGCGAGCCTGGAAGGGCACACGCCACGCCCGCTTTCAATTGGTCCACTACTACATACTCCATAGGGCATATCTGACCCCGGCGAAAATCCAACGATATTTTGCTACGAGCTCGGCAGACTGCCCCAGATGCCCGGCGCCGGAGGCAGACCTTCTCCACATGTTGTGGTCCTGCCCGGGATTGTCCTCCTTTTGGAAGGAAGTGGGGAAGACCCTGGAGGAGGTGACAGGGAGATCCTTATCGATTGATGCGGCAGTGGGACTCCTGCACTGGTTTCCACATACCCCCAAAAACAAGATTACTAGCAAATTCATCGATTTGGGGCTTCTCCTTGCTAAGCGAGAGGTGACCAGGAACTGGAAGGCACGGGCTGGTCCGACAGGGAGCAGGTGGCACAGCGAACTCTTGAAGTGGGCAGCGGGGGAAAGCACACTGAGATACCAGCTAGCTAGGAGACAGCGTAACGAGAAGGCTCAGGAGGCAGCGCTAGAACGGGAGACGTTAGTGCAGGCCCTCAGGGATTATTGCACCCCCAGCGACTCTGAAAGTGAGGAAGCAGCTCGCCCCGAGTCCCGATAGACGATTGCACTTTACAGCTCTGTTGCTTTCCTCATGGGTCCTCTCACAGATCCTAATGCGGTTGTTACCGTGCACTGATGGCGGGGTTGGGGAGGGATTACTTTGGTTTATAGTGTTTTTGAGGGTGGGGTTTACTTTCTGGGTTTTGTAGGCTTGTTTGAAAAAGCAGATGACGGACAGTGGATCATCCGGACCAGCTTCACCTTCCTGCTGAGCCCCCATTGAATTTCGCCGCCCGACCGTAGGGTTGTGGGCTGAATGGCTGTGTAAGAGTACATACTGCTGGGGGACGGAGGGTTGCGTTTCATTGATTTTATATGATCTATAATGCTGGTCGAATATGTAACGATTTACTGATTCCTGCAATAAAAATATATTTAAAAAAAAAAAAAAAAATGGGAGGGCATGTATTTTCCTGCATACCAGATGTAATTTTCCCAAGTCTATTACTGTATTTGTACAGAAATGTTTTTTTAGATTTGGGCTGTGCTTAACCAATGCTATTGCACTTATTCAGTGTCGAGCTGACAATCTGACAGGTTATGAAAGCATGAAAACGTAAAAATGCTAACTCTTCATGACCACAAGCATAATTGCACATTCTATTTTGCAGCAGTAGGTCTGTTGTACATAGCTGATTTTGCACCACTTTGCACTGCATTTTTGTACATTTTTTAATATCTTTTATCGATTTTTGCCCGTGGTGTGTAAACATTTGTGTATTATGAGATTGTATATAGATTTGTACATATATGAATTTCTGCATGTTGAACTTTAACAGCATTTTGGTTTTTATAAATGACCTATAACAATAATGTAATGTATCTAATATTATTGTATTTATTCAAATGCATTGTTTTTATCAAGGGCACTCGATATTATAATTCCCTGTTACATAGGTGAATTATTTAAATATGTACTTTTTATGAAGGCGATGCATTAGCTGATATAGCTATGGACAGACACTATAAGATGGCGGCGCCAGAACATACTCATTGTGTATTAGTTCCTGTCCGCTTTCTATGACTATACCACTGTGTTTGGCGCCAATGGGTGTTTTAAATTTCACTGTTCAGCCTCCTCGTTTGTTAAGTGAGCAAGGACACAGCCTCGTGTCCGAAATGCGTCTGAGGCAGTCACCGTTCCCTGTATTTAAAAACAAAAAAAATAATTCTGATTTCGGCTTATACTGGAGTTTGTGTTCCTGTTTGAGTGCACCAAGGCACTAGGGAAGTATGGAGTTATATATATATATATATATAATGATATATTTACACACAATCAAACTTTTCAAGACATTTAGGTTTTTTAACAATTCTTCCACAAGAAGTTTTAACAATGTTTTCATCAGGCCCAACTTTAGTTGCACTAGGTAAAACCAGTGAATTTTCCCTCACTTGTGAATCAGAATCACGTAAATGAATACCATCAGAAATTACAGAATCTTCATTCACAATTTCTGGAATGGAGGCATGAGAAACATTGGGTACACTATCACTGGACATATCCAATTCCTGAGTGCCACTAGATGTATCCCACCACCAGGACGTAGTGGTATTGTTAACATCCTTATCTTCATTTACATTACCAAACGATACTGAAATGCAATACTTCACCATTTTGTAACAAAGCAGTGTTGTTCATAACTTTGACTACCATTCTGGGTTCACTAAACTTACTCTCACCTTTAGTAACCTTCCTAGCACTCTTTACACGAACCCATTGACCACTACTCAACTTCACTTGTTTAGCTCCATGTTTAGAACCATAGTAGGTTTTGTTCTTTGTTTGAGAATCTTTGATGCATCCTCTAACTTTAGTTATGTCACACGTGGTCAAACCACTTTTATACAACCTACCAGTATTATTGAATGTAGAATCCTACTTCACATTAATGAAAAAGGACTTTGACCTGTGGAACCGTGGATGGTACTTCTGTAGGCCCAAAGTAATTTTTTTTATTCACCATCCCAAGATAAGTTACCTCTATTAGCCAGTTGAAGAACTCCTTTAATACTACGGTTAGCTCTCTCAAATATACCATTTCCACTGGGATGGTAAAGGGCAGTGAATCTTTGTTGTACTCCAGAAGCAATTAAGTAATTTTTCATCTCACGGGATTTAAATTGGGCTCCATTGTCAGACAAAATAAATTTAGGAAAACCTTCTCTTAAGAAAATCTCATCAAGAAATGCAATAACCGTTTTAGTATTGATCACATTTACTACATTGATTCTAACCACCGTGAAAAAGTATCAATCAAAACTAAAATATACTTCTGTGTTCCATCTTGCCAAGTCACAGGTCCCATGAAATCAATGGCAACAAGTTACCAAGGAAACTTCGGACAATCAGGAGGGGCTAATGGTGGATTGAAAGTTTTAAGAGTCTTATCAGCAACCTCACACTTCACACATGATCTCACACACCTTTCAACTTCCACATCCATTCTTGGCCACCAATACAATTCTTTTATACGTAACTTGGTGCGAGTAATTCCAGAATGTCCTTCATATCAAAGGTCAATGATTTTCTTTCTCAGGTCTCTTGGTGGTACAATCCTATCGCCACGTACAACTAGCATATCAGAATGACTGAGTTCATCTCGAACTTCCCAGAAACCTCTTAACTCATCGTTGACAATTTTTTTTATCCATCCCAACCCAACATTTAATGATCAGCTGTTTTAGAACAGGCAAAATCTGATCAGAATTTTCTGCTTCAAGCCATTCATCCTTGGTAAAACTACTTTTGAGTTTTGTCAAAAGAAATATGAGCAACTGAGAAATCATTCCATGAGTTCTTGTCCAGTTCAATTAATGGTATGGACATACGACTCAAAAAATCAGCAGTGAAGTTTTTTGTACCTGGTACATACTGTATTTCATACATAAAGTCCTGAACCCTCATTAACAACCTTGCTATCCTAGCCTTGGCATTGGTGAGACCATCAGTTGTAAGCAACTTAGTTAATGGTTTATGGTCACAACGAACCACAAATTTCCTGCCCCACAGAAACTTCATAAAATGTTCCAATGCCCAAACAACAGCAAGCGTTTCCCTTTCAACAACAGAATAACGTTCCTCCGTGGGAGTGAGTGGAGAAGCAAACGCTATAATAACTTCTTTGTTGTTGTCATCAATTTGAGTCAAAACACTACCCAAACCTTTGCTGCTAGCATCGGTTGTAACCATGGTTCTGGCATATGGGCCAAAGCCTTGTAAACTAGGAGCTGGGGTATTGGCTTTTTTTATCTCTTCAAAAGACTTCTGGCACGAGGCACACCAATTAAATTGTGTTTTGTTTTTAAGCAAAGACCTCATAACATGAGTTTTTTCAGAAAACGTATCAACAAATTACGCATAAAATTCTGCAAGACCTAAAAATGATCTAAGATCTTCCTTGGACTTGGGTGCAGGAGCATCCTTGATGGCACTCACCAGATTAGCTTTTGGTCTAATACCTGAAGAACTAACTTAATGTCCAAGATATGCGACACTTTTTTCAGCAAATTCACATTTGGATGTTTCTGCAGTGACACCTTTACTCTGTAAGATACTCATTACATTTCTCAAACGCTCATCATGGGTTTTCTTGTTTGGTCCCATAATTAGGATATCATCTTGAAAAAATACACCTAGCATATCACCAAATAACTCATGCATGAGCCTTTGAAAAACCGCTGCAGCAGACGCCAACCCAAATGCCATGCGGCAAAATTGAAAACACCCAAAAGGAGTACAAAAGGCTGTGAGGTGTTTGCTCATGGGATGCAACGAAATCTGGTGATATGCACAAGATAAATCAATAGTTGGAAACCATTTAGCTCCTCTGGTCAAGGTGAGCATTTCATCTAATCTCGGTAGAGGAAACTGATCAATTAAAATGTTATCATTCAAATACCTTAAATCAATGCACATGTGAATTTTGCCATTGGAGCGTCTAGCAATTACAATTGGAGAAATCCATTTGCACGCTTCAATGGGTTCAATTATACCTGCATTTAACAATTTGGTAAGTTCAACTTTAACCTCATCTCGTACAATTAGTGGAATATGACGCACTTTATGAATTTTGGAAATAGCATTGGGTTTTACTCTTATTTTATGAGAAAATCCTTGAAGATTCCCAATGCCTCCACTAAAAACTTCAGAAAACTCTTCCAAAACCCATTTTTTGTGTTTTCTGTTTCACACATTACTAAGACTTGTTCAGGAGTGTTAGGATTTAGGATTATGTCAATAGAACGCTGGTACTTCCAACCCAATACAGGTGGTCCATCTTTAGCTACATACAGCTTACACACAGATCTTCGACCTTTAAACTCAAACATCAAAGATCTAAAACCCAGCATATCAATTTTTTGTCCAGTGAAACTCTCGGGATTCACATCAGTCGGTTATAAATATGGACCAATATTTGATATTTGATATTTATGGGCATTTGTAAAGCGCAGGCGTTCGCTCCCAGGGGAGCATCATGGCGCTGGGCGAGTTGCAAGGAATAACTGAAAAAGTGGGGTGAATGGAAGAGAGAACTAAATGGCTGCCAAGACAGAGGAGTCTGGTAGTTTGTAGACCCATGTCTTGAGAAGTTTTCTGAAATTGTTCTCATTGTCAATGGCTCTAAGGTCGGCGGGTAAGGTGTTCCAGGCTTTGGCTGCCAGAACATTGAAGGATTTTCCTCCTCTGGTCTTATATTTAAATCTGGGGATTTGAACAAGGTTGGTCCCAGAGGATCTCAAGCGGCGCGAAGGGTTATAGCGCTTGAAACGGTTTACAAAGTAACGAGGTCCTGTGTTTTGCATGGTTTTATGGACTGTGAGAAGCAATTTGAAAAAGATTCTTTTGTGCAGTGGCATCCAGTGAAGTGAATTCAGGGCTGCAGACGCAGATGACCTTCTGGGGAGTTGTAAAACCAGTCGAGCTGCAGCATGTTGTAAGCTCTGCAACTTTCTGAGGGTAGATTTTTTCACTCCGGCCATAAGGCCGTTGCAGTAGTCAAGTCGGGAAAGTAAAAGGGCTACCGCGACTGACTTTCTGGCTGCAATTGGGAGGAAATCAAAAAATTTCCTCAGAGATTTTATTAATCCAAAGCATCGACCGGCAGTGATCTTAACATGGTCGTCAAAAGTAAGGGAAGAATCGAATTGTACGCCCAGGTTTCTAGCTGATGTAACTGCACTAGGAGGGGCCTCGGATCCTGTGGGCCATCAATCTTTAGGGGAAAAAGAAGGGTTCTTACCTATTGGGATGATCTCTGTCTTTGCGCTATTGCATCTAAGATGATTAGTGTTTAGCCACTCAAAGACGTCAGAGAGGCAGTTTTTAAACCGGAGCTCTGCGTCAGTACGCTGTTTGTCAATGGTGACGACCAATTGAGTGTCGTCAGCGTAAGACGTGACCAGGATCCCATGTGATTCTATCACAGCTAAGAGGGGTGCCATGTAGATATTGAAAAAAGAGGGCTCAATATGGACCCCTGGGGCACTCCAGATGTAATTGGCTTTTCGCAGGAAAGGTGTGGTCCTAGTGCCACAGTCTGGGACCTATTTGATAGGAATGATGAAATCCAGGCCAGGGCTGAGTCTGTCACGCCAATCTCTCGCATTCGATTGATTAGGATAACATGCGAGATAGTGTCGAATGCTGCTGTGAGGTCCAGCAGGATGAGGACAGCTTGCTTGCCCTCATCCTGTAGGAATTTGATAGAGTCAGCAAGCTCGATCAAAGCTGTTTCGGTGGAGTGACCGGAGCGGAAGCCCGATTGCTGTGGGTGCAAGATGTTATGGGCTTCTGTGAAGGTTTTAAGCTCCTCGTGCACTAAGTGCTCCGTGACTTTGCCCAGAAAAGGAAGTAAGGAGATGGGGCGCATGTTAGTCAAGTCTGTGGATGGTTTGTTCTGTTTTTTCAACAGGGGTTTGACAGTAGCCTTCTTCCATTCGGCAGGTACAATTCCGTATTCAAGGGATTCATTAATGATTCCATTAATGTAAGGGTTGACTGTGTCAATCAGATGGTGAAGAATGATTGGGGGACAGGAATCCGTGGGTGCTCCTGATTTACAGGCCCGGATTGCCTTGCTTGTCTGTTGCAAGGATACTGGTTTAAAACTGGAGAGAGGAGGGTAGTTAACTGTTACTTGTACGATGGTTGTCGGGGGTGGAGGAAAGTCTTTCTGAATGTTGACAATTTTGTCAACGAAGTAGTCTGCAATTTGGTTGCAAAGACTCTCTGAGGGAGGTATATCGGTGGTGAGAGCTTTCGGATGAGTGAAGGACTTGACTATGGTGAAGATGGTTTTTTGATTTTGGCGCGCTTCCATTATAAGATTAGTAAAATAGTCTTTTTTAGCTGCTTTAATGTCAGAGAGATATACTTTCCTCTGTTGGACATAGCGTGTTTTGGAGGTCGTGTCATATGTTTGTCTCCAGTGTCTTTCTAGTCTCCGACAATGGAGGTGACTATCTGCCAGGGTCTTGGTGTACCATGGGGCATTGGGTTTTTTCTTCTTGGGTCCCTTTCCTTGATTGTTTTTGGGTTCAGTGTTAACCGCGACTATTTGGTGCATCCAGGTGTGGAAGTTGCATGAGTCAACTTCGACATCTCCAGTTAGCGTGGGGGGTAAGGGCAGTGGTTTTGACTCAAGCTTTATACGTTCAGCCACTTTCTTCCAGTTGACTGTGAAGGTGGCTTGGGTACGTCTAGGGCTAACTAGGGTAGCAGTAGGTGTCGTGAGGTCAAAGGGGATGAAAAAATGGTCGGTCCAGATTTGGGGCAATGGAGGGGAGGTGGAAAGGGTAGAAATATTAGAACAGATGCCGTCAATGGTATGTCCAGCACGGTGGGTGTCCATGTTGATATGTTGGAAGATAGCAATAGCAACGGCAAACTTGTTATCCCACGTTGACTTAGGGATAATGGTAAACTGAGATCCAGAATCCGCTGCAACTTGTAAATCTATGCCACCAAAGGAAACTATGCATAAAGGTTTGTTGCTGTCATCACCTGTAATGTTTACTACAACATGTTTAGACGAGTCACTTGAGATGTTCAAGTTCTCAAAAGAGTAACTTTCTTCATCATTATCCGATAAATCAGGGTCATTGTTAGTTGCGCAGCTTACTCTTGGTTTCTTTTGCGCTTTTCTTCTGCATAGTTTATAAAAGTGACCCACAAGTCCACACACTGAGCACTTTGATGACTTAGCAGGACATTTATCAAACCTCGCTGTGTGTGATGTGCTTCCACACCTGTAGCACGCAAAAGATTGAGCTGTGTTGAAGGTGTAATTATGCTGTGGTTTCCAATTTTGGTATGGTTTAGACTGTTTATAATTAGAACTTTTATCTTTTCTAGTGTCAATAATTTTATCAGCGCTTGGACGCCCCCGGGCATCAACCGCGCTCTACAAATCGACATACAATACAATTAACAGTTACAAGATCATTAGAAAGAGAAACTGCTTTAGCACATCTTTCTGACAGTTCTGCCTTTTTAACTAAAGTAATTATATCTTTGAGACATGCATCACCTTCAATCCATAGTTTGTCTTGAATATTCTTGTGTTTTTGACACATGACAACTTGGTCCCTAATCATATCATCGTGTAAAGAACCAAACTTAAATTTGATGACCAACATTTTCAAGGCAGAAACATAGTCTTCGATAGACTCATTGACATTTTGTTTCAGTTTGTAGACAGTACGTCTGGAGACAGCAACACTTACAATTGGTGAGTAGTGATCATCTAGATCCGCAATAGCATACTTGAAAACATCTAGATCACCACTTCCTTCTGTTTTTTGCATTTGTAAATATACTCCGAGTTCTTCAGGTCCTACACAGTGCATTAAAATTCTTTTTTTCTTTCAGGGGACATAATACTGCCATTATCCTCCAATGTAGCTATATAATTCAAAAAATACTCTTTCCAGTCTTGCCCTTTAATAATTGGTTCTCCTGGATTAACTAAGAATTCCTTTGGATCACTCAAAGTAATGCTGGAATTGGTATTTGAGGTAACACCCCTTGATGAGGAGGCTGTACTGGTTTCTCCATTCATTTTGTAAAAATTAAAAAAACTATGAAGATAATGTGCCCCAAAAAAATATAGATAAATAAGAATAATAGTCTTACTTTCTTTTTATGTAGGACTGTGATCCAGAAATAACGTTGATCCCAGATGTAAACGCTGGCTATGCACGAGTCAAATTGTTCAAGCAGACCGGTGTTAATAAAATGAGAAAAAATAAATAAATAATAATATGGCTGCCGGTGTCACGTTGCGTGACCTTTTACGCTAGCTCAAAAGCGTCAGCGCGTTGATTGGAGAAACTCGAGAAGAGACGTCTCCGTCACAGACAGAGCACTCGCAGGAGATGTACGTTCGGCAGCTCATAAGTAAATAATGCTCGCGCTGGCTTAGGAAAAGAGTTTAAAGCTGGCTCGTGTCAGAAGACTGAAAAGTAAACAGTATCGGTAAACACTTGTACGCAATTGGCAATAAGCGATGTTAAAGCAAACATCGCTCAAGCTTAACCCCTTGACTGCGTGGTATTTCCACCCCGCTGTGCGCGGGGGGAGGGGGGGGGGCCAGCGCCGCTGTGCTGTTGACTAGCCTGGCTCATCATGAGGCACAGCGGAGCTGCCCCCGTGACAAGCTGAGCTTGTCACACCACACCCGTTTTTGTCGGGAATGCTTGTATACCGCCCCCCCGGCCAACTTGCGGAATTTCCTAGCAAACTCATCGACCAAATCACTATTAAGTGCACGTCCTCCTCCAACTTTCTTCTATTGGGGGACCTCAATGTCCACTTCTTGGACCCGGTCGACAAACAAGCAATAGAACTGCTACAGGATATCACCTCCACCGGCCTCGACCTAAAAAACCCCCAGGCCACTCATGACAGAGGGCAACTCCTCGACCCCATATTTACCAACATCCAAGACCTGAAAACCCTTGACCACGTCCCCCTCCCTTGGACCGATCACTTCCTGGTCCCCTTTGAATGGGCCATTAACACTCCGTCTCCTCAACCCCCCAAAATCAGAACCCTTATAAGACGATGGCATAAACCGGTCCCAGAAGAATGGGCAGCTAAACTAAATGAAAACGTTCCCCTCCCCACTCAAGACACCATCGCCGCTGACAATGAATTCAATACCTGGGTTACCCAATCTCTTGATGAAATTCTTCCGAAAACTAGCACCCTGAAACGCATCAAGAGAGTCAACCCGCCCCCTTGGTACACCCCCGAACTCAACCTATTGCGGAAAGAATGCAAGAGGAACGAGCGCCTTTGGAGGAAGGACAAAACGGCAGGAAAAAAAGACACATTTCGTGCCTCCGTAAAATCCTACAAAAGGGAACTACGCAATACCAAAATCGCCTTCTATGAAGGCAGGATCAAAAACGCCGCCTGTTCGGCCCACGAAACCTTCGCCGTTCTCAAGGAACTCCTTCACACTCCTGACCCCCCGGTCAAACCACTGGACCCCAAAGCAGTGGAAAGCAAATGCACTAAACTCGCAACCTTCTTTGACGAGAAAATACAAAAAATCCTCTCTGCCCTCCCCCCCTCCGAATCTAATCACATGGACAGGGATCCCGCCACTTATCCCATCCATCGCTCCCATCTTCCCGATGGCCCCGCGCCCTCCCTGGACGCCTTCGGTTCAGTCTCCATGGAAGAGGTAGCGGCAACACTGGCCTCAATCAAAAGTGGGTCCCCCCTCGATCCCGCCCCCCTCCGCTTTCTGAAAAAAGTGACCAGTACCATCATCCCTCCCCTCACGGCACTTATCAACTCCTCCCTCTCGCAGGGCCTAGTCCCCCCTAGCTGGAAAGCAGCAGCGGTCAAAGGCCTCCTGAAGAAACCTTCTCTAGACCCCCAGGACCTCTCCAACTACAGACCTATCTCCCTTCTCCCAGGAAATAGTAAGATCACTGAGAAATTAGTGAACAAACAACTGTCACTATTCGTGGAGAACAACAACTTACTCGGGTCTCCCAGACAGGGTTCCGTCCAGGCCAGGGCACTGACATCGCCCTCCTGGCAGCAGTGGAGAAGGCCAGATGCATTCTGGACACGGGAGGATCAGTGGCAGTGATCCTCCTGGACCTCAGTGCGGCCTTCGACACTGTGGATCACCTTACCCTAATCCAACGACTGGGAGAAATCGGAGTAAGGGGTACGGCCTTGAAGTGGCTAAAATCCTTCCTAGAAGGTCGCTCCTTCCAAGTCTGGGAGAACGACCGCCACTCACCCGCTATCCCCCTCCGCTGTGGAGTACCGCAGGGCTCATCCCTTAGCCCAACGTTATTTAACGTATATATGGCCCCGTTGGAGAAACTGGTCAGCCCATTCGGCGTATCAATCATCAACTACGCCGACGATACCCAGCTGGTGGTAACCCTCTCACACCCGCACCTACCCCCCCTCTGACCTCCACAGTTGTCTCACTGAAGTCCACAGCTGGTTGAACTCCTCTTCACTAAAACTGAACGGTTCCAAGACCGAGATCCTGCTGCTCGGACACAAAGGGCCCTCCCTGCCGCCTCACCTCTGGCCCAACTGCCTGGGTGACCCCCCCACACCCAAGGAAGAGGTCAAGAGTCTAGGCGTATGGATTGAAAACGACCTGAGCTTCAGAACACAGGCAAAAAAGACGGCAGGAATCTGCTTCGGACTTCTCAGGGCCTGCAGAAAGATCTTCCCTTTGCTCCCCACGACTGCCAAGAAACTCCTGATTCATGGCCTCATCCTGGCAAGACTTGACTACTGCAACGCAATCTATTTGGGAGCTCCTGAAGCCACCCTCAACACCTTGCAGAAAGTACAAAACGCCGCAGCCCGACTACTTACTGACACTCCAGCCAGATCATCGGCTAAGCCAGCTCTCAAGCTTCTCCACTGGCTCCCAGTCAGAGAAAGGGTTGCCTTTAAGGCCCTCTGTCTGGCCCACAAAACCCTCTATAACAACGGCCCTCCCCTCCTCAAGGAATTCATCATCCCCTACAAAGCGGAAAGGGCCCTCCGGTCCAGCGGAGAGAACCTTATAACAGTCCCCAGAGTCAAAAAAGCCAAGTCCGGAGGCCGCCGTTTCTCGGTCCACACGGCCAAACACTGGAACAACCTCCCACGGAGACTGAGAACTGAACCCAATCTCCTCCAGTTCAGGAAATCACTAAAGACCATTCTCTTTCCTCACCCATAACCCCCTCCAATGCTGAACCCCTCTTGAGTTTCAGGTTCCAGCGCTGGGATGCTCTTGGGTTACTACGCGCTCTACAAAACCTTTAAATAAATAAATGTAAAAAATTTCGAACGTTCAGCACAGCGGGGTAATTAGCCCCGCGTGCGAACGTTCCAACGGCTGTGACGAGCTCAGCTCATCATGAGGGCAGCTCAACCGTCCCTCATGATGAGCTGAGCTCGTCAACAGCACACAAGGGGTTAAATACCAGTACAAATATTTAGAAAAGTCAAAAGGTTTACATGACTAAACTCACAAGTAAGTTGTCGGTCATGCTCTAACTTCTGTGAAAGGCGGAATTTTCCAAAAGAGATGTGGCAGCTACGCTGTTGATTGCGAAAAAAATCGAAGTAAAAGGAAAAAAAAAAAATGGAAGAGTAGCAGCTACTTCCTTAAAAATGTTGATACTTCTTTCTTCGTAATTTCTTTGCAGTTTTGGGCACGTTATCCTTCAAAAAGAGTTAAAAAATTCAAATAAATCTTCCTAATTGGAGAGTACTGGGGGTTCCTTGTCCTTGTCGCCAAATCGGTGTAGCAATGAAAGAATCACCGGATTCTAGTTGATTAGTAGGTTCTTTATTAAAACCCCCAGCACAGGAGAAATAAGAGTACAGCTGGCAGGACTTCTTTCATGTAACTGATAACTAAGGAATTTACACAGTGAACACTTCTACAATTCTAGATCATACTTACATGCATAACATTCCATCTTATAGTGATATACTACAATGGTTTTCAACTTTGGATTGAATCAAAATGTCCATCACTGGTTCCTGTCCAGATTGAGGATGCCTTGTGCTTAACCAGGATTGACTAATCTTGAATGTCATCTCATATGACCCGGAAAGTACATCTACTGCTGACACTGCTTGGACTAGAGCGATGGGACCAAAACATACTATCAACAATTCGGATATATCAAACTTGTCTTTTATTGCCCACACACTCAACCATCCTGCGATTCATTTTCTCTACCAAACCGTTAACCTGAGGGTCATATGCTGATGCTGCACATTTTCCCCTCACAAAAAACTTCCACAAAAAAAGCACAACTTTTATGAGGCCCTGGCTGGCTCAGGGCAGGGTTTATTAATTAATTCTATTTCTCGCCATTTGATATTATAATCAACTAGAACTGAATCAAACTTACATTACCATAGTAGAGAAGTGAAAGAGACAAAATGAAATGCTATTTTACACCCTGGTCCACAAGCTTTTTTTTTATCGTTTCAACGAGGTCAGAATACAGTTTCTTTTCTGAGCTCTGAAGGGTCCCAGGCCCCCCGACAAGCGACGCCCCAACACCCCCAGACCCCCCCCCCCCCCTCTCCACCCCGGGCCGTGGCCCGGCCGGGAGCACACAGGAGGGCCCCCACCCGGGGTGTGGCTCGGCCGGCGGGACACAAGAGGCTCGGCCTGGGGGACCCAGGAGGGCCCCCGCCGCCTCCGGGGGCACAAAGGAGGGTCCATGGCCGGCCTCTCTCCGTGGGTTCGAGCGGCCCAGCGTCCTACCTGGGCGGGGGCGGAGCAGACGCCTCCGGGCTCTTCTTCTCGGCTGCGGCGGGAGCGCTGGACCGGGGCCCCCCAGGGTCTGCCTGTCTCCCCCCAGCGGCGATGGTCGCGTGTCTGTGATGGTCGCGTGTCTGTAATGGCCGCCGGTGCTGTCGCTGCCTCCAGCGACCTGGAAGCGGAAGTCCACGCGCGTGCGTAGAGCCTCCGCTCGGGCAGGGAAACCATCTGCAGGCGGCGCGCGCCCTCTGTCGGGCACTGGCGGAACTTCCGCCCTGCGGCCCAGCAGCGGCCAAGGTGTCAGAGTGCTGAGTGACATTTCCATCATTTCAGTGTAATCAGGACATACAACCACGAGTGACTCACTCTGGCCAGCAAAACCCAGCAATGAAGACGAGTGCGATTTAACACCGTTGAACAGTGACCCTTACGCATACATGCCAACATTACAGAAGAGTAAAGTGGGAGATTAAAAAAAAAAAATTCGGGAGAATGGGGCCTTGAATCGGGTTACTGGCATGTATGGGCTTTGGAGGTGGCTGCTGCAGGATCGGACATTTGAAACGCAAACGCACGTTTTTTTTCTTACCTCTCAGAAGCATGCAGCGCAAGGGCAGGCAGAGAGGGTGATGCAAGTGTTGAACACTGGCCTGGCAGGTTGTGGCAGTGCATGTACCCCCCCCCCCCCCCCCCCCCCACCCCTGAAACAGCTTCCCGGGCACACACACTCCAGAGGTCTTTAAAAGACCATGCGCTTGTTAATAAGGCTTTGTTGGTTTTTCACCCCTTCTAGAGCCCCTGCATCACCACTCTGACTATTGCTGGAAGAATTAGCACGTTACACAATACCACGCCCTGTCAGCTAAAACCCCAGAGGGATCGAGTTTTTGCTTGCAGGACGCGGGAGACTAGCCCTGAAATCGGTAGTCTCACGCCTGAATCAGGAGGCTTGGTGCTCAAAACATACTGGAAGCAAGCAAACTGTCAGGTGCCATTAAAATGTGGCAGACACATTGACGGGCGTGGGATATTGGCTGATGTGAGGTTAGTGCCCCTCACCAAAGGCCAGTATATGTGAAATAGGAGGTGGGTATAAAACCACTGATACTTGAGAAGGCCTGGGTGGCCTGCGGGGATGTCTGGAAGGCCTTGAATTAAACTCTGTCAAGTCAAATGAAGCAGTCGGGTGAGCACGGAACAGCTGTGCACACTGGTCATGTCATGCGCCAAAACGTCGGTGCTCAAACCTGCTGCCATCTTTATCAAACATTGCTCCAAATATGCCATTTGGACTGGGGATTAGGGTTGTTTAAATGACACGACCCTGTGCGCTGCAGTGAACTACATTTGTTGCTGCGGTCATGAACCGGTGCCCCATGAGCCCATATACATACAGCGGGTCAAGTGCCCCTCTCTGCCATCAGCGCTCTTTGGTGTACACCTGAAGGGCGTTGCTTAGCTATTTCAAGGAATTACACACTTATTCTTGAATTACTTTAACAGCAGGCACTTACTTTGTGAGAGGAGAGGAGAGGCAATTCAGTATGGGGTGCCTCGTGGCCGCAGCGACTTCCCCCGCAAATGTCATCTGCTTAGGCATACTTCAGTGACTCTCAGCAAAAGTTGAGAGTTCCAGCAGCTGCCACGGTCAGTGGGGTTGGGGCATCTCCGGCCGGTCGCAGGGATCTGCATTTTTATTTGTTTTATTTCAATATTATTTACCACGAGCAGCTCTGCCATTACAAGAGAAGCCTCCCTCCCACAGCCACCCGCTCGCGACGGCGCGCTCTTACTAATGTCATCTATTAGGATTGCGGCACCACGTGGTTAATACTGGTGTTAGATTGTAGCACTGCAGCTCAGCCACTTCTAAAGCCTTCCAGAAGCAGGGCGCATAGCGCACTGCTAAATTTTGCTTTACGTTCAGTCTGCATTGATTATTGGTGCATGATTAGCAGCGCTACGGCCTGACTTCCGAGGAGGGGCTATGCCATTTATGCGTGACTTTCCATTTCAGTGCGGTGATGCGGATCACCACACTGAAATGCGTTAGTGTCACATCTGATGCGCGATACTTGACAGGGCTGGCCCAGGCAGGAGGATCTGAACTTTCCGAAGAAACATCCAGTGTTTACACACTTTACTGCAGGATACTTCCAGTGTTTACTCACGTTACTGCAAGATATAACAAGTGTTTACTCACTTCACTGCACGATACATCCAGTGTTCACTCACTTTACTGCAAGATACATCCAGGGTTTATTCACTTTACAAGATATATCCAGTGTTTACTCACTTTACTGTAAGATACATCCAGTGTTTACTCGCTTTACAAGATATATCCAGTGTTTACTCACTTTACTGCAAGATATATCCAGTGTTTACTCACTTTACTGTAAGATACATCCAGTCTTTACTCACTTTACTGCAAGATACATCCAGTGTTTACTCCCTTTACTGCAAGATACTTCCAGTGTTTACTCACTTTAATGCAAGATACATCCAGTGTTTACTCACTTTACAAGAAATATCCAGTGTTTACTCACTTTACTGCAAGATACATCTAGTGTTTACTCGCTTTACAAGATATATCCAGTGTTTACTCACTTTACTGCAAGATATATCCAGTGTTTACTGCAAGATACATCCTGTGTTTACTCACTTTACAAGATATATCCAGTGTTTACTCACTTTACTGCAATATACACCCAGTGTTTACTCACTTTACTGCAAGATACATCCAGTATGTACTCACTTTACAAGATATATCCAGTGTTTATTCACTTTACAAGATATATCCAGTGTTTACTCACTTTACTGCAAGATACATCCAGCGCTTACTCGCTTTACAAGATATATCAGTGTTTACTCACTTTACTGCAAGATATATCCAGTGTTTACTGCAAGATACATCCAGTGTTTACTCACTTTACAAGATATATCCAGTGTTTACTCACTTTACTGCAATATACACCCAGTGTTTACTCACTTTACTGCAAGATACATCCAGTATGTACTCACTTTACAAGATATATCCAGTGTTTATTCACTTTACAAGATATATCCAGTGTTTACTCACTCTACTGCAAGATACATCCAGTGTTTACTCGCTTTACAAGATATATCAGTGTTTACTCACTTTTCTGCCTGATATATCCAGTGTTTACTGCAAGATACATCCAGTGTTTTCTCACTTTACAAGATATATCCAGTGTTTCCTTACTTTACTTCAAGATACATCCAGTGTTTACTCACTTTACAAGATATATCCAGTGTTTACTCGCTTTACAATATATACCCAGTGTTTACTCGTTTTACGATATATACCCAGTGTTTACTCGTTTTACGATATATACCCAGTGTTTACTCACTGCACAATATATACCCAGTGTTTACTCACTTTACAAGATATATCCAGTGTTTACTCACTTTACTGCAAGATATACCCAGTGTTTAATCACTTTACAAGATACATCCAGTGTTTGCTCACTTTACTGAAAGATATATCCAGTGTTTAATCACTTTACAAGATACATCCAGTGTTTAAGCACTTTACAAGATATATCCAGTTTTTACTAACTTTACAAGATGTATCCAGTGTTTACACACTTTACACGATACATCCAGTGTTTACTCACTTTTCAAGATATATCCAGTGTTTACTCACTTTACAAGATACATCCAGTGTTTACTCACTTTACTACAAAATATATCCAGTGCTTAATCACTTTACAAGATACATCCAGTGTTTACTCACTTTACAAGATACATCCAGTGTTTACTCACTTTACAAGATATATCCAGTGTTTACTCACTTTACTGCAAGATACATCCAGTGTTTAATTACTTTACTGCAAGATACATCCAGTGTTTACTCACTTTACTGCAAGATATATCCAGTGTTTACTTAATGCAACATATATCGTGTTTACTCACTTTACTTCAAGATATATCCAGTGTTTACTCACTTTACTGCAAGATATATCCAGTGTTTACTTTACTGGAAGATATAGCTAGTGTTTACTCACTTTACTGCAAGATATATCCAGTGCTTACTCACTTTTCTACTCACGTACTGCAAGATATATCCAGTGTTTACTTACTTGACTTCAAGATATATCCAGTGGTTACTCATTTTACGGCAAGATATATCCAGTGGTTACTCACTTTACTGCAACAGTTTGACGCTGATGAACCGATAAAAGTCACTGTTATCATAGCGGCAGCAAGTTTTCAGATTGTTTATGTGTGACATTTTCATGATTTCGGCCCACTTTCGCAAGTAACACCCAGCAATCAAGTCAATGGAAAGAGAGAAATATCAGAAATGACCCCTGCTTCAGCAACAAGAAGCTCTTAAAAAGAGTTTGAAATTGCTGCAAAGCACGTGAAATGTAAGGCCATTAACCTATGGCCCCTTTGTAAGCTGATCCTACTGTTGAATGTGATGATGGTCTGAGGGAGTCACTTGAATCTTTATAGTGGTGATAAACATGTATTCTTGAAGTCAAGTTATATTACCAGTCGAGTTCTGGATTGCCCCTTTTTAATGGACACTTTTTGGGTTGCCTTATTTACAGTTTGATAGCGTATTACTAAAAATACATGGTTTCTAACCACTTGGTTTATCTTAAACACAATCAGTGCACAATCTCTGCATATTTTGTGGCAGCCAGTCTTATACTATGAGTAATACTTGCATATTCACAGTGCTTTCTGTCACAACCTGGGACTTTGTAGCACTATAAATACACAAGCCACTATTCCCCTTGAACCTGCCTTTTCTCTCTGGTTACAGACGTCTTAAGTCATGGATACTCCATTTTCCCAGGGGTCAAAAGGTGTGGTCTGTGATGTGACCGAGGACACATTGATACCAGCAGGGTGCAGTCGGGCCGGAGTTGGGGATGTGTGTGTGTGGGGGGAAGGGGATAGGCATTCAGGTGGGTTAAGGGAAAGCAAAGCATATACATCTAGTTGCTGAATTGCACAATGTGAATCCAGAAAACCTGGGATTAATCCCC
This sequence comes from Lissotriton vulgaris, assembly GCF_964263255.1. NCBI lineage: Eukaryota > Metazoa > Chordata > Amphibia > Caudata > Salamandridae > Lissotriton > Lissotriton vulgaris. The sequence goes on from NC_141700.1 coordinate 812,234,131, forward strand.
GGCTTCCCCACTTTACCAAATTGTGCGAACCTAAACAATAGTTTAATTTCACTTTCCCTTCTTTTTCTTTATTAGCACATATGCGAGGACCATGCAATACAGGACTTCAGGATGCGCACTGTACAAAATCTTCTCCTGTGTTTGATTTAATAAACTATAATGTTTTACTTTAGTTCACTATTGCCATTGGTGTCACGGTGGGGGGAGGAATTAATGTTTCTAAATTCATGTTTGAAAACTATCACATTTAAAATGATACTTCACAATGCACTGATATAATCTGATGAACTAAAGTGAAAAGGTGCTTCTTATTAAATACACTTTTTGAATTCATCATGTTACTTTGACGCTAATTAATCTTTACATGAATGCTTGCCTGTTTATTTAACTTCTTTTATTGTTAACATCTCTCTAGTAAACAGCAGCTGAGTGCTGCTGTACATGGTGGACCGCATGTAAAGGTCAGGAGGGCCGCAGGCGGCCCCCCAAACGATCTTTGAGTATCACAGTCTCAAGTGATTGCATTTAATATTACATTTTCTTACTAGCCCATCGTCATCAAGGTGAGCAGTGTCCTGCAGTTTCATAAACTCCTCCAGTAATGTAGTGAGGAAACAGATCACAATCTTCCTCAGGTAAGAAGATACTGGACATGGTCACAAGTCCTGTTTTGTTTAACCAGCTGTAGTTTGCGTGATCGGATTTGTATGTTCATATTGTACGATAGGAAAGAGAAAACGACAAGACTCAGCATACAAAGTGTTCTGATTAAAAAGTCAGTATTCACAGTGTTACAAATCATTTAAAGTGCACAGTAGGCAGCCGCTGGGGATCGCCCATAGTATACTACTTGGTGCTATGTGACACTCAGAGCACAATCCGACACAAATGTCACACCACGAGTAACTTAAAGGTCTCCTGCCCATCATAATGTTACCTTTGCCCTGCTGCTGCTACAGTAGGCAGGGCAGAGATCACAATATATCCGTGAGGAGCTAAGTGCTGTTAGTCACCATATGTTCAGGGCCGACAGCTGCAGCAGCAAGTCATTGTGTTGTTTGTTCTCCCTCTAGTTGTTTTGGCCTCAATGCAGCTAGAGTTCTCTCACTCAGGCATCATACTAGGCAAAAAGAGAAGCTCACTCAGCCCAGGTTACAGTGGAGATAACTTAATGCTGCTGTAACGCCCATCTCTGGCAAAGAACTGAGTCCAGTCACAGAGCACAGCCGCCTTTTTAAGACAGTGGACACGCCTGGACAGGCATGACTGAACACATGTGCCCTCCCCCCACCAAACACACGTGGAGCGCATGTGCAAGTCTTGTTTTCATCTATAGGTCCCTAGTAGCTTCGATTGTTTGCCAGTGCTGGGAAGGGGCTGCTGAGGAGGGCTAGGGCAGCACTTTGAAAAATCTTGCCTTGCTGTGACAGTGTCAGTCAGTGAGTGCAACCGTTTAAAATGTAAGGCGAGGTCACAGTGGGGCGGGCGCCTTGCCGGAAACAACAGGCAAGGCGCTTCCCCCCCTGGATCCATGTGGCTTCTTCTGTGAACAATACTGTGACATCAAACGGGTATTGTTTTTCTCAGTGAATTCTGTATTCATAGTTAGCAAAGATCATCACCTTGCTTAAGGGAACCAACAGGATTATTGCATTTCCTCGTCCATCTTGCCACATGTCCCCCTTCCATGGGGCCTGGTGGACACGTGGCGAGCCCATCACCCAACGGATAGGGATTACTCATTCTACTCTGTACCGCATGATTTACATGTGCGAATAGATGGTATCCTGTGCTCACCGGAAGCCCAAGGCATGGTCTATCACAGTGAGTATCTGGCGCGGACGTTATCGGATCACAACCCTTGCTTGATTGCGGTTCGGTGGACATGGCAGCGCCAGGCAATCCCCACGTGGCGATTGAACCCCACGGCCTTGGAAGATCCTGTTTTTAGTGCTGAGGTTAACAATAGCATAGAACATTATTTCACTGAAAATGCAGGTACGGCGTCTACTAGAGCCCATGAATGGGACGCGTTTAAGGTGGTGATGAGAGGGGTGGGCATCTTGGCCACGGCGGGAGCCCGCAAGACGTTGCTGCGGGATATCACGCGGGAGGAAGACCGGCTGCGTCGCACTGAAAGGGCAAGCCACACTACTGCGGCGGACCGGACGGCAGTGTTGGAGGCGCGTGGAGCGGTGGCCACTCAGGTGGAGCGCCTGCGTTGTCTTGACTACAAGGAGTATCTGGTGAGGGCCCATGCGGAAAGGGACAAAGTGGGTTCTTTATTAGCATGGCTAGCGAACCTGGCAGCCCGGGGCACTCCGATCCTGTCCTTGGGCACGGCTACTGGGGACCTTGTGTATTCGCAGTTGGAGATCAATGATCAGTTCTTTAGCTACTACACTGCGCTATACTGCAGCGCGATGCCGGACCTACCTGAGGAGACCCAGGACTTCCTTTTAGCGGCCCAGCTCCCACGATTGGATCCAGATCAGGGAGACAAGTTGGGGGAAGCTATTTCCCTGGGTGAAATTCGAACTGCGATCAAGCACATGGCGCGGCGGAAGACGCAGGGGGCTGATGGTCTCCCGGTAGAGTTTTACACGAAATATGTGGATCTCCTGGTGCCAAGACTGTTCTTGGTATATAGGGAAGCTTGGGATCTGTGAAGACTGCCTGCATCTGCCAGAGAGGCGATTATTATACCGTTGCTGGAGAAGGGCGGAGATGCCCCCTTGCGCTCAGCGTATCGTCCGCTCTCTATGCTTACGGTGGATTACAAAATACTCAGTAAAATCCTTGCGACCCGGCTTTTGGAGCACATGACGACCTTGGTGCACCCAGATCAGGCGGGCTTTATCCCTACCTAGAACACGGCGACGTGCATACGTCGACTTCTCCGAGTTATGGAAGGGGGTTGCCAGGATGTTCCGAACGCCGCTGTGCTTTCAGTAGATATTGAGAAGGCCTTTGATAGCGTGGAATGGCCCTATATGTTTCAGGTCTTAAGAGAGTTCGGCTTGGGAGATCAGTTTGTGCAGTGGACAGCGTTACTGTACAACTCAGCCTCCACCAGGGTCAAAACGGGGCCGACCATCTCAGCGGGTTGTCAGGTGGGGGGGGGCACCTGGCAGGGCTGCTCGTTATCCCCGCTATTATTTGCACTCGCGATCGAGCCACTGGCTGCGCATGCTAGATTGGGGAGGTCGTATGAGGGCCTGTCGTTGCGTGGAGAGGCCCATTACATTTCACTATACGCCAATGATCTACTGATGTTCTTGTCCGGAGAAGACGAGGCAATACGGGGTGCCAGAGCGCAGCTTCAGCAGTTTGGTCGACTGTCAGGCCTGTGTGTGAATTGGCAGTAAGTCAAAGTGAAATTCCCTTTGGGCGAATAGACATAGAACAACTAGTTCTTACGGACCAAACAAATAAAATTACATCATATCAGGACACATGGACAAACAGGAAGCAATGTAAACAATATTAAAAAACAAGTGAAAACACTCTAGTAAAAGTAAATCTAAACAATTTATTCATATACACTATATTTGTTAAAAAATGGGAAACATACAGGACGGAACTAATATACAATAAATCAATAAGACATTCCAATAAAAAAGGAGGTACAGGTTGAGGACTAAATTCACACAATGAAACAGAATTTTCCTCTATTTCTTGACCAAGTATTACTCCTTATGCATCGACGCGTTTCGGTGGTGAATGAGAAATTAGACCACCTTCATCAGACAGTTGAGATAACAGTTTCCCAATAATTCTCAGTAAAAACCGTTAGGATTATAATAAGGGGTACTCAGCCTCCTTTGCCACTCAGAAAAGATATTCGTCCAGCGAGATATCTTCTCACTCTGATTGTTTAAAATATAGTCATAGGCATGTAATGATGTGGATCTTAACACGCGGTATAAATTGTTCGTATATTTAAATTTTTTTTATTTTGTATTATTTAGTGCTCCCGGCAAAGGTGGAGTCTCTATGTATATTATGGTTCTAGACTTCCTTTTCGGGCAATATAGGTTTGGTGAGATATGTTTAGGATTCTTCGGTAACAGGAACCCGCCGCAGTTAAAGCGTGCATTCCCTATTGGCGCCAAAGAGTAAAGCGTCCCGCGTGTCTGCAGCTCGGAGTCCTGTGTGAATTGGAACAAAACCTACCTATTCCCTTTGACCCCGGCTGGGCGGCAGCCTTCGGCAGGGGAGGATTTGAGGTGGGAACCCTGCTGCCTGCCATATCTGGGCACCCGTATTTATCATACACAGTCCGATCTCTTGGATGGTAAAGTGCACAAGGCGATAAGGGGCCTGAAGGGCAGTATGGCCTTTTGGAGCTCTCTCCCTCTGTCGATTGCGGGCCGAGTTGAGGTTCCGTGACGATTTGAACCCGTGTTTTCAATATTGTCATAAACACATAATTTTGGTATCAGCGAACCGCAAATGATCCATTTAGCATATCCTGGTGTTTTCGCTATGCTACGAGCAGGAGTACTCCTGTTATAAACACATTTCTGATCTACCCATGGCATCCATCTTAGATCATGGCAGCCATTTTGTGTTTCTTGCCCTCACATACGCAATGACCTCTGATTACTTCATTTCGATTAAAGACACGTAGGCTTAGCCGGCGATTCACCTCTTTAGTGACACGTGCACCTTAGTACAGAACATGCTGTAGCTGCATGACTCGACAAAGGCTGCCTCCTCTGCCCGAGGCCAGTCCTGCTATACTGGTTCTCGTGTTCGTTGGCCTGATCATGATTAGGCGGCCGAAGCTGGTAGCCTTGCCCATTTACGACCCACAAACATCTCTTATCCTGCTTTTCTATCTTCTGCACCTGGCTCTGCTCCTTTCCTTCTGGGCCTTTATTAGGGGGAGGTAACGAAATTTACGATGAGGCGGTCCGGGTCTTGAATGAAAAGTTGACATGAGATTATGATGGAAAAGTGGGAACCCCTCGTTCGTAATGTTTTGACATCAGATACTGTCGACGATTCCTGTGCAACGCCAAATATTTATTGTTTAGGACACAAAGGTTTGGGAATGTATTACATGTAAAGAATTTGCCTCAAGCTCAAATTTTAGTATATAAGGAGCAACCCTTTTTGTACAAATCGAACAGGCTCCTAGATACTGCCCGTGTGTAGTTTCTGTGACTTCTGTGTCCCTGCAGTAATAAACCTTTGGTCTTTGACGCCACCATCGAGAAGCCCGTGTTTCTGTTTATTTGTGCACCGAGACAGGTGGAACTCCGGGGTCTTCGGGTGTTATCCCTGACACCTCTGGACGGAACCAAATAGTCCAGAACTCCAGAGTGGCACTCTTAAAGATGGTGGCGCTGCTGCGCTTGCTCTACTTTTTCCGCACATTGCCTGTGTGGATTCCGACCTCGGTCTTCCGGACACTTTGGGCTATGACTACGGGTTTCCTCTGGGGTACGGGTAGGCGGTGTGTCGCGCTTACCACCCTGATGCGTCCACGGGCTGATGGGGGACTGGCGGTGCCTGATTTTGAATGGTACTACCTAGCGGCACAGCTTCAGTGGCTTACGCTGGCGGTGGCTCGGGAGTTCCGGGGACCTGAGGGACCCTGTGGCAGAGTAATCCCTCAACACGTTTTGTCTTTCATAGTTCTCCAACAAAAGATCGATCTTAGCCAACTCACTCTTGAGGAACGCACTTTTCGCTTGTGCTGGAATCAGAGTCAGAAACGAGTTGGTTGTTCCTCCCCATATGCCCCGGAGATACTGTTGGGCATGTGTACGGCCCTCCCCCACGGGGGTAAATGGACTGCGTTGGCAGTTTGGGAGGAGCTGGGCCTCCATATGGTGGGAGATCTGTATAGAGATGGCGTGTTGCTGTCCTTTCAGGATCTACAAGACACATTTGGGTTGCCACAAGGAGACTATTTATTGCATGCTGCGTTGGTGGTGGGACTGCAGCGCCGCTGGAAGACGGGGATGCAGGAACCTCCGACCTCGCTGGGCTGCCAGTATGTCACCATGGCGGCGGGCACTTTTAAAGCCGTCACTTGCCTCTACCGACACCTGTCAACTGAACACCTATCGGCACTAGATACCCTAAAAGGTAAGTGGGAGACTGACCTCGGCAGGCCCATACCGGAGACGACGTGGCCCCACCTATTGCGGTGAGCCTGGAAGGGTACGCGCAATGCCCGGTTCCAGTTGGTACAGTTTTTTATGCTTCATAGGGCGTACCTGACTCCGGCCAAGATTCTGAGGTACTTTGGGGTATCCCACTCAACGTGCCCGAGATGCGCTGCGGACGGTGCCGACTTCCGGCACATGTTCTGGACCTGTGCAGGGTTGGGATCCTATTGGGAAGAGGTGGTGACGTGTCTGAATCGTGTGACGGGGCGGGCACTGGAGGCTGAGATGGCTATTTGCCTGCTGCTTTGGTTTCCACATACCTCCCGTACCAAAGTTACTAGTAAATTCTACGACTTGGGGCTGATCATGGAAAAAAGGGAACTCACCATGCACTGGAAGTCTAGGACGGGTCCTCACTATCAGAGATGGCGGACGAGCTTCTTGACCTGGGTGAGCAGCGAGGGCACCCTCCGCCTGCAATTGGCTAGGCGCTCGACTAATGAGAAGGCGTTAGAGACAGCGCGAGCGTGGGAGGCACTGGTGACCGAACTGCAGACCCCATCTGCAGATTCCGAGGAGGAGGATGGAGTGGAGAGTACTGACGCTAGTCGGGGGGACATTGCCGGCGCCAGACAGGTGGAGAGTGCGTTGAGTGAGACTGAGGGGTGCGGGTGAATTAGTGGGGCGCCCGACGACGATCCAGGTTTGATTGCGTTTGCGACTTTGGGTGGGGCTGCAGGGCTCTGATTATCTTGTGAAGGCACTTTATCATGTTGTTACATCTGTTTTTAGGTGGTTTACACGGCTGTATAGATGGGTAGTTGGCTGCTATACTTATGATCGACCCAAATGGGGCACACTGGCGGAGGGAGCTTGGGGGCGGGGAGGGGGAGAAGGGTGCTTGGGGGGGAGGGATGAGTATTTGATGTTTGCTTTTATCCTGTGGCACCACAAGCCATCTGCGCAACGGCGGCCTTTTCATTGTGGTTTAAATGGCTTTCTTGCAAAAACTAATAAACTCTGTTTAAAAAAACACATGTCCCCCTTCAACCACCACCAAATCTCAGTTTCTGCTTTGTGCGTTCATTGCTTACCTGACAGAACACACCTGGTAGCCAGCTCAGCTTCATGTCACATGGGTAATTAATGATTCACCAGCACAGCAATAAAAGTTCATTGGATCATCATGCAAGCCTATTTTATGCAATGTAATGTTTACTTATGGAGTGCACGTTCACCAAAAAGGGGTCTTGCTGCCCCCATAGCTGCCAAGTTTTCAGATTGCTTTTCTCTGGTTTCCATGCACCTATAAGTGACATTCAACTGCCAATTGTGTGACACTTTGTAATGAGTAAAACCAAGCAACGAAGAGCATGCAAAGATATAAATATCACAAATTACATCTTTTTGAGCAATGAGAAGCTTTACAATATCTTGAAACTGCTGTAAAACCCCTGAATGTAAAACAATGTAGATATACACAGTTAACCCCATAGCAGTGAACATTGTGGGTATACACAGTTAATGCCATAGCAGTGGCCCTGTTCATTACCTAGAGTATCCCCCAGGCTGGAAGAAGGGGCTGTGCTCCCTCCCGGAGAAGGCCAGGCACTGTTATGTTCCCGGGGTAGGCTCATGTAGGGAAGCAGCTCATTTCTTACATTGTCCTCTTTTCCACATGAACATTTCAGAACCTTTTGTACATATTACGTGCACAACAATGTTGGATTCGTTTTTCTGAAACTAAACTTGTTTACACATCTAGCTTCGCACTACATTATCACAATGCCCTGAACATCATATACAAGGTCTCTTTTCGCGCTATGTACAAATGTACACTCTATCTTCATCCAGGGGGCGACATGGCTATCTACATATCCAGACATCACTAATCTATACAAAATCTCAAGGCTGCTTTTTACTTTAAAAAGATGAGAATCCCAATAGATTAAGAGAGGATGCACTTCAGCTGACACCGAGGGTCCCTGCCTGCTGAGACTTCACCATGCAGCGGTCTGACATCTCGGTGAAGGGGTGTCCAGCTTGTGACCAAGACGAGCTCCTCCATTCTCTTTCATCAGGTAATGTCGTTAGATCATCCCCTGGGGGATTCTTTGATCTCCACCTACAACAACTCTAGGTACACTTAGAGTAGGGTCCGCATAGTAGGAGTATGCTCAATTGCTATTTTGTTTTATATGACTGCATATATACACACTGTTTTAGCACCATGGTAGAACTATATCTACTATTTACGCTTTTGGTTCTCGTAATCACTTTCATTTGCTTCTGTCTATTAATCATTGCAGCACATGTATTCTTTGCAAGAATAATGTTGGTTCAATAAATATATTGAAAACGTCCCACTGAGTATTCTGTATAGTTCTCTGAGAACAAGTGAGCACGAGTGACTCAGCGAAAGGTTCTGATCTGTTTCCATGTTCCTTGAGGGGTCAGGGTTGTCATGTTCAGTGATTGTCAAACTATTTGCTGGTGAGGTTAGGGGCTTAAGGTGGCACTGTGAGCTAGCTGGTCTATAGGCCAACAAATTCTGTGGGGGTGTCCGGAATCAGTCTTGGCAACAAGTCCTTAGTTTATGTTGTCCAACAAATGCGCAGATCCTACAGACTAGTAGGAACTACATAACATGACGCCACCAACATTGGTTGGGTTCTTATTTAGCGGTCAATCTGAATAGTTCAGTAGTGCTTTTGTGGAGACCCGACTCACATTTCAATCAGAGATGTCCAAAGTGGGAAGGGTAGTAAATCTGCCTCATCTAAGTAGGTAAACCCTATGTATTGGCTGAAGGTCATTTAAGCTTGGAGGATGAAACATTTCCCTCACTGTGCATACCATATCTCTATAAATTCATTTAATAAAATACCTGTCAGGACTGGTCAAGATTACTCAGATTTAGACCCCCAGCTGATTGTAGCAGTGGTGCAGATCCATCAGGATCGCTATTTCAAACCCTCTTTGTCCCTTTCAAAACGTTGGTCGTCACTCTTGCACCAAAGGCTATGGGAACTATTGTGTCGAGATTCCAAGATTGCCGCTTAGGCTTAGAGATTGTTGTTGGTCTAGTGTTCAGGCCGGCAACAAACGCAGCTGAGTTTGCGATTCGGCATTAACGGAATTGCGCACTTCAACTGGAGTTTTGAAGAGAAACGGTCGCCTTCCTCTGTCGTCGTTTCTCAATTGAGCAGTTCGTGAGTATTTTTTGGGCCTCTCAGGCAGTTTTCCGATTCTTCGACTGCGGTGACGTTGGAAAAAGTATTAGCTTAAAAGATAACTGAAGCCTACAAGAAATAACAAATAGATAAGAGAAGTTTATGGCAATTGCTGGAGTTCTGCACAAATAGTTAAATGCTGGGCTCAGTATTTACCGGAAGGATACGAATGGTGCAAGGCTAATTTTTGGAACACAGAGCATATTAAAAGGACAGAAATTATTTTAAGAATTGGCGATACGAAGAAAATATCGTGCAGCAACTAAGGCCATCACAGAGACATTCGGCATAAGTTTATTCAAGGTTGAATACAAGGCAAGAGTGAATTCCATGAGGTTCTTCAAGTATGTGTGTATTATATATATCTATATCTATATATATATATATATATATATATATATATATATATATATATATATATATATATATATATATATATATATATATATATTACAACTGAGTAACACGTAGAACACAATATCCCACGGGAAACAAAATGAAGCCGCCACTCCAGCCACTCGAATTTTGCGTGAGACAACACTTAATTTATTCTTAAATCCATTGCAGCATATTCACAGCAAAAAAACCAACGCGTTTCGTTAGCTCCCCACTAACTTGATCACGTGATCAAGTTAGTGGGGAGTGCATCAGCTTTTTGTGAATTTGATGAAACCTGTAGTCGACTACGTGCTTTTCTGCTGATTTTAACAAGTTTTAATTGTTGTTTCACTTTTTTTCACTATTTTCTAAGACTCATAACCCAGATAGGGCTTATAGTTTGGTATATGATATACAGGAGTTCTGATTGGCCCACTCTTTTGTATTTTAGGTAATGGAAGTACATTGATGCAGAGAAAGAAACCTCACTTGGGTGTTGATTATTGAAGACCGTGTGGACTAAAAACTATAATTTCTCACTTGGGAATTTAAAATTGATAGACTGTTTTTGCGACAATCCACGTATATAATGAGAATACAATGCTGCTCACTTGAGCGATTTGAAGTTTTCCAAATAATTTTGGTGAATACAGGCTGTGGCAATCATGTTTACAGAATGTTATTGGTTCAATGCCCCATGCCTTCGTTTAAACAAATATTATTTGTATTAGACGAATATACAAGTAAATATGTGAGATGAAATATGAATATCATCTTTATGTTACTTTCCATGCCTTATTTGTATGACAGGACTGTCTTTATATTTATTTGGTGAAATGTTTTGCAGTGGGTATGATAGGTATAAGGCGACAATACTCCACTCCAAGATGGCCGCGATAATGGGGTCTTGAGTCCTTTGTTTATGTTTGAGCACTCATCACGTGAAACTTTATTTAATGTTTTGAACACTGGTAATGTAATCACCCGTGACCAAGGCGAAGGTATCGCCGAAACGCGTTGGGGTTTTTTGTCCGTGTTTATTATCACGATGCTGCATTTGATGAATTAAAGAATATTGGAGTTGCGCAAAAAGGATTGGGCGTGATCTTTTTCCTGTCGAGGAGAGTGCATTTGCGTAGCTGTTGCGGCTACACGCTGTGAGCCTGAATCTAAACACAGGGTTACCTTTGCCCCTGGATTTGCACCGTTGTCCTGGTGTCCCAGCACTTTTGCGAAGGAAGTGGAACTGCATATATATATATATTCACTGAAAAAACCATAGGTTTCCACCAGTTATAGTTAGGTGGAAATTTTACTCGCATAAAACCATTGAAATTCCCACGTTATAGTTAGTTGGACTCACTATAACTTGCGCGTGCAATGCACTGCTGATGACGTCACATATTACATCACTCATATCATGGTCAGTGACATCACTGATGACATCTCAAATGACATCACTGATGACAACATCCTTGTGACAAAGTGGCAGACCTCCTATCAGCATAAAATAACCTTTGACACACACATTCAAAAATAGAAACTAACATTTTCTTAAAAAAGGAGAAACCAATACCAATTACAACAACTTATTAGGTAATTCCAACATCTACATACACATCCACCCATTCACCAACAGTTCTATATAGTCACTCATGCATGTACTTACTCATCATATGTACTCATACACCTATACATCCTGTTACACACAAATACTCATCCATATAGTTACTCACACACATATTCACACATGCAAATAACCATTTACTTGATTATACTGCTATATACACACCACTACACATACTTCTACAGAAACAGAAACATATTTACTCTCTTAAACAATCAATTATAGTAAAACACATACTCACTAACCAACCCATACACACAATCATCCACCCATACAGTCTTGCACACATGCGGTCTTCAAAATACATACAAATAGTGAGTCACTCATTCATGCATCTGTGCTCTAAGTAATATCCCCCACCGAACCATACAGACACTGATACTGATACTCAAAAAAACAACTAATAACCTATATACACACTCATGTAGCTACTCACCAACCCATGCAGCCACTTATACACAAAGTGAGACACAGATACAGATATTTAAATATTTAAACATTACTCGCTAATATATGTATTCACTAAGATACATTTAATAAGTCAGTTAACCAATCAATTTTACACAAAAAAACATCCATTTAGACATTTATTTACCCATTTATTCTTCCATCAACCTTTACATATACATATATAAAAAATATTTATTTTTCAGAAAGATACACATTCACTGGATGATGTCATCAGTGATGTCATTTGAGATGTCATCAGTGATGTCACGGACCATGTCATGAGTGATGTAATATGTGACGTCATCAGCAGTGCATTGCACGCGCAAGTTATAGCGAGTCCAACTAACTATAACGTGGGAATTTCAATGGTTTTATGCGAGTAAAATTTCCACCTAACTATAACTGGTGTGAAACCTATGGTTTTTTCAGTGAATTTAATAGGTTTTTTAAATGCTAATTCCTAACTATAACTGGTGTGAAACCTATGGTTTTTTCAGTGAATATACATATATATATATATATATATATATATATATATATATATATATATATATATATATATATATATATATATATATATATATATAACATTTTTATGGCAAAATGAAACCCCTCATTTTGTTCCTTTTCAATTTAAATGTATTAAGTGTTACCACTTTATTCCAATCAAGATGACTTCAGGTGTGCCATACTTTTGTCATAAGTAAGACTGTTAGCGTTCTAGTTGTTCTTTAGAACACTCTGGGACATTCTGTCATTGGGCTATAGTTGGGCTACATCTAGTTGATATTTGGGCTACATTTGGGCTCTTTTGTCTCTGGTGGCCATCTTGGGAGATTGCATATCAGAATTATTTTAATTAAATATAAGAGGATTTGAGAAGTCACTCAAAATGTGCCCTAATTTTTCTTTCTTCAGCACTAATCATAATTTCTATGGCAAAATGAACCCCCTCATTTTGTTCCTTTGCAAATTAAATGTTTTAAGTGTTAACACTTTATTCCAATCAAGATGACTTCAGGTGTGCCATACTTTTGTCATAAGTAAGACTGTTAGCGCTCTAGTTGTTCTTTAGAACACTCTGGGACATTCTGTCATTGGGCTATAGTTGGGCTACATCTGGCTGATATTTGGGCTACATTTGTTTTTTTTTGTCTCTGGTGGCCATCTTTGGGCTACATTGGGCTACATTTGGGCTCTAACATATATATAGCCCAATGTAGCCCAATATATATTTTTTCAAAGTTAATTTTCGTAAAAACCACTGGAGCACATATCTTGAGACATAGCAAAGGCACATCGGGCTACCAGTCCCTACAATTTTAATTTTGCCAAGTTTGGTTGAAATCCATTCAGCCGTTCGGGCTAAAAGTGAGGTCGACCGCCCTATGGAAATTAACATGGGGAAAACACGTTTTGGGACCCCCCTTTTATCTCGGCCCCCCGAAACTTTCAGGGAAGGACCGGAGCTCCGCGAGGCAAATTTGAGGAAATTTTCAGGCAGATTCGTCAACCAGCGCCAAAGTTATTCACAATAGAATTTTGAGATTTTGCATTAAAAAAATCCTAACTATAACTACCTACTGGCGACCGCCATATATATATATATATATATATATAAAGATACTTACCATCTTTAGTGAAGTCATTCTTCGTTTCTTCTTGCCAAAATATATTTTCTTGGATGTTCTTTTGAAGATTCCGACCTACAAGATAAAAAACAAAGAGATACTACAAGGTTCATAAGGTAACTAGTATTAAGAGAGGTATTCCTATAAGAGAAATATATAATCAAATAATAACAAGTGTATTTGTGTTCAATAGATTTTTCACTGCAGAATAAGTGAGGCATGAACCAGAGAGTAAGAAAAGGACTATAGAGAACAGCTAGACACCCTGTTAGAAAAGGTAAACACACATTGAGGTTTATAGAGTATAAGTTACAGAACAATATATACATATTATATATATATATACAGCAGTTGCATAATTGCTCTTTTGGCAGGAAGAAGATTAAGAAGTAGAAGCAGTCCAATTCAACAGGAAGAAGACGTGGCGTGTCCTTTAAATTCCCATTCCCATTTCCCCCCTCCTTGCTGTCAAGATCTATATGATCTGGGCATCTTGGTGTGGGGTTTGAGGATTAGCATCGCCTCCTGCGGAAAATCAAGATTCTGGAAAGATGGGTACTCGACAATACCTTTACTCTACACACAATGTCCGTAAACAGAGAAGGAGGTGAGGAAATTGAGGAGCAGGAATTTGTCCTAAACATTACAGAATATTGCAAATAGGCAGTTTTCATGAAACAATTACAACATGGCCTCGCGGCAACGGGTAGAGACATTTCCTGTGTAGTTGTGCACACAAAGCATTCAGAACAGAGGTATTCTACTCTTGGATTAAATTCCTACATGCAAATGCACGCACACAGTTGTTTAACACTTACATTGAAGATGAACCACTTGAAGAATATTTGCCATACGTGGACATAGAAGTCCCCTTAACTTACCAAGAGCATATTAATTGGTTTTAAGGTACCCTACTTCATACCACAGAAAACATGAGACTAGGTCCGCTCATTACAGAATGAGCAAACAGGCCGGTCTTAGCTTCTTATACACTACATCCAGACATTGCTACTTTATCAGCAGAAGGAATGCGTACACTTTATAGAGATTTAGTAAAAATGTACAGAAATCTTACACAGTTCATAATGCGGACACTGACAGTGCGGCCTGCTTAGGCTTCGCAACCTCAACTGGCTACTACAGGTATCACCCCCAAACACTGAACGCAGTTATGGAAAAGATTCCCGGCAGTCGGCAGCAAATCCTGTTCTGGTAAGCGCAGCAGCTCAACTTGAAGCAGTTTTTCCCCATACAGGACCACAGGAAAAACAAAGAATATTAAGAATTTGCTTACCAATGGGAATGTCTCTCTCAATAAAAGATTGTGCCACTTGGGGTACAGTCTTTGCTGCCGTCTATACCAGAACTCATGGTACTCCTTCAACAGCAGTTGTACCAGATGTACTGAAACAAATACAGAATGAATACGAGGCAGAGCCTGCTGTGGACCTGGTGCTGAAAGTAACGAGTAATTTTGCATACATATCTGAAGTATGTTAAGTAACATAAAAGGGTAGGCACCAGCAATGGCTATACGCCAACACCTGAGGGAACTCACTCCTGCACAACAGGAGCGAATATTACCTAAGATTATCGAAGAAACATATGCTTCACTGGGTAGATGTAATCTGGGAGCCAGACCTGGGAGACCAACAGTTAAGAGTAATTCTGAAAAGGAAAACTCTAAGCAAGCACCTGATTCTTCTAAAAAGAAATGGGATAACAAACAAAAAAAAAAAAACACAATCACAGGGTGGGTCCCCTCACCAGGAACACACCAACAGAAAATACAATTTGAGAAACCGTGATAATATTAGGAGGCCTGACAGGATACTGATACACGTTCCTTTCAGGATTCATCCGAGAAACGTTTGGAGAGAGATGGCTGCTCAGAGCACAGATCAGAAGAGCGAGTCAATCAGAGAAGGGAGACACATTGCACTTCAGCCTTCGTCATTAAACAGGAAGACAAACAACATGCTCCCAAACATAAAATGAAAAAGAAGAAGATAACCAGGATCAACATTTGAAATGCCCAGGCTACTGAGGACTCTGCTTCTGAACAGGGAATGGGAACTGACGATGTTGGACAGTGCGGCAGAAGTCACAAGAGCTCACCGGATCCTGATAGATTATCTGGCTGCAGTAGCACTGACTGAGCATATCATGGTGTAAACACCTGATACGAGAGTAAGTGTTCCACATTGTTTATATGAAATACCATTCCACAAGTGCCAGCTTGTGCCAACTCCACCTCTCAGTTGGGAGAGGTGAGGGGAAGGACAACTCCGGGCTCCGGCCATCATGAGGATGGGGAGCCCTGCCCAATCAGAGCTAGGCTCCTGCCCCCTCCCACAGGAGAGGAGCAGGATAGGGGATGTACTCCCCCCAGGACAGGGACCCATTGGTCCCTGCCCTTACCCTACCTGTAACACCCCTAAATTTAGTATGTAGGGGTACCCTGAACCCTCCTTCCTCAGATCCCGATTTGAAAACAAGAAAGAAGATCAAGAAGAAGAAGACCTGCTGTGCAGCTGCTAACAAGAGGACAACATCAACTGACTTGGCCCCAGCCCTACAGGCCTGTTGATCCTTGAACCTGCTCCTGCTAAATCCCGGCGTCTCCTGCGGACAGCAACCTTGAAAACCCCAGAGGACCTGCCTGCCTTGAACCTCTTAAAGACTGGGACTCCCATGAGCAGTGGCTCTGCTCAAACAGCATACCCCTGGTGCCAGCTAGGAACCACGAATCCAGCACACTCTGCACCCGCCTAGCCCGGCCTGTGCCTGAGTGGACAAAGACCCTGAGGACGTCCCCCCGGCGATTGTGACCTGAGATCCAGTGCCCAAGGACCCTCCTCGATGACCCAGATGATGCCTGAAGCCTCACAACCAGTGACCTCTCTTACCACGACGAGCAGAGGGTAAGATTTCCCGATGTCAAAAGACATCCCTGCACCCGGCGCCCCACGGAACCCTGTGTAGGAGAGTAGGGTCTGCAATCCCATGATCACCCAGATTTTTTGCTTTTGTTTCACTGGTTTACGACTTTCTCTGGCTGTGGGCCTGCCAATCAGACCCACAGCCTGGCTGTTCTCTTTCTAAATTACGACATGTACCCTAGGTGCATTTACCAATTGGTACTGGGCCACCTTATCAGACCCCGTAACGCAGGGCATAGGTGTACCCAGGGCCGCCAGGGGCTGCAGCATGTATTATGCCACCCCTGGCTGGCCTCCTAAATTTGACACAACTGGCTGCATGACAGCCGGGGCAAAGCCGTGTAACCACCCTTTGCTTTAGGTATAGTAGCCCTATATCTAACCGTACAATGGACGCCCGAGTTCCTATCAGTCACTCCTATGGCAGGCCTTGACAATCCTGAAGGCAGAGTGCGTGGGCTCGTGTGAACTAGGTTCTGGCCCGAGCCGAGCCCGGTTGCAGCTTGCGGAACAAAGACCCAATGGCTGTTCCATGATAACGCGTACCACATCGGTAACTTCGGTGTCGCGTTATCAAGACATGTCGAGTAAGGTGTCATACGAATCGGGATGCTGCCCCCTCACCAATTCTGGCGGCGAGGTTAGCATTCCGCCCTTCTAGAGGGATACGACATGTACGTAACTGTGAACCCCGGTTAAAGTTAACTAAAGCCTCAGCTCCACAAAATGGATGCTGCCACCACAGGCACGAGTCTGACCTCCTGCTGCTGGGAGTCCTTCCAGCGAGGAGCGCTTGGACAAAGGGTTTCCTGTCAAGGGCGGTGTTCGCACCGTCCCAGACAGGGTTTGTGTATTCTGGGTAGGTAGGGCTTTTGCGAGAAGGTGACTGCGGAGTGGCACCCCGGTGCTCACTACGCATCTGCCGGTCAGAACCAGTTCCAGGGGCGCCAGCCCTGGCCTGGGGAAAGTCCGGCAGGGGAGAGGGGTGTAACTACCCCCCTTCCTGGTCCCACCCTTAGGGCAGGACCTAGTCATGTACCCACCCCTTTCTTTAGGATAAAGGCCGGAGCGGGGACCCTTCCAAATTAGATCATCTTTGAATCAAGAACTACTTTCTACGAAAGGACATTCGAGACTCTTCTCAAGATTTCTCCCTTGTGACTAAGGAGTAGTCACCCTGCATCAGCGGGCACCATCTAAGAACTCTGCGGTTTGCTGCAAGTCCTTCCTCAAGGAATCCGACGGCCCAGCTCGACGAGAACCGGCTTCCCTGGCACCTCTGCCCTCTACCCACGTCATCAGCTCAGCTGTGATCTGTGGGTGCGACGAGACCTCGAGGGACCGGCCATCATCAAAACCTGCACGCTCTTAACCAGCACGACCATCGAAGTAATTCCCTGGTGAGTGCTCTGGGGTCCGAGAAGCCCCGACCCTGAGCCGCTCCAGCACCGAAGTGCAGTCTCCCAGCATCTCCACGATCTGCGTGGGGCCCTTCTGCTCGCTGCTCAACACGTTGTCCGGGCACTAGCCGCTGGCTTGTGCCCTCCTGTGACGACATCCGACAACCAACGCTGCTGGTCTGGTTGCTCCAGACTGGCCCTTGCTTCTATCTTTGAGAGAAGCACCCCGGACCCTCCTGGTCCCCTCAAGACGCCATTTTAGGCCCACCACGTGGCCCTGAAATCTGCCAAGGCTTGTTGCCCCAATCCTGGGCCCAGCGACGCCGACAGCATCATCCTTCGTGGGACAGCTCGCACCTCCATCCGGGTCGCCGACAACGCCTCCTGGTCCGTGAGACTGCAGAGCCTAGCGTCGCCCACTCACCTAGTCGAGGTGACGGCCAACCGGTGCCCTCCTGGTACCCTCTGACTACTGGCTAGTAGTACGAACTTGGTCCCCTCTGCTTTCAGGTATCAACGATCTCTGATCCAGGCTTGGATCTCTACGAACTATTCATCACTGGTCGCCGGCCAGCAACTCCTTTTCTTCCGGCTCCTGGCTCGTCAGCGAAGACCCCGACGCCTGTAAGACTTGTGCAGCCGCAGCCCTCGTGGCTAGGTAACTCGGCATTTCGGTGCCTGCATAGCCTCTTTACTCTAGGGTCCTGAGTCCCTCGCTTCCGACTTGCCTTATCGGGTCCGCCCGAGACCTCTAAACTTTCCGTGTCCTCGGACACTTGTTTTAATTGTGCACTTGAAGTATTTTCCTAAGAGATTTGGTTTGTGCTTAGTACCCTGTCCTCATAAAGAGTACAGGGCTGTTGTGAATCTTAATAAATATCCTGTTTATTTTCATAACACTTGTGTGGTGTCCTTTCACGTGGTGTTCAAGGGGTACATGTGTGGTAAACAGCTGGCTTAACACGCCCTCTCGAGTCTTTAGCCTTAGACTGCTCGTATCCACGCTACCAGGATAGCTGGTCTATAGGTTGACTTACAACCAATCATCATAAGGGTCGTTTGGAACGATACATAGCGGTCGCTAGAATAGCGAACGCTGCATATCGGGCCAACTTCTCACACCCTGTGCCCAGCTCCGGGGTGCCTACTTATCCTCTAAGATCCCAACTTACCCCTCGAAGTGTTGGTCGCTCCTGAAGAATCTCCATCCCCGAGCCTGCAGCCTTTGTTCAACTTTTAAGACTCCCATTGAATAACATTTAGCGCCCAATGGCTCAAAAGCCACCTGCACCTAGCCGCCCGAGTTCCCCTGGCAGTGCAACCTTTGGCCTGATCTACTTCCCCATTTGCCCTGAACAAGTGACCAGGAGCCCATCTCCCACAGCCGCGTGACCTGCTTGCCAGTAGCCACCAACCGCAGGCCCCTGCCACTCTTTGGATAACATTGGGCCCAACTACCTCTGCACCCGGCTGCCCCTGTGCCGCTGAGGGTGTACCAACTATACCTACCTGACCCTGGGAGACCCTTGAGTCTATGCCCCGAACCTTGACTCTGCCAGTCGAGTACTTACCCAAAAGCCAATAACCCACGTTTCTTACATAGGGTAACATTGACTGGTTTCACTTGAAAATTCTTCAAAGTGTGGAGTTTTAAAACTTTAAAATATTCATCTAAAATCAGCTGAACAGCGAATTCCCGATTTACTCACCTGTTATCAGGAGAGAACTCAGTGCTGCATCTTTTAGCCCAGTACTGACCCTGAAAAGTAATTTTAACCGTACTTACCAGTAACTTGAATTTCCTCCCATAGGAATCTATTGTCTGCTTTTCACCAGAAAAGTTTCAAAGTGTCGATTTTCACAAACTACAAATATTCCTTAAAAATCGCCTGTATGAATAAAACGCATTCGTTCAACTGTTTACAGGAGATGCACCAGTGCTGGATCAAGGATCCAACACAGAGTAAGAAAAGGTAACAATAGCACTACTTACCTGCTAAGTGAATTTCCTCCCGTAGGATAACATTATTGATTTAATGAGAAAAAGTTTCTGTCAACTTTTAATATACAATAATATTCCTTAAAAATCAATACTGGAACCAAAACGCTTTTAGTTAACTGTTTAGAGGAAATGTCCAAGGACTGAATCTAGGATCCAGTCCTGTGGTTAGAAAAGTAATCTACAAAGTAACTAATTGCATTTAACTAGAAATTCCCATTGAGCTCAATGTTGCATTGTCTTTGAAATTGTGTTGCCTATTGCAACAACTGTAACTATTGTAATCAAAAAGTCTATTGCCTATTTGAAAAGTATTTAACTAGAGTAACTCATTCTGAGAAAGTATATTTTGATACCTTGTTGGTTCTAAAATAAAACAACTATATCTTTTGATACAAAACAATTGGCCTAGAGTTCAGTTCTTGAGTGTGTGAGACCATTTACTGACTGAGTGAGTACAACAAATGCTTTACACTGTCCTCTGATACTGTCTTACTGCTCGACCAAGCTACCACTTTAGAGAGTAAGGTTGTATCTAACTTTAGCCTCTGCCAAACCTCTGGGGACTGTGGACTCTGTGCACACTGTACCTTACTTTGGTCCAGTATATACAGAGCCACTTTCTTACAGTATACTTGCTACTTTGTCAAAGTCGAACCTCCATACACACACAGCAAAGAATGTATGGTCTTCACTAACATGTGCAGATTAAAACTCACTGCACTATTGAGTTAAGGTTATGACTGACTGGTGGCTGAAACCCATCACTGCCACAAAAGAGGAAACCCTTGAAAAAATATACTTAGACTAATACCTTACCTCCCTTCATCCCCCAGTTCAGAAATGGGTGTGCCAACATACGCAACTGACATTGCAAAGAGAGAAATTCAGAGAGGATGTGAAAAAAAGCAGCTAGAGGTGTACGGGACACTGCACGGTGACACCACCTAGACCCGAGTTGCCCAGAAAACATGAGACAGTAACAATTGTACCTGGTCTTGCACCGAGACCCCCACTCCCTGGAGCACAATGTTTTAATTGTGGAGGATTCAGCCATATTGCTAGACCTGTCCCCAGAAAGAAGAACCTATAGATACCGGCCTGGTTGGGTCTCTTTATTGTACAACAACTGAGGCTCAGCCCCTCTATCACTTTCAGATGAGAGTGAATGGTGAACCTGTTTCTGCTTTGGTGGACACTGGATGTCTTCAAAGTGTCATGCGCACTCAGTTGCTCCCAGGGGGGGGGGAAACGCCTACAGGAATGATAAATATACAACGTGTCCACAGGGATAAAAAGATATATCCCTTGACGGAGGTCTGCCTACAACATCAACAGACCGCATTTGTACTCCTATGGGTGAGACTCATTACTAAACTACCTGAACAGTTAATCGTGGGTAAAGATTATCCTAACCTGGAATCCCTGGTCAAGGAAACCTGGAAGGAAGGCGACACATGGTGGGGAAATGTACCGTTCCCTCAGGCCGAGGATAGTAAATGGCAGTGAATGGCCTACCCCAAAAGAATGAAAAACTAGGAAACAAAGAAAAGAAGTTACGGGCGGAGGATGTTATATGGGACACTGATAGGAATTTCAGAAAGACCCAAAGCGAAGAACCCCTGTGCAAAGAAGTCTGGAACACCGCTTCCGAGCAGGGACAAACACAGGAAGTAGGTCCCTAAATTCTTTCAGATGGAGGGTTATTGTACAGAAAGGAAGACAAAAACAATCCCAACGGCTATTACTTCCCGCTCCCATTCTAGAGAAAGTGTTACTCCTAGCCCATAGCCATTTATTGGGGGGACACTTCAGCACAGAAAAAAATGAAAAATCCATCCTTGACAGATTCTATTGGCCAGGCATATATCAGTAGGGGAAAAAGTACTGTAGGGAATATGCCAAAAGAAGAGTTGTTATCGGCCCTCCCAAGTCCCTTTACTTTCTCTTCCAGTGATTGCGGAGTCTTTCACCAGAGTAGGAATGGATATCATCAGTCTCCATCTCCCTTCACGTAGGGTCTACAGATATGTCCTGGTAATGGTGGACCATGCCACACGATACCCCGAAGCAGTGACCATGTGACAGCCCAACAGTACCCACATAGCTAAGGCCCTCTTGTACGTAATTTCAAGGGTAGTATTCCCAAAAGAAGTTTTAACTGACCAAGGGACCACCTTTGTTTCGTGGCTAATGAGGCAAGTGTATCAGCAATTAGGAATCAAACAAATAAGCACTGCTGCCTATCACCCCCAAACAGACGGCCTTGTTGAGAGGTTTAATGCCACTACTAAGAGTACCCTCAAGACAGTTCTGGATCTAGAATCCAGAAAGTGGGAGTATATGTTTCATTCATTCATTCATTGTCAACTTTATTTCGGCAACATATTGCCATAAAAGGTACAAAGAAGAATTACATTTAGAAGAGATAAAAATAGAAGAATAAAAACATTAGAAAGCAATTTATAAAGCGAGGACCAGCCTCATACTTAATAACATTATTGCTGCAATAAATTTGCGATTTAACAGTTATCATACATCCCGAATTAATAGGTGTCTTCTCTTGTGCCAGACTATTCCCAGGTATTTAGCTATTGCAAAAACTATGGGCCCAGATAAGTCAGTTTTGAAAACCCTATATGCATGCAGGCAATGGGAGAACCCCAGGTGTTTACACACCGGGACAATCCATTGCCTCCTAGCCTGCACGTAAGCATTACAAAAGAACAATATGTGCAATTCAGTTTCCTGCTCTAGTTTACACCCTGGGCAGTGGTTCGGCGAGGACTCAGACCATTTGCTGGTACAAGCTCGAATCGGCAGGCTGCCATACCTCCATTGAAGATACAATTTCCTTAAAATAATTGAAAATATAACATCTAAGACGGGTTCAAACCTATAGATGTCCTTAGCCTTTAAAAATGATTCTGCTAAGGTGCCCAGGCCTGTTCTTTGTGAATGTTCAGCAAGTTTGCTTTAATGGTAAAGTGTGACAAGTTGCCTCCGTGTGACCCTAGAGCAAGATGACAGTGGGTCGGACCATAAGATGAGTAGTCCTAATCGCCCTAGTTCATTCTTTATGTAATTTAGCCATGGAATTTTCCCGGCATTTGGAAGGGTAAGGATTTCCTGCAATTCTGACCTATAGTTGAGTAACTCTGGTACGGACCATAACCTACGCCAAAATGTTAAAGGCCGTAGGCCGAGATCTTCATCAAGGGGTCTCAAACCCGAATCAAGCCTCATTGGCAACAATGGGGTGCTAGGAGGAAGTGATAGAAGCTGTCTAATAAATTTGTTCTCTGTTATTACCATGTCACGTTTACACGCGTAGCCCCAGAGTTCGCTTCCATACATAACCGCACCCCTGGCCTGTGCTCTATAGATCTCTAACAGGGGACCAACCGGCTTGGAGGAAGATTTGTTTTTACTCACGAGCTTGATAATTCCTCCAGCTATTTGGGCCAACTTTAGTTGGGATTTCTCCTGGTGGTGCCCCCAGGTCATCTTTTCATTTAGGGTGATCCCCAGGTACTCAAAGGTTCTGACTCTTTCTAGCCTATTAGGACCTATATATGGATTAGGGCGAGTTTTAGGTGGTGGATTGAAGACCATATATTTGGTTTTCAATGCATTAATTTCAAGTCCATGGTCTTGGCAGAATGCCTCGAAACCATCGAGGACTCGCTGTATTCCCATTGGGGACTTGGACAGCAGCAGGGTGTCGTCTGCGAACATAATCGCCGGCACCCTGCTGCCTGCAAGTTTGGGGGCATCGCTATTTTCAACCCCATTCAAATGGGCAATGACCCCGTTGACAAAGAGGCAGAACAAGGTCGGTGCTAATACACAACCCTGCCTAACCCCCTTGTCAACGGGGAATCTGTTCGATAAAGTTCCCTCCCTGTCACATCTGACCTGGGCGTAGTTATCTGTGTGTAATCTGATAACTATATTTAGGAGATGTTGCGGGACCCCCATGTTAGAAAGCACGGACCAGAGTTTCCTACGGGGTACAAGAACAAAGGCCGCTCGCAGGTCAACAAATACAGTATAGAGGCTGCCACCCTCCAACTGTACCGTTTTCCAGAATAAAAGAGCGAGACGGAAAACTTGATCTATGGTAGATACTTTGTTCCTAAACCCGACTTGATAAGGGCTCAGAACAGAGTGATCCAACATCCATTCTAGTAGGCGATCCAAGATCAGCCTTGCGAAGATCTTTTGTGGGACGTCGATTAAACTAATGGGCCTATAGTTGGTTGGGAGCAGAGGAGAACCCTTCTTGAAGATGGGGACAATCTCCGCCCCCAGCCAAGTAGTAGGCACCGACATCCCTCCTAGGATTGTGTTGAATACCACCTGTAGATAAGGAGCCCACACCGTGGGTTCGTGTTTGAATAAATCACCTGGGAGTTTATCCAACCCTGGGGCTTTTTCTGCGGAGAGTCTAGAAATAGCTGCCCCGACCTCCTCCGTGGTGAATTTTTCCGGCTCAAAAGATGGCATGAGAGTGGAACCTGCCATTAGATCTCCTTGGTCCCCGGACTGATCTATATCAGCCTGGACATACAAGGATCGAAAATGGTCCTTCCACACACTAGGTGCAATGTTTGCCTCAACTGCTGGAGTGGGATCAACGGGGCCGTTTTTGACAATCTGCCAGAATTTCCAGGCGTCTCTGGATTTGAGAGCACCCATCATGTCCATCCAGTTGTCGTTGTCCCATTCGATCTTGGCGTTATGGATAAGATGTTTGTACTCCTTCCTCTTAGCCCTAATCAGTGCAGTGTTATTATGTTGCTTCATGGCCTCTAGTAGGTCAGCTTTGGCCTTCCTACAGACAGCATTATACCACGAAGCACACATCCCCTTGCCTTTCCTTGCCCTCTGTACTGGGTTCAATACCTCAGCTAAGGTACCAGACAGCTCCAGATGAATATCCCCCAATTCTCTATAACTCTCTGCCGAGGAGGGTTGCTGGATAAGATTTTCAACTTTTTGTAGGACTGGGACAGCCTTCACGTATAACCTCTGGATGTCTTTTGGGTTTCCTATAATTTTGGGTCATCTCACTCTGCGCCTGTTACTAGCTAGGATCATAATCGGCTCCATGAGATCATCGCCCCCCTGAGTGGAAATAGTAACACCCGGCACCGCAAATTTTAAAATCAGCACGTTGTGGTCACTTTCATCTCGGGGGGGGGGGGGGGGGGGGGTTACATTGAAGTCCACAACTCTGACCCAGTCGCACGTTTCCACAAGGATATAGTCCAGGCGGGAATTGTGCCCCGGTTTGTTAAAGGTCGGTTTAGGAGGGATGTCTCCACTTGCCTGGCCATTACAGGCCCTTAAAGAATTTGCTAAAGTCAAACACATAATTTGGGTTGCTAATGGTGTCCAGGACTTCACTGGAGGGCCTATCAGAGGAGGAATACCCCATTGATCATCCTCCTCCATGGTAGCACCTTCCAGAAATGATGGGAGTGGCTCAAATTGACAGTTGAAGTCGCCCCCAACCACGTACGGGGTGGCTTGCGGGATGGAGCTCAGGAACAGTGCTAATTCCTCCATTGTGCCCGAGACCTTTGCTATACCCACTGGTCTTGAATAGACGTTGACCAATGCCAGTTTAACGGCATTTGGCCACTCCAGGGTTACACATTGGACGTTCTCAGAGTTGGTTTCGAGGGACCTCGCTTTACACCCCAAATGGGAGCCCACCCAGATTATTAGCCCGCCAGACGGGCGTCCCTTCCCCCCCCCCCATTTTGCCGAGATTGAAAATGTCACAAACCCCGATCGCCAATGATCTTCCCAAGCCCATGTCTCCTGGAAGAGGCAGACATCTTGTGCATCTATAAATGACCCCCAGTCCGGGGAGTCGAGTTTACTAGCCAGTCCCGCCACATTCCAGGAAACAATAGAGATGGAACCCATATCGCCCAGATCTTTTTTAATACAGTTTTTTAGCCCAGTTACAACTGGTACAGGTAAATCCCTAGTGACCAGGGAGCAATTCTGGTCACAGGGGATAATACTCCTGTCATTGGGACTGATGGTAGATTTCTCACATTCCCCGGCTATAGAAAGTGGTCCGTTGTCAACATCTAGAGCCCCATCTTTGCTCGAGCCGCTAATAATAGATCCCCCTATGCCTCGGGTACAATTAGGCCCAACTAGACTAATGCACTGCTGCAGATTAGCCCCACCCCTGCTACCATGTCAGTCGACCATGTCCAGGCAACTGAATCTATTGTGGTGCAAAAATTCACTATAAGGGCCGAGATAATGGGGAGAGATCCAGTCGCCTCTTCCACGGGCTCTTGGTGGCGGCCTTGGCCAGTCACCCCTGCGACGTCTTCTCGGTGTTACCCAAGACCAGCCCTCATCCATCTCATCCCCAAACCGCTCAAAGTTGTCAGGATAGAAGAATGACAGTGGTAAAGAATGTATAGAGGTGTCTGGTGAAGCCAAAGGCCAGTTGCAAATATGGGCCACCGTCCTCGGGTCCCTAAAATTTATCAGGAAACAATCACCAGTGGTATTTTTCGTAGTCGAACCCACCCATGGTACTCGTCTGACTAGCATAATTTCACTGTTAACCCCAAGGGGAAGAGGTCTGTATTTATTTAACCAACTAAGGACCTTATTTTTCTGGGATTTAAAAGTTTCATTAACAGAAGTGGAAAGCTCGGGAACCCCGGTTAAAATGACCACAAACGGGGGTGCCTCAGGGGGAAGGTGGATAGCTCGCTTATTACTATTGGTTTTGCCCTCTGGGGGGATTTTCCCCTCTGTCACCATGGTCCTTGTTGTGCCCAGAGGTGGGTTACTAGAAGGGATAAGAGGAGAGGGGGTTTGGGAAGATGGATGTGGAATACTCGAGGAAGGGGGGACTACAGGAGGAACTGGCACAACTGCGATTTCAGCCACATGGTTATTAGCCGACTCCCCCTGTTTGTGATTGACTACATTAAGGTAATCCGCGGTGGCCCCTGTTGCTTCTTCTATTCTTATAAGCCTAGACTCCATTTGCGAAAGTCTAACTTCAAGCAAGCGAATTAAAGACTCAAGCAAACTGCCCAAATTGTTATGCTCACCAAAGTCTTCACCCACCCCTCGTAGACCATTAGCTGATGTTAAACTAAGTTAGAGTTCCAGGTGGTTCTGAACCTGTATGTTAACCGGGATATTAGTATCTAAAGGTATGGGCTCGCCTTCCTTCCTCCCTTTCTTATTATCTGTAGGATTGTGATGTTTAGGGACTGTGAGAAGTTGGCCCGATATGCAGCGTTCGCTATTCTAGCGACCGCTATGTATCGTTCCAAACGACCCTTATGATGATTGGTTGTAAGTCAACCTATAGACCAGCTATCCTAGTAGCGTGGATACGAGCAGTCTAAGGCTAAAGACTCGAGAGGGCGTGTTAAGCCAGCTGTCTACCACACATGTACCCCTTGAACACCAAGTGAAAGGACACCACACAAGTGTTATGAAAATAAACAGGATATTTATTAAGATTCACAACAGCCCTGTACTCTTTATGAGGACAGGGTACTAAGCACAAACCAAATCTCTTGGGAAAATACTTCAAGTGCACAATTAAAACAAGTGTCCGAGGACACGGAAAGTTTAGAGGTCTCGGGCGGACCCGATAAGGCAAGTCGGAAGCGAGGGACTCAGGACCCTAGAGTAAAGAGGCTATGCAGGCACCGAAATGCCGAGTTACCTAGCCACGAGGGCTGCGGCTGCACAAGTCTTACAGGCGTCGGGGTCTTCGCTGACGAGCCAGTAGCCGGAAGAAAAGGAGTTGCTGGCCGGCGACCAGTGATGAATAGTTCGTAGAGATCCAAGCCTGAAAGCAGAGGGGACCAAGTTCGTACTACTAGCCAGTAGTCAGAGGGTACCAGGAGGGCACCGGTTGGCCGTCACCTCGACTAGGTGAGTGGGCGACGCTAGGCTCTGCAGTCTCACGGACCAGGAGGCGTTGTCGGCGACCCGGATGGAGGTGTGAGCTGTCCCACGAAGGATGATGCTGTCGGCGTCGCTGGGCCCAGGATTGGGGCAACAAGCCTTGGCAGATTTCAGGGCCACGTGGTGGGCCTAAAATGGCGTCTTGAGGGGACCAGGAGGGTCCGGGGTGCTTCTCTCAAAGATAGAAGCAAAGGCCAGTCTGGAGCAACCAGACCAGCAGCATTGGTTGTTGGATGTCGTCACAGGAGGGCACAAGCCAGCGGCTAGTGACCGGACAACGTGTTGAGCAGCGAGCAGAAGGGCCCCACGCAGATCGTGGAGATGCTGGGAGACTGCACTTCGGTGCTGGAGCGGCTCAGGGTCGGGGCTTCTCGGACCCCAGAGCACTCACCAGGGAATTACTTCGATGGTCGTGCTGGTTAAGAGCGTGCAGGTTTTGATGATGGCCGGTCCCTCGAGGTCTCGTCGCACCCACAGATCACAGCTGAGCTGATGACGTGGGTAGAGGTCAGAGGTGCCAGGGAAGCCGGTTCTCGTTGAGCTGGGCCGTCGGATTCCTTGAGGAAGGACTTGCAGCAAACCGCAGAGTTCTTAGATGGTGCCCGCTGATGCAGGGTGACTACTCCTTAGTCACAAGGGAGAAATCTTGAGAAGAGTCTCGAATGTCCTTTCGTAGAAAGTAGTTCTTGATTCAAAGATGATCTAATTTGGAAGGGTCCCCGCTCCGGCCTTTATCCTAAAGAAAGGGGTGGGTACATGACTAGGTCCTGCCCTAAGGGTGGGACCAGGAAGGGGGGTAGTTACACCCCTCTCCTCTGCCGGACTTTCCCCAGGCCAGGGCTGGCGCCCCTGGAACAGGTTCTGACCGGCAGATGCGTAGTGAGCACCGGGGTGCCACTCCGCAGTCACCTTCTCGCAAAAGCCCTACCTACCCAGAATACACAAACCCTGTCTGGGACGGTGCGAACACCGCCCTTGACAGGAAACCCTTTGTCCAAGCGCTCCTCGCTGGAAGGACTCCCAGCAGCAGGAGGTCAGACTCGTGTCTGTGGTGGCAGCATCCATTTTGTGGAGCTGAGGCTTTAGTTAACTTTAACCGGGGTTCACAGTTACGTACATGTCGTATCCCTCTAGAAGGGCGGAATGCTAACCTCGCCGCCAGAATTGGTGAGGGGGCCGCATCCCGATTCGTATGACACCTTACTCGACATGTCTTGATAACGCGACACCGAAGTTACCGATGTGGTACGCGTTATCATGGAACAGCCATTGTGTCTTTGTTCCGCAAGCTGCAACCGGGCTCGGCTCGGGCCAGAACCTAGTTCACACGAGCCCACGCACTCTGCCTTCAGGATTGTCAAGGCCTGCCATAGGAGTGACTGATAGGAACTCGTGCGTCCATTGTACGGTTAGATATAGGGCTACTATACCTAAAGCAAAGGGTGGTTAGACGGCTTTGCCCCGGCTGTCATGCAGCCAGTTGTGTCAAATTTAGGAGGCCAGCCAGGGGTGGCATAATACATGCTGCAGCCCCTGGCGGCCCTGGGTACACCTATGCCCTGCGTTACGGGGTCTGATAAGGTGGCCCAGTAACAATTGGTAAATGCACCTAGGGTACATGTCGTAATTTAGAAAGAGAACAGCCAGGCTGTGGGTCTGATTGGCAGGCCCACAGCCAGAGAAAGTCGTAAACCAGTGAAACAAAAGCAAAAAATCTGGGTGATCATGGGATTGCAGACCCTACTCTCCTACAGGGACCTTCTCCTGTTTTCCCCCCGATGTGTGCGGCCCACACTTCCTTTTAGGAATTGCTCCTTCTCTATGCCCTCGATGGCCTAGGGAGGAGCGCTTGGCGTTCTCAATTCCCTGAGAGAGTCTTCGCTCAAGGGTGGCAATTTCATGAGTCAAGAGAGAATTAGCTCTGATGATAAAGTTATCCATAGCGCCAACTGTATGTACAGCAGAGTTAGCCGCTTTACTCCTGGTTTCTCGCCCGCCATCTTATAATCGAATGGACAAAGTCCCAGTTCAGGATCAAAGTCAAATCTTACCCCTTTAAAGTGGCTGGATCAATGTCCTGGTGTAGGAACCAAGAGGGGGTGCCCGGTCCGGTCTCAATCGGGCTACAACTGGCACGCCCTTGGCCCGGGCTTCACCTGCGCGCGTCCCGCGTTCCGCGTTAGTGGGTGTGTCTAAATAGAGAGAGGAGGAGGCGGGAGGGTAACAAGCCGCTAGGAAGGCTGGAACTCGCAGTCCCGCGTCAGCAGCTCACTCCAAGCCCCAGTATCCGCTGAAGTCCACGGTCTCCTTCCAATGTCCCAGGTAACTGTTGAAATGCCCAAAAGTCTCCGCCTGCGAGCGGCTCCCGCAAAGCGTGGGCCGCGAAGCGTTTTATGCCACAGGAGAAGGGAGGGGCGGGAAGAGGTCTCAGCTACGGCAGGAAACAAGCCGCTAGGAAGGCTGGACATCGCAGTCCCGCGTCAGCAGCTCACTCCAAGCCCCAGTATCCGCTGAAGTCCACGGTCTGCTTCCAATGTCCCAGGTAACTGTTGAAATGCCCAAAAGTCTCCGCCTGCGAGCGGAGTATATGTTGCCTCTGGCTCTTTTGGCAACTCGATGTAAAGCCCAAAAAAGCACCAGATATTCTCCATTCAAGTTACTCTTTGGCCATCAGCCTCGTTCCTTGTTAAATATGGTGAGAGAAGAATGGGAACAAGAGAAGGATGAGACAAAGTCCCTCCTGGAGTATGTTACTAGTCTTAAAACCCACTTAGGTCAGATCCGAAGCATAGTGAGGACTAGTCTAGTATGCCCAACTCTCACAAAAATCCCAATATGATAAAAAGACGAAGGCCCAGACTTTAGCCAGTCGGGACTTGGTCCTCCTAATGATGCCTTAATCGGAACACAAGCTTTTAGGTCAGTGGCAAAGTCGATATAAGGTGGTAGAATAAGTGACTCCTGTCACTTATCATATTGTGATGAACCCTGAAAAACAGGTATCACAGATCTACCATATAAACCATCTAAAAAAAGGAAGGGACCTCTACCTGTCCTGTTTGGAACCCCCTAGTGAGGAAATTGTATTCTCAATGTATTGACCGGGGCACCCTCTGCTCCCACACCTGTCAGTGACATCCTCTGATATCACACCCATCAGTCACATCCTCTGCTCCCACACCTATCAGTGACACCCTCTGCTCCTACACCCGTCAGTGACACCCTCTGCTATCACACCAGTCAGTGACACCCTCTGCTCCCACCCCCTCAGTGACACCCTCTGCTCCCACACCGTCAGTGACACACTCAGCGCCCACACCCGTCAGTGACCCGCTCTGCTCCCCCACCTGTCAGTGACCCCCCTCTGCTCCCACACCGTCGGTGACCCCTCTCAGCTCCCACACCCATCAGTGACCCCCCACCTGTCAGTGACCCCCTCTGCTTCCACACCATCAGCGACCCCCCCTGCTCCCACATGGTCAGTGACTCCATCAGTTCACACACTTCACTTGAATACATGCTAACACTGTAGAAGAGGAAAGTGGTAGATTTAAAAAAAATAAATGAGAGAATGTATTTCTCCCATTAGCTTCTGTTGAGGCCAGAATTGGGTGTTTTGGCGTGCGTGGGACTTGCACGTGGGTTGCAGCACGGTCGGAGATCAGAAATACAAATATGTTTTGTCCTTACCTGTCAGGAAGTGCTGATATAGCGCTACGACAGGCAGAGAGCACTTGACACATGTTGTGCAGCGGTCCTTGACACACATGTTGGGGCCTGGCCAGCGGGCAGGTTTCTGGCCGTCCATACTCCGAGTCACACAAGGCCAGTGCCTGTAGCCGAAGCCGCGAGGAGTCAGCGGCGGGGGACATTCCTGCCCGGATCGGGAGCGTTGGCACCTATGCACTTGTTACCATTATAATCTGGGCGGTTCCAAATATAACGGTGAAATATATTTTCGCAGACGCAAAAGTCATTAACGGCTTGTCCCACTTGCACCCTCAGCCCTGTGTCCCCCTTTCCCTCCAGTCTCCTGTGCCCGCTATCCCTACAGTCTTCTGTGTCCCCCTCTCCCTCCAAAGTCTCCTGTAGTCCCTCTCCCTCCAGAGTCTCCTGTGTCCCCTCTCCCTCCTGTGTCCTCTCTCTCTGAAGTCTCCTGTGTCCCCCTCTCCCTCGAGTCTTCTGTGTCCTCTCTCCCTCCAGTCTTCCATGTCCCCTCTCCCTCCAGTCTCCTGTGCCCCCTCTCCCTCCAGTCTCCTGTGCCCCCTCTCCCTCCTGTCTCCTGTGTCCCCCTCTCCCTCCAAAGTCTCCTGTAGTCCCTCTCCCTCCAGAGTCCCTTCTCCCTCCACAGTCTCCTGTGTCCCCTCTCCCTCCTGTGTCCTCTCTCTGTCTGAAGTCTCCTGTGTCCCCCTCTCCCTCCAGTCTTCCATGTCCGCTCTCCCTCCAGTCTCCTGTGTCCCCTCTCCCTCCAGTATCCTGTTTCCCCTCTCCCTCCAGAGTCTCTCATGTCCCCTCTCCCTCCAGTTTCCTGTGTCCTCTCGCCCTCCACAGCTCCCATGTCCTCTCCCCCTCCACAGTCTCCTGTGTCCCCTCTCCCTCCAGAGTCTCCAGTGTCCCTCTACCTCCAGTCTCCTGGGTCCCCTCTCCCTCCAGAGTCTCCTGTGTCCCCTCTCCCTCCAGAGACTCCCGTGTCTCCTCTCCCTCCAGAGTCTCCCGTGTCCCCTCTCTCTCCAGTCTCCCATGTCCCCTCTCCCTCCAGAGTCTCCCATGTCCCCTCTCCCTCCAGAGTCTCCTGTGTCCCCTCTCCCTCCAGTCTCCCGTGTCCCCTCTCCCTTCAGAGTCTCCCATGTCCCCTCTCCCTCCAGAGTCTCCTGGGTCTCCTCTCCCTCCAGAGTCTCCTGGGTCCCGTCTCCCTCCAGTCTCCTGTGTCCCCTCTCCCTCCAGTCTCCTGTGGCCCCCTCTCCCTCCAGTCTCTTGTGTCCCCTCTCCCTCCAGTCTCCCGGGTCCCCTCTCCCTCCAGAGTCTCCTGTGTCCCTCTCCCTCCTGTCTCCAGTGTCCCCTCTCCCTCCAGTCTCCAGTGTCCCCTCTCCCTCCAGTCTCCTGTGTTCCCTCTCCCTCCAGTCTCCTGTGTCCCCTCTCCCTCCAGTCTCCAGTGTCCCCTCCCCCTCCAGTCTCCTGTGTTCCCTTTCCCTCCAGTCTCCTGTGTCCCCTCTCCCTCCAGTCTCCTGTGTTCCCTCTCCCTCCAGTCTCCTGTGTTCCCTCTCCCTCCAGTCTCGGGTGTTCCCTCTCCCTCCAGTCTCCTGTGGCCCCCTCTCCCTCCAGTCTCCTGTGCCCCTCTCCCTCCAGTCTCCCGAGTCCCCTCTCCCTCCAGAGTCTCCCGTGTCCCCTCTCCCTCCAGTCTCCTGTGCCCCTCTCCCGCCAGTCTCCCGAGTCCCCTCTCCCTCCAGAGTCTCCCGTGTCCCCTCTCCCTCCAGAGTCTCCTGTGTCCCCTCTCCCTCCAGTCTCCTGTGTCCCCTCTCTTGTGTCCCGCTCTCCTTCTGAACCCCCCTGTAATGTCCTGCGAGACACGTTCTAGTGTCATCCAGCCACTCCCTCGAGGGCTGGACACACTGCACCTCCACACCCATCCATCCATCACGGGTGCCACGAGTGATGTGGCCCCATCAATAACAGTGCCCGAGTGCACGTACTTGTGGCCAGTTACAGTACCACACTGCCCAGTGTGTGTCTCTGTTATTGTAATTATGTGAGCCTAGGGCCCAACACCACATTGGCGACGAGGCGGGTCAACCCCACTTGTCACCCGATACCAGCCGATGCCAAGAGAGTACTTTGTCTCATTGGGGAGGAAACAAAGACAAACCATCTGCATAGAGAGGAGATCAGGCTCGGCACAGTGAAGCAGCCCTTTATCCCCAAAGAAGGACGGACGGAGACTGGCCGCCTCCTGCTTCATGGGCCCAGAAGGACGAAGCACTCACCACGAGTCCTCGACTCGCAGCGCTGCAACCACCAGATCCCTGCTGTACCCGCAGCTGCGCCCAGGCGGGCATTACTACAGTGAAGAGGTTCAGTGACCCGCAACGGGTGGCGATAGGAAGACGCCATAGAACCCGCCAGGGCCGGCTCTAGGCGGCCCTGTGCAGGGAGCGTAGGTGGGGACCCCGGAAGAGGGGGTCCGGACGGGGCGGAGCTCAGGAAGGTGTTTTAATAATAATACGTCCAGAAAAGTCGTTAGATGATTGACCAGTACCTGCGGCTGCTCCTACCCTTCCGAATTCGTCTCAGAACGATACAATTTAGGAGGAGGAGGGCATTGTGACACACGACATGAGGGACTGGGCGCACATGACAGCTGCAGTGCCAGGTCCATGACAGGGCACCGGACCCCCACAACCCCCAGAGAAATAATCGGTGGCTCTTTGCCCGGAAACAGTAATATCGATGCCATATCGAATATGGTGTCTTACGCTTGGCGGATGGCTTTATGAACAAAATGTGTGAAAATAATGAGCGCTAAAATATGGATCTATGTCAGAATGACAACTTCATATGAAGACTATGACAAATAAATGAATTGGGAGCGTGGGAGAAAGGGACAGAAAAAAAGAACTTGTGCGTTTTTGAGTGTGAGGCGGAGCGAGGGAGAGACAGAGAGAAAAAGAGAGTGTGAGAGAGAGAGAGAGAAAAAGAGAGATAGAGAGAGGAAATGGGAAGATGAATGTAGACGAGGAGACGACGAGGAGCTCGTAATGTAGGCAGAGTTGCTAACCTAAATACATTCTGTTGCTTTTTTTGCTTTCTGAAATCTCATTCAGCAGATCTTGCAAGATTAGGCACACTGATGTCTCAGAACCTTGTCCTGCAAAAACGTCAAATAATTAGGTACCAGCATATATTTATCAGCTTTAAGAGGTCTGCACTCATCACCATGGCCGCTGTGCTTCCTTACACAAACTCAGCTTGAGAAATGCATTCAGTTATCCAAGAGCAGCTATTATAATCCACTTTCTGGACACACTACTCTAGTAACTTGATGCTGGACTACCTTACTAGAGAAAGCACAAGACGCAACGTCCGCCATTTTGCATATCCTTAGGGAAGATTTCATATTATCCCTGCATGAAATAAGGTCTGCAGTGGGTTTAGTTTCAGTTGAGAAAACGAGGTTGTTTTAAACGAAGACATTAGGAAAAACGTGAATGTAGCTAAGGAAAGAGCTTCCAACTATAAAAATATCTGCATCTGAACTGATTGAAAGACTAAGGCAGTGCTTTCCAAACTTTTCATGTTTGTGACACACTTTGTAGACATGCATCATTTCGCGACACAGTAATTTCATTTAACAAGCAAACTGGAGGTTAAATTAATTGCATTTTTAGACATGCATCATTTCGCGACACAGTAATTCAGTTTTACCAGCTTAATTCAAGCAGCCTATAATATTTAGTTCAGTAGCCTCAATGCCCATAGTGATTGATAAAACATTACTTTCAAATTGTAAAACACGGTATGGTAAATATTAAAAAAGTTGTTTGTAACTTTGAAAAACACATTTAATAAAAATTCTTCTACAATCAAAAAGTCTCTTCAGAGTTTAAATAGCTGGACTTTTGAAAAGGATAAATGTTATGTATAACTTTTGTCAACTTATACCAACTATATTTAAGTTAATGTACCTGCTGCTGAACTATGCAAGTGTACTGCCGGGATTAGGTTTGAATGTCAGCACCACTGTACTAGAAATATAACATCTTTTTTTAAAGTCTCCAAGAGACAATGTAGTTATCCAGCTACAACCCAGACTTGTAAATTATATACAAAGAGCACTGCATCCGGTCCAACCTTGCAAAGTTATTTTCCTAAAACCTACGGTTTCACTGTATTATGTCTACCTAGCAATAGCTAGCACATTTATTTTCCTCAAATCTATGGTTTTACTCTTTTATATTAGTGACTGATATCATGGAGTTATTAGCCTACCAGCAAGAACAACTACATATGTTTCAGCCAATGGGGCAAGGTTCTGTCACCCAGGCATCCTTCAAGCTAAGTATGCATGATGATTTGAGTTTCAATAGCAGACTAAACATTCAAGTATACCTTGGTGTGCTAGTGCTTGCAACAACAATAAAGTTCTGTCTCATATGCACGGAAATCAAGCATAGTAGAGTAAACTTTTTTTTAAACTAGCTAAAATAATGTTTTTTTCCAAATTAATGGCTAACATACTTTTTCTTATACTTGGCCTGTTTCCTTGCTTGCCTTCATTGTCTATCAGAAATACGTCCATTAGAAGATACCAGAACAGTAGTTATTCTGTCACTCCTCGTTCTTGTATTAATAAATGCCAGCAGCCCATTACTGATCTTGCAGAAATATCCTATCAATCCAGTAGGTTTCGGGGAACGGTCTTAAACCTCTGGCTGTGCCTGTAACCCAGAACGGGCCCAGAACCCCTGCCTGGCTGTGCCAGTAATGTCCCACTGGAGGGCAGAAGCCAGGCACCCCCATCCCCCAACACCACAAGGCACAATGCCATTTCGGGGAACGGGCCTAGACCTCTAGCTGTGCCTGCGGCGTGACCGGACCACTGAACGGGCCCAGGGTGTGCCCGTAATGGCAAAAGCTAACACAGCTCCATCCCCCATCGTAGCAGTATATTATTACTGACAGCCGAGCCTGTGGGAGAACAGCAGCGCGATGCTCCTCTTTGCTTTCCACCTTCTGCAGACACAGAAAAGCCGTTGTCCTTGCTTTTAGAGGTCATGCTAATTATCGGGTGCCTTGCCTAAAATAATTCATTGACTTTGCCTTTATTAAAGTAGTGTCACTTGCTCACAAGTTCACAACCCCTCTTCATCCCCGAACGCATGCTGTACATGATCGCTATTCGCCTCATTGTCATACAAAAAAAAAAAATCCAGTTTGTTTTACATCAGCCTCAGACAAGGGCCTGCCAGCAGTCAGGGAAAATGAATTATTTCAGGTTTCTTTCCAGTTTATCCATTGGACTCTCACCGGCGTTATTTGAAGGGTGGGGACTAGTCGGACTCGGGGAAGTCGAGATAGTGCCGACTAGTAGTCGGACAGGTGTTCTCTGTCTGTGAATTCAAAATTTGCAAACATTCGTGACAAGAATTTTCAATTCTATTAAGGACTAGGAGGCGAGGATTATGCTTTCTCATTTCTTTAATGAAATGCTCAGCAGCCAATAAAAAACAAAACTACAAATCCCATGAACACTTGGGAACAACCATAGAGGATACACTATATAAGGTCCAAACACTAGTCCTTCTTCCTCTTTCTTTGGGTAAACAGTTCCACATCAAAAAACAATCCCAGGTAGAGCAACAACAAAAGTTCCAAACAAGCCGCCGAAATCCAAAGGATCCTGTAGCCGAAGATGGAGGCATCCTGGGTCCGTGAACAAGGAGACAGAGAAGACTCTCGAGGCAGAACAACCATATCATTTCTGGTCTGAACCTGCAAAAGATACATAGCCGTAATATCCAAATAATGGAAAAATAATCAAAGCAAGTCGGGGGGGGGGGAGAAAAAAGGAAACATAGAACTGCAACAGTATGCAATATTATACAATACATGATAATGCAAAATATGTACAATAGGGTGGGATAATCCTCGCCTCCTAGTCCTTAATAGAATTGAAAATTCTTGTCACGAATGTTTGCAAATTTTGAATTCTATGTCAGGACAGGAGGCTCCGATTATGCTTGTTTAAAGCTCGTCCATCACAACAGAAGCAACACTAACAATCGGTTTATAATAAAATTGTTTGAAAACAGAGTCCGAAGACCAGTCTGCGGCCTTCATGATGTCAAAAAGAGCAACCCCCATGGAATAAGCCTTTGAGGCCATTGCTCCTCTAGCAGAATGCGCCCCAAATACAGAAACATCAATGCCCGCTTCAGACATGAGCCAACGCACCCAGCGAGCCAGCGTAGCCGGTGCAACAGGACGGAAAGGCTTCAGTAAGGCGATCAACAACTGACCTTGCATGTCCGTACGCAAAGAAGCGGTACTCACCTCATAATCTTTCAAACACTGGACAACACAAAGATTGGGATGACCAGGAAAAGAAGGATAAGTTATGGAGGAAGTGTTGGTTTTAGTCCTCCTAGAGAGAGTGAAAGTAACACCCTCAGGGGTGAAACTGCGACCCGCGAGGTCTAACGCGCGAATATCCGAAACACGCTTGCAGGAGACTAGACACAGCAACATGGTCAGTTTCGCGGACAACTGTTTGCGAGACAACAAAAGATTAGAGGGCCAAGCCTCTAAAAACCTCAGAACAACCGAGACATCCCACAAAGAAACATACTTCGGAGTGGGAGGTTTCGCCAGACGAATCCCTTTAAGCAATTTGGACAGCAAGTGGTGTTCACCAACAGGTTTACCATCAACATGGACATGGCCCGCCGAAATAGCAGAACGAAAACTGTTAACGGTCCGATAAGCCAGACCAGAAGTGGCCAAAGAAGTCAAAAAATTAATGACTAGGCTGACATCCGCTGAAACGGGATCAGCTTCCCGTTGAACACACCAATCACACCAGCGTTTCCAAGCTCCTTGATACCGTTTGTGGGTATTGGGAGACCAGGCGTTACTAATGAATTTGGCAGCGTCGCCAGAAATGCTTGGGATCGACCAACGATCCCCGATATTCGCCACGCTAGCAACTGGAGAGTGCCTGACAGAATGAGGGGATGAGGATCTCCGAGAGGATCCAGCAACAGATTCCACTTCAGGGGAAGAAGGAGAGGAGGGGCGCAACACATCTCTAGGAGAACCGGGAACCACGCCTGAGCCTTCCACAAGGGAGCAATCAGAATCAGCTCCGCTCGAAACCGCTTGGTGTAAGCAAGCACTCTGGGAAGCATCATGAACGGGGGAAACGCGTAACAAAGAGTCGATGGCCACTGCTGGAGAAAAGCATCCGAGGCCAGTGCTAAGGGGTCCGGCCTCCAGCTGTAAAACTGGGGAAGCTGCGCGTTGAGACGAGATGCAAAAAGATCCAGTTGACACTGACCCCACCGTCGAAGAATGGCACGGAAGACTCGAGGATGAAGTCTCCAGTCGCTGAAATCCCGAAGATGTCGGGAGTGCCAATCCGCAATCTGATTGTCGCGGCCCTGAAGATACTCTGCAATAACCGCGATCTTCCGGTGGAGGCAAAAATGCCAAAAATCCTTGGCGATCTCCGCTAATATCTTGGACCGAGTCCCGCCCAACTTGTTGATATAACGGACCGCAGACACGTTGAAGAAGAAGAATGCAACAACTCGTCTGTAGGGGGGAAAAACACGGTATCGCAAAGGAACCCGCCAGGAGTTCCAGACAATTGATGTGGAGAGATAACTGCTGGGGTGACCAACGACCCCCCGTCGTCACAGACCCGCAACGGGCTCCCCAACCCCACTGACTGGCATCCGATTCGATCACCAATTCCGGAGATGAACCGAACAGGGCTCGACCGTTCCAGGCCTCCATGTGGTCCAGCCACCATTGCATCTCCCTCCGCACTTTCTCCGATAGAGGAACCTGATCCGAATATCGGAGGCCTTTCCGGAGATGCTGAATCTTTAGGCGTTGCATCGCTCGGTAATGCAGAGGACCCGGAAAGATTGCCTGAATAGAGGACGCTAGAAGACCTACCACCCGTGCCAACGACCTCAACGACACAGTCTGTCTGGAAATAACAGACGTCAATTCTCTCCTGATGTAACGGAGTTTCTGATTGGGCAAGAGAAGTTGACAAGTCACTGAATCTATCTGAAACCCCAGAAAATCGATAGATTGAGTGGGAACCAAAACCGACTTCGGAACATTGACTAGAAAACCCAGAGACTGCAAGAGTGTGATGGACCACTCCAGATGTTGCAGAAGCCGGAGAGGGCAATCCGCCATAAAAAGAATGTCGTCCAGATATATGATCAGCCTGACCCCCCTGGAACGAAGATGCTCGACAACTGGCCTCAGCAATTTCGTGAAACACCATGGTGCCGACGAAAGGCCGAAGGGGAGAACCTGGTACTCGTACCACCGCCCCAGCCATTGAAACTGGAGGAATCTGCGATGGGGTTCGTAAATCGGGATGGACAAATATGCATCCTTCAGATCCAGACGTACCATCCAATCTCCTTCCCGAAGGAGATCCCGCAAAAGATGGATGCCCTCCATCTTGAAGTGTCTGTAAACCACCTCGCTGTTGATGTCTTTCAGGTTGAGAACTAGGCGAGACCCGCCTCCTTTTTTCTGGACCAGAAAGACTGAGCTGACAAAGCCCCTCGGATGGCGTTCGGTAGGAACAATCGCTCCCTTGCTGAGGAGCACCTCGATTTCTTTTGACAGACAGGTCTGCGAGTGACTGGAAAAATGTAGAGGGAGTGGAAGACGGGTTTGATGAATTGGGTGATAGAACTCTATCTTGAAACCCTGAACGGTTTCTAGCACCCAAGCATCGTTTGAGATCATGCGCCAATTGTTCAGGAAAAATTGCACTCTGCCCCCCAACATCACATCGCATGTTTGAATTATGCTCACCTGTAGCTCCGGAATCTTGATATTGGCCTTGGTGGCCACCAGATCGTCCCTTGCTGTATTGACCTTTTCCTTTACGGGAAGGATAGAAATTTGCGCGGGTGGAGTAACCAGAGTCGTACTGACCACCACGTTGCAGCGAGGCACCTCTCTGGGACTGTTGTTGTGATCCCCGGCCGAACGATCGTCCCCGTTGTCGTCCGGCCTTGGTGAAAACCGGACGCATGGCCCGGCGTAAGGACGCCTGCGCTTTATCAAGTCCGCTGAAAGCGGATACAAATTTAGTCAGCTCCTTCAAGAAGGGTTGTCCGAATAAAAGGCCTTGCGCTTCCGGACCGGCTTCAGAAGTCGCCAATTCTGCCAATTTTGGATCCAGTTTAAGGAGAATGGATCTACGCCGTTCTGCTGAAATGGCGCAATTAACATTTCCAAACATGCAGACGGCCCTTTGAGCCCACTCGATGAGTTCATCAGGATTGACAGTTGCCGAAGCTTCCTTCGCCTTGAAGCCTAGATCCAGGATCTTGGAAAGGGGGCCCAACATGTCCATCAATTTATCCTGGCAAGATCTCCAGGAACGGTCTAGGCCTTTCTTGGGGTCTTTAGAATATTTTTTAAGGTAGGTAACCATCATTGGGTCCACCTCCGGAGTCTCAGCCATGTGATCCGCAAGGTCCGGTCTCGGGCACTCGGAGCGAAGCCGAGCCCGGACAGGCGCTTCGAAGGGCTGGCGAACATGCGCCTCAAGATAAGCCGCCACTGCCGGTGCGGGCCACCAGGACGTTGAATTTGGATAGACAATGTCCTCTGGTTCGAAATTGAGAAGGGGGGGACGCTCAGGGGCGTCAACAAAATGCTCCTTGCGGAGACGCTTCTTTGGAGGGGAATCCTGACCTGAAGAGGCCTGAGCATGGTCTGACTCCTCTGTGTAATGAGATGCAGAAGATTTGGGCTTGTCTGAGGACAAGACCTTTGCCAGTCTGCAAAAGTCCGATGTATGAGGATTATGAGGCGACTTGGCGGACTTCTGGGAAGGAGGTAACCAGCCCTGTTGAACCGCATATTCATTTAAATGACGTTTCAGGGGATTAATAGCCCTCACAAGCGCCTTATTGACTGAAAGTTGAACACCTTTATCTAACTCCTCCACCAGGTTGTACTCAAGAGAGTCATCCTCCTCTTCATCGTAAAAACAGTCATCATCTGCATCATAATAATCAGCCATCGCACCAAAGTGCAGAAATTCAATGCCCACAAATTGACTGGAATAGATATGGAGTATCTAGGATACAAGTAAGGGGGAGTGACAACCCCAAAGCAGGCTCAAATGAGGCTGGAATAACCAAACTCAATTCAAACAGAGTAAAATGTGGAGGGAGACAAGCCTGCCAATCAAATACCACTCTAGGCAGAGCCTATGCACAGAAAATTACAACCAGAACACTTTCCTGTGCTCCGGCGTCAAAACGGGGTCGAAAGTGCAGGGCTGTGGGCGTGAGCGCTGAGGAAGCGTTCATTCAGTGAACCGGCGTGAGGAAACAGCCTGAAACCGGAAATAAAAGCAGCGCGCGTGCGCGACGCTGCTGCCACTAACACACACCGGCTCGAGAGCGCTCGCGCTCCCGTAAGGAGCCGACGACCCCTGCTCCCGCTCCACTCAAGCAACCGGGCACAAGCGGCCAGGCGCAGGGAGCCGAACACACACGCTCCCAGGAAGACACGCCGCGAACGGGCGCTGCAAGGAACACCGGCACGAAAGAGGCGCCGAGCGCTCAACACACGCACATTACCGCGCAACAGAATAAACAATGCAGCGGAACATAAGGCAAGCGCATGTAACAAGTTAACTCAATGACAATATCAGCATAAGCAGTAATAAAGGTAAAGAGACTTAACTGGCTGCGGAGCAGCAAAGAAAGAGAAAGAAGGACTAGTGTTTGGACCTTATATAGTGTATCCTCTATGGTTGTTCCCAAGTGTTCATGGGATTTGTAGTTTTGTTTTTTATTGGCTGCTGAGCATTTCATTAAAGAAATGAGAAAGCATAATCGGAGCCTCCTGTCCTGACATAGAATTCGATGATCGTGGCGACAGGACGAGTCCGACGTTTATTAATTGTTCTTTATGAGATTCTCTCAATCTCACACGATGACGATGAGTGACGACGCACCACCGCTCACTGACGCACTCTCCGTCCCTGGCGGAGCGTGACCTGACCACATTGATGCGTCACTGAGCGAGCGGCTAAGAGCTTAATAGTTGTGCGCACTGCGCACAGCGCGCGGGGGCTGTCCCAGGGCCGTCATCACGTCGTCGTAGGGCTAAGATTGACGGCCCTGGGACCCAAACTGATGCTGGCTGGCTGCCTCCTGGGCAAGCCAAGTGAAACCAAAAACGAAAGTTTACTAAACAACAACAACGCTCACGTGTCGCTGCCAAATGCCATTGCCTGGCGGAGGCTGCCAAATCCAGGGGGCCGCCAGTGATCCAAGTTCCGATCGATCCTCGTCCGTCGTCGTGGCGGCCCCTGGGGTTTGGCGGCCCTGTGCAGGTGCACAGTTTGCACATGCCTAGGGCCGGCCCTGAACCCGCTGAAGTCCCGCATCGCTCCGGCTCACCGTGGCAGCCTGAGGCGTCGGGTGGCCGCTGGACCAGGCTCACTGGTCTGACTCCTGCAGCACTCGCGGGGGCGTGAAGAGCTGCCCACCCGGCGGAGGCCCAGAAGAGGGCAGGAAAGAAGAGGTTCATGAGCCCCACTGCCTGAGAACTCTTGCGGGTCTCGGAGCGCAAAACTGGAGCCGGCACCACAGCTCCGACATCATGGGCACCTGAGGATGAAATGCCGGTGAGGCATCTGCACCGTGGTGAGCGGGCGGCATTCGCCTCATGCTGCCGGTTCGAGTCTTCAAACCGCAGCCGTGCCCGGTTGGAGGCGCCTCACATGACTGGAATATTCCACGCCAGCCACAGGGGGAAGGAGAGAAAGGAAGCAACTCCTGCAGAGGGAGTCCCAGCAGACTGCATAATCCCCTGCCATGGCTGGTAGCTCAAGAATATGCCGCAGTTGGGACCGATAAAGAGAGCACTCACAGCGCCACCTAACGGCCGTAACTTCAGTTCGTCACTGCCCAGTGAACACTCCGTCACGCAGTACTCTCCTCGCCCCAGCAATTACAGTGCCTATGAGGCTTGCAGCATGAAGCAAGCTGCCGCGTCTCGAACATACATGTGAGGTAACATACGCTGACCTTACCACCTTGACAAGTGAGGCCCATGACGCTGTCTCACCTACCTGCTGACCCGCCTGCAAGTGTGGGGGGCCATTACAAAGGTCCCGAGACAGCCTGCCTGGAAGAGCCGAGGACCGGACAAAACACACGGCCGCACTGCCACCTAGTGACCAGCTTAAAGTAAACAGCAAGCAGCACTGTGAAGTTTACCCTTTTACAAAAGTAATATATTTGGCACACAAGTCGGCCTCTCAAGTGGCCAACATATGAAAATATGGCCCTCCAGCCCCCATCATGAGGACAGCCTGAGGGGGCCACCTAGGTGTCAAGGCAACATTCCCAGGGAAACGCTGCTCTGCTCAACCTTCGCACCAGTACTGCGCAACACTGCCTGCAAGTGAAGGAAACAGCCATGGTCTAAGCGCTGACCAAAGCCTCACGGGGTACCCCTAGCCCGGCACTGCCTGTCTCAGCGCCTAAAACCTGCAGCAACCAGGACAAGCCACCGTGACGACCACAACGCCACCCGGTAGCTCTCCAGAGGCAACTCGCCAAAAGACGGACGGACTGACTGGCCAGAGCGGTTAGCCTGCCATGCCCCGCAACACCCCACTACCCTGCCAGAAGTGCAGGATCCGCAAAAGGAGATTTCAATGTGATCCCAGCAGGAAGATCCACAGCAGCGCATCCACAGAGCAGGCCAGCACACTGACTGCCTACCGCGACCGACATCAGTGTAGCTGCACTGCACCCTACGGACCAGCAGTACGAGAGCACGGCATCCGGCTAACCAACTGGCATCGGCAGTCAACAGATCCAAGCAAGCACACTGACAGCACCTGGAAGGTGGCCTGCTCCCGCCCAGTGGCTGAGACAAATTGCACCAGGCACAGCAAGAGGCACCCTCAGAGAAGAATGCTCATAGAGTGGCCCTCTGTACCCTGCAAGTGAGAACAGCCAGGACGCCTGTGAAGACAGAGAAGTCTCCAGGTAGCCACGACACAATAGAGCCCCAAGGTGCCTCCAGCTGCACCAGCGCAAACCAGCATCAGAGAAGCAAGAGCACTGCCTGCCACTTCTTCAAGTACAGTGAGAGGCTGCCAAACCCCGCAAAGTGCCGCAAGAAGTTCAGAGCTACGCATGGACAGCCACTACCAACAAGAATGGACGACCAGCTAAGACAGCGTCGTCTCAAGGGAAGCTGCCCCCAAGAATAGAGCAAGAAAGACTGGTGCAGAGCATGCACCACACACATGGCTTCCCAAAGCCACCACCAGTGAAGAGGTCGCATCACCCACCCCTACTGGTGAACAGGCACAACCGCCAACCACACCACAGGCACCCCAAGTGCCAGAAGAGAGCGTCTAAGAAGACGA
Source organism: Lissotriton vulgaris (assembly GCF_964263255.1). Classification (NCBI taxonomy): domain Eukaryota; kingdom Metazoa; phylum Chordata; class Amphibia; order Caudata; family Salamandridae; genus Lissotriton; species Lissotriton vulgaris. The sequence goes on from NC_141700.1 coordinate 812,279,060, forward strand.
CAGAGAACGCAAAGTCAGAGGCGCGCAGAAGGCTGGCCCAGTGAACCTGGTAGCACGGGCAGACGCCCAAGAGATAGAGACAGCTGCACAAGGAAGCACTGCTGAACACAGGTACGAGAGCACCAAGTTTCCACCGCTCCAGCGAAGCCCCGCAGTGGGCTGAAGACCACACACAGTGTCCTCCCTCACACTGCCTCAAGACAGAGTCAGACGCAACCCAAAACAGGCAAGAGAGGAGTCGCACACCCCACGTGGCAGGCCGCCACAGCTACATGCGCTCCAACAACCAGTGACACGTGACCAGACGTCACGTCGCCCAGCTAGCAAGGAGCACGCCGGAGCAAAGGCAGAAGCAGGCGCCATGACAACGCAGCCTCAATGTCTAAGCACAATGCCCTCGAAGAAAGGAGAGGGACACCCTTTCACCCAGAAAATCAGAGGAACACAGGTGGGCTGAATAGACCAACAAAGGGAGAAGACCGAGGACTCACAGCAAGCCAAGAGCACATCCTGACACACCAGACAGCCACCAAAGCGGACCGACGTTCCAGGGCACAGCCTCACAGATGAACTGAACTTAAGCTGCAGCAAGCGCTGACCGCGTCTCATCCCAACGCTTCCCCAGGCGATCGTCCATCCCCAAGCGTCGGCAGTCTAAGTGAATCGGCATTCCTTCTCCTCTCCGCAGATGCCATGGGTGAAGATCAGCACTGAGTGAGCGCCCTCACACCGCCTCAAGATGGAGTCGGCAGTGGCCCCAAAACAGGTGAGAGAGGATCCGTACACTCTACGTGTCAAGCCGCCACCGAAGATCAACCTCAACAAAGCCGAGACACCTGGCTGCTAAGTCCCTTATGACATCCAAACTCTCCCAGCAAGTCACCACCACCTATCATTCCGACTCACCACATGGTTGGCAACCGCTGTCACGCCAGCCATAAGCACATGCGTCAAACACCACTCTCCGAGTAACGATGGACGGGAGTCCGACACCGTTGCCACACCAGCCGACTAAAAGAAATCAGAAGCCATCTGTGAACCTGGCCTACACCGGAACCACGGCAGCAACTGCAAGTCTTGGCCAAGACACATCCACCTGTGAGGGTTGTGCGTGGGACTAAGTATCAGCTCCTCAGCGGTCCTGCAGCTGCCCCCAGATGGCACACAAGCGACCCCCAGCGTAGCCCTCCTACAGTCCCGCAGCAACCCTGACAATGGGCCTCCCCAGGCGAGAGAGCAAGAAGAGACATTGCCCCACCGACAGGTTACCAGTCACAGCCAAGCAGTGCAACAGGGACAGTCGGTCCAGCAACACCTCTGTGTATTCTCACTTGGGACTCCATCCATGTTCACAATGCAGCCCATTAAAAGGAACTGTTAGAACTTACCACAGACCATCACCGACGTCAGCATAGTGGAAGCCATGCAAAACATGTCATTGTCAGCGAACTGAGGGTATGCAGCGGACGTCTCCAAGCCAGTGGTCGTGTCCTGAGCCCCTCAGGTTAAACTACGGGTGCCCACCGAGAAGGTTCTTCTGCAAGCAGTCACCATCCCAGGTCTGATGTCGTCCTGCCACCTGACTCTTGAGACTGTGGTATTTAGTTAACTGTTTGTTTTGTCCCCACAGGTTGGACTAACACTTTGTTTGTTCTTCAATCAAGTTGGGGAGGAATGTAATGTCCTGTGAGACACTGAACCCCCACCCCCATCTCATCCATCACAGGTGCCACGAGTGTCGTGGCCCCGCCAATAAAAGGGCCCGAGTGCACGTGCTCGTAGCCAGTTACAGTACCATACTGCCCAGTTTGTGTCTCCGTTATTGTAATTATGTGGGCCTAGGGCCCAACACCGACCCCCCCTTGCACCCCTCCCGCAAATGTTCGCCAGCCGGGGGGTTTCAACAGAGGGTTGAAAACTCGTGTTATATTTATTTTAAATTACTCATTTCTTAATTGATCGCAATTTGTTTATTAATGCAAATTTATATAGCTCGAAGAGGTGTCAGAGCGTGTTACAACAGAACCTCCCAGGCCACATAAACAGCCCCTCGCTACCACACGCTTTATAAGTATATATTAATATAATCAATGTATGCCGGACCCTCCTCTCCTCTGACACCCCAAAGTTTTGCGTCACGTGCGCGCCTCGGTGCGTCACCGCGTGGAGCCGCTCCCGCCTCTCATTGGCTGAATCCGCCGCGGGCGGGTCCGCACCTCTCTTTGCCCACAGCCGCGAGCATGGCCTCCGATTGGCTGTCGCTACAGGACTCGGATTTGAAAACTGTGTCCGGTGCTGATTGGTGGAGGTCGCCCGCCCTGGCTCCTTGCGGGACATGGGATTGGCTGCAGAGCTTGCCCCTCCTGTGGGTGCCGGTGTGCGGGTTTGAGGCGGACACTTGCATGAGCTGAGGAGGGGGAGCGCGCAGCAGAGCTCAGAAGGGGCCTCCCAAAGTGTGAGCACCCAAAAGCCACCGACCTGCGGCGTTAGAGCACCCCCGAGGTGTGAACACCCCAGGGCCGGCCACCGCTTCTGAGCACCCGAGAGGCACCCTAGGAACCAAGAGACACCCCCGTATTGTGAACACCCCATGTGAGAAGTTGGCCTGATATATGATGTTTCCAATTCTGGAACCACCTTGTATCAGTCCAAACAATCCCTTATGGTGTCAGGTTATAAGTCAACCTTATTAGACAAGCTATCCTAGGGGTAGCATGGACTAAGAAGCCTTAAAGGCTTAACTCAAGAGGTCGTGTTAAGCGAGCTGTTTTACCAATCACAGTCCTGTAATATCAAATGAAAGGACACCACACAAGTATATATTATAAAAATATATGTGTTTATTTATAAAATAATCCCCAGTACTCTTTATGAGCAAAGGGGCACAAGCGTTAAATCAAAAGCACAGTATAACATACAAAGTTGCCCAATTATGGATGAGGGCAGGTGGCCACTCAAACCATATATTAAGAAAGTGGTATAAGAGATACCAATCGAACAGTGGTTAGGCCTAGGGCCTAGGGAATCGCTGGGAGCAGTCGGGACTAGCAATGCTGAAGTCGGGAAAAGCCCGCGGGATTCGGATGCAGCACTTAAAGTGCGGCTTGCACCAATGCAATGTCAATGGTGCGTAAAAGTTACACAAAGATAGTTTAAGGATACTTCCGCTGAACCTATAAGGACAAAACTTTAGATACATACCCTAGAGGTGTGTACCAGTGTGGGAACACCGGTGTTGCAATGTTACCTCACCCACAGGAAGCGGGTGCATAGGGTAGAAGTGGCGTCGGGTTTCGTCACGCAGGTTCTGGGTGCTTGGAGCTGAAGATGCTGCAGGCGATGTGAAGGAGAAGTGTCCGGTGTGATCCAAGGGTGGATCAGAGTCGTAAAGTACCTGAAAGCAGAGGGGACAGAGTCTGGGTCACTCAGCAGTGACCAGGGTGGAACCAGGACGGAACCAGGCAATGTCGGGCGCAATCAGGTGGGCATCGAGGAGCTTCTCTCCGCTGTCACGTGGGCTCTGGGGCATCTGCGATGTCCAGGAGCAGGTCACGATCTGTCCCACGCAGGCTCTCACCGTCGGCGCAGTCGGCTTCAAGATTGGAGCAAACAACACTTGGCAAAAGCAATCCACGCAGGACTGGGAGATTGCTTCTCACTCGGACCAGGAGGGTCAGAGTGAGTGCTCCTTTTCAGAGGAGCGGTGTAAGTCTGGAGCAACCAGAATCACAAGTCGGTTTTAGGTTTTCGTCGGGACAGGGGCCACAAGCCAGCTGGCAAGTAACCGGGCCAATGCGTCGAGCCAAGACAAGCAGAAGGGCCCCACGCTGCACTCGTCGAGTGTAGAGGGGTCAGCTTCGGTGCAAGAGTGGCTCAGGGTTGGGGCTTCTCAAACCCCGGTGTACAGCTTCGAGGGTCACTCGTGGGCTGCATGGTCAGCATCTCGTGGTCTTTTCAAGATGGCGTGCCCCACGCTTCCGGTCGCCTCCACGGGTCTCAGCTCTGCAGGGACTGTGGATCGGGCTGTAGGAAGGCAGGCAAGCTTGATCTCGTTGATCTCTGTCACTCGAGTTCCGGCGGGAACTGCAAAAAAGCAGACGTCGAGGTGCTGGATGGTACCTGTTTGCACAGGGTGGTCACTCCTTGACCACAAGGGAGATTCTTCAGTCTTCTACATTGAGTAGGATGTCGAAGGGTCCAGAGTTTCGTTTCTTATGTTTCGTCAGGATAATCTGAGTTGCATTGCCACTGCTCCCACTCTTATTCGAATCTGGTGGGCTGTATTACCTGTTAGGTCCCCTCCTATGGGTGGGACCCAGGAAGGGGGTGGATACACCCCTTTCCTTTGATCCAGGCCGCGCTGGGACTGGGGCTGGTGTGTCCCAGAACCGGTTTGGCCGGATTATGCAAGGGGCAGCCTTGTGCTCCCCAGGCAGTGTCTGGTTTCTTTCAAACCTCCCTGCTACAATCCACTATTTCCTGTCTGGGGTGGTGTCACACCGGCCTGCGACAGGAAACCCTTTGTCCAGGCCTCCTCTGCTGAGTTTCGGTCAGCAGCAGGAGGTCAGACTTGTGTCTGTGGCAGAAGCATCCATTTTGTGGATCTGAGGCTCTTTTAAAATCAACCTCGTTTCAGTAAAGTAACATGTCTTCTCCCTCTAGAGGGGTGGAATGCTATCCCCGTCGACAGAACTGTTGAGGGGATAGTATTCCAAATCGTATGACACCTTACACAACATGTTTTGATAAAGCCAAACCAAAGTTGCTATATAACCGCAAGGATTATAAGGCACTTAATAGTATATGGTTTGGCATTATCCCGGAACAGCTTAGGGAGTTGTTCCCGACAGCTGCAGACAGGCTCAGCTCATGCTAGAGCTCCATCTCACATTAAACCACGCACTCTGCCTTCAGGATTGATAAGGCCTTCCATAGGAGTGGCTCACAGGTTTATATGTGTCCAGATATAGGTTTAGATATAGGTATACTATATCTAAGCATGGAGTGATTATACCCACTTGCCCCAGCTGAGTGATCAGCCAGTTGTGTCAATTTAAGAACCAGCCAGGGGTGGCAAAAGCTATGCTTCAGCCCCTGGTAGGCCTTGGTGGCACCTATGCCCTGAGCACCTATAGTGCATGGTACAGGGGCTGACAAGGAGTCCATTTCCAATTGTGGTATGTACCTATAGCACATGTATGTGAATTTAGAGAGAGAACAGCAGGCTGGGGGTCTGATTAGCAGGCCCACAGCCTCAGTAAGTCGAAAACCAGTGAAGCAAAAAGCAAAAATTTGGGGTGACCATAGGATAGCAGACCCTACTCTCCTACACAACCCAACCCCCCCCCCCCCCCCCACCAAACTCAGGGACATTAAACTTAACCTTGACCAGATAAGTCTTCATGTTCTAAGTGGAAGTACCTGGAGAGACCATCTGCATTACCATGGTCAGTCCCTGGGCGGTGCTCCACTGTAAAGTCCATCCCCTGTAGGGAAATGGACCACCTGAGCAGTTTGGGATTTTCACCCTTCATCTGATTTAGCCACAAGAGGGGCTTATGGTCTGTCTGAATTAGGAAGTGAGTACCAAACAAGTATGGCCTCAACTTCTTCAGGGCCCAAACCACAGCAAAGGCCTCCCTCTCAATAGCTGACCAACGTTTCTCCCTGGGGGTCAGCCTCTGCTAATAAAAGGAATGGGCTGGTCTTGACCATCTTGATTAAGTTGTGAAAGAACAGCTCCCACCCCCACCTCAGAAGCATCTGTCTGTACAATGAACTGTTTGGAGTAGTCGGGACACTTCAGGATAGGTGCAGAGCACATGGCCTTCTTCAGGTCATCAAATTCCTTTTGACAGCTAACTGTCCACTGAACCTTTTTGGGCATCTTCTTGGATGTCAAGTCATTTTATGGTGTCACAATGGACCCATATTTTTTCACACATTTTCTGTAATACCCAGTCAGGCCCAAGAAGGCTCTGACTTGTGTCTGGGTAGTTGGAGGAGCCCAGTCCTGTATGGTCTGGATCTTGCTCTCCAATGGTTGAACCTGACCCCCACCTACTAGGTGGCCCAGGTACACAACCTTGCTCTGCCCTATCTGGCACTTGGTAGCCTTGATAGTCAGGCCTGCCTTTTGCAGGGCCTCCAGAACCTTCTTCAGGTGGATCAGGTGATCCTCCCAGGTGGAGCTAAAGACAGCAATATCATCTACATATGCTGCGCAAAAGTCATCCAACCCAGCAAGGACTTGATTCACCAACCTTTGGAAGGTGGCAGGTGCATTCTTCAAACCAAAGGGCATTACCACAAACTGATAATGTCCACTAGGGGTAGAGAATGCTGTTTTGGCTTTTGACTCTTCAGCTAACCTGATCTGCCAGTAGCCAGCTGTCGAATCAAATGTGCTCAGAAACTTGGCAGAAACCAATTTATCAATGAGCTCATCTGCTCTTGGAATGGGATGTGCATCTGTCCTAGTGACAGCATTGAGACCTCTGTAGTCCACACAAAACCTCATTTCTCTCTTACCATCCTGGGTATGAGGTTTTGGCACAAGGACCACTGGGCTAGCCCATGGGCTCTCTGATGGCTCAATCACTCCAAGCTCCAACATCTTTTGCACCTCAGCCTTTATACAATCCCTGACATGGTCAGGTTGCCTGTAGATCTTATTCTTCACAGGCAGACTGTCACCAGTGTCCACCTCATGGGTGCACCAGTTAGTCTGACTGGGTGTGAGTGAAAACATATGTCTGTGGGCCTGCAACACCTGTCTGCAGTCCACCTGTTGCTGCTCAGTGAGGCTGCCTGCCAAGGCTACTCCATCAACTGAACCATCATCAGGGTTCTGGGAAAGCAGGTCTGGGAGAGGGTCACTCTCTTCCTCCTGATCCCCATCTGTGGCCAGGAGGAGACTCATGTCCTCCCTGTCAACAAATGCTTTCAAACGATTCACATGGAGCACCCTGTGGGGGCTCCTAGGGGTTCTAAAGTCAACCACATAGGTGACTTCTCCCTTTTTCTCAATGATAGGGTAGGGTCCAGTCCATTTGTCCTGGAGTGCTGCTGGGCCCACTGGGTCCAACACCCACACCTTCTGCCCTGGCTGGAACTCAACCAGAACAGCCTTTTGGTCATGCCAAGCTTTCTGTAATTCTTGACTGGCCTCCAGGTTTTTGGATGCTCTCTCCATATACTCAGCCATCCTGGAGCGGAGACCAAGTACATAGTCCACAACATCTAGCTTAGGCTTTTTGAGAGGTAACTCCCATCCTTCCTTCACCAAACATAGTGGACCCCTTACAGGGTGGCCAAACAAAAGTTCAAAAGGGCTGTAGCCAACCCCCTTCTGTGGGACCTCTCTGTAAGCAATGAGCAAGGAGGGTAAAAGGGTGTCCCATTTCTGCCTAAGCTTCTCTGGTAGTCCTTTTATCATTCCCTTGAGGGTCTTGTTGAATCTCTCCACAAGCCCATTGCACTGTGGGTGATAGGGTGTGGTAAACTTGTAGTTTACTCCACACTCCTTCCACATTGCTTTTAAGTATCCAGACATGAAGTTTGTACCTCTGTCTGAAAGAACCTCCTTTGGAAAGCCCACTCTTGAGAAAACTGCAATGAGGGCTTTTGCCACAACAGGTGCTGTTGTGGTCCTCAGGGGAATTGCCTCCGGGTACCTGGTGGCATGATCCACTACCACCAGTATGAATCTGTGCCCAGATGCTGTTTGAGGATCCATGGGACCCACAATGTCTATTCCAACTCTTTCAAAGGATACCCCCACCACAGGTAGTAGTATCAGGGGGGCATTTGTTGTGCCACCTGACTTACCACTGGCTTGGCAAGTGACACAGGAGCGACACAACTCCTTGACATTTTCTGACTTATGAGGCCAGTGAAAGTGAGGGACAAGCCTGTCCCAAGTCTTGTTCTGACCTAGGTGTCCTGCAAGGGAAATATCATGGGCCAAGGTGAGAAGGAAACCCCTAAACTTCAAAGGTATAACCAACCTCCTGGTGTTGCCAGGCTTGGGGTCTCTAGCCTCTGAGTAAAGGAGTCCATCATCCCAATATACTTTATGGGCACCTTGAGCATTCCCTGCAGCCTCAGCAGCAGCTTGCTGCCTGAGGGGTTCAAGTGAAGGGCAATCTAATTGGGCCTGCCCCAGGACTGCTCTTGAGGGTCCCCCTGTCCCCAGAAACTCAACCTGGTCAGGCTCAAGTTCCTCTGAGACAGTCTCCTCTTGGACTGCAGAATCAGCTTCCTGTGAAGTCTGATCCTCAACCTGGGGCAAGTGGGAAGACACAGCCTTTACCCTCTTGCTTCTTCTCTTGGGTTGTGGTTGGTCTAATCTTTCAAGATCCACCACTGGTTCAGGAAGGCACTTCTTAGCCTAAGACCTTGTCACTGCAAGGACATGAGCTGAAATCCCTAGCATTTCTGCATGAGTCCTGTACTCCACTTCTGACCAAACTGAGCTTTCAAGATCATTGCCTAACAGACAGTCTACTGGGAGGTCTGCACTTACCACAACTTTCTTTAGGCCATTTACCCCTCCCCACGAGAAGTTCACAACAGCCACACTATGTGAAGTAGTGGAGTTGCTTGCATTGGTCACTAGGTAACTCTCACCTAGTACAATCTGACCAGGGTCCACAAAGTCAGGTGTCACCATAGTGACACTGGCACAAGTGTCCCTGTATGCCTGAGCCAGTTTCTCATTGATTAAAGGCGTCTGCCTATATTTGCCCAGGTTACTGGGACTCACTGTAGTGGACAAAGATAAGTCCACATCATATAGGAGAACTGCCTGAGTGGGGACTCTGACTAGGCCAGATTCCACCTCAGTACCCAAGGTTAACCCTACTATCCCCTTAGGTTATGCACTACCACTGCTGACTGTACTAGGGGGTCCAGTTGCTTTAGGAGCTGCAGTGGTAGGAACTGGATTTTTCTTGGTGCATTCACTGCCCCAGTGTGAAACTGATTTGCAGGTATTACACCAAGGTTTCTTTGGGCCATCATTCTTTTTTTCTTTTTGTCATTTTGGGAACCACCCGCCTTATTACTAGTTTGGGGGCCTGAAGACTTCTGGTCCTTTTCTTTATCTTTCTGATTCCCACCCTTCTGGTCTGTTTTCTTCTGGTCACCACCATGGTTCTGGGGTTTCTGCTTAATCCTTGTTCTGACCCATTTGTCTGCCTTCTTTTCCAATTCTTGGGCAGAGGTCAGATCAGAGTCAATAAGGTATTGATGCAACAGCTGGTTCTGACAGTCATTAAGGATCTGCTCTCTCATTATAAGATTGTACAATCCTGTATAGTCTGAGACTTTACTTCCCTGCAGCCAACCCTCCAGAGCCTTAGTGGCACAATCAACAAAATCAGTCCAGTCCCGAGTCTGTGCTTTTTGGGTGTCTCTGAACAACAACCTGTATTGCTCAGTGGTTAGGCCAAACCCTTCAATAAGAGCACTCTTCAGGACAGAGTAGTTTTTGGCATCCTCAGGTCTAACTGTGAGGAGCCTATCTCTCCCTTTCTCAGAAAAGGAGTACTGTTAGAACTGGCTATTTCTGGTAGGCTAAGGCTGACGCCAAAGCCAGGCAGAAACCACCATTCTAGTCAGGGCAAGGAAGTCACACGCCAAGATAACCTCTGCTCACCCCCTTGGTAGCTTGGCTCAAGCAGTAAGGCTAAACTCGGAGGCAATGTGTAAAGCATTTGCGCCAGCGCACAACAGCAACAACATACTAGGCACACCACAAAAGAGACTCCACACAAGGTTATTATAAAAATAACTTTTGTATTGTAAAAACACATATCAGATAAAAATCACACATGTACATTGTGCCAACTGGCACGGGCAACATTCATAAGGGATTATTTACAAGACAGAGCCACATGGGCCACTGTCAGAATCAGATATAGTACTTCTAGAATAAGAAATAATAAACATAACATGGTAATCAAAAAGACCACAACCAGTATCCACTGGTAACAGGAACCAGGACCTTACTAAAAAAGGACAACCACCTAAGAATAAAATACATTTAGGGGTATACCAGAACACATTACCCATGATGCATGAACCACAATCAGAGGAGTAATAAAGAGAAACACATGATGCCTAAAACATTCAGAGGTGTTAAGAATAAAGCACATGATGCAATAAAATACATTCAGGGGTGCAGCGCAAGAAGACACATGATGCATAAACCCACACATTCAGAGGTGCCAGAACCTAAGTCAATAGCGCAAAAACACACAGTAGGCAATTACTATTAAAAACATAGGAATCACATTGCGCATAACTTACATAAGCCACCACCTGTGGCAGTCCCTAGGCCAACTGGCCTTGTTGGGGCTTAGATGCCCTGTGTCCAATGTCAGGGCGCGCTGCCATGCAGCGCCAGTCACAAAGTACAAAAGCCTAAATGTGGCAGCTGCCCACAAAGTGCTGGGCAGCTGGGGAATCATCAAAGAAACTGCGACAGGGTCCTCACTGACCCTTGGGCGCAAAATGCACCCACTGTGGGAGCCACACAGGCTCTACAAACACCTTCCTCGCAGGTAGGAGAGGGCGGGCACCAGCAATGTGCCCCGACGCCCCCTCTAACTAACTATGGCCAAACGCTGGAGCCAAACAGGCTCTCAAACACAAAATGGCCCCTCTGAGCCACACAGGCTCTGTAACGTTGGGGCGACCCGTCCTGACCAGCAACAGCAAAAGGGCCCTGGAGCCTCGCCGGGCTCGTAAATCAAGAAATGGCCCCCTAGAGCCTCTCTGGGCTCACACACGTTGGGGCGACCCACTGCCAACTGGGGCCGCCCTTGAAGCCCTCATGGCTTCGCACTGGCACGGAGCGCGAGCTTGCGCTACTGGGGAGGGGCGGACACCGACAATGTGTCCCAGCGCCCCTCCCTTTCTCCTGCCCCACTCACCGGACTCGGTGCGGGACTCCTCTGGGCAGCTTCACCGGCGGCGGGGGCGGGCACCGACAATGTGCCCCTCCCCCCCCTCCGCTCTCTCTTCACTCGTGCTGCAGGGCTCCCTCAGCTCACGGGAGCCCTGTCGCCCGCCGCCATGATTCTTCTCCGGTCTCCCTTCCAGCGCGGGAGACCGGCTGCAATGGCTTCCCCCCAGGCAGGGGGAAGCGGAAAACACCTCCTCTCTTCCGCAGGGCTCCCTCCGCTCATGGGAAGCCCTGCAAAGCCGCCATGCTTCTCCTCTTCGCCACTCGACCAAGCCACGAGTGATGGGCCAATCCCATCGCAGCTCTTGCAGCGAGCCCCCAGTGACGCGGTGAGGCTGGAACAGCGCTCGGCCAATCCCAGCGCGTCTTCTCCGACGAGCCTCCAGGCAACAACCAATCAGGTCGCGGCCCCTTCGTGCTTCAGCCAAGGGGCCGATCAGTTGCAAGTTGGTTCCGCGGGCCCCAGGCCGCTGCGGTGAAGTCCGATGGCAAGAATTTACAGCTCCCGGGGTCACAGGTCACGCGACTCCGCACGGAGTGCGATTTAACCCCTTGGGAACACCGACAACACTTCTTCAGCCCCACACGTGCCGATGAGCACGTCGAACAGGGTACAGCTGTAGGGAATCTTCAGCGCGGCGCTCCTAGACACTCAGAGCAGCCAGCGCGCCCCACAACCGATCTCTTCTCCCGATTCTTCAGATCGAACTCCTGCTTCCAGGAACACACAGCAAGGCAAGCAGGAGGGCACAGCAGATCTTAGCGAACACGGCAGTTTCAGGGGGGACACAGCAGTGCAAAAAGGTCCCCCAGCAAAGTAGGACACACAGTCAGCGACGAGGTCCTTCCAGGCAGTCCTGGAACCATAAAGAGGGAGCAGCATAGCCCCCAGCAAGGAAAGTCCTTCAAGAAATGCAGTAGGCAGGGGGAAAGTCAGGAAGAGTCCCCCAGCAGTCCATCAGGAGTCCAGGAGCTGGGCAGGGCTCAGGGATTCCCCTGAGCCCCAGCAGCAGCATGCCCCTGGCAGATTCAAGTTAGAAAACAAGAACATTTGGAAAGGGACACAGCCCCTTCTTATACAGCTAAAAGTCTTTGAAGTCCTTTGAAGTCCTTTGAAGCAGGCAGTGTGAGAACCAGCTAGAACTGCTTATAGGGAAGTCCCTTCAGTATCAGGGACAGAGGTGACAGTCGCCCAGCGGGAGGTGGAGCCAACTTTGTAGTTAGGCAGGCACAGCCCTTCACTATCAGGTGCCATCTCCTCCCACTTCCCTGGCAGCAGATGCTGCCTTTCATCCATGGGCTGACTTCAGACAACCTCCTGGGCTCTCCAGCCCCTGTCATCCTCAAACCAGACAGTCAATCCACAAGCAGGCCCAGGCACTCTGGGCCAGGCTCACCAGCCAATCACATGCCAGCAACAACTTACACAAATATGACAACTTCCAAAAGTAGTACTTCTAGACTAGACACAGTCATGCCGCATATATCATTTTGCAGCATTCATTCTCACGAGTTTGTACATACCAAACTCGCTCGTGCACTCCCCACACATCAGGAACTACCATGGGCATACATATTCCCCATTCATTCCTATGGGAGGGCAGGTCACTCACCATTCATTCACAGGGAGCTCAAGCACTTTACACTGTACCACAGTGAAAAAGTGTGCAGAGGCCTAAAATCACCACCACCAGGTTCCAAAAACAGGCTAGGAAAAAGCAAAAAGTCTAGGGGTGAACCTGCCTAAAGGGCCGGGTCCAACAAGTACCATAAAATTGCAGCCCACTGATCCTGAGGAACCTAATGTACCATGCAGGCTCTCTCAAGAGCAGTCATCCCTTTGTGGATATCATCCCCTTCCTTGTAGGGGGGCACCATTTTTGTCAGGTTTCTATTGTCATAGCTCCTGTCTTTCTCTTTAGGAATATTGCTGAAACCAGTGGAATCTAATCCACACAACTTTCTTTCTCTTGCTAAAGCAAGTTTAGCTTGAGCCAAGGATATCTCTTCCCTCTCTATCTGGAGTTGGACAGCCCTCACCCTGGCCCTATGCTCTTTCCTCTGAGGGAAGTCATTCCCCTTTGAGATTCTCTTGAGACACTAGAAACGTGAGAGTCCCCCTGATGGAGATCTCACCCTTCTGTTGCCTGGGAGAATTTGGTTATAGGATCTGGGGAGGTGCTGGCCCTCTCCACTCCCATGTAGGTCTAAGTTTGCCTGGTTAAGCCTGGCAACTACAACCTGGTTCACCCTCTGATCCTGATTCTCAGGCTCATCTACTTCTGAGCCCTCTTCCTCCTTTTCTTCTTCCTCTTCTGGAGTATTCTCATTCTCAGGGGGTGTTCACTCCATCTTCTGAATCTAAGGGAGCTGCACTCGCCTTATCTAAGTCATCATTTTCCAGGATGGCTATCAGGGAAGGAATGCTGGGGTTTCTGCCCCTTTTTAGCCCTCTTGCAATGCACAAGGCACTAAAGTCTTTGTGGCTAAGTTTGTCATAGCTGGAAGTTGCGTTGATAGGGTCAACTGTCACAGGGACAGAGCCCGAGGCTCCACTGTAGAAAAAGGTAGGGCTAGGACCTTTCTCAAGATTTGCCCGGCGCTAACCGCCCTTGTACCATTCAAATTACCAAGCAATGAGGCAGGCGCCGGAGACCAGAAGGCAGGAAACAGAAGTTTATTCCGACGGAGCAGAACACATCAGATCAGACAACAAGGTATCGTCTCGAGGTGCTCTAACAGCCTCTCGGAGGCCTGGCCTCTTATACACTGGTTTATGGCATGTGACCTTCCTTTATTACAATCACAACTTTGTAAGGCAAGAAGAGAAAACATCCCCGTAATCCTCGTGTTAATCCCACCCCCATATACCTTCACAATGGAGGTCCTCAACCTGCTGATAAGAGAGAGGGTCATCACGCAGCTGAGTGTTTCGTCGAGTCTTAGGATGTGTGCGCCTGATCATGTCACAGGGGGTGGGGAGGCCTGGATCAATAGAGGGTCCTTTGAAGGAGAGCGACCTCATACAATAAGGGCAGTAAATGATATCTCTCGGCTTTAGGCAATGGCCTCGGACCTGTGTGGACAGTCGGACACGGGGTGAGGGGCCATCAATGGAGTGGTATTCATGCTGCGTGGACAATCCAGCGCAGAGGGGTGGTTTATCAACAGAGGGGCATTCATGGGAGGAGAGGAGGTGTTGGTCAGGCGCTGGCGTGACTCCCAAGGACAGGGTCATGCAGAAGGGTCATGCTCATAAGGAGGAGGGAGGGGGGAGCCAGGGTGCGCGGAGGATGCTTGCTGGGTCAGAGGGGCGCGCTGGCGATCGGTCGTGGACAGGGAGACCATGATATCTAAAATGGCTGCCGTGCACGTAGTTCATAGGTGACAAGCTGGCGCAGATGATGTTCAGATTGCAAACTAAAATTCCACAGTCCTCCCTTTTAACATGTCTCGCCAACTTGTCAGTTCGGATTTATCCCCATAAGGTCACGTATTTCTACTTCATAGAGGGGGCTCATGTGCTCATTTCGGAAGTCCAAAGTCTTTGGGCACATACAGCTAGAAACAAGGCCGAGCAAAGGTGGCAGACATTGGATACCTAAGCAACACCCACATAATATCACAATAGGTACCAGTACGAAGGAAAACAACTTCCAACCCCAATTTTTCAAAGTGTCCCAAAACCAGTTCCCAAGCGACCATCCTTCCTGCTCTTGGTGAACCTCTGAGGACAGTCTGTGGAGGTGTTCAATGGCTTTGTAGACTGAAGGCGAGTTGTCAGGCACGTAGGTGCAGCAGCTGGATCCGATGATGCGGCATGCTCCTCCTCGGTCGGCTAGGACCACGTCTAGGACGAGTCGATTTTGAAGGGTCACAAGGCGGACCGCCTGAAGTTCCGCAGTGTTGTTGGCGAGGATGCCAGCCGTGATGTTGATCGTTGTTTCTACGGCCTGGGTCAGGTGTCGGATAGCACGGCTGTTTGCCATTGGACCCCACAGAGGAACAAGTCCCTTTGCTGCATCCAGGAACTGTGCTCCGGTGGAGTCGACTTGTCCAAGGTCGTCTGCACGCCTCTGCCGGTGATGGTTGGCAGGGGCTACATATGTGGGTGGAAGAACGAAGGCAATATAACAGGTGCCCTTCCAACCTCTCGGGAGCCAGGTGTAAGCCTTGGTGCCACACACAAAGTACATGTTTGGAGAAGCAACAAACGAAGGGGGTTCAGCTGAGTCCAATGTTCTGGTGATTCGGCAGGCGCTGTAACCCACCAGTTGCGTTCCCTGGCCTTCGAGACATACGAGACCTGTGACGTTGATGACAGACAGGGCCACAGTTAGAGTGGCGGTAGTTTGTTTTTGCAGATGAGTGAAGGTGGTCCTGGCTGGATTGTGGAGCACCTGTACTTCGACTCGTTCTTTGGCTGGAATGTCTTTGATGAAGGTAGCGCCCGCGAGCGCAGGACACAGGGCAGCTGGGGTCTTTCCTGTTTTGTTCAGCCAAAACCCAGAGTAGAAGTGTGACACTGTCCGGCTGGAGGTGGCGTTGTCCCTGTGGCTTTCTTGCATGAGGATCAACCAGGCGAGGCAAGAGCCGTGAACTGAGAAGGGTGAAGGGATGAAGGGGATGGAGTGTCCAGTGGCATGCGGGAGCAACCCGCAGATCCAACAGTTCGTAGCATTTGCAGCAAGGTTGTGTTGGTGCAACAGTTGCACGAAGGAATTGTTCCAGAATTCCTTGCGCCTTTCTCGGAGCTGAGGCGACAGAGAGATTAGGTGATGCTCTTTCAGGGGTGTTGGCTGTGCAGTAGGTAGCAATGTCTCATGAGCCGGTGTGCTTTCCTCCAGAATCCAGAAGGAGGTCAGGAGGAGGAGGCAGAAGAGGAAGACAATGAAGAGTGCAATTGTCTTTGATTTGTGTAGGTTGTCAGTCTTTGGATTTCTATACTGGGTATTTCCTGTTGCTTCCATCATCTTCTTATCTGGCGCTTCCATCATCTTCTTATCTGGCGCTTCCATCACCTTCAAGGGGCTCGGTAGTGGGCAGAACCACAGACTTCGTTTAGCTTCTCTCCCGGTGACCCTTAGTTGTGTGTAGGTCACCGTTCTGAGATTTAACTTAGTCCGTGGCCTACTTAGCCGAAGCTCCCTCCTTTCGACGCAGGAAATACCCTTCCCTGGATGGCACAGTAGGATCAGAGAATTTTGCAAGTTCGAGTGCCTCAGTATCTGGATAACAGTCCAATATCGGTCGGTCTTTGCTCAGGAGCTCTTCTTGGGTGCTGACGTTTTCTGTCGTGGCCAGGTTTGCAGAGACCTTCCGGCAATGATGCGCGTGCAGCCAGTGCTTCTTCCCCTCCACTCGGAGTGCCGTTCGGGTGGTGATCAGCACTTGCCAGGGGCCCGTCCACCGAGGTTCCAGACTCTTGGTTCGCTGGAAATTTCGTATCAATACGAAATCTCCCGGTTGGATGTCGTGACCGGGGCCCCTGGAAGCATCGGGGATGGCCTGCTGCACCTGTTGATGAATGACAGACAACGTTTTAGTTAACTTGCACAAATAATCAGATAGTAGGACGTCTGGGACGTCATGAATGGAGGTCGGTTTGGGAGCAGTCCAGAGATTCATTGGCCGCCCGAACACGACCTCGTAGGGGGTCAAATGGTGCTTGGTGGGAGTGGAGCGCATTGATAACAAAGCCAGTGGGAGGGCATCCGGCCAGTTAAGTCCAGTGGTGGCCACTATTTTTGCCAGTTTCAGCTTCAGTGTGGCATTATGGCGTTCCACTAGACCAGCGGATTGGGGGTGGAAGACCGCATGGAATCGTTGCTTCACCCCCAGCCCCTTCAGGATTAGTTGGATAACCTCAGCTATGAAGTGGGGGCCGTTGTCGCTCCATAAAATTCGGCAAAGGCCATAGCGAGGGAAGAATTCCTTCAGTAGTACTTTGGCAGTAGTCATGGCAGTGTTGTCACGGGTTGGATAGGCTTCTACCCATTTGCTGAAGGCACATACGATGACTAGTACATACTTCAGGTTTTGGCATCTCTCTAGTTGGATGTAATCCATCTGAAGGACCTCAAAGGGGTGATTGGGGGTCCCAAACCCTCCCCGGGGCACTACAGTTCCTTTCCCGGGGTTGTGTTGCAGGCAGATAAGGCACTGCTGAACTAGGCGTCTGGCTGAGTCAGGGATTTTGTCGTTGTGCCAGACTTTGGAAATGAGTTCGATCATGGGTGCAGATCCTATGTGTGCGGGGGAGTGAGCCATGGTCAGTATGGGAATCAGATATGAGTCGGGCAGCATCCATTTGCTTGCATCCTTCGTTCGCCAACAGCCTTCCTCATCCTTCAAACCCACCCTTGCCCACTTAGCTAGCTCGTGAGTGGTGCTGGCCGACTGTATGTCTCGGATCATTACTCTTGTGTCACTCCATGTTTCTGCTTGTGACCTGGTCACGTACATGCGTGTCACCGTCCTATTCTCGGTTGTGGTTCGTGCAGTGATGTCGGCCAATGCATTCCCTTGTCCAACTAAGTCTGTCACCCTTTTGTGTGCCTGACATTTGATCACCGCTAATCGTTTGGGGAGGAGGACTGCTTCAATCAGAGCGGAGACTAGATCTCCGTGGAGGATCGGGGTGCCGTGGGACGTCAGGAATCCCCTCTCTCTCCACAGGAGCCCAAAATGGTGGACCACTCCGAAGGCATACTGGCTGTCCGTATATACGTTCGTGGTGGTCCCTGCGGCTATGATGCATGCTCGAGTGAGGGCTATCAGCTCTGCTGCTTGGGCAGATCGTTGTGTGATGCAGGCTGTCTCAACTACTGTTCGGGCTGTCGTTACTGCATAGGCAGCTGAAGTGGTGCCATCTGGGAGTTTGATGCAAGAGCCGTCTACCCATAGCTCTCCATCGGGGTCAGGGAAAGCAGTGTCTCGGAGGTCAACCCTACTCCTAGTTTGTTCGTCCGTGAGGGTCACACAGTCGTGGATGGGAGGAATGCCGGGGTCATCTTCAGGCAGGGGTAACAATGTGGCAGGATTCAAAGTCGTGCATCTCCTTAGTGTGATGTGGGGTGCAAGTAGCGTCAGTTCATACCCTGTCAGTCGTGCGCTAGTCAGGTGCTGGGTTTTGGTCTGGTTCAAGAGGGTGTCAACTGCATGGGGTACTAGCACTGTGAGAGTGTTGGAAAGTACAATTCCCTCGCTCTGACGAATAGAGACAGCAGCGGCGGCTACTGCTCGAAGGCAGGCAGGCAAAGCTCTGGCTACAGGATCAAGAGTGGCGGAGAAGTAGGCACAAGGGCGCTGCTTAGGACCAATTGATTGAGTTAGGACAGACAATGCGCATCCCTCCCTTTCGTGGGTGAAGAGGGAGAAGGGTTTGGAGTAATCCGGCGTTCCGAGGACGGGAGCTGAGCAGAGTGCATCCCGTAATTCCTTAAAGGAGGCTTGACACTCAGTGGTCCAAGGAAGCGGGGAGGGGACATCTTTGGTCAACAAGGCAAGTAATGGTTTCACAATGAGACTGTAGTTAGGCAACCACTGTCTGCAAAAAGAGGTTAGGCCAACCAAAGAGCGGACCTGCTTTTGCGTTTTCGGGATGGGGGTATCTAGGATGGTTTGGATTCGGTCGGGTGTAAGTTTCCTCCCTTCTTTGGACAGAAGATGGCCTAGGTAAGTCACCTGTGGCTGACAGAACTGTAACTTCTTTTTGGAGACTTTATGGCCATTCTCTGCAAGAAAGTGTAGGAGTTGGACGGTGGCTGTCGTTGCGAGCGGGGTGGTGTCGGCCGCCAAAAGGATATCATCAACATATTGGATCAACACCACTCCCTCTGGAAGCTGGAAGGCATCCAGCTGTCTTTTGAGGGCCTGGCTGTAAATGCTGGGACTTTCAGTGTACCCCTGGGGAGCTCTACAGAATCGGTACGAGCAGGATTTTAGAGTGAAGCCGAAGAGGTAACGGCTGTCTGGATGGATGGGGATAGAGAAAAACGCGTTCTTAAGGTCGATAACAGTAAAGGTGGTGGCAGTGGACGGGATGAGGGTCAGAATGGTGGTGATATCAGATACCACAGGATATTGGGGTACAACTACCTTGTTAATCTCTCGCAAGTCGATGATGAAGCGGTACGCTTTCTCATCTCCTTCACCTTGCTTCTTAACAATAGGTAGGATTGGGCTGTTGCAGACGTTGCTAACCACCTCTTCAACCACTCCTGCGTCTACCAGAGACTGAATGATCGCTACCAGTGCCTTCTCACCCTCTGGCGATATCCGATACTGCGGGAGTTTCGGGAGCATAGCGTCCTGTCGTACAGTTATGTGAATAGGATCAATCATCATTCGCCCCACATCAGAGTCATTTTTGGCCCACAGGTACGAAGGTAGGGTGTCAAGCAGGGATAGGTCAGCGTCAGTTATAGAGCACATGTGTCGTGGGGGACGGGATCTGGGCATGTCTGGGTTGTCGTACAGGATGACTCGTATTCCATCTGGGGAACACCTAATGGTAGCTCGAAAATGCTTCAGTAAGTCAATGCCCATAATGGCGTCAGGGGAGTTGGAGGAGAGGAGAAATGTCGCGTCAGTAGTGTGGTTTTCTAGGTCAAAGGTAATAGGTACGGACAGGGGGTTAGTGGAGGGCGTCCCATCGAAACCTATCGACGTTATGTGTGAGCCAGACAAGGGTGCCCTTGGAATCAGTCGTTTTGATAACACACTACGTGTCGCCCCAGTGTCTACCAAGAATGGAGACTCTGTACCCAAGACCTTAGCGGTGACATAAGGACCTTGCTGGTCAACACAGAGCTCGACTGGATCCCTCCCTTGCCCCTGGCAGTCCTATGCAAAGTCGGGGGCATGTTCACCTTCAGATAGCTGATATTGGTTCTGTCGGGGACGGTCAAATGTGTTCAGTCTTCCTGATCTGTCATTATTGGTGTCGTTGGGGCTCCCTCGTCCCTGTATTCTATTCCTTGGACCACCCGCCACATCCCTGGACTCCCTATTTCTGTTCATTTCTATCAGAACTGGACACTGAAATTTCCAATGACCGAGCCCTTTGCAGAAGGCGCATTGGTCATTGCTAACGTCTCTACGTCCGGTGTGGGGTGCTGGGGTGTGATCTTTAGGAGGTAGATCTCTGGGGGTGGTTGATTGGTAGTTCCCCCTTTGGTGTTCCCGTCCTAGCGCTATACCCTGTATCTGGGCTATCATTACCCTTTCCTTCAAATCTTTCTTCTTTTTCTCGGACGCCCTATCATTCTCATTCTTTTGGTGCTCGTAATACTGAGCCATCTGAAGGATAGCTGCGGGTTTGGAGGCCCCCCAACTACTCTCACTCGTCTGTAGTTTTTAGGAGACCTCCTGTGTTAGTCCCTTTACGTAATTTTGCACAAACAGGTGCTGTCCGGTTGCGGTGGTCATGTCTTGGCCACTGTAGTCGGAGAACACGGTCTCGAATCGGGAGAAGTATTCTGACACATCCTCCTGGGGTTTCTGTCGACAGGCCGTGACTATCGACCAGTCGACTTTTCTTTCCGGGACCAGGGTTTTTAACTTCTGGACCAGTTTGTCTGGGAGTTCCAGTATGTCCTTCACTGGTTTACTCCCTGGCTCTCGCTGTCTATCTAGTTTACCGAGTTGGTCCCAGGTATGTCCAAACAGATCCGTGTGGTCGACCTTCCGGATTTGCTTCCACACATCAGCTGGCAGGCATAACCCAAAGAACAAGTCAATATCTGCTAAAGTCATTATTGTCGAACCCAAGGCTGTGCCTAATTCGGTATAAAATGCCGTCGGGTTCTTTCTTAAGTCGGGCAAGGTTTGCTTGAAGGTTAGGATGTCTTGTCGGTCCCATGGTTGGTAAACCCAATTGTACACAACCCTCCCCTTTGCATTTTCACTATTAACATCATCGCTCGTTCCCTGGCCCCGTGGCGGGATCCAGTAAGGAGCCGCTTCTCTGATAGGCATCATAGTATTGGCTACCTCTGCCGAGGTTATTTCAGGGACCGTAACCTTGGCTTCTGGTTTCTGTTCCGCGAGGTGGCGGAAGACCTCGAGCATTTGCATGAAGAGCTCCGTCGCCTCACGTTCAGTCCCATCTCCAACATCGATCTTCCTATACAGTGTTGTTAGTTTAGCGGGACCCTTACTCTGATACCTATCTTCATACGCGTTCAGGGTGTGGTAGCTGAACCGCAAAATAAAATGCCGTCTATGGCTGTCGGCATGTGAATTATATACGCTCATTGTGTATTCTTCGCTCTCCCTTCGTTCTACCAATGTCTTTGCTATTTCGTTGATCCCATCCCGCTCGTCTTTGCTTAACCTACTTAACCTGGCGGATGATTGTTTGCTAGCCTCGGGGTCGTCTAACGAAGTTGTTAATGTGGCTGATGCGGAGGTCGCAAGGGCCGGTGCACTAGCACTAGGGCCACTTTCACTCACACTCGGGGCTTGCAAGTTTTGTTGGCTGGGAGCATATGGAGGGGGCATGTAGATGATCGGTGGACCTAGCAATAGCTCATCGTTTGCCCGTTGTTTGGAGGGTAGTTCAGGGTAGAGCGCAGAGGGGGTCCTAACAGGACATTGGCCTGTTGACCCTGATTCTTGGTTTTGTGTAGCTTCTTTTCTTTCTTTTATTTCTTCTTCTAGTTGCTTTGCGGCCAGATGGGCTGCCTTTCGTAATTCTTTCCCTATTCTTGCTTCTTCTCTTTTCTTTCGTTGTTCCGTTTCTTTGCACCACATGCCGATACTGTCGAGCATAGTGGGCGTGGTCTTATTCTTCTGGAGCGCTATTTCTAATGTTTTTATTTTATTTTCACTAAAGGAACCTATCAGTGGCCACTGACTTTCAGGGTTCTTTTTCGTATATTTATGCCATAGTTTAGTGTAAGCTATAGCGACTAGTCCATACTTAGTGAACATGTCCTTATTAGGGGTGCCCTCCAGTGGAGCTGGATGGTTCATCTCTAATAAGCGGTCCGGGCTAAACAGGCTACCAACCAGTGGGGAGAAGATAGGCATGACGGTTTACACCGGGGACAAAAATCTGCACTACCTATCTTATCACGGCGGGCAAAGACTAGACAGAATATTTCTATTCTCCGTTGTTTGCCGGCGGTGAATACCTCAAACGAACCAATACCGAATAATCGGCCAATCAAACAATTCAGTGGGGAGAATAAGTGGGCACGAAAAGTTATCGCTACCCACTCTTTCTCTACCTGCAAAGAGAGACCTTGTTCTTCCCTGTTTGCAGACAAAGAATCTCCAGACAATAATCCACGAACGATAGTTCGGGAAACAGTGGGGGAGGAAAATAGGCACGACGGATTACAATAGGTACAAAAGTCCGCGTTACCTATCCTTCACTGTTTGCAAAGAGAGAGCCTGTTTGTTTTTCCCCGTTTGCAGACAGCGAATCTCCAGAGGTTTCAACAAAGCGTAATACTAGTATTATCCAAACAAACAATTTTCCTCAATTCGTCGTGTTTACACGACCTTACCCGGACCGCATGGACGGTTTCCTGTCCTCTGGATCCAGCGCCCGATCGTCCTCTCTCCTTCGTGATGTTCGCGGCACTCCTGATGGTTCCCAGTCAGGACCGTAGATCACTCGAGAGAGGTCTGTTCAGAACTAGTGAAGGTCGGATGATCGGCTGTCAGACGAGGGTCTATCGGACATGAGCTCTTCCCGATCGTTGCAGTCGTTCACTCTGTCATCGGGACCTCTCCCACTGGATCCACGTGTCGCTGATGGGCCCCACGCTTTGGGACGCCAATTTGTAGAAAAAGGTAGGGCTAGGACCTTTCTCAAGATTTGCCCGGCGCTAACCGCCCTTGTACCATTCAAATTACCAAGCAATGAGGCAGGCGCCGGAGACCAGAAGGCAGGAAACAGAAGTTTATTCCGACGGAGCAGAACACATCAGATCAGACAACAAGGTATCGTCTCGAGGTGCTCTAACAGCCTCTCGGAGGCCTGGCCTCTTATACACTGGTTTATGGCATGTGACCTTCCTTTATTACAATCACAACTTTGTAAGGCAAGAAGAGAAAACATCCCCGTAATCCTCGTGTTAATCCCACCCCCATATACCTTCACAATGGAGGTCCTCAACCTGCTGATAAGAGAGAGGGTCATCACGCAGCTGAGTGTTTCGTCGAGTCTTAGGATGTGTGCGCCTGATCATGTCACAGGGGGTGGGGAGGCCTGGATCAATAGAGGGTCCTTTGAAGGAGAGCGACCTCATACAATAAGGGCAGTAAATGATATCTCTCGGCTTTAGGCAATGGCCTCGGACCTGTGTGGACAGTCGGACACGGGGTGAGGGGCCATCAATGGAGTGGTATTCATGCTGCGTGGACAATCCAGCGCAGAGGGGTGGTTTATCAACAGAGGGGCATTCATGGGAGGAGAGGAGGTGTTGGTCAGGCGCTGGCGTGACTCCCAAGGACAGGGTCATGCAGAAGGGTCATGCTCATAAGGAGGAGGGAGGGGGGAGCCAGGGTGCGCGGAGGATGCTTGCTGGGTCAGAGGGGCGCGCTGGCGATCGGTCGTGGACAGGGAGACCATGATATCTAAAATGGCTGCTGTGCACGTAGTTCATAGGTGACAAGCTGGCGCAGATGATGTTCAGATTGCAAACTAAAATTCCACACCACCTGCGTCAGACATGACTGCTAGTGAGGTGCAAGTGGTGCATTTACCTATACTAAGTGTTTACCTACTGTACCTTGCTAGTGAGTTGTAGTCAGGGTGTGCTAATCCCTTTAATCTACAACTACTAAGTTCAGTAGAACTTAATATGCTAAACTTTTGATTTATATGTACCTAAGGTACTTGATCTGATCTTTCAATTTGATAAAAAGATTGCAATGGTAAAACAACAGCAAGCTCAAATCCGCACCGCTGCGCACCAATGTGAGAAGTTGGCCTGATATATGATGTTTCCAATTCTGGATTTCATCCAAGCGGCCGCTCCCCCCACGCTCCCTGGCCTCTGACTCGATCGTGATCCTCGTGTGAAGCCCCTCACTGGTGTGCAGAGTCCGGTATCGTAGGCTTGAAACTAGCGCTTTGACCATTATATAGCGCCGAGCCTCGCCTGCTGCTGTGAATATTAGCGCGACTTTGTTTTGCTTGCAGCTGCTGCCATTCTCATATTTTGCATTGCGTGCTGGCTTAACTGTGTGCATTAATTGTATTCAATAGTGCCTTGTGACTATTGAACTGTACCCCCGTTTAACTCTCCACTTTGTTTATTGTGTATTCCCCTGGCCCCCCTACCCTCCCCGCTACCGCCTCCCAGCTGCCCCTCCGACGCTCCGCCCCCTCCACTATCCATATATGACAGATGTCTAAACGCGCAGTGTCCACGCGCTGCGGCCGCGCCGAAGGTGCGCCAAAGGTAAGCCCGTCTCCGCCGTCCGCGCCAAGACCGCGCCCAGCGCCAGACCCCCTGGTTCCCGTACCACCCACCCCTCCCGCATTACATACGACGCCTCCACCCTCTTAGCACTAAACCCCGTCGGACTCCCCAACTGCGCCCAAGCCGCACCTGGACACACCCATGGACCCTTCACTTGCAACTCCTGCAAGTATGACGGCACCAAGACCAACTCCACATCCACAAACACCAAACAGAGATCTGACACCAACCACCTAAAATGCATCCTGCTCAACACTCGCTCGGTGCACAAACACGCCATCTACCTTTGTAATCTACTAGACACCATTTCACCGGACGTCGCCTTCCTAACAGAAACTTGGATGAACGCCTCCTCAGCTCCAGACATCACCATAGCCATCCCGGAAGACTACAAGATCATCCGGAAGGACCGCACCAAGCAAACAGGAGGAGGCATCGCCATCGTCCATAAAAATTCCATCCGCATCTCAACCAGCTCAGACGTCAACCTCGCTAGCGCCGAACACCTTCAATTCCAGATCCACACCGACCCCAAGACCACACTCAGAGGCACACTCCTCTACAGACCACCAGGAACCCGTGCACAATTCTGTGAAGACATCACTGACTTCATCACCCCTCACGCCCTCCCCTCCGAGGACTACATTCTACTGGGAGACCTCAATTTTCACCTGGAAAAGAACAACGACAGCAACACCACCACTCTTCTGGACAATCTCGCCAACCTCGGACTCAAACAACTAGTTAACACCCCCACCCACTGCGCAGGACACACACTCGACCCTATCTTCACCTCCAGCAAGCACATCTCCTTCAGTCTCACCACAGCTCTCCATTGGACGGACCACAGCTGCGTTCACTTCACCTACAAAAAGACCACAATCCACAACCACCCTCAACCCACTCTGCGAAGAAACTGGAACAAAATCACCATTGATCAGATCTCCACACTGCTTCTTCAAAATCCCCCAGCCTATTCGTCGAACCCTAACCAAGCAGCCAACAACCTCACACAATGGCTAACTCACAGCGCCGACAACTTAGCACCCTTGAAAAAACGTCAAATCAAACTAGGCAGCAAAACCGCCCCCTGGTTCAACGATGAGCTTAAGAAATCCAAGAAACTCTGTCGCTCCCTTGAGAAGGCCTGGAAAAAAGACCCAAACACCAGCACCAGGGATGCCTTCAAAAACGCCACCCGCATACACCACCAACTGATCCGGACAGCCAAGAAAGCCGCATTCAAAGACAGACTAGACAACAATGCCCACAACAGCAAGGAATTATTCAACATCGTCAAAGAGTTTACCAACCCCACTGCCAACTCCAACGACATCACTCCCTCGCAAACCCTTTGCGACTCCTTAGCTTCGTTCTTCCACGACAAAATCGCAGACATCCACAACAGCTTCAACAACCAACCGGAAGACCAACCCACCAAACCTTCTGCCGAACCTTCACCCCCCTTGAACATCCTTAATGACTGGAACCCAATCTCCACTGAGGACACCATCTGCCTGATGAACTCCATCCACTCAGGATCCCCCACAGACCCATGCCCTCACCACATCTTCAACAAAGCAGACTCCATCATAGCACCACACCTCCGAGACGTCATCAACTGCTCCCTCAACTCCGCCACCTTCCCGGAAAGTTGGAAACACGCCGAACTCAGCGCCCTTCTAAAAAAAAACACAGCTGACCCCACCAAACTCAAAAACTACCGCCCCATCTCGCTCCTTCCATTCCCGGCCAAAGTCATCGAGAAAGCAATCAACAACCAGCTCGCCTCCTTCCTCGAAACCAACAATTCCCTTGACTCCTCACAGTCCAGCTTCCGAGCCAAACACAGCACTGAGACCGCACTCATCGCAGCAACAGACGACATTCGAACTCTACTGGACAATGGAGACACAGTCGCCCTCATCCTCCTCGACCTCTCCGCTGCCTTCGACACAGTCTGTCATAGCACCCTGCTACAACGCCTCAGAAACATCGGAATCCAGGGAAAAGCACTGGAATGGATCACATCGTTCCTTGCCGGAAGAACCCAGAGAGTCCGCCTCCCACTGTTTAAGTCAGAGGCCTCTGAAGTCATCTGTGGCGTGCCACAAGGATCCTCACTCAGCCCCACCCTCTTCAACGTATACATGAGCCCCCTCACGACCATCGCACGCCAACACAACCTCAACATCATCTCCTACGCTGACGACACTCAACTGATCCTCTCACTCACCAATGACCCTAACACCGCCAAAACCAACCTACATCCAGGAATGAAAGAAGTAGCAGAGTGGATGAAGCTCAGCAGTCTGAAACTGAATTCAGACAAAACAGAAGTCCTTATCTTAGGTACCTCCCCCTCCGCATGGGACGACTCTTGGTGGCCAGCGGCCCTTGGAAAAGCACCCATCCCGACGGACCACGCACGGAACCTGGGCATCATCCTGGACTCCTCTCTCGATGACCAGACAAGTCAACGCCGTTTCATCATCTTGCTTCAACATTCTTCGCATGCTCAAAAAAACATTTCGCTGGATCCCCACCGAAACTAGAAAAACGGTCACCCACGCACTGGTTACAAGCCACCTGGACTACGGAAACACCCTATACGCCGGTACCACCGCAAAACTTCAGAAAAAACTCCAACTAATCCAGAACGCATCAGCCAGACTCATACTAGACATCCCGCGTAAAGATCAAATTTCTAATCACCTGAAAGACCTCCATTGGCTCCCTGTCAATAAGAGGATAACATTCCGCCTCCTCACCCACGCACACAAAGCACTTTACGAACTTGGACCCGAATGCCTCAACACGCGAGTTTCCTTCTACACACCCTCCCGCCAGCTACGCTCTTCCAACCAAGCCCTTGCTGCTGTTCCACGCATCAACAAAACCACCATGGGAGGAAGATCCTTCTCCTACCTGGCGGCTAAAACCTGGAATTCACTCCCCATTCACCTCCGCCTCACTCAAAACCCCCTAGCATTCAGAAAGCAACTTAAAACCTGGATATTCGACAAGTAATTCCCCTCCCTCCTCAAGCGCCTTGAAACCCTCTGGGTATGTAGCACGCTATACAAATTACTTGACTTGACTTGACTTGAATCAGTCCAAACAATCCCTTATGGTTTCTGGTTGTAAGTCAACCTTATTAGACAAGCTATCCTAGGGGTAGCATGGACTAAGCAGCCTTAAAGGCTTCACTCAAGAGGTCGTGTTAAGCGAGCTGTTTTACCAATCACAGTCCTGAAATATCAAATGAAAGGACACCACACAAGTATATATTATAAAAATATATGTGTTTATTTCTAAAATAATCCCCAGTATTCTTTATGAGCAAAGGGGCACAAGCGTTAAATCAAAAGCACAGTATAACATACAAAGTTGCACAATTATGGATGAGGGCAGGTGGCCACTCAAACCATATATTAAGAAAGTGGTATAAGAGATACCAATCGAACAGTGGTTAGGCCTAGGGCCTAGGGAATCCCTGGGAGCAGTCGGGACTAGCAATGCTGAAGTCGGGAAAAGCCAGCGGGATTCGGGTGCAGCACTTAAAGTGCGGCTTGCACCAATGCAATGTCAATGGTGCGTAAAAGTTACACAAAGATAATTTAAGGATACTTCAGCTGAACCTATGTTATGGCTGGATTTTCTGATTAGATGGGATCAGCCCCTAGGGGCCCCTCCAACCCAGCCAGAACGTAATCACATCCCTCCTCAGGACCAACTATCCAGGCACCTGGGTACCTACCTGAGGATGGGGAACTCGCAATATACAAGCTCATATTATTAAGAACACCACTAAATCTATAGGGATACTAAGAATACTCACTGATTACTAGGGATATCCATACCCTACACCACACTTATATTCACATCAGTTGGTCTCGCGGCCACTCAGACCCAGACCGGTCTACCCTCGGGCAGATATGACACACAATCCGGTGCGTCTACACATGGGCCTGCAGAACCCAATGCTCCCTTTTCCAAACGGTTCGCAATCCTGCAAACCTCCACGCCAGTCTCCCACCTGACGCTCTCACTTATTCAAGCCACAATCTTGTGGGTATACACACTGGTCTCCTACCCAGTGTTCTCACTAACGCCGCATATCAACGACGACCACATTCCTATGAACACCTATATATATATATATATATTGGGAAGTCTCTTCACTAAGGGTCTGCTACTACAATATTAGGAGTTAGCCAATTAATATAATGTGCCTCTTATTCTTGGCATCATAGGTCCACTCACTCCCTATTTATGTGATCACCACTTACCTGATTGGGATTACTCATCCATTCATGTACCTAGTAAACACCTAGGATATGCATTTACCCAGATTGAACAAGAATATAAGGTGCTTTAATCTACTACAAATTGGGGTTTTATTCTACTACAATATTAACATTTACACAGATCTGTAACTGACAAAGACTATAGGTAGAACACACCGCTGAAAGAGAAAAGATTAAACATAACAGGAACACTCCGCTGAAAGAGAAAAGATTTAAACATACAATAGCTTAGGGAATAAGGGCAAGATTATGGTTAGAATTCACCTGATTAGTGTGTAGTCTTGTTCTAGCTGTCATCTGGGTTCCTCTCTCGTCTGTGCCTTGGCTCATCTCAGACTCTCTCTCTCTCCTGCACTCTTGGGTACACCTCTGCGCTGATCACTTTGCACTGGACTCCTCTCCCCCACGAACTGTCTCCACCTTCCAGCTTCAATCTAATGGTTCCTGCCGCTCTGATGATGCTTTTCATTCCACTAGCTTGTTCACTCTGTCTCTGCGCCAATGTCCAATTAACTCCATCTGCTCCCATAGGTTAGTCCACGATCTCTCCTCCGTCTCTTCTAAAAGGCATTACTTCAGACTCCAGCTATTCACACCTCCTCCTAATAAGTAACTGCTTCTGACTGCTTCCTTCAGTTCCAGCTCACTATTCAACTCAGCTCTCTCCAGCTTGAACCCTCTCTCTCTCTGCCAACTCCACTCCACTACTTTCCACTCCTCCACCTTAACACGACTGACTGGCACCGCCACCTTCACTCGACTGCAACTCTACTCGACTCACTGGCTCCGCCTCTGCACTTCACTGATATAGAATGCTGTTTCCTCATGGAAAGTTCCAGCCAGCAGCTTCCTCCCACCAATCCCATGCACCAGGCTCCTTGCGCTAGACGCTCCCACAGTGACCAGTCTGCTTGTTTCGTCTAGAGACCTGAGCCCGGGAACAATTCCTGATTAGATTCAGCTCTGGCCGGTTCTCTCCGGTCCGCTTAGGGCGAACAACAGTTATAACTATAAACTTTGCCTTTGCCCTGAAAAGCCTCTCAGCTTCATCAAGATGGAGTCCCTCTAGCTCTAGGCCTGTAGGCCTGAAAGGGATGAAATGCCCCTTAGCTCTGTCAGAATATCTACATAAACCATACCAATGTGTCTAATATGTCAAAGCCAATAGGCAATAGACAGGTTAAAGTCAAGAATAAAGGATCTATTATCATATTGAGCAGCTATCCTCTTCTAGGTCTAGAAAAAAGGGCTTAAAAGGGCCAACACAGGCTAAGAATACCTATACTAGATGTGAGCAAGACTAATGATCTATATCACTGCTAAATAGAGCCAAAAACTCTGCCATAACAACCTATAAGGACAAAACTTTAGACACAGACCCTAGAGGTGTGTACCAGTGTGGGAACACCGGCGTTGCAATGTTACCTCACCCACAGGAAGCGGGTGCATAGGGTCGAAGTGGCGTCGGGTTTCGTCACGCAGGTTCTGGGTGCTTGGAGCTGAAGATGCTGCAGGCGATGTGAAGGAGAAGTGTCCGGTGTGATCCAAGGGTGGATCAGAGTCGTAAAGTACCTGAAAGCAGAGGGGACAGAGTCTGGGTCACTCAGCAGTGACCAGGGTGGAACCAGGACGGAACTAGGCAATGTCGGCCGCAATCAGGTGGGCGTCGAGGAGCTTCTCTCCGCTGTCACGTGGGCTCTGGGGCATCTGCGACGTCCAGGAGCAGGTCACGATCTGTCCCACGCAGGCTCTCGCCGTCGGCGCAGTCGGCTTCAAGATTGGAGCAAACAACACTTGGCAAAAGCAATCCACGCAGGACTGGGAGATTGCTTCTCACTCGAACCAGGAGGGTCAGAGTGGGTGCTCCTTTTCAGAGGAGCTGGTGTAAGTCTGGAGCAACCAGAATCACAAGTCGGTTTTAGGTTTTCGTCAGCACAGGGGCCACAAGCCAGCTGGCAAGTGACCGGGCCAACGCATCAAGCCAAGACAAGCAGAAGGGCCCCACGCAGCACTCGTCGAGTGTACAGGGGTGCGCTTCGGTGCAAGAGTGGCTCAGGGTTGGGGCTTCTCAAACCCCGGTGTACAGCTTCGAGGGTCACTCGTGGGCTGCACGGTCAGCGTCTCGTGGTCTTTTCAAGATGGCGTGCCCCACTCTTCCGGTCGCCTCCACGGGTCTCAGCTCTGCAGGGACTGAGGATCAGGCTCAAGAAAGGCAGGCAAGCTTGATCTCGTCGATCTCTGTCACTCGAGTTCTGGCGGGAACTGCAACAAAGCAGACGTCGAGGTGCTGGATGGTACCTGTTTGCACAGGGTGGTCACTCCTTGACCACAAGGGAGATTCTTCAGTCTTCTACGTTGAGTAGGATGTCGAAGGGTCCAGAGTTTCGTTTCTTATGTTTCGTCAGGATAATCTGAGTTGCATTGGCACTGCTCCCACTCTTATTCGAATCTGGTGGGCTGGATTACCTGCTAGGTCCCCACCTATGGGTGGGACCCAGGAAGGGGGTGGATACACCCCTTTCCTTTGATCCAGGCCGCGCTGGGACTGGGGCTGGTTTGCCCCAGAACCGGTTTGGCCTAGTTATGCAAGGGGCAGCCTTGTGCTCCCCAGGCAGTGTCTGGTTTCTTTCAAACCTCCCTGCTACAATCCACTATCTCCTGTCTGGGGTGGTGTCACACCGCCCTGCGACAGGAAACCCTTTGTCCAGGCCTCCTCTGCTGAGTTTCGGTCAGCAGCAAGAGGTCAGACTTGTGTCTGTGGCAGAAGCATCCATTTTGTGGATCTGAGGCTCTTTTAAAAATCAACCGCGTTTCAGTAAAGTAACATGTCTTCTCCCTCTAGAGGGGTGGAATGCTATCCCCGTCGACAGAACTGTTGAGGGGATAGTATTCCAAATCGTATGACACCTTACACGACATGTTTCGATAAAGCCAAACCAAAGTTGCTATATAACCGCAAGGATTATAAGGCACTTAATAATATATGGTTTGGCATTATCCCGGAACAGCTTAGGGAGTTGTTCCCGACAGCTGCAGACAGGCTCAGCTCATGCTAGAGCTCCATCTCACATTAAACCACGCACTCTGCCTTCAGGATTGATAAGGCCTTCCATAGGAGTGGCTCACAGGTTTATATGTGTCCGGATATAGGTTTAGATATAGGTATACTATATCTAAGCAAGGGGTGATTACACCCACTTGGCCCAGCTGAGTGATCAGCCAGTTGTGTCAATTTAAGAACCAGCCAGGGGTGGCAAAAGCTATGCTTCAGCCCCTGGTAGGCCTTGGTGGCACCTATAGTGCATGGTACAGGGGCTGACAAGGAGTCCATTTCCAATTGTGGTATGTACCTATAGCACATGTATGTGAATTTAAAGAAAGAACAGCAGGCTGGGGGTCTGATTAGCAGGCCCACAGCCTCAGTAAGTCGAAAACCAGTGAAGCAAAAAGCAGAAATTTGGGGTGACCATAGGATAGCAGACCCTACTCTCCTACACCCCAGGACCAGCCGTCTGCTTGGAGCTCCCGAGAGACACCCCAGGAACCAAAAGGCACCCCGAGATGTGAGCACCCCAGAGACACCCTGGATGTGTGACTGTAGGAAGGGGGAGTCTCTAGTTGGCGCAGTGCAACACTAGCGACAAGCAGGGACTCTCCTCTTCCTCGTCAGGGCTGAGGGCTACCGTCAAGACAACCTCTGCTTACCCTCTAGGTAGTGTGGCTTAAGCAGTCTTAGGCTAATCTCTGGGGCACATAGGGTTAAACATTTGCAATATTATACCGTCACAACCAACCCACCACACAATGACACCAAACTGTATTTGTGAAAATATATATCTCTTTATATAAATTTCAAGCAGGTTTGTAAATACAGTTATCAAACTTTTCAATATGGTTCCAAGTTACTTCAGTTCAGGTTGCCACAGTTCTCTCTCGGCAATAAGTGTTCTTTTGGGCCTTCTGCCCAGGTTCGACAAGGTTCAGTGTCTCATAGCGCCTCAATGCGCTCTCCGCGTGGGCCTCGGGGGCCAGGAGCAGTGCGAGCCTCGGTTTCAGAGGCGGCTCGCGTTCGGAGCAGAGGGCCAGGTGCGAGCTCGGGTTGCAGGTCGCTCGCACCGGGAGGATACAACACTGTACCTTTCGAAGTTCTTGTGGAGCGGGCGGCTTCCAGGGGAGCTGTCCCACGTCGCGTTGCCTTTCCGGGGTCGCTGTTCGATGCGGCTCTCAGCCGGCAGGTCACGGGTCATCCGGGGCAGCGGTGCTCTGTGGCGGCAGGGTCCTTTCCTCGTCGTTCGCTCCGACCCTGGAGGCGGCGGATGTGTGGTGGCGGCAAGTGGCAGTACGGTCCTCAAGTGCAGGACGTACCCAGCCAAGTGCCGGTGGCAGCTGTGCGCTCACAGCTGAGCTGTCGGGCAGGATACCGACCAGGAGGATTCTCACAGGGCGACTGTCCGTCTTTGCAAGTGGATTGGCTGCTCGTGGCGCAGTCAACTCGGGAGCTTGGACCGGACAGGTCCTCCTTCACTTTGCTCTCGGGCTCCCGGTGCCGTTGCGGTCACGGTGTTCGGGCCAGCGGCGGCTGGACCTCACGTTGCTCTCGCTGTTGCTTTGGGCCCCGGTCAAGGTGGTCAGGTGGATGTCGTTGCCTTGGAGGAGATTCCTCCGTCGGTACTGCAGCGATAAGCAGCACACAGTCGCTTTCTTCAGGATGTAGCACCCACTGGTCCTGGGGCGCTGGTCAGGGGGCAAGTTCACAGCAAGCCCTTGGAGATCTCTCAGCAGAGTTCGGCACAAAGTTTCTCAAAGCAAAAGTCTTCTTGTAGTCTTTCCTTCTTCCTCTCCTTCGGCAGCAAGGCACCAGACACAGGCAAGAGCCAGCACTCTTCCTTGTCCTTCCCGGTCCTTCTCGTCGGGCAGAGTTCCTTCTGTAGCCCAAACTAGATCTAATTTGCTAGGAGCAGGGCTCCTCCTTTTATACGGTATTTCTTTTGTTCTCGCAGGCCAGGGGGGCCTTTGCATAGCCACTTTCAGTCCTTGAGTACTCGGGTGGCGTAATCCGGCTTCTGCTTTCAGTGTGAGGGGCAGGCGCATCAGACGCCCCACAGGAGGTGGAGCCAGCATTGTGCGGACAGGGGCAGCCAGAGTACCTTGTTGATGGGGCTTCGCCCTTCCTGGGCCAGGTGTCGGCTGAGTCATCAGTCGCTCCCCAGGAGGGTGGAGCCAGCATTGTGGTGGCAGAGCACAGCAAGATCTAGAGTCAAGAGCCACTCCTACCTCCCACTAAGGTGTAATCTGCGCATTCACCACCTGTCATCCTCCCGCCCTGTCACTCACACATCCCAGACAGTCAGATACACATACCAGCAGAGGCGGGCTGAAATGGTTAGGCAAGCAAATGCTAACTTTCTAAAAGTAGCATTTGCAAACACAGGATACTAAAATAAACTTGACTACAAGAAATATTTTATCATCCTGAGTTCAGGCATACTAAACACGACTCGCTACCATGCTCCTTGAGCCTGCTGGGATTATAGGGTGTAATAATTCCAGCAGCTCAGTCTGGCCTAACGGAAGCAGGTAGCCTTCAATAGTGAAATACGATTTTAGTTGTAAGTCACTACTAGGACATGCCACACACATCAGGGCTTGTCCTACCTTACACCTACAATGCACCCTGCCCGCAGGCCTACCATAGGGGTGACTAATATGTAGTCAAGGGAAGGTTCAGGGGCTGGCAAGTGGGTGCACTTGCCCAGCTAGCATGACAGTACGAGACCGCACGGGGGTTCTGCCGTGGCAGTCCCCAGACACATCTTACGGCTGCTTTGGTGGGTGGCGCAACCAGCGCTGCAGGCCCACTAGCAGTATTGGCATCTACAAGCCCCGGCACTCCTAGTGCACTTTACTAGGGACTAACAGTAAATCCAATGAACCAATCATGGATACCAATCACATGTACAATTTACAGTAGGGAGCACTTGCACTGCGCCACGGGTCGGCCGTGGAGCAGTGCCCTGAGTATCGGAAAACCAGCAAAACATCGGAGGCACATCAGCAAAAAGTGGAAGGGAAACTCACGCCAAGGTGCCAGGTCTAACATGTGTCCCCTCCAGCTGAAATGTGGGGGGAACTACCCTTCCCCAGGGAGTTCCACATCACTAAGGCGGAAAAATCTGGACAGACCGTCAGCGTTGGCGTGATCGGTGCCAGGGCGGTGTTCCACCGTAAAGTCCATACTCTGTAGAGAAATGGACCACCTCAACAGTTTCGGGTTCTCACCCCTCATTTGCATCAACCATCTGAGGGGCCTGTGGTCCGTCTGAACTCGGAAGTGAAACCCAAACAAGTAGGGTCTTAGCTTCTTCAGCGTCCAGACCACAGCAAATGCTTCACGCTCTATTGCACTCCACCTACTTTCCCGTGGAAGTAACCTCCTACTTATGAAGGCTACGGGTTGGTCAAAGCCCTCCTCAGTCATCTGTGAAAGAACAGCCCCTACACCATGCTCTGAAGCGTCTGTTTGCACTATGAATTCCTTGGAGAAATCAGGAGCCAGGAGCACGGGCGCCGTGCACATGGCAGTCTTCAGGGTGTCAAAAGCCTTCTGACAGGTGTCAGTCCAAATCACATTCCTGGGCTGCTTCTTCGAAGTCAGCTCTGTCAAGGGGGTCACAATCGTGCCATAGCCCTTGACAAACCTCCTGTAATACCCAGTGAGCCCCAGGAAGGCTCTCACCACAGTCTGGGTCTTGGGGGGTTCCCAAGCCAGGATGGTCTCGATTTTGGGTTGCAAGGCTGCTACCTTGCCACTCCCAACTTGGTGTCCCAAGTACACCACTGAACCCTGCCCAATCTGGCACTTGCTCGCCTTGATTGTGAGGCCTGCTCTGCGCAGGGCCATCAACACTTCCCAGAGGTGTTGCAGGTGTTCTGGCCAGGTGCCACTGAACACCGCAATGTCATCCAGGTAGGCGGCACTGAACTCATCCAGCCCAGCCAACACCTGGTTGACCAACCTCTGAAAGGTGGCAGGGGCATTCTTCATCCCAAATGGCATAACCCGGAACTGGAAATGCCCATCTGGTGTCGAGAATGCCGACCTCTCCTTTGCCCCATCGGTCAAGGCGATCTGCCAGTACCCAGACGTTAAATCAAACGTGCTGAGGAACCGAGCAGCCCCTAGCCGATCAATGAGCTCATCAGCTCTGGGGATGGGGTGCGCGTCAGTCTTGGTGACTGAATTGAGTCCTCCGTAGTCCACACAGAACCGGAGTTCAGGTGTGGCTCCCGGCGCAGCAGCCTTTGGAACCAAGACCACGGGGCTGGACCAAGGACTGCTGGAAGACTCAACCACCCCAAGGGCAAGCATCTTGGAGACCTCCTCCTTGATGCAGGCCCGGACCCTGTCAGTCACTCTGTAAGCCTTATGCTTCACAGGTAAGCTGTCTCCTGTGTCCACATCATGGACGCACCAATCTGTGACACTCGGAACCAGGGAGAACAGATCTGGAAACTGCCCCAGCAACTGGCGGCAGTCTTCCTGTTGTTCGGGGGTCAGGGTGGGTGAGAGGTTAACTCCCTCCACTGACCCGTCCTTCTCACAGGCCACTAAGAGGTCAGGAAGAGGCTCCGACTCCTCCTCCGTTCCATCATCAGTTGCCAACAACATGCCCACTTCGGACCTTCGTAAGTGGGGCTTGAGGCGGTTGACATGTAGGACCCTCAGAGGGTTCCTGGGCGTCTTCATGTCCACCAAGTATGTCACTGGGCTCTTGCGCTCCACAACCTCGAATGGGCCTGTCCACTTATCCTGAAGGGCACAGGGCTCCACTGGGGCCAGGACATACACCTCTTGTCCAGGTTGAAGCTCGACCAGAGTGGCATTCTGGTCGTACCACCGCTTCATCTCCTCCTGGCTTGCTTCCAGATTTGCCTCGGCAAGTTGTCTGAAGCGCCTGGTTTGGTTTCTGAAGGCCAGCATGTAGCTATATACATTCTGGGGAGGTTTCCTGGGAGATTGCTCCCAGCCTTCCTTTACCAAACTCAGTGGTCCTCTCACGGGGTGACCGTACAGCAGTTCAAAGGGGCTGAACCCTAGGGACTTCTGTGGTACCTCGCGATATGCAAAGAGCAGGCATGGTAAGAGGACGTCCCACTTACGCCTCATCGGACCTTCCAGGCCCATGATCATGCCTTTCAGGGTTCGGTTGAATCTCTCAACCAACCCGTTACCTTGGGGATGGTAAGGCGTGGTGAACTTGTACGTTACGCCACACTCTTGCCAAAGGGACTTCATATACTTGGATATGAAGTTGGTCCCCCTGTCGCTCACCACCTCTAGAGGGAATCCTACTCGTGAGAAAATTCCCATCAGTGCACGTCCCACCACGGGGGCCGTCACTGTCCTCAGAGGGATGGCTTCAGGGTACCGGGTGGCATGGTCCACCAAGACCAGGATGAACCTGTTGCCCATGGCTGTGTTGGGGTCCAGAGGCCCAACAATGTCAATACCCACTCGCTGGAATGGCGTACCGACCACAGGGAAGGGTTGGAGGGGAGCCTTGTTCTTCCCTCCGCTCTTCCCACTTGCCTGGCAAGTCGGACAGGTTCTACAATGAGCGTCTGAGCTCTTGTGCATTTGGGGCCAGTAAAAGTGGGTGACAAGCCTGTCATAGGTCTTGTCCATCCCCAAATGTCCTGCTAAAGGCACATCGTGAGCCAGACCCAGTAGGAAGGCTCTGAACTTCTGGGGTACCACCAGCACACGGGCTGACCCAGGTTCAGCAGCCTTAGGCTCTGAATACAGGAGGTCGTTCTCCCAGTACACATAATGTGTTTTGGCCTGAACACCATTGGCCTGGTCTGCAGCCTGCTGCCGCATACCCACGAGAGAAGGGCATTCTTTCTGCTCCCTGCAGAATTCCTCCCTGGAGGGTCCTCCTTCTTGCTGCCAATGGGTCAGCTCAGGCAGGTCCCCCAGCTCGGCAATCTGTTCCCCTGTAGGCTCCAGGGCATCCCCCTCAAGGTCTGCTTCCTCCTGGACCGTGGGAACTTCAGGGACCGGTTTCCCGCGCCCCCTGCGCCTTCTCCCTAAGGCCGGTTCCTGGGCCTCTCCTTCAGGCCCCAGGACCTCTTGATCACCCCTACTGGCTGCCATTGACCGGCTGGTCACGCACGCCCAGTCAGGCAGACCCACCATCCGCAGGTGAGTCGTCTTCTCCACCTTTTCCCAAGGGGAGTGCTCCATGTCATTCCCTAGCAAACAGTCAACAGGCATGGTTTTCCTTACACAGACCTGCAGAGTACCAGAGACCCCCCCCCACTCGAAGGGAACTTGAGCCATCGGACACTGACTCTCTGAATTATCAGCATTGATAACCCTACAATAGGCATGGGGTACAACCTGCTCTTGAGACACCAGGTGCTGCCTCACTGCAGTCACACTGGCTCCTGTATCTCTAAGAGCCTCAGCTTCCTTACCATTTATGATCACCACCTGCCCATATTTCTTAGTGTTAGAGGGCAGGTAGTTTGTAGGGATCATCTCACTGTCTCCTAGTGAGACTAGGGTCATGTGAACGGGATCTCCACCCCCCGGGACCATCACTTCTTCTCCTAAGTGAACACTAGTCACTTGACGGGGTGGAGCACCAGTGGGTGCGGGTTTTCCAAACAGGCGACACTTGGGGTCACTGGATATGTGCCCAGGCTCGCCACATTTGAAACAATTGAAGGGCCCCTTCGGAACAGGTTTACCTGTCGGGCCCCATTCTGCTTTGGAGGTGGGGGAGGCTGAGAACCCTGCTGCGGGTTCCCTTGGGGATTACTTTGGGGGCCTTTTTGGAACCCTTTCTGTTTTCCCTTGTCCCCCCCGCTCTTCTGCTGGGGACCCTGCCCACTCTTGGCGGAGTCTCCCACGGGACCCTTGTGGACCCTGGTGCTGAGCCAGCGGTCCGCCTCCTCAGCAAGCTTCCTCGGGTTGGACAGCTTGCTATCGATCAGGTGTTGGCGTAACTCAGGAAAACAGTGATCAGACAAGTGCTCCCATGCAATTAAATCAAAGAGACCTTGAAAATCATTCACTTTGCTACCCTTCACCCAACCATCCAGTGCTCTGCAAAAGTAAGTCACATACTCCACATACGTATTTCCAGGCCGCTTAGTACATCCCCTAAACTTCTGTCTATACATTTCAGGGGTAAGCCCGTACCTATTCATTAAAGCTTCTTTCATGTGGGAATAGGACCTCTGGTTTTCAACGGGCAAATCTAGCAAGGTATCTCGCCCTTCGCTAAGGAACCTTCCCCACAACCCCGCTCCCCAATCCTTGTCAGGGACCCGGTGGGAGGACATGGCTACCTCGTATGCCCTAAACCATTGTCCTATGTCATCCCCCTTAAAGAACTCCTTAACTACGTCCTTAGGGATGTGCACTCTTGACTCTACCTGCACTGGCGATGTGCTGCCACCAGAGGGAGGATGATCCAAGTTTCTCTCCTTCAGACTCATCTCCCTCATTTTCAATTCGTAATCCATTTGGTGCTTTCGCTCTTCCAGCGCCATTCTTTTTGTTTCAAGCTCCAGTTGGATTTTTAATTCTGCCAGCTTTCTTTCATGATCCCTCTTTTCCTTCCTGTCCGCCAGCTCCTCTGGCGACAGGCCTTTACCAAAGCTGTGCACGCTGTCTTGCCTCTCGAGATCCACCAGATCCCCAGGTGCATTCTGCTCGTCAGTTGCATCTTGCTCCGCGAGGGCATCTTGATCCTCCGGGGCCTTTCTGGACTCTATCCAGGCTTTCAGGGCCTTGTAGAGCTCTGGCTTATTCTTGCAACCAGCGTGCGGAACCTTGAGTTTCTTGCAAAAAAACTTCAGCTCATTCTTTGAGTATTTATCCAGCTTTGCGGCGTCCCACTCGACCTCCAACATCTCCGAGGTCGTGGACTCCACTCCATCCAAGCTCTTCGTGCCCGGCATGGTTCTTTCAGTAGGGATCTTCTCTCAGCAAAATTGCAACAAAACCTGTGGCCAAGTAACTG
Source organism: Lissotriton vulgaris (assembly GCF_964263255.1). Classification (NCBI taxonomy): domain Eukaryota; kingdom Metazoa; phylum Chordata; class Amphibia; order Caudata; family Salamandridae; genus Lissotriton; species Lissotriton vulgaris. Next base: position 812,318,823 of record NC_141700.1, read on the forward strand.
GACTGTAATCACTGTGCAATGGTCAGAAGTTAAGGTATAGACACTGCAAATGTAAATTCGAAAATCCTCACTGCTGCCACCAATGTAGGAAGGGGGAGTCTCTAGTTTGCGCAGCGCAACACTAGCGACAAGCAGGGACTCTCCTCTTCCTCGTCAGGGCTGAGGGCTACCGTCAAGACAACCTCTGCTTACCCTCTAGGTAGTGTGGCTTAAGCAGTCTTAGGCTAATCTCTGGGGCACATAGGGTTAAACATTTGCAATATTATACCGTCACAACCAACCCACCACACAATGACACCAAACTGTATTTGTGAAAATATATATCTCTTTATATAAGTTTCAAGCAGGTTTGTAAATACAGTTATCAAACTTTTCAATATGGTTCCAAGTTACTTCAGTTCAGGTTGCCACAGTTCTCTCTCGGCAATAAGTGTTCTTTTGGGCCTTCTGCCCATATTCGACAAGGTTCAGTGTCTCGTAGCGCCTCAATGCGCTCTCCGCGTGGGCCTCGAGGGCCAGGAGCAGTGCGAGCCTCGGTTTCAGAGGCGGCTCGCGTTCGGAGCAGAGGGCCAGGTGCGAGCTCGGGTTGCAGGTCGCTCGCACCGGGAGGATACAACACTGTACCTTTCGAAGTTCTTGTGGAGCGGGCGGCTTCCAGGGGAGCTGTCCCACGTCGCGTTGCCTTTCCGGGGTCGCTGTTCGATGCGGCTCTCAGCCGGCAGGTCACGGGTCATCCGGGGCAGCGGTGCTCTGTGGTGGCAGGGTCCTTTCCTTGTTGTTCGCTCCGACCCTGGAGGCGGCGGCTGTGTGGTGGCGGCAAGTGGCAGTACGGTCCTCAAGTGCAGGACGTACCCAGCCAAGTGCCGGTGGCAGCTGTGCGCTCACAGCTGAGCTGTCGGGCAGGATACCGACCAGGAGGATTCTCACAGGGCGACTGTCAGTCTTTGCAAGTGGATTGGCTGCTCGTGGAGCAGTCAACTCGGGAGCTCGGACCGGACAGGTCCTCCTTCACTTTGCCCTCGGGCTCCCGGTGCAGTTGCGGTCACGGTGTTCGGGCCAGCGGCGGCTGGACCTCACGTTGCTCTCGCTGTTGCTTTGGGCCCCGGTCACGGTGGTCAGGTGGATGTCGTTGCCTTGGAGGAGATTCCTCCGTCGGTACTGCAGCGATAAGCAGCACACACAGTCGCTTTCTTCAGGATGTAGCGCCCACTGGTCCTGGGGCGCTGGTCAGGGGGCAAGTTCACAGCAAGCCCTTGGAGATCTCTCAGCAGAGTTCGGCACAAAGTTTCTCAAAGCAAAAGTCTTCTTGTAGTCTTTCCTTCTTCCTCTCCTTCGGCAGCAAGGCACCAGACACAGGCAAGAGCCAGCACTCTTCCTTGTCCTTCCCGGTCCTTCTCGTCGGGCAGAGTTCCTTCTGTAGCCCAAACTGGATCTAATTTGCTAGGAGCAGGGCTCCTCCTTTTATACGGTATTTCTTTTGTTCTCGCAGGCCAGGGGGGCCTTTGCATAGCCACTTTCAGTCCTTGAGTACTCGGGTGGCGTAATCCGGCTTCTGCTTTCAGTGTGAGGGGCAGGCGCATCAGACGCCCCACAGGAGGTGGAGCCAGCATTGTGCGGACAGGGGCAGCCAGAGTACCTTGTTGATGGAGCTTCGCCCTTCCTGGGCCAGGTGTCGGCTGAGTCATCAGTCGCTCCCCAGGAGGGTGAAGCCAGCATTGTGGTGGCAGAGCACAGAAAGATCTAGAGTCAAGAGCCACTCCTACCTCCCACTAAGGTGTAATCTGCGCATTCACCACCTGTCATCCTCCCGCCCTGTCACTCACACATCCCAGACAGTCAGATACACATACCAGCAGAGGCAGGCTGAAATGGTTAGGCAAGCAAATGCTAACTTTCTAAAAGTAGCATTTGCAAACACAGGATACTAAAATAAACTTGACTACAAGAAATATTTTATCATCCTGAGTTCAGGCATACTAAACACGACTCGCTACCATGCTCCTTGAGCCTGCTGGGATTATAGGGTGTAATAATTCCAGCAGCTCAGTCTGGCCTAACGGAAGCAGGTAGCCTTCAATAGTGAAATACGATTTTAGTTGTAAGTCACTACTAGGACATGCCACACACATCAGGGCTTGTCCTACCTTACACCTACAATGCACCCTGCCCGCAGGCCTACCATAGGGGTGACTAATATGTAGTCAAGGGAAGGTTCAGGGGCTGGCAAGTGGGTGCACTTGCCCAGCTAGCGTGACAGTACGAGACCGCACGCGGGTTCTGCGGTGGCAGCCCCCAGACACATCTTACGGCTGCTTTGGTGGGTGGCGCAACCAGCGCTGCAGGCCCACTAGCAGTATTGGCATCTACAAGCCCCGGCACTCCTAGTGCACTTTACTAGGGACTAACAGTAAATCCAATGAACCAATCATGGATACCAATCACATGTACAATTTACAGTAGGGAGCACTTGCACTGCGGCATGGGTCGGCCGTGGCGCAGTGCCCTGAGTATCGGAAAACCAGCGAAACATCGGAGGCACATCAGCAAAAAGTGGAAGGGAAACTCACGCCAAGGTGCCAGGTCTAACAGTGACCAACCCTGAGCCACCCACCTGTCCCCGTGAGAGAGACCGCCAGAGTCGCCCTAGACCTGCAAGGACACGCGAGGTGCCCCTGAAGTGTGAACCCCACAGAAGACTGGTGAGTGGGTATTGAAAGATAGGTACATGGTAGGGGGGTGCGGGTGAGGAGGGGTGCGTGTGAAGGGGTGCGGGTGCATGTGAAGGGGTGGGGTGGTCGGGTGCATGTGAAGAGGGTGGGGGTCCATGTGAAGAGGGTGGGGTCCATGTGAAGAGGGTGGGGGATCCATGTGAAGAGGGTGGGGGATCCATGGGAAGAGGGTTGGGGTCCATGTGAAGGGGAAGGGGTCCATGTGAAGGGGAGGGGTGCATGTGAAGGGGTGCATGTGAAGAGGTGGGTACATGTGAAAGCGTACATGTGAAGTGGGTGAGTGCATGTGAAGGGGGGAGGGGTGCATGTGAAGTGGGTGAGTGCATGTGAAGGGGTGGGTGCATGTGAAGGGAAGGGGTGCATGTGAAGGGGAGGCTGCATGTGAAGGGGAGGGGTGCAAGTGAAGGGGTGGGTACATGTGAAGGGGGAGGGGTGTATGTAAATGTAAAAAAATTAAATTGATACTTGTATAGCGCACTACTCACCCGCAAGGGTCTCAAGGCGCTTGTACGAATACCGCTGTGGAACCCATCCTGGCTTTCCCTATGAGGCGTCCACTCCTGGGCACCCCCAAGGTGGAGGCCAGGCATCCTTTGCGTTGTGGAGATTAAGCAAGCTATTGCCCAGAGATGCAGCATGGGACCCATGATTAGACTAGGCACCGAGGCGAGAATTATCAGGTCCGTGGAATTTTGAGCCCAAGACCCGCCGAGGCGGGGAATTGAACCCTGGTCCCGGGCTAGACCTCTGCATCAGGGTCTGCCGCTCTAACCATTGAGCCACACTTCTGCCCTCTGACATACCCCATCTGTGTCCAGCACATGCCTCCAGCACATGCCTCCTTGCTTAGCACTGTCTGCTACCTGCTGTCATACCCCGGCTGTGCTTGTCGTTCGTAGCACTATCACAATCATTTCCAAGCTTACCTTTCTGCATGCGATTCTTCTCATTTTCATTATTCTCCACGATACTCGAGGGCAGTCTTAGATTTCAGTACCATCTGCCCTACAGCACATATCCAGTGCAGCGCTTTGGGGCTGTCCTGCTCCAAACACAGATCTCCAGCACCTCTTAACTGGTGCCCAGCGGCTTGAATTCAGTAACGTGGCGAAATGGGAATGTTCCCTACATGGCAAACGTGTGTGCCCGTGCTCTGCGTGCCGCTGCTTTGCGTGCCCCTAATCTCTGTGCCCTGCTGCACATTAAACTAATATCTTGACTTTGTTTTGCTCTGGCATCTGCTAACCTAGGGTGTACCAAAGCGTGTTCATGGTAATGCAGGCGCAGAACCCATATTATGACCTGCATGACCAAAGCTCACCCTCATAATGGGATTAGAACAGCTTTCCATGTCCTGGGTAAGTTACAGAGAGCGGTGGTGGCCAGTGCCTGCCTTTTGTAAATCGTTTGAGTGTCCAGACCTTTTTAGGTTTCGCCTGGCTGTAGCACTGCGAAGCAGTGCTCCGTTCAGGCGAAATCTTATGATCCTACAGTATGGGGCTTTGTCCGGCCTCTGTCTTCCATTGGCTAGCTCCATAAATGGAGGCTAGCCATTGTAAGAGATTGGCTGTCAATCACTCTTTCCCCATCGGAACGCGATTCGGGGGCGTTTCCGTGTCTTTTTTTAAGTCCCGCCCCCCACAACTTCCCTCTCGTCGTCCCGTTGTCTGGGCCTTCTCGAAGTTCTCCCTCCCGCCCGCCCACTGTCCTTGCCTCCTCCCTCCCGCCCGCCCACTGTCCGTGTTCGATGCTGTCCAACCTTTGTTTATCCCCCGCCCTCCCTCCCGTTGTCCGTGCCTTCTCTCTCCCGCCCGCCCACTGTCTGTGCCTCCTCTTTCCCGCCGCGGTCTCACGGTGAGTACGTTCACGTCGGGCTTAAGAGACAAAAAATCAAGGCGCTGTAGTCCGTAGAACAGCCCTCCACGAGCGTTGGCCTTAATGTTTTCTGTACAATTAAAGCAGAATAAATCTTACTGTCCACGGGGTGCAAGCCGGTAAATGTTTAACCATCACTGCTCCAGTAAATCACCCCCACCTTTAGGCTTTGAAGTGCTGAATGTTTTAGCAGCCTCAGACATGGAATGTCTCTGCGCGCTCCCGTCGAGCGGGCTGGTGTGACTAATGCATGTGCATTCGAGCCGTAATGCTGACATTACAGCCCGCGAAGAGGGAAATTGATGAGTATTTTCCTTGTAACCGCTCCTTGAAAGTTGAGTGGCACAGCAGGTAAATACTGTTTTGCAGTAAAGACTTGCGAACTAAAGGCAGGCGAGGGCGGGCTCACGTGGAGGGAGTCTGGGTAGAGCCGGCGGGCTTCGATGCGCCTCACGAGGGGCAGAACAAACAGATTTTTGGGAGCCGTTTTCAGGGGATAGCGTTGCCCATTAGGTGGAATAAAGAAGTCCTCGTTATAACAGCTGCGCGGTGTTGGTTACAGCGTCGGCATTCCTTTGGTAGGCCCGCATTTGTGTGCATGATTTTTGAAGCACAACATTTAATGATAGCAGGTGTGACCTTTCACCCGTCCCAACTGGAGAACTTTATTGTCAGAAAGCCCGTCTCCAAATATGTGAGCAGAACACGACAATTATGTGCTGTTATGTCACGGAGCGGAGTGCAGCTTATGCGGGGGTGGTTGGGGGCAGGGGGCGCACACCTATGATTGTGGTGCCTTTGCTTAGGTGGGGATCAGAGTTTAGCGGTATAGATTGACAGCTGTGAATAACTGCGCTATTAGGCCTCAAGGAACGGGACAGGGAAAGTTGAGTGATTTCTGGCGTCACCAGAGCTTAAAGACCAGCAGCAGCACTGCGTTAAATGTGAGCACTATTGCGAATACATCTTTTGTAACAGATAAAACGTCTGCAAGTGCAGGACTGGGCCCCAGATTACCAGCGAGGGGTTAGGCCCCGGTTTGCTAGTTTGGGTCCTTGTGCCACTTATGGAAAAGAGTTAACAAAGCCTACTGTCGCCTTTTATGATGAGGCATAGAGTTGTTGTTTTTGTGAACGTTTGTTTCCAAACTTGCAACATGGCCGGTAGAGGTAAGCAAGCATGCACACAACTAGGAATGTTTTTTAGGTTTCGCCTGGCGTATTCTGCGCAGCAGCGTTCGCGCAGGTGAAACCCTTATGTTAGAACAGTACGGGGACTTTGTCCCGCCGGCTCTTCCATTGGCAAGCTCCATAAATGGAGGCTAGACGTTGGAAGACATGGTTGTCCATCACTGTTTCCCCCGTCACAACGCGATTCGGGGGCGTTTCTTGGTCTTTTTTTAAGTCCTGCCCCCCACACCCTCTCTCTCGCCGTCCCGTTGTCCGTGCCTTCTCGAAGTTCTCCCTCCCGCCCGCCCACTGTCCGTGCCTCCTCCCTCCCGCTCGCCCACTGTCCGTGTTCGACGCTGTCTAACCTATCTATGAACTCTTAAGTTCATCTGAGCCTACCTCGTCTTGTTTATCCCCCGCCCTCCCTCCCGTTGTCCGTGCCTTCTCCCTCCCGCCCGCCCACTGTCCGTGCCTCCTCCCTCCCGCCGTGGTCTCACCACTGTCCACTATTAGCCAGAGCCCTCAGGGTCATATGATAGCAAGCGCTCCTCTCCGTGCTCCTCAGCTGTTGTCTTGAGAAGTGCTGTGGCCGACTCCACTCTTGGTTGCTAGTGCAATCATTCATGCACCATCAATTGTTGCCCCATTTACCCTTCAGGGCATACGTTATGGCGGGCCCGGCTAACAAGTGAAAGGCAGCTTGTTTTGTGTGTGGTCACAGTCTTGTTAAATCGCCAGATTTGCCCACACCTAATATGGCCGCTCTTCATTCCAATTGCATTTGGTAAGCCTGTTGTGATGGCTCTAGTTGTAATGACGCGTTTCCATGACAGCGGCTGGGCACTCAGTTCGCGTCTGGCCTACAGTGTGATCGGTTCCTGTGGCGTGTGCCAGTGTGCTGATGCTGGAGCAGAAAAGATGCTGGGCAGCATGGAGGACCCTAGAAAGCGCTTCATTCTAAGCACCACTCGTAACTACTTCGGCCTCTCAGGCAGCGAGGAGGAGGCTGTGGAGGCGCTAGCCACACGCGTGGAGATGGACCGATTTTTGGACGATGGCAACGAAATCCTGCTGAGTGTGCAGCGCCGGCCCAGGGGGGAGCTGAGCCTCCTGTCTGCTGAGCTCGTCCGTAGGGTACAATAGGTCTCACATTTGTGAGAGATTAAGCTAATGGCAATGTAAATGACAATGCCATTTAATTATCTGTTTTCAAAACCAACACATAAATACAAATTTTGTCATTTACAATGCCAATAGCTCTAACTTTTCCAAAGGCGAAACCATTGCATTGAAAATGCTTGTTTATCTGTGCCATGGAGAGGCTAGTCTACCAGCACCTCACATGCAGTTTTCTGCTTTTATGTGAACCCCAGAATCTTGCTCTGATATCACCTGCCTGCATACAGTACGTGCATGCAGCGATTGCTAGGCACATGTACGTTAGTGGGACTATATGTGTGTTGAGAGGTTTATCCTGGGACCAGTGAGATCTATGTGGATGCCTCTGCTTTAACACCGCACAAGATGAAGGGTTGCGACAGCTTTCCCAGAGAGTGGGATGTATTGATTGAATTTCTGTCTTGACGGCAGACACAAGGACACTGACATCAAGGAGAATGGAGACGGGGGACCCTTTTAGAAAGGAAATCCCTGTTAGTAAAGTGATGCTGAGTCATTCTTCAGGAACACTTCTGTTTAGTGGATGGTAGAGGCGAACGTGAGACTGCAGTTTGTTGTTTGAACTGAGGAAGTTTCTAGATGGGGCCTGTCCTTTTGTCTGCCTATAATCATTACTACAGAATTTGAACTTGAATATTCATTTGCATAAGTTATTTAAAACCATTGCAGTACAATAATAAAAACAGTAAAAGTTAAGAGCATTGTAAAAAGCAAAGCCATAGATCTGAACATGCCCAAACATAAGATTTACAAATTCCAATGAAGTGCAAATGTTAAAGGCCATGGTTTGGCTTGGTGCTTATTTTCTTGTTTACGTTTTTAGGTCTCGGCGTCAACGCGCGGAAGCGCGTCTCCGCCGAGATCTTTTGTCAGCGACTATGCTTCCCAGGAGACAGTCCAGGCCACGCGCATCCTTCCAGGCGATTTGTAACTGGAACACGCGCTGTGGCCAGGCGCTGTCTCCTGGGAAGCGCAAGCACCCCACACGCATGCGCACACACACACACAAGCGCCCATGCACACACGCACATACATACATACAGAGACACCCCCCCTGACACATACACACACGCGCGCGCACACACACACACACACACACACGTGCACCGAGGCCCCCCCTCCCTCCCTCCCTCCCTCCCCCGCCGTCACCGTCGCACGCATACATACACACACGAGCATACACACACACACACACAAGTGCACCAAGCCCCCCCCAGCCTTTTTTTGAACTTACCTGGCCAATGTCGGGGACTCTGCTCAGCACGCGGCGCCCAACCTCCTGCTGGCGCGGCCCCGGGGCTCCACACCGCTCACAGGAGCCCCGGGCGCGAGACGCATTTCACTCCGCCTGCCTCCTCTTCCGGTCTGGACGTGGCCCCGCCCCCGTCACAGGCGACCGTGCCTGACTTCCGGGGCGGCCGCGGCGGCATTCCGGGGGCATGCTCAATTCTATATTTAAAGTGCCTCCTACTGTGTAATGTGACAGGCGGCCTGAAATTATGTTTTGCGAGACGTTTTTATGATGTAAACTTTTAAAAGATCTCTTTGAAAGAAGAATTTGCAGACTAAACAAAACGACGGCATTGGAGACAAACAGGAAATGTACCCGAATTTTACAAACAAAAGACGAAGTATGGAACGAAATAGTGACAAGGAAATAGAACAGTCTCTCACAAAAGTATGCAGAAAACGGTGAGACCTATTAAATGAGTGCAGAGTGAGTGCAGAGTGGTAATGCAGAGTAGTGAGTAGTGAGTGCAGAGTGGTAATGCAGAGTAGTGAGTGCAGAGTAGTGAGTGCAGAGTAGTGAGTGCTGAGTGCAGAGTAGTGAGTGCAGAGTAGTGAGTGCAGAGTAGTGAGTGCAGAACAGTGAGTGCAGAGTGCAGAGTGCAGAGTAGTGAGTGCAGAGTAGTGAGTGCAGAGTAGTGAGTGCATAGTAGTGAGTGCAGAGTGCTGAGTGCAGAGTGCTGAGTGCAGAGTGCAGAGTGCTGAGTGCTGAGTGCTGAGTGCTGAGTGCTGAGTGCAGTGTAGTGAGTGCAGAGTAGTGAGTGCAGAGTAGTGAGTGCAGAGTAGTGAGTGCAGAGTAGTGAGTGCGGAGTAGTGAGTGCAGAGAGTGCAGAGTAGTGAGTGCAGAGTAGTGAGTGCAGAGTGCAGAGTGCAGAGTAGTGAGTGCAGAGTAGTGAGTGCAGAGTAGTGAGTGCAGAGTAGTGAGTGCAGAGTGCAGAGTGCTGAGTGCAGTGTAGTGAGTGCAGAGTAGTGAGTGCAGAGTAGTGAGTGCAGAGTAGTGAGTGCAGAGTAGTGAGTGCAGAGTGAGTGCAGAGTGGTAATGCAGAGTAGTGAGTGCAGAGTGGTAATGCAGAGTAGTGAGTGCAGAGTAGTGAATGCAGAGCAGTGAGTGCAGAGTAGTGAGTGCAGAGTAGTGAGTGCAGAGTGCAGAGTGCTGAGTGCAGAGTAGTGAGTGCAGAGTAGTGAGTGCAGAGTAGTGAGTGCAGAGTAGTGAGTGCAGAGAGTGCAGAGTAGTGAGTGCAGAGTAGTGAGTGCAGAGTGCAGAGTAGTGAGTGCAGAGTAGTGAGTGCAGAGTAGTGAGTGCAGAGTAGTGAGTGCAGAGTAGTGAGTGCAGAGTGAGTGCAGAGTGGTAATGCAGAGTAGTGAGTGCAGAGTGGTAATGCGGAGTAGTGAGTGCAGAGAAGTGAGTGCAGAGAAGTGAGTGCAGAGTAGTGAGTGCAGAGTAGTGAGTGCAGAGTAGTGAGTGCAGAGTAGTGAGTGCAGAGTGGTAATGCAGAGTAGTGAGTAGTGAGTGCAGAGTGGTAATGCAGAGTAGTGAGTGCAGAGTAGTGAGTGCAGAGTAGTGAGTGCAGAGTAGTGAGTGCAGAGTAGTGAGTGCTGAGTGCAGAGTAGTGAGTGCTGAGTGCAGAGTAGTGAGTGCAGAGTGCAGAGTAGTGAGTGCAGAGTAGTGAGTGCAGAGTAGTGAGTGCAGAGTAGTGAGTACAGAGTGGTAATGCAGAGTAGTGAGTAGTGAGTGCAGAGTAGTGAGTGCAGAGTAGTGAGTGCAGAGTGCTGAGTGCAGAGTAGTGAGTGCAGAGTAGTGAGTGCAGAGTAGTGAGTGCAGAGTAGTGAGTGCAGAGTAGTGAGTGCAGAGTAGTGAGTGCAGAGTAGTGAGTGCTGAGTGCAGAGTAGTGAGTGCAGAGTAGTGAGTGCAGAGTAGTGAGTGCAGAGTGCAGAGTAGTGAGTGCAGAGTAGTGAGTGCAGAGTAGTGAGTGCAGAGTAGTGAGTGCAGAGTAGTGAGTGCTGAGTGCAGAGTAGTGAGTGCAGAGTAGTGAGTGCAGAGTAGTGAGTGCAGAGTAGTGAGTGCAGAGTGCAGAGTAGTGAGTGCAGAGTGCTGAGTGCAGAGTAGTGAGTAGTGAGTGCTGAGTGCAAAGTAGTGAGTAGTGAGTGCAGAGTAGTGAGTAGTGCGTGCAGAGTAGTGAGTGCAGAGTAGTGAGTGTGCAGAGTAGTGAGTGCAGAGAGAGTGTGCAGAGTAGTGAGTGCAGAGTGAGTGTGCAGAGTAGTGAGTGTGCAGAGTAGTGAGTGCAGAGAGAGTGTGCAGAGTAGTGAGTGCAGAGTAGTGAGTGCAGAGTAGAGAGTGCAGAGTAGTGAGTGCAGAGTAGTGAGTAGTGAGTGCAGAGTAGTGAGTAGTGAGTAGTGAGTGTGCAGAGTAGTGAGTGCAGAGAGAGTGTGCAGAGTAGTGAGTGCAGAGTAGTGAGTAGTGAGTGCAGAGTAGTGAGTAGTGAGTGCAGAGTAGTGAGTAGTGAGTGCTGAGTAGTGAGTGCAGAGTAGTGAGTAGTGAGTGTGCAGAGTAGTGAGTGCAGAGTGAGTGTGCAGAGTAGTGAGTGCAGAGTGAGTGTGCAGAGCAGTGAGTGCAGAGTGAGTGTGCAGAGCAGTGAGTGCAGAGTGAGTGTGCAGAGCAGTGAGTGCAGAGTGAGTGTGCAGAGCATTGTGTGCTGTTGAGTGCAGAGTGCTGTGTATTGGCAATGTTAATGACAATGCCATTTATTTTTGATTTAAAGAAAAAAAAATGTCATGAGCAATGCCAATAGCTCTACCTTTAATGATGCCGAGACCATTGCATTGCAAATGCTTGTTGCTTTGAGCTCTGTGACTGGCCCCAACCGCCCAGCTGCCACTCAAAGTTCATTTTCTTGCTTTCCTCCTATTCCACATGAATTCCCCATGGTCCATCCTTGGAACCGAATCCCGGGTAAAGTGCTTGTGCGTTATGATTTAGACCAGATTTGGGGAACCTTTTGGTGAGTAGTGTTTGTTGGAAAACTCCAGTCTCAATTTCTTCCTACAGGGCAGTCGTGTCATTCTGAAGGTGGATAAGAATATTTCTTTGATCTGATCTTATATAAAGTTCATGCTGGCTTTCCTTTTAAAGTAATCTGGACGGCGCGTGGCCAAGATGGTGCAGAGGCAAGACGTGCCCTAACGGCTCTCCAGACGACTGCCGACCCGCGCAGCGCTCTCCGGGTCCACCCTTGCCTACATAGGGGTCATTTTATTTGCATTTTTTGTAGGGATCCCCCTGGGTGCCTGGTGTGTGGGGATAAGGGGGGGTGCACTGGGTGTACCCGGAGACATGCAGCGTTGTACACACCTCACTCCATACATGACAGGTAGGGCCATCCGGCTATTGTTGCTCAATGTACGAGGGCTCAATAATCGACTAAACGGCGGGCCATCCTTAACTTTCTGGAGTCCTCACGGGCAGATATCGGCCTTTTACAGGAGACCCATCTCTTAGCCGCAGACTGTCATAGGCTGGCCCTTCTGGAACAACTAGGGGTGGTGCCCATATGGAGGGTTAAACACCCACAGTCCATAGCTTTCTCCTACTACTCTCAGATGCACAAAACGTATGCCCGGTTGTATCACTTCTTGAGCACTAGGGAGCTTCTTTCATTCAACAAAGAGGTTGAGATACACACAGCTATGCTGTCAGACCATGGGACGGTCTCTCTCTCTCTCCCTCTCCCCTTCTCTCCCTCTGTTTTGATCTAACAGAAAAGTTTTTTTGTGGAAGTTGTATTAAACATACACAACATTGGTCTTCTAAATGTCTATAAAAGCCTCTCACACATTGTGTTGTGTTTACTTAATTTGGAGCATATATACATATAGCTAAACCTATAACAACTGTGTGCACTGCCTATTAAAATAAATGTGGAAAAATACTAGTTGCAGCGTCTTTTTTTGCTTGCGACAAAAATAAATGCGGATATATATAGATAAAATTACAAAAAAAATAAATATGGATAAATACAGACGGAAATGTTAAAAAAATAAATACCATAAAACAGGGAGCCCTAGTTATAATGCACTTAAATATATATAGTTGGCTGCATCACAGACAACCTCGGAAAATAGGTTCTGAAGGCTACAGAGGGGCCCTACTCATGCAGGGGCACCCTCTTACATAAAACCCATGAACCCTGCCTTCAGGCTTGTTAATGCCTGCCAAAGGGGTGACTGATATGTTTATATGTGTAGTGATTTAGAATAGATAAAGGGAACCTATATCTAAGTAAGGGGTGCATGCACCACCTTAAACAGGCTGCAGGAGCAGAGCTGTGGTGTCATTTTGAATGGCCTCTCAGGGGTGGCAAAATACATGCTTCAGCCCCTGGGAGGCCTCTGGGGTACCTATGCCCTGGGTACATGGTGTACCATATACTAGGGACTGTTAAGAGTAACCCAGTATCCAATCTGGAGTGTACCTAAAGTACATGCAATTAGTTTAGAGAAAGCAAATAGACTGCGGTCCTGAATAGCAGGATCCCAGTCAGACTGAGCAAAACCAGTAAAACATCAGCAGTGGGGGTAACCATAAGAAGCAGATCCTACTCCCCTACACACATCCTGCCAGTAACCGCCCGCTCCCACATCCTGCCACTGACCCCGCTCCTACGTTGACACCCTGCTCACACACTGACTTACAACACCTTACCCCCACTTCTTGTCAGTGACCACTCCTGCTACTACTCCTTGTCAGTGACGCTTCTGCTCCCATATGTCTGTGACCGCCTGCACACACAACCTGCCAATGACCGCCTGCATCTACACCCTGCCAGTGACCGCCTGCACCCACACCCTGACAATGACCGCCTGCACCCACACCCTGCCAGTGACCGCCTGCACCCACACCCTGCCAGTGACCGCCTGCACCCACACCCTGCCAGTGACCGCCTGCACCCACACCCTGCCAGTGACCGCCGGCACCCACACCCTGCCAATGACCGCCTGCACCCACACCCTGCCAGTGACCGCCGGCACCCACACCCTGACAGTGACCGCCTGCACCCACACCCTGCCAGTGACCGCCTGCACCCACACCCTGCCAGTGACCGCCGGCACCCACACCCTGCCAATGACCGCCTGCACCCACACCCTGCCAGTGACCGCCGGCACCCACACCCTGCCAGTGACCCCCTGCACCCACACCCTGCCAACCGCCTGTACCCACACCCTGTCTGTGACTGCCTGTACCCGCACCCTGCCAGTGACCGCCTGCACCCACACCCTGCCAACCGCCTGCACCCACACCCTGCCAACCGCCTGCACCCACACCCTGCCAGTGACCGCTTGCACCCACACCCTGCCAGTGACCACCTGCACCCACACCCTGCCAATGACCGCCTGCACCCACACCCTGCCAGTGACCGCCTGCACCCACACCCTGCCAGTGAATGCCTGCACCCACACCCTGCCAACCGCCTGCACCCACACCCTGCCAGTGACTGCCTGCACCCACACCCTGCCAGTGACCACCTGCACCCACACCCTGCAAACCGCCTGCACCCACACCCTGCCAGTGACCGCCTGCACCCACACCCTGCCAGTGAACGCCTGCACACCCTGCCAGTGAACGCCTGCACACACACCCTGCCAGTGACCACCTGCACCCACACCCTGCCAATGACCGCCTGCACCCACACCCTGCCAGTGACCGCCGGCACCCACACCCTGCCAGTGACCGCCTGCACACACATCCTGCCAATGACCGCCTGCACCCACACCCTGCCAATGACCCATCTGATCCCTTACATTGTCAGTGACCAAACTACTCCCATATCCTGCCAGTGACCCTTCTGTTTCCACAATCAGTTAGTGACACGCCTGCTACCACGCTCTGTCAGTGACCTACCTTTTCCTTCATCCTGTCAGTGTGAGAGCTGAACCTCAATAATCACCTGGACCCCAACATTTTGAACACCTCTATTTTAACTACATTCATTTAGTTTCAAAATCTCCAAAGGATCTAGCCGTTAAAGGCAACGCTCCTAATCGTAAAAATATACACTTTAATAAAATACAACCGAAAAAATACAGAAACATTAACAACTTATTTCTAGAGTTCTAGATCAAAAATAAGGCAGAAACAGATTTATTACAAAAAATAATATTATATGCAGTACAGAAAAAATGCAAGGATTGCCATGAAAGCCCAAATACAGAAATACAGAGTCATAAAACGTAGCCCCAATTTGACAAGTCTAGGCAGAACGTCGAAAGTCACACTCACAAAGAGTACATACAGCATCCCCATAAGAAAATCTAAGACAAAATAAACAGATTTGCAGGAGGCAAATGGAACTCACCTCAGCAGCAGCTGACGGGACAGCATCCCTAGAAACAAGTATAAACAAGCATTGGGACCTTATGTGTTTAGACAGAACTTTTGGCTATGCTGTAGAGCATTGTGGCTGCTGTGAATTATGTTTAAAACGTATATCAAAAAATTTTAAGCATTTTTGTTGCCTTTATACAAAAAAGGCAACATTATATGCAACTGAAAAACCCGATAAAAAAAAGATTTTAACATAAAATTTGTCGTCTACTTTTTTTGTGCTTGCACTGCTGACAACTAGTTCCTGCATGTTCTCATGCTTGTTTGTTATATTTTTTTTTGTCATGGGAAAGCGGGACATAAATAACAGGGAGTGGATTTTTGAAAACAGTAATTTAATTACAACATGAGCAGCGGACAGACACTAGGGGAGAATCAACAGATGCCAGATTCCAAGGGCAGACGGACGTGATGCTTAGGTGGTGCACTGATGCAAAAGGGTGGTGGTGAATGATGTTTGGTGCTCAGATGGTGTGAGAAAGTGAGTTCCTGTTGCAGTACCCCCACACTTTTTGCCTGATACCTGATGCACTTTTCCTAGGGGTGCCCTAGGTCCTTGCCAATCAGGTACCCAGGGCCTGTGTTTCTTCCCTAAAAATTATACTAAAGCCTAAACCCAATTGGCATCTCTGGCCACATAACAGCCCCTAGTAAATGGTACCCTATGTACCCAGGGCATTGTGACCAGAGAAGACCCCTAAGGGCTGCAGCACTTTTGTGCCACCCTTAGGGGCCCTGTACCTTGACACCCACACACTGCCTTTGCAGGCTGAGTGTCTAGGTGCAGAACTAAAAGTCGACATGGCACACATCCCTGTATGCCAATCCCACAACCCCACTGCCCTGGCATACATCAGCCACCCCTCTAGCTGGGTGCCCTATGCCAGTGGTGTAGGCACGGGTGCATGAGCCCTGTGCCCCTACAGTACCCAGGGCCATTCCTGGGCATTGTAAGTACAGTGATGCCATTAAGAGTATATGGTGCTGGGAGGTTGTCATTACAAACTCCACAGCACCATAATGGCTACACTGAACACCGACAAGTTTGATATCGAACTTCTCAGCACATTAAACCCACACAGATGCCAGTGTGGGATTTAATGTAAAATGCACTACAGAGGGCATCTTAGAGATGCCCCCTGAAACCTAACCTACAATCCACGTCTAGGCTGAGTGGCTGCCACACAGCAGACATGTTGCTGGACCCCTGGGTGGAGAGCCCCCGCTCTCCTGGGCCTGCAACAATGCACATCCTTGGCGAGGTGCATTGTCTCCTCCCCCTGTCATATAGCTACTTCTTTTCTACATACTGTGTTAAGTTAGCACGAGTTTATTAAATGTTTGCACACAGTTTTTATTCTTGCTTCACTTTTGCACACGACACATATTCGTTGTTTTAGCTTTCAACCTAGAAGAGCTTCGTGATTTATTAGAGAAATAATATGTTATTGCTTTGATATCAGTTTTGTTCTGCACTCTGTCTGCACAGTAAGTGCTGAAGGCTACACAGATAACTTAACCCAGTGTTGTTGTAAGGTCTGATCCTCGCACCCCTATAGACATAACACACATGCTGCTGCCAAAATCTGGCTCTAGGCGAGTTTTATATTGTTGTGCTGAACGCACAAGAACACACTTGATGTGCTTCGCATGCAGAGAGCTGGTGGAAGGTGATGTGATCCTCCTGCCACTGAGATTTTGAGGTATGGGCCCGCCCTGCTAAAACCCATATGAGACCTTCATAGATATAAAATACTATGCTAAGTAGGGAGGTTGTGAATTAGACATTGTTAATTTCTATTCATTCCAGCATCTTAGTATGCTGTCTCCATTCGCTTTTTATGGACTAATAACTATGCTGACAACTTGTAGAGTAGAGTGTATTTATGTGGCACTGAGTGGTATTTGGGCATGGGCAGTTTTTATTCCTACACTTCTTGAAACCTGCAACCATATTTGATGACCCACATTGCAGTGCCTAATTGACATGCACTAGTGCTATTTCGACTAGGTGTATTTCCATCAAAGGACCTTGTACCCTCCTGGAAGCAGTCTAGGCCGGACAGTCAATGCCACCTCTGCGGCTATAGCCAAGAAAGCTTACTTTAATTTTTGTGTGTGTGTCCAACTTGCCTGTGACGATCCCTACCCCTAGCCCCTTTGCAATAGGGCATCAGCACCCCATTAAGGAATCCGTTCTCCATGATAGACACTCTGGGTGCTGAAACTCAACACGCTTCGACACTTCCTTGTACATATCACCCTCGGTATTCTGAAACTCAACACGCTCCGACACTTCCTTGTACATATCACCCTCGGTATTCTGAAACTCAACACGCTCCGACACTTCCTTGTACATATCACCCTCGGTATTCTGAAACTCAACACGCTCCGACACTTCCTTGTACATATCACCCTCGGTATTCTGAAACTCAACACGCTCCGACACTTACTTGTACATATCACCCTCGGTATTCTGAAACTCAACACGCTCCGACACTTCCTTGTACATATCACCTGCGGTATTCTGAAACTCAACACGCTCCGACAGCCACAACTATGCCAGTCCGCATTACTAATTATACCCTCATGATTGTCCAGTCTGAATGTGACGTTTATTCTGAGGTAATCCTCTCTTTTAACCTGATCGTCTGCGGTCCCTAACGCGGCCTGCCTTAATGTTTTAACACAGCCATTGTTTTAACTTCTCATGTGCTCATCTTATTACTGCTGTTAGCTGATACATGTTTGTCTTGTATTCTAATGATTTTAACAAATTGGCAATAAAGAATTATTTGCTTCCTAACACAGTGGCTCATGTTCAAATTTTGGATATGATTTACCAGGTGCTCTGCAGAAACGAGAGGAGAGATTGTTTGAAGCGGGACACGGGCGGGGATGAGGAAAGCAGAACTCCAGAACCCGCATCCATAATAAAATAAACAAATGGTGCCTCACACGGAAATGTGGCACAACTATTTCACAGAATTAATTACATTCCAAAGCAACTTAGTACATTTGTTTCAAGTCCAACCTAATCTTAGGACACCCCCGCTCCGCATGGCCACCAGCTGTCGCGTGTGCCCCCGCCTGCCGCTGCTCTCAGCCTCGCTGAGCCTGCCTTCTCCTGGCCACGCCCCCGCCGTCGCTCGTTGTTTGCCGCATTTCCTTGCTGTTTTTAAAGTGTCATTTTATTGTATTGTAACATGTATTTTCTTTTCCATCTTGTCCCATTACCCGTGTTGTTGTCCCCCTGTGTAGTGCCTCCCGCGCCCACCCGCCCCGCTCCCAGCTTCCCGCCGCCGGGAGTGTGGACACGCTCCCTTTTTTTCTGTACTCTCCCCGCTCCCGCCTCCCAGCTGCTCCTCCTCCCTGCACTTCGCCATAAATGGCGACCGTGCGGCACAGGTGAGTGTGACCTAATCTTATGACACCCCCGCACGGCCACCAGCTGTCGCGTGTGCCCCCGCCTGCCGCTGCTCTCAGCCTCGCTGAGCCTGCCTTCTCCTGGCCACGCCCCCTGCCGTCGCTCGTTGTTTGCCGCATTTCCTTGCTGTTTTTAAAGTGTCATTGTATTGTATTGTAACCTGTATTTTCTTTTCCATCTTGTCCCATTACCCGTGTTGTTGTCCCCCTGTGTAGTGCCCCCCGCGCCCACCCGCCCCACTCCCCGCTTCCCGCCACCGGGAGTGTGGACACGCCCCCTTTTTTCTGTACCCTCCCCACTCCCGCCTCCCAGCTGCTCCTCCTCCCTGCACTTCGCCATAAAGGGCGACCATGCGCACGCGCAGCGTTGACACGCAGCGGAAGTGCCGATTGTGCGCCGAAGGCGCGCCAAAGGTAAGCCCGTCTGCGCCTGGACCGCGCCCAGTGCCAGGACCCCTGGCTCCCGCTGTCACCAGCCCTCCCGCCGGACCTACGCCGCCACCGACCTCTACGCACTCAACACCGGCAGACTCCCGGGCTGCTACCGAGCCACCCTGAGACGCACCCACGGACCCTTCTGCTGCAACTCCTGCAAGTTCACCTGCATCCAGACCTGCACCACTCCAGCAGTGCCCAAGACCTCGACGAGCAACAGCAGCAGCCACCTGAAGTGCATCCTGCTCAACACCCACTCAGTCCACAGACACGCCGTCGAGCTCTGGAACCTGCTCGACACCACAACCCCAGACGTCGCCTTCCTCACGGAAACCTGGATGAACGCCTCCTCAGCGCCCGACATCGCCATCCCGGATGGCTACAAGATCATCCGGAGGGACCGCGTCAACCAGACAGGAGGAGGCATCGCCATCATCCACAGGAACTCCATCCGCATCACGACCAGCACCGACGACACCCTCGCACCCGCCGAGCACCTGCACTTCCAGATCCACATCAACCCCAAGACCACCCTCAGAGGCACCCTCATCTACAGACCCCGGGACCACGCACACAATTCAGCGAGGACATCGCCGACTTCGTCAGCCCACATGCCCTCCCCTCCGCTGACTACATCCTCCTCAGGGACCTCAACTTCCACCCGGAGAACAACAACGACCGCAACACCACCACCCTGCTGGACAACCTCGCCAACCTCGGACTCAAGCAACTGGGGACCACCCCCACCCACTACGCCGGACACACACTCGACCCCGTCTTCTCCTCCAGCAAGGACATCGCCTTCAGCCACGCCACCGGACTCCACTGGACGGACCACAGCTGCGTCCACTTCAGCTTCAAAAGGACCACGATCCACCACCAACAGCAACAGGTTGCACGCAGAAGCTGGAACAAGATCACAGCCGACCAGCTCGCAACTTCCCTGAGCAAGAACCCACCCACCAGCGCAACGAACCCCAGCCAAGCGGCCACCAACCTCACGAAGTGGATCAGCGACTGTTCAGAGGACCTCGCCCCTCTGAGGACCCCGCATAGCAGACCCGGCAGCAAGAAAGCCCCATGGTTCACTGACGAACTCAAGAGCTCCAAGAAGAACTGCCCTGCCCTCGAGAAAGCCTGGCGCAGAGACCCAACACCGAACAACATGACTGCCCTCAAGCTCGCCACCCAAAAACACCACCAACTGATCCACCCCACCAAGAAAACTGCTTTCAAGGAACGACTGGACAACAACGCACACAACAACAAGGAACTCTTCAACATCGTTAAAGAGCTCTCCAACCACAACGCCGGAAACAACGATATCACCCCTTCGCAAGACCTCTGCAACTCCCTCGCCTCCTACTTCCACAACAAGATCGCGGACATACACAACAGCTTTAGCACTCAACCAACGCACGCCACGACCGAACCACCGCCCCCCACCACCACCCTCCGTGCCTGGACCCCGATCAGCACCGAAGACACCGTCCGCACGATGAACTCCATCCACTCCAGATCTCCGACCGACCCTTGCCCTCACCACGTCTTCAACAAGGCCGACACTGTCATCGCACCCCACCTGCGGGAAATCATCAACACCTCCTTCAACACCGCTACCTTCCCGGAGAACTGGAAGCACGCCAAACTCAGCGCCCTACTAAAGAAGCCATCAGCCGACCCCACCGACCTCAAGAACTACCGACCCATCTCGCTGCTCCCATTCCCCGCTAAAGTCATCGAGAAGACCGTCAACAAGCAGCTGGCCGCTTTCCTCGAGACAAACGGATCCCTCGACCTCTCGCAGTCTGGCTTCCGGGCCAACCACAGCACCGAGACCGCCCTGATCACAGCCACCGATGACATCCGTGCTCTGCTCGACAACGGAGAAACAGCGGCCCTCATCCTTCTAGACCTCTCCGTGGCCTTCGACACTGTCTGCCACCGTACCCTAGTAGAGCGCCTCAGCAACGTCGGAATCCAGGAGAAGGCACTGGAGTGGACCTTCTCCTTCCCCGCCGGAAGGACACAGAGAGTCCGCCTCCCCCCGTTCAGATCAGAAGCCACCAAAGTCATCTGCGGCGTCCCTCAGGGCTCCTCGCTCAGCCCAACCCTCTTCAACGTCTACATGAGTCCCCTCGCATCCATCGCAACCTCAACATCATCTCCTACGCCGACGACACCCAGCTGATCCTCTCCCTCACCAACGACCCCGCCACCGCCAGAGCCAACCTACATGAAGGGATGAAAGAGGTAGCCGAATGGATGAAGAACAGCCGCCTGAAACTGAACTTGGACAAGACGGAAGTCCTCATCCTGGGATCCTCACCCACCGCCTGGGACGACTCCTGGTGGCCCCCCGCCCTAGGCAGCGCACCCAAACCAACAGACCACGCACACAACCTGGGCTTCATCCTGGACTCCTCCCTCTCCATGACCAGACAAGTCAACATCGTCTCCTCGTCGTGCTTCAACATCCTACGCATGCTACGCAAGATCTTCCGGTGGATCCCCACCGAGACCAGGAAGACGGTCACCCAGGCCCTCGTCACCAGCCGACTGGACTACGGCAACTCCCTCTACGCCGGAACCACCGCCAAACTCCAGAAGAGACTCCAGCGGATCCAGAACGCCTCAGCACGACTCATCCTGGACATCCCCCGTCGTAACCACATCTCCGGACACCTGAGAGACCTGCACTGGCTCCCGGATTAACAAGAGAATCACCTTCCGTCTCCTCACCCACGCACACAAAGCCCTGCACAACCAAGGCCCAGGATACCTCAACAGCCGCCTCAATTTCTACGCTCCCAATTGCCAGCTTCGATCGACCGGCCACGCCCTCGCCGCCATCCCCCGCATCCGAAGAGCCACCACAGAGGGAAGGTCCTTCTCCTACCTCGCCGCCAAGACCTGGAACTCCCTCCCGACCCACCTCCGCCTGACCCAGGACCACCTCGCCTTCAGGAAGCAGCTCAAGACCTGGCTGTTCGAGTAGTAGCGGACCCCCCCTCCCCAAGCGCCTTGAGACTCTCCGGGTGAGTAGCGCGCTATACAAATGCTTGATTGATTGATTGATTGATTGATTAATTAATCGGTTACAATTCTATGCATCATTAAAACCATTCATTTTCAAAAATAATTTTCAGATGATATTTACACATTTGTGAAGTTACCACAAAGTGACCCACATATGCCCAACCGTCAATGACCTCCTCTGCTGTCACACCGTCAGTGACCTCCTCTGCTGCCACACCCGTCAGTGAAGCCCTCTGCTCCCACAGTGACCCCCTCTGCTCACACACCGTCAGTGACCCCCTCCGCTGCCATACTCATCAGTGACCTCCTCTGCTCACACAGTCAGTGACCCCCCTCTGCTCCCACACTTGTCAGTGACCCCCTCTGCACCCACACCCACAGTGACCCCCTCTGCTCCCCACAGTCAGTGACCCCCTCTGCTCCCACACCCTCAGTGAGCCCCTCTGCTCCCACACCCTCAGTGAGCCCCTCTGCTCCCACACCCTCAGTGGATCACTGAAATAATATCGACTGACAAAATATCGACTTGCCAAAATATCGTGGACAAAATATCGACAGTCAAAATATCGAGTTTGTATCTACAAACAGGTAAGTACAAAAATATCGAGTACAAAATATCGTTAACAAAAATATAGATGTAAAAAATATCGACTTTATTAAAAACAGTGTTAAATTAAATTAATATTAAATTTTAATTACTAAAATATACTTAAAACGACTTAAATTAAATTATAATAATAAAATAATAAATGAAAATAATAAAAATAATTTTTTAAAATCTTATTTGTTGACCCTGAACCCTAAAAATACCCCTTTACCCAAAAACCCAAAACTGACCCTGAACCCTAAAAATACCCCTTTACCCAAAAACCCAAAACTGACCCTGAACCCTAAAAATACCCCTTTACCCATGATCTGAAAACTGACCCTGAACCCTAAAAATACCCCTTTACCCATGAACTGAAAACTGACCCTGAACCCTAAAAATACCCCTTTACCCATGACCTGAAAACTGACCCTGAACCCTAAAAATACCCCTTTACCCATGACCTGAAAACTGACCCTGAACCCTAAAAATACCCCTTTACCCATGAACTGAAAACTGACCCTGAACCCTAAAAATACCCCTTTACCCATGACCTGAAAACTGACCCTGAACCCTAAAAATACCCCTTTACCCATGACCTGAAAACTGACCCTGAACCCTAAAAATACCCCTTTACCCATGAACTGAAAACTGACCCTGAACCCTAAAAATACCCCTTTACCCATGAACTGAAAACTGACCCTGAACCCTAAAAATGCTCCTTTACCCAAAATGTATCAATATTATTTAATTACCAATTAATTATTAATTAACAATAACAATAAAGTAAATATATTAGAACATTAGGTGTAATTATTGTAATAATTAATATTATTTTATCAAAATTAATTACTTAAAAATAACACAAAATTATATATATAAAAAATGTACTCTAATTAATGTAATTAACTAATTACAATTAATTAATTAACAATTATTTACTAATACAAAATATACTCAAAATTATATTAATTAATTAACTAATTAATATTAATTAATTATCAATTAATTATTAATTAAAAATATTAACAAACATATATTAATTAATTAATTATTATTAAATTACTTCCCACCCTATTCCCCTATAAACCCACAACCCGCTACAGAATTACATTACGCAATTATTATCAAAACAAAATTCATGTAATAAAATATTTTATAACATTAATACACACTATTCACACATATTATTACATAAAAATACACTATAAAATATTATATATTATTAAAAAATCGATATTTTTGCTATCTATATTTTATACAGTCGATATTACTTCACTTACCTGAAAAACGATATTTTTGTAGTCGATATTATGTCCAGTCGATATTTTGTCCAGTCTATATTTAAAACTCGATATTATGTCCAGTCGATATTTTGGAGTCGATATTTTGTCTCTATACCACCCTCAGTGAGCCCCTCTGCTGTCACACCCTCAGTGACCCACTCTGCTGCCAAACTTCATGTGCATACATGCCAACATTTTAGAAGAGGAAAGTGGACGAGTTAAAAATAATAATCTGGGATATATCACTCTCTGTGGCTTCTATTGTGGCCTGAATCAGGTCTATTGGTGTGTGTGGGACGTGCACGTGCGCAGCTGAAGGGTCGGATATCAGAAATACAAATATACGTTTTTTTAGGTCGAAGCCTGCATTGCAGGGCATAGCCCTGCTGCAGGCAAAGACCTATTGTGAACAGGGGGATTTCAGTACTGCGTGAAACCACGCCCCCTTTTTCCATTGGCAGGCCTCTCGAAACGGAGGCCTGCCATTGGAAAAAGCTCCTGTTTAGCAGATTTGTCTGCTCTGGATCCCGCCTCTCGAGGACTCCATGACCTGCCTTACGGTAGCACGACAATATTTTCAGAAATATTGCCTTGGCAACCATGAGGCAGGTCAGGGAGTCCTGGAGGGGCGGGAATCAGTATCCTGCAAGTAATAATTATCACAGCATGAGACCCCACTTATCACAGCATGTCAACAGGCGCCCCAGGCTGCTGGAGCACTCAACTATAATTAATGTGCAGTTGAGTGCTCCAGCAGTGTGGGGCGCCTCTCTGCATGCTGTGATAATTATCACTTTGGGGCCTCATGCTGTGATAATTAGGGCGGCATGCTCTATTTGCAGCACTGAACATTTTCAAAGAAGGCGAAGCAGCAACATTCATTGGAGACACTCACCCTCACGCCCTCACCCCCCTCACTCGCCCTCACCCCCTCACACCCCCTGAACCCTCACACACCTCCTCACCCTCACACCCCCTCACTCTCACACACCCTCACCCTCACACCCCCTCTCACCCCCTCACCTTCCCACACCCTCACACCCCCTCACCCTCACACCGCTTCACCCTCACACCGCTTCACCCTCACACCCCCTCACCCTCACACTGCCTCACCCTCACACCCCCTCACCCTCACACACTCTCACCCTCACATACCCTCACTCACCCTCACACCCCTTCACTCTCACACACCCTCACCCCCCTCACCCTCACACCTCCTCACCCTCACACCTCCTCACCCCCTCTCACCCTCACACACCCTCACTCACTCTCACACCCTTACCCTGCCTCCCCCTCACACCCCCTCACCCTCACACCCTCTCTCACCCTCACACCCCTCACATACCCTCACACACCCTCACACCCTCACTCACCCTCACACCCCCTCACCCTCACCCCCCTCAACCTCACACCCCCTCACTCTCACACCCTCACCCCCCTCACCCTCGCACCCCTCTCACCCTCACACACCCTCACTCACTCTCACACCCTCACCCTCACACCTCCTCACCCTCACACCCCCTCACCCTCACACCCCCTCACTCTCACACACCATCACCCTCAAAAACCCTCACACACCCTCACCCCCACTCATCCTCACACACCCTCACCCGCATAGCATAACAAAACATAGCATAGCATAACGAAACACAGCATAGCATAGCATAACAAAAAAAAGCATAGGATAGCAAAAGCACAGCATAACAAAACAAAGCATAGGATAGCAAAACAAAACATAGCATAACAAAACAAAACATAGCATAGCAAAACAAAGCATAGCATAACAAAACACAACAAAACATAGCATAGCAAAACAAAACATCGATCAATCACCCTCACTCTGTCTATCGATCTATCACCCTCACTCTGTCTATCGATCTATCACCCTCACTCTATCTGTCTATCAAATCGCCCTGACTCTATCTATCTAATCGCCCTCACTCTATCTATCTGTCTATCTATCTATCGGCCTCACTCTATCTATCGCCCTCACTCTATCTATCTATCGCCCTCACTCTATCTATCTATCACCCTCACTCTATCTTGCTATTGCCCTCACTCTATCTAGCTATCTATTGCCCTCACTATCTATGTATTGCCCTCACTATCTATCTATCGCCCTCACTCTATCTATCTATCTATCACCTTCACTCTATCCATCGCCCTCAGTCTATCCATCGCCCTCAGTCTATCCATCGCCCTTAGTCTATCCATCGCCCTCACTCTATCTATCGCCCTCACTCTATCTATCGATCTAGCTCCCTCACTCTATCTATCTATCTATCTATCTATCTGCCTCACTCTATCAATCTTTTGCCCTCACTCTATCTATAGCCCTCACTCTATCCATCTATCGCCCTAACACTATCTTGCTATTGCCCTCTATCTATCTATTGCCCTCACTATCTATCACCCTCACTCTATCTATCGATTGCCCTCACTATCTATCGCCCTCACTCTATCATTCTATCTATCTATTTATCTAGATACTGATCGCCATCACTCTATCCATCTGTCTAGCTATCTATCGCCCTCACTCTATCTATCGCCCTCACTATCTATCGCCATCACTCTATCATTCTATCTATCTATTTATCTAGATACTGATCGCCATCACTCTATCTGTCTAGCTATCTATCGCCCTCACTCTATCTATCGCCCTCCCTCTATCTATCTATCGCCCTCCCTCTATCTATCTATCTATCTATCTATCTATCTATCTATCTATCGCCCTCACTCTATCTATCTATCGCCCTCACTCTATCTATCTATCCCACTCACTCTATCGCATCACCACAGCATTACTCAGCACCACCACAGCATCACTAAGGGGCACAACAACATCACTATGCGCTACCACAGGATCATTGAATGCCACAGCATCACTAGTCGCAACCACAACATCACTCAGCGCCACCACAGCATCAATCTGTGCAACCATTCAACAACTGGGTCAAATATTTTCTCTCAATGTTTCAAGCTTTATTACAAATGTCACAAAAAGAGGTTAGTATTTCACTTCTGTTCTTGGATTTTCGTCACTATAAAATACATTGAACATATTCTTCACAAAAGTTATTTACAAAAGTTTAAGCTATTGCCATTATAAATTACAATAACTTTTATTTAAGTATTAATTATTTAAAAAATTATAAACCATTGTTATTTGTAATATCAATACATCCAAGTCACGTGAATACAACACATATTGCATTACAAATGCTATAGGTGTCACAAGTTATAACTATTGGCACTGTAAATGACAAAGCTATTATTTTTGCTATTTTCAAAACCAACACATAAATAAAAAATGTGTCATTTACAATACCAATAGCTCAAACTTTCCTAATGCGAGACCTTATGCATTGCAAATGCTTGTTTTCTTAGCTGTCAGGAGGAGCACGGAGAAAAGGCTATGACAGGCAGGGAGCGCTTGACACACATGTTGTGCACCAGCCCTTGACACACATGTTGTGAATAGGCCCTTGACACACATGTTGTGCACCAGCCCTTGACACACATGTGGTAAATCGGCCCTTGACACACATGTGCACCGGCCCATGTCAAACATAATATGCACTGGCCCGTGACACACATGTTGGGCCCCGGCCCTTGACACGCATGTTGTGCACTGGCTCGTAACACACGTTGTGCACCGGCCCTTGACACACATTTGTGTACCAGCCCTTGACACACGTGCAGGTTTTTTTTTTACCACTGGTGACGTCCTGTCCGAAAATGTTTGTTGGCACACCCCAATGACCACATCTGCCACCGATTCCCTCTCTACCATCATTGAACAGCGCTCCTCAAGTCTTTGTAGCCACTCTCTCTGACTGATTTAGTTTTATAGCGCCACTCATACTGGTGTAGGATGTCAGAGCACTTTAAATCACACACAGATTGGCACAGAGACGATCATACGTGTGTAAATCAGTGTATGGGAAATGTTACTTGAGACAGGACTACAAGGTGAAGGAGGAGTTAAGTCAACCATACTGGCAGGTCATATACTCTAAGATTCCATGTTCTGGAAAAGCACATATTCAGAATTTAAAACGTAACATTGTTAAGGGTTTTCCTTAATAAAAATGTATTTCTTTTACAAAAAATGTACACTTTTTACCAGTTTAGGATAATAAAAAACTGGGGAAAAAGACATAGCACTAATACATATCTTGTTGTCTGTATGGAGCTCTTTGACGACAGTTAATAGCTCACTGTGCTATATTAGGATTTTAACTCATAAACTGGAAGTAACAAAGGATCTCTGGGAAACCAGCAGTAACCCACTGACCTGTTTACATTATATGTACTTTGTGATCTGCATGGTATATATTCTTTGCAATGGGCACATTAACCCACTGCACTACCTTAGGATGAGTTCAAACGTCCACCAGACAAACCTCCATCTCTCTCCAGCGGGACACTCATCACTGGAGTGCTCTTGGCGTTTTTATTGACTCCTAAAAATTGCTGGAAGCAAGGAACGCGACACCAGGGGCTTTAAAAGGAAAATATACTTGCAAGCAGGCGCCCCCACCTCAATTCAGCGCCCGGTGCGGTGGCACCGCTCGCACCGCCCTGCATACATGCTGTGCAGGTGTCTGGCGTCCATCCCTGAGTCACACAAGTCCGTCCCTCTGGAGTCCTGCGTGCGGAGGGGGCGAGGGGCCTTGAACCAGGGTGGGGGCTGGCATGTATGTGCTCGTCGCCTTCACAATCCTGGCGCCTTCCTAATATTAATGATGAGTTTCCTTCAGATGGAGGTTCCCCGCACGCTCCACAAATACAATCACGTGACGCCCCCGCCCCCTCCTCACAGTCCGACGCCTCGGGGTCTCTCCTCACCCGCGCGCTCCGTGCGTCACAGCGCGGAGTCGCTCCCGCCTCCCATTGGATGAATCCGCCGCGGGCGGGACCGCGGCATTCTTTGGGCTCAGTGGCGAGCACGGGCTCCGATTGGTTGTCTCTGCACAGGACTCGGATTTTAAAACTGTGCCCGGCGCTGATTGATGGCGTTTCGCCCGCCCTGGCTTCTTGCAGTTTACGGGATTGGTTGCACAGGATGCCCGTACCCTGAGGTGCGGGGTGTGAGGGGCACGTGCGAGAGCTGAGGAGGAGCGGGCGCGGCCAGCACGGAAGAGCCCCCCAAAGAGTGAGCGCTACAGAGCCACTGACCCGTCGACGCGAGAGCACCCCTGAGGCACTCTGGACATGTGAGAGCACCCCTGAGACACCCCAGAAATGTGAGAGCCCCGAGAGACACCCCAGAAATGTGAGAGCACCCCTGAAGCACCCTGGACATGTGAGCACCCCAGAAATGTGAGAGCACCCCTGAGGCACCCCAGAAACGTGAGAGGACCGAAGAGGCACCCCAGAAATGAAAGCACCCCTGAGGCACCCTGGAAATGTGAGAGGACACAAGAGGCACCCCAGAAGTATGAGAGCCCCGAGAGGCACCCCATAAATGTGAGCGCACCACTGAGGCACCCCAGAAACGTGAGAGGACCGAAGAGGCACCCCAGAAATGAAAGCACCCCTGAGGCACCCTGGAAATGTGAGAGGACACAAGAGGCACCCCAGAAATGTGAGAGGACCCAAGAGGCACCTTGGACATGTGAGAGCACCCCAGAAATGTGAGAGGATCCAAGGGGCACCCCAGAGGTGTTCACACCCCAAGTCCAGCCGACTTCTGAGCACCCGAGAGGCCCCCCAGAGACACCCTGGATGTGTGAACACCCCAAGTCTGCTTGAGGACGAGAAAGAAAGACACCCCTCTGGTGTGAACCTCCCAGAGACACCCCAGGAACCAAGAGACACCCCAGGAACCAAGAGACACCCCAGGAACCAAGAGGCACCCCAGGAACCAAGAGACACCCCCAGAGACCCCCAGGAACCTAGAGACACCCACAGAGGCACCCCAGGAACTATGAAGCACCCCTGGAACTAAGAGACACCCCAGGAACCAAGAGACACCCAAGAGACACCCCAGGAACCAAGAGGCACCCCAGGAACCAAGAGGCCCCCAAAGTGTGAACAGCCGAAGGCCAGCGACCCGTCGAAGCGAGAGAAAGGCACCCGAGGCGTGTGAAACCCCCCGAGCCACCCGCGCTTCGTCACCAGAGCACCCCAAAGGCGCCCCAGACGTGTGAGGCCCCCCAGACTGAGACACCCAGGAACCAAGAGACCCCCCAGAAGTGCGAGCACCCCAGGACTGCCGTCTGCTTCTGAGCACCTGAGAGGCGCCCCAGAGACACACTAGACGTGTGACACCCCAAGCCAGCCACTCTCCGCCCGAGGGCACCCAAAGACGCCTCAGGTGTGTGAGGCCCGAGAGACCCCCAGAAGTGTAAGCACCTCAGGACAGCCGTCTGCTTGTGAGAGCGCCAGCAGGACACCCCTCGGCGTGGACATTCAGGGACGCCCGAGACGTGAACGCTCCAAGCCCAGGGTGGAGCTCAGAGACCCCCCCCCCCAAGGTGCGGCCTCAGAGACACTCCCAGGCCCAGATTGTGGGCTCATAGACACCCCCAGAATTGGGCTCAGAGACACCCCCAGAATGGGGATCAGAGACACCCCCAGAATGGGCTCTGAGACACCCCCAGAATGGGGCTCAGACACCCCCAGGGTTCGAGCTCAGAGACACCCCAGGCCCAGGGTGCAGACTCAGAGACGTGTGAGCGCCACGGAGCCCCCCTCGGCTGCTGAGCCCGCAGGTCGGGGAGCACCAGACCTGGTGAGTGATTTATTGAAAAATTATGTCCCGGGGTGAGGGAGGGATGCATGTGAAGGGTGGGGGGGGGCATGTGAAGAGAGCAGGGGGCAGGTCACTCAATGGAAGGAGCCCCAGTGGACAGGCGCATTAGCGGGGAGGGGGGTGCCAAATGTACTCAGAGGGCGCGGGCGGGGGCCCCTGTGACCCCGTGGGGGTCCGAGGCGGTGTTTGGTGGCGACGCAGCAGGGGTTGTGTAAAGCAACAAGTGTATTTCTTTCTGCTCGGGAAGAGTGTACTGTGTGCCCCCCTCCCCCGGGGGCTGAGCGTCTCACTGTCATCATTATCCTGCGCGGAAGAACAGTCACTTTGAAGGAAGAACCCGGGGGGGGGGGGGGGGCAGGGGGAGTGCAGTGTAGTTCCTATATTCCCAATAGGCTCTGCGCATTGAAATAACATAAACTGTAGTTTAGACGTAGAACTGAGGTCGACTAGGTCTCTACTGAATATGTGAGACTTAATTAGGTATGCCAGCAAGCTCAGAGGTCACTAGAAACTTTCTCGAGTGAACAGGAAGGGGTTAACTTTCCTGAATATACAAGAAGGGATTAGTTTCTGACAACCGCATAAACATGACAACTTTGCTCCCCCTAGAATAAGGAGTATATCTCCAGAGTCTTGTGAAAACAATAGATAGCTATTTCACTCAGTCAATCGTGCATGCTTAGTTTCACCAGGAGTGCAGAGAAATAGAGAGACGGGCGTTTTCAATAAAAGTTGTTATTTATTGAGCAGTCTTCTTTCTCATGCAAGGAAATGAATTGCCACAATTGCAATACTTATCATCAAGTAAAGTGCGTACAGTAAAAGGAGTATTATAAAATAATACTGTAAAAGCATTTATATGGTTTTTGAGACATAAGATACTTAAAATGGATAAAATATATATATACTTAAAATCATTGACTAAACGTGCTCAACTGGTGCTTGTAAGATACGCCTACCCCGGTGTACCTAACCTAAGCCTAGTACGTGGGAAGGAGTAAGTGAGCTGCAGTTTAAGTTACGTTAGTTTTGCCAAGAATCTGAATCAAGAATTCTCAAAGGATCTAATCAGCTCAATACCTTGGTTATAGAATGAAGGAGGTCTTGTATCTCTCTCTCAGGACTCGCTCTCCCAGCAACCTGCGAGAGTGACTGGAAACACTGGGGCTGGATTTCTCGGCAGGAGAAAAGACAGCGTCTCTCTCAGTGCGTCAATGGGAGGGTTGGCTTCCTTCGGCACTCGCATCAGCTGGGCTTCGGATAAGTAGATAGCGATCTGCTCCAAACCACCGTGTGTTTGCTTAAGGCAGAGGCTGGTATATTTATACCTGGAAGGTGCCGAGTTTGACGTAAGGTTGGACAGAAGACGTCACTAAGAACTTGCAGTTCTTTCAGGACTCTCAGGAGTTCTAGGACAAATCAAAACAAAAGCAGGGGAAATTCCCGGGCTGCTGGAGACTTGACGCTTAGCCCCCGGGGGAGGGGGGCACACAGTCCACTCTTCCCGAGCAGAAAGAAATACACTTGGTTTGTTTAAAGAACTCTTTGTACTTTCTAGGAGTCTATGGGAGTAGCCTTGCCGTATTTGGCCTGCATTGGTTATGACTAAATATGGATATGATTCTTATGCCTTTATAAGGATATGATTAGTTATAACCACATAAGGGCATGAATCAGGAATATTTAATTAGGGTCCTAGATCCGATTACAACAGGAGGGGCGTGCAGCTGTATTTATTTATGAATGGAAACTGTTCCACCGAAGATGGGAGGGCGGCCTCGGGCGCCGCTTCACTTTATTTTTAATATTTGTTTGAATAGAAGGGCCCCGGGCCCTTACATTAAGGCCTCGGGTCCAGCAGTCCAGAGCTGGGACCGACCGCTGGTCACTTTCACTCAAGCTTTGCAAACAGAACGAGGCAGGGAAGTTAATCTGACCCTTGAACCCTGATCTCAGACCTGGGTGGAAGAGAAGTGCTGCCCTTGAACCCCGCACCATGGGACCCTTCTCCCCCCCCTCCCCCTTGCGCGCGGGGGGAGGTGGGGGGGCACTCAGACCCGTGTCCACCCTCTCACTCCGCCTAGACAGGGTGCCAGTTTGTTCCTTTCCCCAGATTTGTTTAATACCATATCTTTCCCTCCACGTACCTCATGTTTATGTATATTATTACGTCACCAATTAAGTCATACACATCTTTCTGGGGTTAAGAGTGATTGCCTTGTTTTATCTTGTAACTTTATAGCTTGTGTAAAGCACTTTTATTGTATTGGCCATGTTTGACCTATATAAATCAAGATAAAAACTTCTACCCCACGGCTCCTTTGTATCAAGTCTTGCCCCACACATGCCTCACACACCACTCTTACCTGAGACACCATCCTTACCTCACCAGTTTCTGTCCTTTCACAACCCTCAGCAATACCCCACCTGTACCCGGCACATGCCTCCGCCATACCCCAGCAATGCCTGGCACATGCCTCCGTCATACTCCACCTGTGCCCAGCACATGCCTCAGTGCATACCCCAGCTGTGCCAGGCACATGCCTCTGTGCTTAGCAATTTCTTCTACCCTCCATCACACCTCAGCTGTGCCCAGCACATGCCCCGTGCTTAGCACTATCTTCTATCCTCTGTCATGCTCCAGCTGTGCCTGACACATGCCTCCGTTCTTAGCACTGTCTTCTACCCTTCGTCATACCTCAGCTGGGCCTGGCACATGCCCCCGTGATTAGCACTGTCTTCTGTCCTCCGCCATACCCCAGCTGTGCCCCGCACATGCCTCCATGCTTAGCACTCTCTTCTAACCTCTGCCATACCCCAGCTGTGCCAGGAGCATGCCTCTCTGCTTAGCACTATCTTCTGTCCTCAGTGATACCCCAGCTGTGCCCAACACATGTCTCAATGCTAAGCACTGACTTCTACCCTCCGTCATATACCAGCTGTGCCCGGCACATGCCTCTGTGCTTAGCACTGTATTCCGACATACCCCAGCTGTGCCCCGCACATGCCTCCGTGCTTAGCACGGTCTTCTACCCTCCATCATATCCCAGCTGTGCCCGGCACATAACTCTGTGCTTAGCCCTGTCTTCTATCCTGCGCCATACCCTAGCTGTGCCCGGAATATGCCTCCGTGCTTAGCACTGTGTTCTATCCTCTGTCATACCTCAGCTGTGCCCCGCTCATGCCTCCATGCTTAGCACTCTCTTCTATCCTCTGTCATGCCCCAGCTGTGCTCTACACATGCTCAGCACTGTTTTCTACCCTCCGTCATATTCCAGCTGTGCCCGGCACATTCCTCTGTGCTTAGTTAGCCCTGTCTTCTGTCCTCCGTGATACCCCAGCTGTGTCCGGCACATGCCTCTGTGCTGTGCCCAGCACATGCCCCCATGCTTAGCACTGTCTTCTGTCCTCTGCCATACCCCAGCTGTGCCCGGCACCTGCCTCCGTGCTTAGCACTCTCTTCTATCGTCTGTCATACCCTAGCTGTGCCTGGAGAATGCCTCAGTGCTTAGCCCTTTCTTCTACCCTCCATCATACCCCAGCTGTGCCCAGGGCATGCCCCGTCCTTAGCACTGTCTTCTATCCTCTGTCCTACCCCAGCTGTTTCCGGCACATAACTCTGTGCTTAGCACTGTCTTCTATCCTCTCTCATGCCCCAGCTGTGCCCGACACATGCCTCTGTGCTTAGCACTGTCTTCTACCCTCTTTCATATCCCAGCTGTGCCCGGCACATGCCTTCGTGCTTAGCACTGTCTTCTACCCTCCATCATTCCCCAGCTGTGCCTGGCACATGCCTCGATACTTCTCAATCTCTTCTATCCTCTGTCATACCCAACTGTGTCAAGCACTGCCTCCATGCTTAGCACTGTCTTCCATCCTCCGCCATACCCCAGCTGTGCCCGGCACATGCCTCTGTGCTTAGCTCTGTCTTCTACCCTCTGTCATACCCCAGCTGTGCCCTGCAAGTGCCTCTGTGCTTAGCACTGTCTTCTATCCTCCGTGATACCCCAGCTGTGCCCGACACATGCCTCTGTGTTTAGCTCTGTCTTCTATCTTTCGTCATATCCCAGCTCTGCCTGGCACATGCCTCCTTGCATACCCCAGCTGTTCCCGGCACTTGCCTCCGTGCTTAGCACTGTCTTCTACCCTCCATCGTTCCCCAGCTGTGCCCGACACATGCCTCTGTGTTTAGCACTGTCTTCCGTCCTCCGCCATACCCCAGCTGTGCCAAGCACTGCCTTCATGCTTGGCACTGTCTTCCGTCCTCATGCCTCTGTGCTTAGCAGTGTCTTCTATCCTCCGTGATACCCCAGCTGTGCTCGGCACATGCCTCTGTGTTTAGCTCTGTCTTCCGTCCTCTGTCATACCCCAGCTGTGCCCGGATCATGCCTCTGTGCTTAGCTCTGTTCTCTTACGCCACCATTCTCAGGTTTACCTCTGCCTGGTTGTCTTCTATTTTATTTTATTCTCTGTGACAATCGAAGGCTGTCTTGGATTTCAGGGACGTGTGTCCTACAGCTCATGTCTCGTGCTACACTTTCACTCTGTTTATCTCTAAATACAGACATCCAACACCTCGCAACTGGTGCCTAGCGGCTGGAAATCAGTACATGGTGAAATGGCAGTGTTCCCTGCATGGCAAACACGTGTGCCCCTGCTCTGCGTGGCCCTGTTCTGTGTATCCCTACTGTGTGTGCCCCTACTGGGTGTCCGCCCTACTCTGGGTTCACCCTAATCTGTGTATCCCTACTATGTGTATCCTTACTCTGTGCCCCTACTTTATATAACCCAACTTTGCGTATCCCTACTCTGTGTACCCCTACTGTGTGTATCCTTACTCTGTGCCCCTACTTTATATAACCCAACTTTGCGTATCCCTACTCTGTGTACACCTACTCTGTGTATCCTTACTTTGTGCCCCTACTTTCTGTACCCCTGCTCTGCATGCCCTTACTTTGTGTATCCCTACTCTGTGTAGCCTTACTTTGTGCCAGTGCTTTCTGTACCCCTACTCTGTGTGCCCCCTACTTGGCGTATCCCTACTCAGTGTACCCTTCTCTGTATATCCTTACTCATTGCCCCTACATTCTGTACCCCTACTCTGTGCCCCTACTTTGGTGTATCCCTACTCTGTGTGTCCCTACTCTGAGCACCAATTCTCTGTGTGCCCCATCTCTGCATAGGTGTACGTACCCCTGCTCTGTGTGCCCCTACTCTGTATGCCCCTACTCTGCGTACCCCTTCTCTGTTTAACCCTACTCTGTGAATGCTTACTCTGTGCTCTTACTTTCTGTATCCCTACTCTGTGTGCCCCTACTTTGCTTAACCCTACTCTGTGCCCTTAGTCTGCATACCCCCCTTCTCTGTGTGCCCCATCTCTGCATAAGTGTACGTACCCCTGCTCTGTGTCCCCTACTCTGTATGCCCCTACTCTGTGTACCTCTATT
This sequence comes from Lissotriton vulgaris, assembly GCF_964263255.1. Taxonomy (NCBI): domain Eukaryota; kingdom Metazoa; phylum Chordata; class Amphibia; order Caudata; family Salamandridae; genus Lissotriton; species Lissotriton vulgaris. The sequence goes on from NC_141700.1 coordinate 812,354,420, forward strand.
CTGTGTGCCTGGCTGCATATGAAACGAATATCTTGACTTTGTTTAGCTCTGGCATCGTGCTAACCTCTGGCGTAACTAAGCGTGTTCATGGTAATGCAGAACTCATGTTGTGACCTGCAGCGGTGCACAATGCGCGCACTCATAGTGGGCGCAGAACAACTTTCCATGTTCTGGGTAAGTTGCACAGAGCGGTGGTAACCGCATACCTGGCTTTTGTAAATCGTTTGAGTGACCAGACATTTTCATCTGTGCCAGGTAGAGGCTAGTCTGCCTGCACCTCATATGCAGTTTTCGGCTTTCATGAGAAACCCCAGATGGTGTCCGAAACCGATAACATAAGTTACAACTCCTTCGAATGCCTAACCGCCAACATCAAAACCTCCAACAACAATCTAGTGCACTGCCACCTCCTGTACCACCCCCCAGGAACACCGTCACGTTCACGGAACACCTACCAGACCTATTCGCTCACTGCTCCCTCCGTGATACCAACAACATCATTCTAGGCGACCTTAACCTCCACTGGAATGATAAGAACAGTCTTCCAGTACAAAACCTAAATGAGCTTCTCTATACCAACAACCTCACCCAGCACTGCTAAAAAAAAACCCCACAACAAAGGAGCAATCCTGGATGCCATCATCGTCAAACACGACACAATCTCTATGGATCACATCCTTCCGGTCGACTGGTCAGATCACCTTATCCTGTTCCACCTCCCTCAACATCTCCATCTATGATCCCTCCCACATGGTCGAGAAACTTATAGCAGTTCAACACAGAGGATTTAGAAGAGAAAATATCCTCCCTCCTGCCCATCTCCCCGGAAGGCCTCTCCACCGAAGAACTCACATCCCACTACAACGCTACCTTGTCCTCCATCCTAGACGAACTAGCCCCCTTGAAACTGAAAAAAAACAGAAACACCCCCTCCAGATCCTGGTTCAACAAGGACATTAATGAGGAAAGAAGACAACTCAGAGCCACAGAACATCTCTGGAGAAAGAATCCCTCCTCCAGCCGTTACGAAGAACTCAGAGCAGCAAGACGAAACAACATATCAACAATGAAAAATCCAACTTTTTCTGCACTGCGCTGGACAAGGCCAAAAACAGACCAAGAGAACTCTTTGACATCATCAAAAAACAAACTTCCAAGCCAATGACTTCCCACGTCCAGCCCTCAAAAGCCTATTGTGACAATTCGCCAACTTCTTTAACGAAAAAATCTCCAAGATCGAACTTTCACTGGACATTAACCTCCATCCCCCCGACAAAGACTGCCCTACTACAATCAAAACTACCGCGAGAATGCGACCGGCATCTACCTGGTCTTCCTTCGACCCCATCACAGAAGCCGAGATCCTTAACCTTATCGCTGCCTTCAAGCACTCTTCACACAACCTCGACCCCATTCCCTCTCAAATGGCCAAAGAGCTCAAACTCACCCTGGCTCCACTCTGGTGCGAAATTTGTTTGACCATCACCAATCAGGCTTTAGAAAGGCTACAGCACCGAAACTGCAATCCTCAATATCATGGACGACATCTTCAACTCCCTCGACTCAGACCACTGCTGTCTGCTCATCCTCCTAGACTTGTCAGCAGCCTTTGACACTGTAGACCATAGTATTCTCATCAAAGCTCTCAAAGAGCGGGTAGGTGCAGACGAAGTGGTCCTCCAATGGTTCTCCTCCTTCTTCCAAAACCGCTCCCAAAGAGTAAAAAACAAATCCTTTGCTTCTGACCTCCTCCCCGTGAACAGAGGTGTCCCTCAAGGATCCATTCTCTCCCCTCAACTGTTCAACATATACATGGAACCCCTCACCTCCATTCTGAAAAAAGCAAACATCCCTTTTCATCTATATGCAGATGACACTCCAATCTACTTGGAAACCTCCTCCTTTAACGACATCCTAAGACTCAACAACACTCTCAGAGAAGTCCAAGAATGGCTATCAAAGAACCACCTCAAACTCAATCCGGGAAAAACCGAGAGCCTCCTCATCTCCAAATAAAATCTGCAAGGCTCTGAATGGGTGAAAGCAATTATCTGAAAGAAACAGGTTAGTATTAGATTCCTTACCTTTGGAATATCCCCAGGCGTCAGTCTGGATCCGGAAAGTTTTGCGTAGCAGTACCCCTGCGCGTCGGTAGGCGTCTTCTGCAGGCGTCCCCTGCGGCTCCGCGTCCGTCGTCGGCGTCGTGCGCCGTGATGACGTCGCTGGAGTATATAGACGCCGCCTCCGCGCGCTGACGTCAGTTCTTCTTTTTTCCGCGCCAGTTAGCGCAGATCCGAAGAGCAGTACTCCGGTCTTTGACCAAAGTTTTGTGACTTTTGTGAGAAGTTGGCCTGGTATATAATGCTCACTAATTCTAGTGATCACTTTGTACCATGCCAAGCAACCCTTATGATGATTGGTTGTAATTCAACCTTGTAGACCAGTTATCCTAGTGGTAACGTGGACAAAGCAGTCTTAGGCTAAACTCTGAAAGGCATGTGAAGCCAGCTGTTATACCATACACAACCCCCTTGAATACCAAATGAAAGGGACACCACACAGATATATATATTGAAAATATATATAGATTTATTAAACACAAAATATACCCTGGACTCTTTATGAGCACAGAAGCACAAGCGTTAAATCACAAGACAGTTTAAAATACACAAAAGTTGCACAATATGGATGAGCCCTAGGGGCCACCTAAACCATATACTAAGAAAGTGTTATAAGAGATACCAAACGGAAAGGGAACAGGCCTAGGGCCTTGGGAATCGCTGGAGCTATTCGAGACTAGCAGTGACTAAGTCGGGAAAGGCCCGCGGGACTCGGGTGAAGTGTTCAAAGTGCACGCACTTTCCAATGTAAAGTCTATGGTGCGTAAAAAGTACAAAGTTAATTAGTTCGGAACCTTCCGAGTGACCTAGAAAGCTGAAACTTGAGACACAGGCCCTAGAGATGTGTACCAGTGTAGGAACACCGGCGGAGCTGAGTTACCTCACCCACAGGAAGCGGGTGCACAGGGTCGAAGTAGTGTCGGGTTTCGTCACGCTGGTCGATGGTGCTTGGAGCTGTAGATGCTGCAGGCGGCTCGATGTGAAGAGTAACGGTGGATCCAAGGGTGGATCTGAAGATGTGAAGACCTGAAAGCAGAGGGGACAATGTTCAAAGTCACTAGCCAGTGACTACCGTGGAACCAGGTTGGAACCAGGCGATGTCTGGTGCAAACGATTGCCGGGCCTTGACGAATAAGGCTAGACGGGAGCGGTCCCGCAAGCTGCTCGAGCTCCGGGTGTCGGCCCCGCGTCGAGAGCGGTCCCGGTCCGGCCGGAGGTCAAGGGAGCGATCGAGGGAGCGGTCGCGGAGCCGTCACGAGCGCTCCGGGAGTCGTCACCATTCCTCTGGTTCCTCAGGTAGGAAGCACAAGAAGTCGGGGCGTCGTCATCGTACCCCCGACGCTCGCGCGATGCGGCCGAGGGTTCGGGTGGCCCCACCCCCGCGGCTCCGCGTGAGTCGCCGACGCTGCCTGCTCCTTACCCTGTGGTCCCTGGGCAAGGCACGTCGCCCGAGGAGATAGAGGCGTTCCTCATGGCCATGAGGGCACTGTCTCCTCCGACGGGGCCTCCGGCGCCTGCGGGCCCCGTGGTTCCGTCCGAGGGCCCTAGCGGTTCGGGTGCTTCTGCCTCGACGCCGTCGGGTGCTCCGGCCCGACGTCGCCGACGGCTCCGGCCCCGGCGCCGGAGGGGCCTTCAGGGTCGACGCCGGCTAGTCAACCGGCCTCTCCGGCGCCGATTCCATCGGGGCAACCCATGGCGCCGGCGCCGCCCCCATTCCCTCTCCGACTCCGGATGCGGAGTCGAACCGGCGTCGCCCGATGCCGAGTCCGACGCCGATGGGGCCTGTGGACCCCGGGGAGCCGGTCTACATTGTTGATTCCGAATATGGTGAGGATGTAGATTATGGAGAGGAATGTGAGGGGTCTGAGGACCCTCTGACCTGCGAGTGTCAGTACAATGTGGACTGGACGGGTGACTTGGGTGACGCCAGCGGTCTGGATGACTCCCCCAACCCTGGCTTTGTCTCGCCTCCTACCGTGGCTACGGAGGAGGGGGCAGCTTATTCAGTGGTGTTGATGAGGGCTGCCAAGGCCTTAAACCTTGAGCTCCCCGTCGCAGCCATGAGGACTAACATCCTCACTGAGGTACTCAAACCGCAGTCATGCCCACAGGAGCCACTGCTGCCGTTCAACGAGGCCTTAACTGACGTTCTTTTGGGCACGTGGTCCAGGCCCGCCTGTTGATAGGAACGTGGCCAGACGCCACCGTCCGTGTACGGATGACCCCAAGTTCTTGTCCACCCATCCCACCCCTGAGAGTCTGGTGATCCAGGCCTCGACTTCCCAGACCGCATTCCCGTCGGCCCCGCCCGACCGGGAATCTAAGAGATACGACCAGTATGGTAAGAAGGTCTTCTCGTCCCTGAGTCTGGGACTGCGGTCTTGCAACACCGCTGTCAGAAGGCTCCAATCTTCGCAGAGGCAGTGATGCTGTACCCGATCACCCTTCCACCAGTGACTCCGCCACATGGGCGAACGCACTAGTGACAGGGAAAGGGGAAGTGGACAGAGAAGAGACACCTTGAGAGCTTCTGGCACCTTCACCGATTGGGTAGATCACTCTTGACCTGGACTTCGGTTACTGTAGATGCCTAATGCACAGAACAGGGGGGAAGAGAATAAACAACAACTTCCACCTACCAACTTTCTCACTCTATGTAAATAATGAATCTTATCCTACCAGTAGTTCCCAAAGGTATTGCTACTCTTCTTTAAGATGTGTAGATACATTCAGAGAGCTTCATGCCTGCAGGACAAAGACTAACATTACTGGATGATCCTTACTGAAAAATCTACAACCCAGGAACTAAAACTCTCTCACTTCTTCTTTACCTGTAAGCTTTCTGTATTAGCCCCAACTGGGGTTCTGTTTGTATCTGTTAATGTCTTGCAGTGAACATGCGACTCCAAGGATTCCAATGCCGAATGGAATGAAGCGCGCAAAAAGGAACAAGGGAGGCAAAAGGGGGGAAGGAAAGAACAGGTTTAACGCAAGAAGGGAATAGCTGTTCAGCACTAGTTCGCCGACAATGGGGAAGAAAGGGGAAGCAGTCACTGGCTTACTGTTCCTCTCGCAAGCTCCGCAAGAGGTTGATGGAGTCCGTTGAACCTTCTGTGAAGAAGTCCTCTGACGAGCTTCAGCAGGGTGAACTGGCTCCCACGACGATGACGGAAGGAGATGAACGAAGTCTCAGTCACTGCAGCAGACGGAAGAACGTTTCTTCACGAACTTCCAGGAATCCGCTCAAAAGTAACAATTGGCATATGTTACTCACTCTAGGCAAGTTTCTAGGTTAGCGGACTCGAGAATTTCACTAAACTACTCTATGAACTCCTGTCACGAATACTTGACACGGAGCGTCAGACTCTAGCTGTTTCCTCAGAAACCCGAACAGTTGAAGTGCGCAGTTTGAACGCTGCGCGAGACGCACATCAACTAGCCCTCACGTACTAAACTCTGAATGGCTTCAGTGGCTATCGTGGCGGCCATCTTAGGGAGGAACTAAACCCACTATGACCTGAACCTATTTACATGATAACGAAAGGAATCTATTTGGAAATACACGGGTACCAAATATTTACCCGACAAGGCTTTACAATTGTCTTTCCACCATTCCCCACTTTTGGAACATAGGTAGATGCAATTTGTAAATTCCTGACAACCGCATTCCTCTTGGGCCGCTACACCCACTCTCTGTGGGATACGGTCGCGGACCTGCTGCCTGAATGCCCGCCGGAGGTACGGGCTAAGCTCGGCAAGGCTATGATTGAAGGCCGAGACGCAGCGAGGTACTCATTCAGGTGTGGTCTTGATATGACCGACTCGCTGGGCAGAGCGATGTCCACGACGGCGGCGATTCGTCGCCACGCCTGGCTGAGATCCGCAAGTTTCTCGGCAGATGTCCAGAATGCATTGATGGACATGCCGTTTGATGGCAGTCGCCTGTTTGGCGACAAAGCGGACCACGCGCTGGAGCGCTTCAAGGACTCAAGGGTCACGGCCAAGTCCTTGGGTCTCTCGACCCAGCGCCAGCAAACGGGTTCGTTTTGCTCCTTTCGTGGCCAAGGAAGGGCCGGTCCCACACGTGCTGCCAGCCACGCGCCGCAACAAACTTATCAACGCGGTGGCGGCCGTGCAAACCGCCGTGGTGGCGGTCGGGGACAATGGTGAGGTCAGACCACACCTCCCCCCGTAGCATCTGCCACTAAATCCTCCTAGTCCGTGCTTTCAGGCCCATGTTACGCCAGTGGGGGGCAGGGTTCGCCATCACCTCTCCCACTGGCGCACAATTACATCGGACAGGTGGGTGCTGCAGCTTGTCCGAAGGGGCTACTCCCTCCCCTTCGAGACCACTCCTCCAGCCATGCCACCGCAGAACCACCGTGTGTCGGGGGACCACTTGGCACTTCTAAAGGAGGAAGTTACGGCCCTCTTGGCCAAGGGGGCCATCGAGCGCGTTCCTGGGCCAGAAGTAGGACGTGGTTGCTATTCCCACTACTTTCTGGTACCCAAGAAGGACAAAGGGGGCCTACTTCCTATCTTGGACCTAAGGAACGTCAACGGCTTCCTCCGGAAGGAGAAGTTCAAGATGTTGACTTTAGCTCAGGTCTTGGCTGCTCTAGACCCGCAAGACTGGATGGTGCCGTTGGACTTGCAGGATTCGTATTTTCACATCCCCGTCCTGCCGGCCCACCGGCGTTACCTGCGGTTCACGGTAGGCCTCGAGCACCCTCAGTTTGTCGTGCTCCCCTTCGGCCTTTACCAGCGCCCCACGGGTGTTCACCAAGGTGATGGCGGTGGTCGCAGCCCATCTGCGCAGATTGGGGGTTTCAGTCTTCCCCTATCTAGACGACTGGTTGTTGAAGGCGGGCTCGCCCCAGACAGTCGTCCACCACCTTCAGATGATGGAAGACCTCCTGCACCAGCTGGGGTTCTCCATCAATGTGCCGAAATCACACCTGTGTCCCTCTCAAAAGCTCCTTTTCATCGGAGCGGCTCTCGACTCGGCGCAGTTTCGGGTCTATCCTCCGGAACGGCGGGTCCAGGATATTCAGGCTTTGATTCCCATCTTTCAGCCGTTATCCCGGGTTTCGGTCAGGTTGACGCTGCGGCTGCTGGGGCTGATGGCTTCCTGCATCCTTCTGGTGCATCACGCCCGGTGGCGGATGCGGGCTCTGCAGTGGGACCTGAAGTTTCAGTGGGCCCAGCATCAGGGCAACTTGTCCGACCATGTCTTGATCTCGGAGGGCACTGCGAGACAACTGCAGTGGTGGCTTACGGACCGCGATTGGGTCAGAGGCAGATCCCTCTCCCTTCCCCAACCGGAGCACGTTGTTGTGACGGACGCGTCCCTCCAGGGCTGGGGAGGCCACTTGGGAGAGGCAGAGATCAGAGGCATCTGGTCTCCGGCGAGTCCCGGCTCCATATAAACCTGTTGGAGCTCCGGGCGATTTGTTTGGCACTGAAAGCATTCCTCCCCTTTGTCAACGGGAGTGTAGTGCAGGTGTTCACGGACAACACCACCGCCATGTGGTACTTCAACAAGCAGGGCGGAGTGGGGTCGTGGACCCTTTGCCAGGAGGCTCTGCGCCTCTGGCAATGGCTGGAACGTCAGGGCGTGACTCTGACGGTTCAAAACCTGGCAGGTTCTCTGAACACCAGGGCGGACGAACTCAGCCGTCGGTGCTCGATGGATCACGAGTGGCGTCTGAACTCGGACGTGGCGCGAGGCCTCTTTCTGCAATGGGGAGAGCCTTGGTTAGATCTATTCGCCACAGAAGAGAACGCGCAATGTCATCAGTTCTGCGCGTTGGAGTTTCCAAGACGGCACTCGCACGGCGACGCCTTTCGGCGCGAGTGGAGTTGCGGTCTGTTATACGCCTTTCCCCCTATACCACTTCTGCCCAGAGTGCTGAAGAAGATCAGGCGCGACCGGGCCCAAGTCATCCTTGTGGCTCCGGACTGGGCTAGAAGGTACTGGTATCCCGAGCTACTCAGCATGTCAGTCGGTCCCCCGATCCGCCTGCCTCTTCAGGAGGACCTTCTGTCGCAGCAGCAGGGGACGGTCCTCCACCCAAACCTGTCCAGCCTCCACCTCCATGCGTGGAGATTGAGCGGCGACAGTTGAGGCCATTTGACTTGCCTCCTGAAGTCTGTGATGTGATTCTGGCAGCCAGGCGTTCCTCCACGAAATCGGTATACGCCTGTCGGTGGAACAAGTTTGTGGAATGGTGCACAGCAAAGGCTGTGGATCCTCTCTCTGCCCCTCTTTCTGAGGTCCTTCTCTTCCTTCTTTCTCTTGCCCAGCAGGGCTCTGCTCTGGGTACTATCAAGGGCTACCTTTCTGCCCTTTCGGCCATTCTGAGGCTGCCTGATCAACCTTCTTTGTTCAAGTCCCCCATTGTAACAAGATTCTTGAAGGGCATCACACACATGTATCCACCTGTTCCGTTTGTGATGCCTCAGTGGGACTTGAACCTGGTTCTAACCTTCTTGATGTGTGCTCCCTTTGAGCCCCTTCATTCCTGTCCTCTCCGTCTCCTGACTTTAAAGACGGCTTTCCTGGTTGCCATCACCTCTGCCAGGAGAGTGAGTGAGCTCCAGGCTCTTTCTGTCAAACCTCTTTTCCTGTCCATCCATCCTGACAAGGTGGTTTTGAGAACTAGACCTTCTTTCCTGCCCAAAGTTGTCTCTGCTTTTCACATTGGGCAGTCCATCACCCTCCCTTCCTTCTTCCCGCCTCCGCATCCTTCAAAGGATGAAGAGCGTTTCCATCGTCTGGACCCAAAACGTGCGCTTTCATTTTATATGGATCGCGCACGCCAGTTCCGGGTGGATGACCAACTGTTTGTTGGCTACGCGGGTGCGAAGAAGGGACGGGCGGTACATAAACGGACCATCTCTCGGGTCGTTCTGTGCATCAAAGCGTGCTACTCTTTAGCTCGGAAGGAGCCCCCTGTTGGGCTGAGGGCCCATTCCACTCGGGCCACGGCGGCTACTACTGCCCTGGGCCGGGGAGTCCCCTTGCAGGACATTTGCCAAGCGGCTACGTGGGCCTCGCTGCACACCTTTGCGAGGCACTACTGCCTGGACGGTCAAGTCCGGAGGGATGGCTTCTTTGGCCGTTCGGTCCTCCAGGACTTTCTGGTGTAAGATTGTATTGGTTCGCAGACCCACCACCGGGGTTGGTATTGCTGGGGTATCTATTCTAAGGTAAGGAATCTACTACTAACCTGTTTCTTTCAGATGAACAAGTTACTTACCTTTGGTAACGATATATCTGTAAGAAACAGTAGTTAGTATTAGATTCCTTACCGCCCCACCCATCCTCCCCGTTCTGCGAACTGATACATAGGGTTAAGGACATCCCTTTCAGGGCCCTAGTTTCAAATGGCACCAGTGTTGGTTCTCCCATGGCTCTGCGTGTTCTGGCGCGGAAAAGCTGTGTACAAAGAACTGACGTCAGCGCGCGGAGGCGGCGTCTATATATTCCAGCGACGTCATCACCGCGCACGACGCCGACGACGGACGCGGAGCCGCAGGGGACGCCTGCAGACGACGCCTACCGACGCGCAGGGGTACTGCTACGCAAAAGTTTCCGGATCCAGACTGACGCCTGGGGATATTCTAAGGTAAGGAATCTAATACTAACTACTGTTTCTTACAGATATATCGTGACCGAAGGTAAGTAACTTGTTCGATGCCCTCAACGGAAATCTCACCCTGACAACCTCGGTCAAATCACTAGGAATCGCCCTTGACCCCAAACTATCCATGACCAATCACATCAAGAACTCCGCCAAGAGCGCCTTCCTCAATCTGAAGCTCCTCAACAAAATCAAACCCCACATCCCTTCGCTCAACCTCAAACAAGCCACCCAATCTCTGGTGCTGTCCAGACTGGACTATGGGAACGCAGTCCTCACCGGTACAGCTCGCTCACACCTAGCCCCTCTCAAAACTACCCTCAATGCAGCAGCCAGAATGGTCACCGGTATCAAAAAATTTGACCATATATCTCCCGCTCTCAGAGTTCTAAAATGGCTCCCAGTGGAAATGCCAGCCAGCTTCAGAACTGCCTGCCTCACACACAAAGCCCTGCACACAGGGAAACCGGAATACCTAGCCTCCAAACTCAAGAAAGCCTGTCAATCAAGAATCCTCAGGAGTTCCAACGCCTTCCTCCTCATCACCCCGAAAACGCGTAAACAAAAGACGGCAGCCCGCTCTTTTGCTGGCAACGCTCCAAAAATCTGGAACTCCATCCTAGTCGACATCAGAACCACCCCCTCCTTTCCAAAATTCAAAAGCCTCCTAAAAGCCCTTTACCTCAACCGCGCCTTCCCGAACGCAATCACGTGACTCAGGCCCCCACTAGGTAGTCACCTGACATCGCGCTTCCACCTAGGGTGACCAACCGTCCGTAAATTTCACGGACCGTCCGTAATTGGCACCTCACGTCCGTTGTCCGTGAGGATCCCTTTTACGGACACCTTTTGTCCATAATTTGGGCCTTTGGGGAACAGCCCTGTTCCCCTGTGAGAATCCTCTACTCCCTTATGGGGCCACTTCGCACTCCTCTGAGCGCAAGAGCAGCCCCATCCCGCCCATTGTCATTCTGAATGAGGCTGATTGCCACATACAGAATGACAATCGGCCAGTCTGGCTTGAAAAGCATGTGGTGGGCCTCCTCCAGCCTCGGGCATCCTGGAAGCAATGTAGGAAAATGCCCACACTGCTTCGAGAGAATCGAGTTCCTTAAAATAAGGTGGTTAAAGAACTTTAAAAAAGTGTTATAGTTATTTCACAGTCCCATCATTTTAGAACTGTCGCATTTTAAATATTATATTCAAGGAAGGCATTGTTTCTGCTTTTTTTAATGAAACTAACAATAATTGACAAAGCCAGTGGTCCTGGCTTGTTGTAGGTGTTATTTATTATATATCTGGGTGCAATAACAGACGTAGCAGAAAAACAGTCCGCCGGCACACTATGCTAAGCACAGATTTTTAGCTTAGGTGTTTTAAGCTACGCCCTTAATTACATCGAACACCCCCTTTGGAGAGACACCACAGTTTTGTGATCCCACTTAAAGCCCTGACAACAACACTATGCCACAGTCACCTCACCTCCTAGCACTGTGCATCAAGCATGACTTCCAAGGTTTCAGATTGACTATGTGCAGGGGCATCTTGAACCCCTCCCTTTGCTTTGTGCACCACAGCGAGGGGTGAGTTTCTGTTCTGCAGACGAAGGCTCGGCTCTCAATTAACGTGAAAAGGTGGGTGAGAGAGTAAGTGAAGGGATGGGTGGATGTCTGTATGGATTAGTGAAAGGGTGGATGGATTAGTGAAAGGGTGAATGGATGAATGAAATAGTGAATGGACGGATGATGAGAAAAAGAATGGGTGGATGGATGAGTGAGTGAAATGATGGATGGATGGATTGATTGATTAATTAATAAGTGAAAGGGTGAATGGATGGCAGATGTTTGAAAGGGTAGATGTAGAGATGGGTGAGTGAAGGGGAGGGTGCATGGGCAAAAGGTTGGATAAATGAGTGAAGGAGTGAAAGGGTGGATGGATCAGAGAAAAGATGGATGGATGATTTAAAGGATGCATGAGTGATAGGGTCAATGGATGGATTCATGATTGGATGAGTAGATGGACAGTTGGGTGGATGAAAGGAAGGATGGATGGCTAAGTGAAACGGTCGATGGAGAGAGAAAGGGAGGATGGATGTGTGGATGACTGAAAGAGTGAATGTGTGGAAGGGTGAGTTACTGTGTGGATGGATGAGTATGTGAAAGGGTGGCTGGCAGTGGCGTAACGAAAGTCGTAGGGGCCCCCCTGCAAGGTGCACAGAGGGGCCCTGCTCCGGATTTAATCCGGAGCTCTCTGGCATGAGTACAGTGCTGAGGGGGCCCCCTGCAGCCCTTGAGCCCTCCCTCACTGCGGGGGCCTGTGTTACGCCCCTGGTGGCTGGATGGGTGAAATGGTAAATGACTGGATGGGTGAGTGAATGGATAGATGGGTAGAAGAGTGGATGGATGAGTGTGCGGATAGATAGGGTGAAAGGGTGGATGGATGGATAATGGATTGATGAGTAAAAGGGTGGATGGAGGAATGATTGAGTGAAAAGAAGGATGGAAGGATACATGCTGGATAGGTTTGTAAATGGATGAATGTGTTTGGATCTGGATTAGCTGCATCTTGTGCTTGCCACTTTACAACTCGCAATGTCTATCCGAGCAGATCTTCCCAACCATTTCTCACACCAAACATGCCTGCTCAACAACATGAATTGTATACAAAATATCAGACTGGACAACCCAGGGCTGTAACCATATATATAGATTATTATCATATGAAATACCACAAAAAGACCTGCACAGTTGATCAAAGCTGCGTGCATACTGAAAAACCGTGAAGTACACGATTGTTTCAACCTAATATAAACCTATTTTGACTAGTGCTTAAATGGTTGTCCATTCACTAACTTACATACTATTGTGCAACCTCCTCTGATGTGTCTGTAAAATCTACTTTTTGTCCCGAAGTTTTGTCCTGAATTTTGACCTCTTGCCATGAATTTTTGTCCTGAATTTTGACCTCCTGTCCTGAATTTTTGTCCTGAATTGTGACCCTTTGTCCTGAATTTTTACACTCGGTGTCCTGAATTTGCACCCATGCCAGTTGGTCATCCTACTTCCACCGGACAACCTTCAGACACCGCACGAACAATCAGCCCTTGGGTCAGCACCGCTAAGAGAAAACTCCAGCACTAGACTCGCGTTCCCTAGTCTTTGAGACTACCTCCCGACCTCTTTACCTCAATCCTACTGCTCGGATCCCGAGATCTCTCTACCTCAACTACGCACCTCTGACGTTCAGCAGAACTGTATTGTCTTCTTCCACACTTCTGTATTTTTCTACCATGCCATTATCCTGTATTTCTCTTCTCTTCATCATGTTGTAAAGCGCTCCGATACCCTCGGGTCTGGCTAGCGCTATAGCAAAACCTCTAAATAATAAATAAATCATAATGCCTGCATACAGTACGTGTATATGCAGTGACTGCTCGGCACATGTATGTCAGTGGGACTGTGTGTGTGGTGAGAGGCTTTATATCAATGTGGATGCCTCTGGTTTATCATAGCACAAGACGGAGGATTGATACACCTTTCCTGGACAGTGGGATGTATTGATTGCATTTCTGTGGCTTGAGTGCGGACACACAGACACTGACATGTAGGAGAATGGAGGTCAGGACCCTTTTAGAAATTCACTGAGGACAAAGTGAAGGAGATCAGTAGTTCTGGAACACTTCTGATTAGTGGATGGTTGGGGCGAAGCTGGGACTGCAGTGTATGTTGTTCGAACTGAGGACGTTTCTAAGCGGGGCCTGTCCTTTTGTCTGTCTCTAATCATTACTACACAAACCTACTACAGCCAGGTGCACATAAGTCCCTCCATTGTGCCTGTGCTTTATTCTCCTGTTTGAAACCAGAGTCATTTCTAACTGCTTCTAGAGTCATCAGCTAGCAGAGGCGGTGCCTGAGGAACAGACAGATAATTAATACAAATATAATCAGCCTTAGACATTGGGTTTGTATCCCGTGTGCCGAGATGTCTGTAACAGTGGGATACAAACCACTCTCTGATCCATTTTCAAGTTCTTCATGACCAACAGGAGTTCTCCACAGAGTCCTCAAAGACTGCTGAGTGTCCAGGGCTGAGCTCTGCTCATCAGCCGGTCCCCCAGTGACGAGAGGCCGTCACTCAAGTCTGAAGGGGGAGCATGGGGTCGGCCAAGAGGCTCGAAGCCCGCCTTCCTGCTGAGAGGTGCAGGGGTGTGAGAGTCCCAAAGCAGTAGAATCTGTCCAGGAGAAGTTCAGCATCTTCCTGGCATGGGGAATAGCCAGAGCGCGTTGTTGACTGTTAGACAGAACCCAGAGGGATCTTTTTTGTGGAAAGAGTCCTCCAACTACCCAAATATGGATCTGTGTGTGATCCACATCTAGACGGATGCACGCATCAAGAATCAAGTGGTCAAGCCGTCCGCAGTGACTGAAAGAACGGTGCTGCTGCTGTTGGAGTCTGAATGCTGCAGCAACTCCGGGGTGGTGTTTCTGATTGGCCAGGAGGCTGGAACTGCAGAAGTCGTTCACAAAGTTGAGCTCACGCCCTTCTGTACCAGCATCCCATTTGCCCATGGCCACAGGAAGGCTTCAGCTGATGAAGACAAAGGCTGCTCTAGAAACCACTGTGCCGACATCTTCAAGGTTGGAGAGGTGCAAACAAGGCTGCTGCGGTGGTCCTGACAGTAACGCACTTGTGCCAGAGGAGGCCTGATGCACACGCCTGTCTGGTACCTGCCTGAACAGCTGCACTAACACCGAGTTGACCATGATCCTGAGAATTGAAAGAACAAGACCCTGGGCTGTAGCACAAACGAACGGCCTGATTTACAGTAAGGTCGGGGCACGCGTCCATCAGGGTTGAGGAGGACATTACATCCATCATCATAACGGACTATCATCCTCCAGAATAATGATGTGTATTTGTGAAACGCACGTCCATGAGGTCGAACACAGGCCCTTACGGTGGGTGCATTAGCCCACTAAGCCACCCCCTTCCAGACTCGGAGGTCATTACCAGCCCAGCAATAATCTTAGTGCCTTTGATTCCACAGAAGACGCTACAAAATTGGTGCATGGGGGTCATTCAAATCAAATTTCAAAGCTTTATTCGACAGCATGTCATAAAAGCGGTAATACATCCTAACACTACACAATAAATACTACAATGTTAAATTCATTATTTAAAAAAACTCATTAAACCATAATGCTGTCATGTTCCAGTTAAAAAAACTATTTATACAGAATAATTAAAAATAGTTCAATAAAACATGAATTTAAAAAGTTGATCTGCATTAAGCGGTGTCAATTAATTCATTGGGCCGCATCTAAGAGTTGTAAAGTGCGGGTGCGTATAGTCCACGCCCACCCTAAAAATTTTGCAACGGCAATCGCCACGCAGGGTGTACAGTCTGATTCCAGCACTCTTAACGCCTCTATGTACCTACGTGTACCTAAGTTTAAACACATAGTTTGTATCCACTTTCGTCGGGGCTTGCATAAAGGGGACAAACAAACAGCAGATGAGGAATGTTCTCGATCAAGTCTTTACAGTGGTGGCATTTGTCATCCTGATTAGCTGACCATTTGTAGGTAAATGCCTTTAAAGGAAGGGTCCCGGTTCTAAATTGAAAATACAATTTTCTATCAAACGGCATTTCAATAATGTCCTAGTAAGGCTCACAAGATGGTGAAGGTTTGATATTCAGAAAACGTCCTGTTAAATTAGTATTGGATCCAGTACTATAAGCAGTCAACCAAACCATATCCCAATACATTTTTTTCAGAGTTGCCTTTGATGGAAAACTTAAGGCATTGGGAGTATTCCATAAGTGGTCTAGTTCCAACTTAATTAGCATACCCCTAATTTCCTTTAGCCACGGGATCGAATGAAAACGATCTGCCCTGATGATGTCCTTCAGGGCAGTGGCATAATGAGCTAGTTCAGGGGTAGTCATAATACGTCTCCAATATAATAAAGGTCGCAGCCGTGCCAAATCCTCTATGTTCTTCCTGCCAAGATCATATACCAATGGGACGGTAGGGGTACTTTGTGGAACCCAAACAAGACGGCGTAGAAACCTATTCTCTGCCAGTTTTAATTGTTTCAAATTGGAGAATCCCCAAAGTTCCGAGCCGTACAAAGAGGCACTAATCACCTTCATATTATAAATTTCTAAAGCAGGGGTGATTGGCTTAGTCAATTAAGCTTTATGTTTAAGTGCCACTACACCCGCCAGCTGGTGGAATTTTACAACAGCCATATCAATGTGATTTTTCCATCTCATATTACACTGAAGGGATATTCCTAGATACGTGAAGGCCTCAACCTGTTCTAAGGGAGTACCATTAAAATTAATTGAACCTTTAAATGTGTTCCGCTGGTTCAAACACATGAACTTGGTTTTGGAGGTGCTTATCTCAAGTCCACACGTTTGACAAAACTCACCGAAAGCGTTAACTGCCTTCTGGAGCCCACACTGAGTTCGAGAAACTATCAGCGTGTCGTCCGAAAACATGAGGACTGGCACGCGTGCCCCTGCTAGAACAGGAGCATCAGTGGGAGAGCGGCTTAGATGGTCTACAATGCCATTGATGTAAATAGAAAACAGTGTGGGTGCCAGAACACACCCCTGCCGGACCCCACGTTTGACAGGGAAAGTGTCCGTCACCTCACCCTGAGCCCCCCACCTAATTCTAGCATAATTGTTCTCATGCAGGCAGAAAAGAAGCGTTAGCAATTCCGGGGCCAACCCAGCTTCAGCAAGTACCCTCCAAAGTTTAGAACGAGGAACTAAATCAAAAGCTGATTTTAAATCTACGAAAACAGCGTAAAGAGTCCCATTAGTTAACATCACGTTCCTCCAGTAAAGAGCTATGGAAAAAAAGACCTGATCAACTGAACTTGTACAGGGACGAAAACCAGCTTGATAAGGGGATAAAATATCTTTTTCTACTATCCAAGATTGCAATTTATTTTGCACTAGACAACCTATTAATTTTTGAGCCGAGTCTATAAGACTTATAGGTCTATAATTACTTGGTAGTGATTTGTCTCCCTTTTTAAAAACCAGAATTATTTCTGCACCCTTCCATGAGGTCAGTATTGGTGCACCCCTGGTCACAGAATTAGCTAACCACTCAAAATACTGACATCAAGATAATCGATCACTTAAAAACACATCAGCAGGTATGCCATCCATTCCTGGGGCTCTTCCCCCTATCACGCAGTCTAGCGCTATGCTAACATCTTTTGTTGTAAATAGCTGACATTGATAGAAAACTGTAGGGGGTGGTATACACTCTCCTTCAGCTAGATCACGAGCGTATTGTGGTTTGAAGAAGTCTACCCACTGGTTTTTTGCAACGTTGTTTTGCGGGGGTTGTGCTATCCCCCCTCTGTCCCACTTAACCAGGGCCCAAAATTGTTTTTGATTCTTTGCTGCACAGGCGGATTTCAGATCACGCCAGTGATCCTCATCCCACTGTTTCCTGGTTTTTTTGGACCTTCCTATATATATCCCTTGCCTTTCTTACACCTAGGATGTTCTTGTTTCGAAGTTCGGTGCTAAGATTCTGGCGGGCTGCTCTACAGGACTTGTTGTACCACCCCACTTTGGGTAATTTTTTATAATCATTATCTAATTTTGTGGGCTTCATAAAAAACTCTTGGAGCTTGGCAAAAAAGTTAGTATGAGCCTCAAGAATAATTTCAGGAAAGTTTTGTTTTTTACTATGTGAGTTTATCTTGCCCACTTCTTCAACCACCACTTTTTTAAGATCCTCCAGCCTCTCTGTGTTCTCAATTAATCGACCCCATTTTATATGGCGCAGGTTATTCGAGATTACAATATCCAAGGTGACTTTGCCACCCCCATGATTTGGTTCTCTTAACCCCATGTTAGCTTGGAAGACCATACAAAGAGGGTTGTGGTCACTCTCCATCCTGATTTTTACAACCATATCAATCAGCCTGTGCCATTCTCTAATGTCCACCAGGAAGTAATCTATTCGGCTGGAAAACCTACCATTATCGAATGTTTTATCCCCTTGGCGATCTGACGGGGTACGGCCATTAGCTGCTCTGAGTCCTCTTGCTAGACATAAAGCCTTAAGTTGGATGGCCACCGCTGTCCATCTTCTGACTACGGGTAATTCAAGCTGAGGGACACCCCACTTGCTATCCTTTTCTACTGCTAGGATTTGGTCCTCTTGGCCAAGCGGTTCAAATGTGGTGTTGACATCACCCCACACAATGATAGACAGCTGAGTTGGGAGCGCCTCAAGCTCGAGGTCAAGTGCGGTGATTACTTCTGATATTTGACCCCCCGCTACTCCCCTAGCATAAATGTTAAAAATAACCACCCCCTGTCCGTTAGCCCATGTAAGGTTAACTGACAAAATATCATTTGATGGGGAACTCCTTTGCTGGATTCTACAGCATAATGTTTGGCGGATCCAGATTATCAGGCCCCCTGATGGGCGACCTTTAAGATTTTTTGTAGCTGGTACTTGGAAATTGAGAAACCCTAAATGATGTACTGGGGTCAATGACCATGTTTCCTGAAACAGTATGATGTCAAATTGGTCTATAAAGTTCACCATTCTGGTGATGTTAACTTGTTAGTAATTCCGGCAATATTCCAAGAAAGAAAAGGCAACTCTGCTTCATCTGCTGGGAAGCATGAGGGGACCTGAGTTGTTAACATACCTTGGGTTTCAACCTCCAGCCCTGAATCTGGTTCAGTATTAATAAGACGTTGACCTGGTGGTTCTGTTGGAAGTACCTCTCTAGACCAGGACCAAAACATGTCTCCGACAAGTTGGGCAAGACTGTTGCTCGGGATATTTATTCTCCTTTCTATTCACTGGAATAATTGGATCGCCCACCCTTTTCTCTAGGGTCGTAGAAGTAACATTTATAAGACCAATCCCCTCAGCTATGGGAATATACCTTCTATCTAGCTCGGCTAGTTCGTTGAGCACTACACTGTCAGCCCTCCCAAGTCAATCACATTCATTCAAGTCTGACAGTGCCGCAAATCTATTTTCAAGGCTGATTCCCCATTTGCTGATTTGGGCACCCCTAGCCCACTTATTTGACACCGAATTCCACTTTGTCCTTAATATGCTTGGATTCACTGAACTACCTCTACGATAAAAAAAATCTAGAGTTAGCGGAATTATGTCAGTGCTCCTGCGTTGTGGGGGAAATATATTTGTCAAGACATTAGGGAGTACTTCTGGACTTGAAAAGTTCCAAACTACGCAATCTCCTCTAAATTTTTTCACGCTATTCCCTATCCAGTCTACCCTTCTTGCCATATTAATTTCCCCAGCTAGCTGCTGTTTACCCCATGGAGATATCATCATATTAGATAACCAATGGAACACTTTGCTGATCAAGGAAGATGTAGATTCCACTTGACCAAGCTTCAAAGTGGGTACATTGGCCAGGACCAGAACAAGGGGAGAAGCCTCTACAATAAGTTGGACCGGGCCTTTCTCTAAACCCGATACAGTGGGTTTTGATAAGAGGTCTTCATTGGCCGTTTCCTGACCGTCTTTACCTACTGGGTGCGTAATAGGGGGAGGATTTGATACCACTTTATCCCTACTCCCTAGCCCATTCCCAAGAACATCCAAATTTGGTTCAACTCTGTTTGAAACTACGTTTGGTGTGTTACCCACCTCCTCCACTGTCTTGTTTATGAGTCCCCCTAATCTATTTACCTCTGCTGTCAACTGGTCAATTTTAGCTACCAATGGTTTAATAATGCACTTAATCTTTGAATCAATCATACTCACTAGCTTTTTAATTTGATCATCCTCCAATATCTCCTTCCCACCACACTCCCCATGTACCTCTTTTATAGCCATATTTTTAGGTGGAGAGGCTGTCCTTTTTCTACTAGAGCGTAACCCACCACGTTTACTCTGGCCTTTTCTACACGCTCTGACTGCTCTAGTTACAGGCACAGACACAGGGGAGGGCGAATTATCTTCTATCATATTTAACTGATCTTCGGAATCATTTTCTAAGTCAACAACAGGAGGTATGTTTCGGTCAGAAATGTCATTAGGGGGATGCTCAATATCTGGGGCATCACTACTATGATCCTGTACCAGGAGTTCTACCAGGGTGGGTTCTGGCAGAGAGCTCTGTGTAGGGGTAATGGGAGGAGAACTCAAGCCCAGTGACATCCTTCTCGTGCTAGTGATTTTACTCACAACCTGCACTAGGTAATTGTCCATGGTGTTAGATACTGAGGAAGACTTTTGCTTGGACATGTTACACACAGTTAGATGATAGCACGCTTGCACTCGGTAACCCTAGGGCAAACAATGAATAGCAGTTACGAGTAAAACGAAAGCACAGGGGTTCCACAAAAAATATGGAACATTTTTAATCTCACTAGAGGGATACCACAGATGGCCCACGGCAGCAACAGGCAAAGAACCTGGCCCAGCCCAGTCACGGCCAGTCTCGGACTGTCTCAGACTGTCCGCCCTTGGTCCGTGCTTTGTCCGGCGCGTCCCGCGCGCGTCCTCGCGGGACGAGGTAGCACGCCGACCTTTAAGTGCCTCCTGGCGCCGGGTGAACCCAGTGGCGGCGTCTTCCTGAATGGGGCTGCTGGGATTTGTAGTTCAAGGCAGCACAGAGCCCCGGTCACCCCACGGAACAACGAAGGAAAACAAGGTGAGTAAGAAACGCCTCAGTGGGGCAGCTCAACAGAAGCCCGGCCGACGTTATTCCCCAAGAAAGCAACACAAGGTCCTCGGCAGCATGCCGACCTTTAAGCGCCTCCCGGTGCCGGGTGAACCCAGTGGCGGCGTCTTCCTGAATGGGGCTGCTGGGATTTGTAGTTCAAGGCAGCACAGAGCCCTGGTCACCCCACGGAACAACGAAGGAAAACAAGGTGGGTAAGAAACGCCTCAGCCGGGCAGCTCAACAGAAGCCCGGCCGGCATTATTCCCCAAGAAAGCAACACTCTTTCATTCATCAAACTTTGTTTTTCCAAAGCGGAAAAAGTTTTTGGGGAAGGAAAAAAATAGAGCTCTCAAACTCTTGGAGGTCTTTCCCACTGTCTGAGGGGGCGGTGAGGGGGTTGTTATTTGTTTTTCTACTTGTGACTGCCATGATATACCTAACAAAGAGAGATAGAAAAAACGACATCAGATACTCTCTAATCAGGGTGAGTGGTCTGAAGCCCTTAATTCGACGGCTTCTTCTCTGTTGGGCTGTAAGAGTATTTGTTTCTGACACCGGAGCCATTGTGGGAACTGCTGTCTGAAAACTAAAAATAGAAGGCGTAGACGGAGCGCGCAGTGGACTGGGCACAGTCAGAGTGCGCAGTGGACCGGGTGCAGACAGAGCGCGCAGTGGACAGGGTGCAGACAGAGCGCGCAGTGGACCGGGTCGGGTGCAGACAGAGCGCACAATGGACTGGGCGCAGACAGAGCGCTCAGTGGACTGGGCGCAGACAGAGCGCGCAGTGGACTGGGCGCAGACAGAGCGCGCAGTGGACCGGGTGCAGACAGAGCGCGCAGTGGACAGGGTGCATCGCAGCCGCCGTCCGTGCAGGTAACCGTGGTGAGGTGGCGGTGCAGGGTGAGGCTGATCTCGAGGGACGATGCAGAGGGAATATTAAATTAATTAATTTTTCCTTGTCCTCGTCTGTCGGAACCACCCACCCGGCCCCAGCAATGTTACCTGCACGGACCGTTGCTTGTGCACAGGCTCATTTGTCATGGTGTACCATGGCCATCAAACTCTAAATCCCTCTTTAAGTGGCTAGGCGCTATGGTGTTTTCTTCCTCTCAACATACAGTGGTGTCGCTATTGGAAGGGGACGACTGTAATTCTCCTGGCCACCCTTTGTGCCCCTCTTTGAGCAACAACAGCAGCCATCAAAAACAGACTCTGGCCTCTCAAGCCTGGGGACAGCTGTGTTGTTCCTGTTTGCATTTTGCTTTTCAATCACTCTTGAATTCCTTAAGAGTATTTGTTTTTCTGGATGTTGTGTTTGTGTAGTTTTTTCATGCAACATATCGCACATAAAGTGCATAAGGTGAAAAGAGCATCGACCATGTATTTGTGTGGATTCTAGTTGGTGAGTGTTTATAATGGGCAGTGATTGAGGATTGTGAATTTCTCACAGTGCCTGTCGGTGGCTCATAAAGGGACTCAGAGTACATGCTCATACAAACCCTGGCCTCTCCTCAGAGCATATAGCGCAAGGGCTAGGTGTGCAAATGTGAATCTTTGTGAAAGTGAGTGAAGCAGGAACATTACTGTCAAAATATTGCCAAAGCAAAAAATAAAGAAAAGCAGTACTTCAGGTGAGTGGGTGCATTGTGTGTGGAGGTGCGAGGAAAAAGAGATGCATTGAATTATGTGTAGGTGCATAAAGCTGAAGCTGGCTTTCTGTGTAGTGTACCAAAACGCGGTACATTATGCAGAAAGTCCTGGTAACCTTTATTGGCCTTCAGGGACTTGATTTACCAATACAAAAAAGCTTATTTGTGGTAGTGTGGCAGAGCAGTCTAGGCTTATCCGAGGGAAGTGTTGGGTATTTGATGAACACAGAATCAATAAATGAGTCACACACTCAATAAAAAACAATCTGAGACCAATTTAGAAAAATAACAGTATTTTATATATTTTTAGACACTAAAATCATCGTGATCAGGTAAGTACTTAAGACATAATTGATTTTTACAGTGAAAACAGTAGAAAATCACAGTTGTCAGCTTCTGGAACCAACTATCCTTGCCCTCAAAATCAGCGCACGTTACAGTGATGTAGTATTCACTGTATTGTGCCTCCTAACCTTGTGACTTTTGTCTGAGGACTTGCAAATGACACAATTGTCAACCAGAGAATCAACACAGACGTCCATCTGCGGCCACCAAAACACATCTCTCAACCTACGTTTGGTGAAAGTCTTCCCTAAATGTCCTTCATGTGCACCATCCACCAGACGCTTCCGCAAGCTCTCAGGGGGAATAAGCCTACCACACCGCATGAGAATGCCATCTTCAACAGTGAGTTCATCAGCAACTTTGACAAAAGTTTGGTAAAGACCAGAAACATTCTTTTCTTTGGGCCACCCAGACTTCAGATAATTCACAACCTGAAGGAGTACCACATCTTTCAATAACTCCTTCTTCCACTCGACTTCACTGATTGCACACATACCTTCAAGATCCAAAGCCGCAACAAAACAATCCTCAAGATCATCTTCCTTTTCAGCCTCAGAATCATTATCAGCTAAAGGAAAACGAGAAAAATAGTCGGCCCTGACATTCTTCGAACCTGGCAGATAAACAACCTCAAAATCATACTGAAGAAGCTTTGTGGACAGCCTAGCAATCCTAGGGGTATGCTCCTTAATCTTTTCTCCGGACAAAATAGAGACTAGAGGACTATGATCCGTGCGAATCGTGAAATGACTACCCCAAAGATAGGGATTAAACTTCCTGACCGCCCACCAGCAAGCCAAGAGCTCCTTCTCAATGACGGAGAAGTTAACCTCTGCCCCACGCAGTACCCTTGAGGCATATGCGATGGTATTATCAATCTGCCCATTCCTCTGAGTGAGAACAGCCCCAAGACCAAACCCACTTGCATCCACAGTCACAACACATTCCTTGTTGGGATCGAAAGGTTTGAGAATACTGTCCCCAACCAACTGTAATTTAATCCACTTGAACATTTCTTGGCAATTTTTATCCCAAACAAAAGGCACATTTTTTTTCAACATGTTAGTCAAAGGTTGAACTTTTGACGCATAGTCTTTGATAAACCTTGAGTAAAATTCACTGAGTCCAATGAAAGATTTTAAACCAGATTTGTCAACAGGTGGCGAAGCATCAACAATGGCTTTCACCAAGCCAGGACGTGGTTCCACACCTTCATGTGAAACTACGTGCCCCAGAAACTCCATTTTTTCTTTCAAGAAAACACATTTCTCTCTCTTTAATACAATCCCTTTTTCTTGCATGATTTCCAGGACCTGATTCAAAGAAAAGTCATGATCCACGTTGTTTTCGCCAAAAATCAAAACATCATCCCGGAAGACAATTACTCCAGGAGTGTCTCTAAACATCTGACTCATCAACCTTTGGAAAACTGCAGCCGCTGACGCAAGGCCAAACGGCATCCTGCAGTATTGAAAACTGCCAAAGGGTGAGACAAACGCAGTCAGATGTCTAGAAGACTGGCTCAACCTGAATAAACATAGACTTCAAGCTATCCTGCTGTGCTGTCTTCTTCAATACTACAAGTGACCAACCAGCTTAAGGGCCATTACCTTCAGATGCAGTGTTGTGCGGAGGCCAAGGGGAGGGGGAGGCGTGAAGTTGTTTAGTAAAATATATTTTGCAGACTGAGATGCGGTGCTGTTAGGACTGTGAACCTTCCGCCCTCCCAGAACCACTTTATCCATCTCTCAACCCACACGGGGAAACTGGGGAACTGATTTTTCACGGTGCACAATAAACCTAAATGGTGTCACTCTGCGTAACTGTCACAAAGCCGGCTCAAGTGGCCGAGGTGCGTCAGTCTTTATTGTATACTGCGGCAACGCGTCTTTGCAGTCTTACCTGTATACACCTGTAGTTGTAAGCTGGAGACTGCAGGCTACCAATTGTATATCGATCGCTGGAAACAGTTATTTGGCAGCAATTTCGCTTTTTGGCCGTTGTTCATAATCAGTAGGAATCCATAGCCTTTAGTTTGGCAGCAGTACTGTGAGCTGAAATCACCCTTTGCTCCTCACAATTCCAAAGCTGTTTCTTGCGCACACCAATGCTCCATTGGGCCTCTGCTAGTTTCAGGACATTCTGCAGAAAGCAGGTAAAAGCGGCAATGGGTCTAAACTGGCGGTGACTGCTGCATGTGCTGCCTTTTCCCTTCTGCCTCCACATCGCAGCCGATCGCCTGCAAGGCAGCAGACAGGCTCTTCAGGTCACGAGCCACTGACCCCCACGGGCGGCAATCATTTCGGTGTGACACCCTAAGTTCAGGCTGCCCAGTCTAATCAGGACACAAACATAAAGGGAGTTTATCTCCTCTTTTTTGGCTTTAAAAGCCAAGAAAGCGGAGATAAAATTATCACCCTATTACCTAGCTGTTGCTAACACCAGTTAGCGACAGCTAGTGGGAGATAGCGACCATCTTGGGCCCCACTTTGCATGTCAGAGAAATTTATCACTAATGACATGCAAAGTGGGCGTGCCAAGATGTTAGCGAGTGGAAACAGTCGCTAACATCGCTATCTCCTATTACCAACTTTTGGAGATATTCGCGCTAATCACATGGAGGGGCCCCCCCAGCGGCCCGTCCCTCCACCTACCACCCAGAAATCTAGTATATTTTGATTTGACAGTAACACTCACCGTGACATAGCCAATGGGGAGATTAATTAGGCAAACGCCATATAGGTGCTGGCCGCAGGGTACTGTCGCCCCATCATGCCTATCTGTGCTCACCAGCAGCAAACAGGGGACTATGAGGGGTCTGCCACAGTGTCTAGGAAGGCGGGTCAACACTGATACCACAAGGTCAAGGGGCGTCTGATGTCACCTTCACTGCCACTGGCATTTTGGGCATTCACCTTTTAAAACATGAACAGCCTCACACAGCTTTCCTCTTATGACGCAGTTTCATCGATTTCAAGTGTAGGGCCTTCCTGCCCTACAGCTGCATTTCTGCCCTTGCCCTATGAGGGGGGGAATGCCTGGACGATCCAGCCTTGCCTAAACCGTTTCAAGTGTGGTCTTCCTTCTTCCACTTCACCTACGCCTCTTGTGATACATTTCCAGCCAGTGCCACCCAGGCGCGTCCCTCGGAGTCCCGTGCCTGACAGGCTCACGCGCCCGGTGCTCTGTCTCAAGTTCCACCCAGGCGCGCCCCTCGGAGTCCCGTGCCTGACAGGCTCACGCGCCCGGTCCTCTGACTCAAGTTCTTCTGTAGGATATCTAATGAAGTCCTTAAGCAGAAGGGAAAGACTGCCCTGGCAGGATAGGGGCTCCTGTTTCAGATTGGTCAGCACATTTTCTGTGGCTCTGTACTCGCTTGGTGACTAAAGCAAAATAAAACTTCCAATGAAAACGATACTGCCTCGAGGCCCGGTCGGGGCCTGTTGCCCGCGCACCATTTAATGAATAAAGAGGCTCAGAGGCCCGGCCGGGCCCAACAAATGTGCCTTTTCGCACCTTTTGAATTCAGAGTTTAGTATGTCGTGTCAACACCTAAGCATCTAAATAATAAGATGAAAAGTGAAAGTGCTGGGAGCGGGGCGGGAGAGCGCTCCTGCTTGTGAGGATCTGAGAAGAAGGTCTGTGGGGAGGGAAAGGTCCGAGGCATTGGGCGCTCCTCTGCTGTTCTCGTAATTGCATATTGAAAGGTGTGACACTAAAAGGAGGGGGTCCGTGCAATCCCATTCATGTTCATCTAGGATGGGAGTAAATCATCCAGTGTCGTGGGGTTAGGTTTGCCGTCATTTCTAGCTGACAAAGTTCAAAACATTTAAAACTTATTTTAAAGTTGTGTAAACTAATTACATAATAATAAAAATATTCAAAGACAGATTTCCCATGTTAAAAAACAATGGTGGGGATGTTACAGGCATTCTTATTCAAGCATCAATTTATGTCCCAGTTATAATCTCAAAACATGAAAATAGCCAGTATTTTTGCAGTGCTAACAGAAGAGAGAAGGGAGCTGGAAGGAAAAGGTGAAGAAATGTCTGCTGTAACGTGTTCAGCAAACAAGTTACCAACTAAAATCTTAACAGGGCCCACTTTGCCTCTCATCTTTCTGGTCAAAACACGGAGACTTAGTAACTTTCAGTAGTATGTAATCAGAGGATGATTGGGGAGATTTCCACTCATTTAACAAACATTATTCCCTCAAATGCAAAACAAAAATATTTGAGGGTCTTAAATCAGCCAAGGGGCTGAATGAAATCCCGAAAGGCAACATTGACACTAATTGGCTTAGCTCATGGGTTTTCTGTGACATGCTCCAAGAAACAGATTGGCCCATTTTTTAAGGATCTTGGAGAGGGTGGTGTGTTTAACCAGGAACATGTTAACTCCTCTATTCATGAGTGGAATGGAGAGGCTGCAGTTTGCCGAGGCTCCCAGCCCCCCTTCCCTGACACAGAAAGGCTGGTGCCACAGTTGTCAGATTTTTTACTCCTTGGTATGGTAGGCGAGTAAACGCAGCCATGCGAAAATTCACGGAGAGGCGGGGGTTGGGATTCATTAGGCACGGCCTGCTGCATGCGAAACCCGTAGGTTGCTGGGAAACGGACGGGGTCCACTGGTCCAAAATAGGCATGTGATATTCTTGCTAGACCTAGGGGGAAACGCTAGAAGCAGCAGGATGTAAGTAGCTGAGTGGTGGGAGGCCCTGGGTGCAGCGGCGGCCACACCCAGGGCTGTGGAGGAGTTACAGGGCGATCCCAAAACAGGAAGGCGCAGGAACAGGACCTGAAGCCTCCAGTGCAAAGCACACATGTGCATAAGTCATACATGCTCCAAGGGGTCCTTTTTGGGAACTTGGAGTCCGACTTTCATTCTCTCGATGTTCATAATATTGAGCCATACTGAGAATTACTGACGGGGCAGCCGTCGTCCTCATGCTCTTGGCTGCTTGGAGACGGGACATAACTTCGGATAGCAGATTTGTAACAAACCTATTCACAAACAACCGTACCTCACCTTCCGTGGATAGGTCTTGCCCACTAAAATCTATAAAGACTTTCTCAAACCTGGTAAAGAAATCCGACACACTTTCATCCTTCTTCTGTCTACAGGCTGTTAATTTATCCCAATCAACTTTTCTAGGAGGGAGGAGAGTCTGCATATAAGTGATAATCTTAGCTGGTACTGCTAGTACCTCGTCTCTGGGTTTCTCTCCAGGCTTTCGTTCCTTGTCCCATGCTTTTAGTTGGTCCCACGTCCCTCCCAATTCGGGAACATGGTCCGTGTCATGTATTTGTCTCCAAATGTCTACCGGGATCAAGAGACCAAAGAACAGCTCAATATCTGATATCGTCATGATAGCAGAAGTGGCGGCCTCACTTAATTCCTTATAATAAGCAGTGGGATTTTTACGAGAGTCGGGGAGCTGAGCTTTTAGAGTGAGGACCTTGCTTCGTTTCCAAGGGGTATAAACCCATTGTTCCTGAAGCCTAGCGTCCACGCGAGCTCTAGTTACATTGCCACCGCCATCCCTTAGTTAAGGTAGTTCAGAGTAAAAGAGGGGGTGTACCTCTCTCATGGGGTGCTGTGCTCCCCAATCGGTACACTTTCGATGCATTCGTTCACGAAAATGTACAAGAGTAGCTACATTCTGATATACTTCATCAGCCTGCAATTGGAATTTAAAAGCTCGATCTCTGACATCACGTAGTATTTGAGGGGGTATTCCTTCTTCAAAACACTGCTCCCATGTTGAAATTAATCGGATCGCCATGTTCTCTAAAGCCAGTTGCTGCGCAACTGGTTCAAATTCTTTCATGGAGCTCCAAATGTCCTCCAAGGTGTAAATGGCGTTCCGCATCCACTGGGATGCTTGACTATGGCCTTCCTTTCTTCCGTACCCAACAACGACCTAGTATAGACTCGCTGATCACTCAAGTCAGGTCTAAGGCGTTTGGGCGTGGTATCTAGGCAAGCCGTATATCGGGGATCTATGGCAGTCTGAGTCGGAGGGGAGAGAAATACAGGGTGGGAAGTGAGGAAACAGAAATTTTATGTGGTCAGTGTGTCCCCCCCTCGCACCCTATCCACGTACCCATGCTCCATGTATGTCCATGTTATCATGTAATTCCCTTCCCGTGCCTGTCATAATAATGCCCCTGCATTTCCGTCTAATGTTAGCATGTCAGCTATTAGGCCTTCCATGAATGAAACGTTAATTCTGCACTGAGGCCTACGTTGCCAATGCATTTACATGGTACACGTTTAAATATCGAGAAGCACACATTTTTGTGGCCCAGCCGAGCCAGGCCCTGAATTCAGGCTCCGAGCCTCTTCTGTCTCTGAAAAGCTGCAGTTTAGGTATGCATCCCTGACCTCTCCCTTACTCCCTGCCCAGCCGAGAGGTGCCCGGCCTGGCCTGCCTGCCAAGACGGTATTTTGCTTACAGTTATCTGCTCAGCCTCCGCAAAAACACATTCCAGTCTAGTGAAATAGGTAAACATTTTTCCGCCTGCAGAGCATAGGGCCTAGCCTTCCTGTCTCCATGCAAGTGATTTACTGAACCCGTTGCCATAGTAGGCCCATGGCCCCCACGCAATGCACGAAGAAATATATGCACACACGAGCATTTAGTGTTGAACGGCTTCTGCTCGAGAGACCTTTACTTCAGACAATACATCCTCCAAACACAAGATATCGGATATGCCAGAAGTGCAGGTCGTTCTGACATCCCAGACTCCAGACTCCTCTTCTAGTGCTAAAGTCAACCCCCCAGCTCTCCCCAGTTACATGTCAATTTCACGTCATGATCAGTTGCGCGCACATGCAGGGTAAAGGTTTCTGCTGACCCTGCAGACCTCCTCTATGCATCCACCCACCTATGACACTCCTATGACTCATCAAGTGAACACCCACGTGTACGCCTCCTTACACGCCTTCTTTTACGCCCATGTGTTCTTATCTCTCTCTTTTCACTTGCTCCGCCTGGAGTGTTCCGCCTACTGTATTCATTGCAATAATGTGGTTTTACTATATATAATGTGTGATGTTAATAAAACGTCAGATATCCCTTCCTGAACCTTAGTGGTGATGGAACCCAATTCTCATTGACTCGAGTCATTTGAATTAAAGCCCTTTTGACTCAGATACCACGGACTCTGCCTCTCATTTT
The DNA here is from genome assembly GCF_964263255.1 of Lissotriton vulgaris. NCBI lineage: Eukaryota > Metazoa > Chordata > Amphibia > Caudata > Salamandridae > Lissotriton > Lissotriton vulgaris. The sequence continues at coordinate 812,384,067 of NC_141700.1, forward strand.
ATGAGCTATCCTTATTGTTATTAATGTATAGAAAAATGTCTGGGTAATTTTATTTACCACATAATTCTGGCACCCGAATAGGGACGAGTCCCCTTCCTCACGCGCCGGCGATGTAAGCGCAGCCCCCTGACCCCTTCTATAGCCGTGACGGACCCATTCTGTGCACATCCGCGGGTTTTCCTGCTAACTCCCTCAGGCCAACGGAGGAGACGGAGACTGCGACCAGGCATCCACACGAGGCGCTGAGGATTGCGGACTGTCCCGACCAGAGCCCAAGCCGAGAGAGCAATGTCCGAGGTATCCAGAGGCCCACCTGTTCCGAGGCGCATGCGCAGCAAGAAGCCGTAGCAGTCCAGTCCAGTATCGAGTTTCCGAGGCCTTCAGTTTTGCTTCCCGGTGAGTACCGTTGTTGGGAACGCATATAGACGGGTTCATTTATTTGAGTCTGGTCAAGACGGGTCTGGGTACACAGATCCGGTAAAGACGTGTCCATTTAGGTGGATGCGGTAATGACGTGTCTATTTATGAGACCGGTATGACTGTACTGTTCTAGCAGTGCATCCAGTATAGTATTGTATTTTGGGATTATTAGAATTGTGTTACTCTATGTACTAGGTAGTATCTGTTCTTAATGTTTTAATGTTGTGGTATGAATGATTGTTTGCAGTCTATTATTGTGCGTATTGTGTTTTCGTTCAAGCTAGTTCAAACATGCCGCTGTTTTCGAAATTACATCAGATAGGAACCAGGAAAGGGATACTCGAAGAGGCAGTTCCCGTCCCGCCTAGGGACACTCCTGGACACTTTATGTACCACAAGCATGGCTTAGATGCCATACTGTACTTAGATTTATGGGTTGATTACACGAAAGATCTGGAAGAGAAATATAGATGGCCTGTCTCAGGGACATGGGATGCTGATTGCATCATGAGAGTAGAGGAAGCACTGTGGAAAAAGAAAGCTAGACAATCCCAGAAAGATGCCATAGAATTGTGGCGTAAAGAAGCGCATAGAAGAACAGAGAAAGAAATTCAGAAAGCAGAGAGAAGTAGAGAAGCATCAGAAAAAGCCAAAGAAAAAGAACTACTAGAAGAAGGTGAACGGGTTAAAGCAGAACAATTAGACAGACAAAGAAATGCCCTTATTAAAGGCATGTATCCCCTCCTCGCCAAGGGCCTACCTAAAGTGACCCCGGAAGTACCCAGTAACTTGCCGCCACCACTGATCCCGACTAAACTCCGTAGTCATAAACAGACCGCAGCGGACATTTTTCTTTCCTCCTATTTAGATGACGCTGCTCCAGAATATGTAAATGTAACTCCTCCCAACCCTATCGTTCCTGACAACCCTATTAATCTTCCTACTAATCCTCCTGCCACCGTCTCTACCAGTCCTTTTCAATTGCAACCACCCGTAACACAAGATCGATCCGCATTACCAGCGGCAGCGCTGACAGTAAAAGCCGACTCAAGCCATGGCGACTCAAGTCTAGAAGCAGCGGGAGGGGGTCCCTCCACCCCACCACAAATAAAACGATCACTACGAGATTTAGCATTACAACACACGCCAAAACCAGTGACATACGCAACCCTTAGACAGTTCCTTACTGACTGTATATATGATCCAGTACCAGGTGAGGGTCCAATGCTCATATACTCAATACGTTTAAGACGCATTGCAGACTATTTGATTACTTTACCAGACATGAGAGAACACTTAGATAAAATATACCACTTCATTAGAACGGGGGAGGGATCAGAAAGTATTCACGAGGCCATGGCACATAGAAAAGTGGAGCTACAACGTATGCTCTTACAGTTTTTGGTTAATTGTTTGATCAGGGAACGAGACCAGCCAGGTAAAGAAGTAACTAAAAGTATGATAACTTGGAGTGACAACATAGCTGTTGGTAAACATGATAAACAGAGTTGTGTAGAAACGATGTACAGGAAAATTCGTAAAGAAATTCTTGAGATACACAAGAAAGAACAAGCCGAGAAGGAAGCCGAGAAAGAGGACGACGAACTTTCAGAGGACGATGATATAGTAACAGGGGAAGCGAATAAAATACATTACGTAGGTAGGGCAAGACCGTTTGATAGACCCATACGCCTAGAATACAGTAAACGTTCTCTCTCCCAACATCGGCGTCCCCCAGGGCTCAATTATGAGCCCAACGTTATTCAACGTTTATATGTCCCCCCTAGCCAAAATAATCAGGGATCATGGCTTCCAAACAGTCTCATACGCTGACGATACACAGATCCTGGTCACCATGGGCCCCGACCCAGGCGACACCAAAATCAGATTTCGGTCCTGCATGGTGGCCATCAAAAAATGGATGACTGAGAACTATCTGATGCTTAATGCAGAAAAGTCCGAAATAATGCTGTTCGGAAAGGCACATCAATTATGGGAACAGGACTGGTGGCCCACTGAACTTGGTCAATGCCCCCCCCCCCTAAAGGTACAGTCCGAAACCTAGGAATTACAATGGATGACCAACTCACAATGCAACCACACATTAATAAAGTGGTACACACCTGTATAGGCCTTATGAGAAGCCTCAGAAAAATATTCAAATGGCTTCCTTTAACTAGCAGAAGACCACTAATCCAAGGCTTAATAACTAGCCGGCTGGATTATGGCAATGCATTGTTTGCAGATATAAATGCTTCTAACATAGCTAAACTACAGACCATTCAGAACAGCGCGGCTAGACTTGCACTGGACCTTCCACCAAGAACTCTGTCTGCCCCCTGCTTGAATCAACTACACTGGTTACCAGTTAACAGACGCATAAAGTTCAAGGTCTGCTGCCTAGTCCACAAATCTTTAAACGGACAAGGACCAGCATATATCAGAGACAAACTGCACCGATATAGCCCAACGAGAAATCTTCGCTCCTCCAACCAACTACTGCTAAAGACGCCTAGAGTCCGCACAGTGAGGAACGGGGACAGATGCTTTTCAAAAATTGGTCCTTCATTCTGGAACTCACTTCCCCTAGATCTGAGAGCAGAACCCAATCTGATTATCTTCCGTAAGAACCTAAAAACTCTGCTCTTCAAACCTTAGTCATCCACCTCCCATACATACTGGTTCTGTTTTATCCATCTGTCAGCGCTATGAGACCTAACGGGTGAGCTATGCGCGATACAAAAACAAAATACAAATACAAATACAAATACACCCCCTGACAGTACAGGTTCCACACTCGGTGGAGGTTCTCTTGAACAGGACTCAGACACAACACTTGACCATAGCAAGACTGACAGGATATGAACTGACACTGTTCCAGCCACACATAGAGATCAGACGTTGCAATACTCTAAACCCTGCTACACTTTTACCCTCGACCACAGCAGACCCTGCACCACATGACTGTGTGGAAGTCATTAACACAGTGACGAAACCAAGACAGGACTTGACAGACATTGCATTGGCCGACCCAGACCTGACACTTTATGTGGATGGTTCATGTATGAGAACAAGCACAGGAGAGTTAGTGGCCGCATATGCCGTGACCACCGATTCTGAAGTCATAGAAACACAACGAATTGACACTTTGTCTGCACAAGCAGCAGAGCTCATCGCTCTGACCCAAACCTGTATACGAGCCAAGAACCTGAAAGTAAACATATAAACAGATTCACAGTACACATTCGGAGTCGTTCACGACTTCGGTGTCCTCTGGCAAGAGAGAGGTTTTCTGACCTCCCATGGAGCCAAAATACAGCATGGTCCCCTCATACAAGCTCTGTTAGATGCAATACACTTGCCTACAGCAATAGCAATCATGAAGTGCAAAGCACATACGAAAGTCACTGACATCATTTCCCAGGGTAACGACCTGGCAGATCGAACAGCTAAACTTACAGCTCAGACTCAAACAGAGATTCCAGCAGACGCGACAAAGACTGATGTACCATCACTGACAAATTGCATGACAGTCAGGGATCCCTCACAAGATGTACTCGACATGCAGACACATGCCACTCCAGACGAAATAAAGAAATGGACTGAACAAGGAGGGGTCCAGACAGATCAGGGATGGATAACAAAAGGAAAAGGCCATGTTAGACAGTATACAGAATATCTGGTTCAACAAGCATTTACGTGCAGCAGCAAAACAGAAAGTGCGTACCTGCATGATCTGTTGTCAGTTCAATCCAGGTAAAGGCATTCCCGTGGAACAAGGTGGATTTCATCCTCCTGACCACCCTTTTGAAGTCCTCCAGATGGATTATATTCAGATGGACAGATGTCGAGGATTCAAGTATGTCCTCGTAGTTGTATGTGTCCTATCTAGATGGACAGAAGCGTACCCAGTCCCAGATTACACTGCTGTGACCACTGCCAAGCAGTTGGTTCGTGAATTTTTCCCACGATACGGCTTGCCCCGTGTCGTGTACTCAGATAATGGACAGCCATTCTCTTCTGAATTAATGAAACAAGTATCTCTCCTGTTAGGGTACCAGTGGAAATTCCATTGCGTACGACACCCAGAGGCAGCAGGCCTCGTAGAGAGACACAATCAGACTCTGAAAACACGACTAGCAAAGGTCTGTGCAGAAAAAGGCGTGGATTGGATGGTAGCCTTGCCGGTTGCCCTCTTTTACATGCGTATGGTAGCTCATTCCAGAACCGGACTATCCCCGTACGAGGTGGTTTTTGGTAGACCGCCGAATATGTGGGGTACACCTATGCCGCGCAAAATTACCGATGTTGACAGTAACATGCTGACAGATTACCTGGCTTCCTTGATGTCTGCACTACTTTCTTGTCGTTCACAGGTTGCAGCTGCCTTCCCGGACCACACCCAGGTGAAGAGCCACGAAATCGTTCCGGGAGACCTGGTGTGTGTCCGCAACTTTGACCGTTCAAGCCCTCTGGAGCCCCGTTGGCGTGAGCCGAAGTTGGTGTTATTAGTCACGAGGACCGCCGTCAAGGTCGAGGGCCGCAAGGGCTGGCTCCACGCCCATCATGTTAAAAGATTCCATGGACTTGGCCCGGTGAAAGTTTCTGAGAACTGTTCCGATACTGACACTAAACTCCCTTTTCTAGAAAAGACTCTGCAACAGGAGTATAGACAGAAGTTACGGTCTAGTAAGTCAGACAGCGTTTAATTGTTTAAGTCCCCCTCGGGTGAAGCGGTTAGACAGGTTCCTGACATGTACAAGATCGTAGACCCAAATAGTGAGAGAGATAGGCGAAACCAAATGAAAGAAAAATACTGCAAAAACCTACGCAGCAGATGCATAATAACTCTGATCATTATGTTTTTTCTAAGTATATCGATTATATGTATAAGCTTGACGCTACATGTTTTCTTTCCTCCTCTTGGTTCACATGTACATTCTTCTTTCAATGACACTGTAGAGCACACATTCAGTGACCTGCCACCTCACGAACTATCCTATCGACTAGCACTGCGCAACAATACTTTCATTCGTATGTTACACCATTCTCACCAGACCAGCAATGTAACAAACTGCTGGGTATGCGGCCGACTCCCACCTTATCAGAAACTGAAGGGAGTTCTGCCCCTCTTTCCTTATCCGTTTTCGCACAATGGTTCGTGCGGAGCATGGTTTGCTTTAATGTCATCACTAGACAGTAAGTCCACAGTTTCCCAGGGCAATTGGATATGGGGAGACCTGAATACAGTTATGAATAAGGCCTGTTTCCCAGACGAAGACGGTCTTCCCCAAAGGACAGGGGCCGATCTAGAAAATGAAGTGTACGTATTAGGAAATTTTTCCTTTAACCTCATGATCCTGAACTTCCAGTCCGAGACCAATACAGGTTCACCGTTTATTACAGTCTTACCAGTGAAAGGTGAATTATGCGTTAGGAAAAATGGTTCAGTGCATCTAGGACACAGTGATTGTAATACTGTGGTCGAATTCAGTGATAAAGGAAAGTCTACTTTCAAAGCTTCCCGCCATTCCTATTTTATTTGCGGTCAGACAGCTTATGTGCGTCTGCCCTTAGACTGGGGTGGAACGTGTTATATTGCGTTCCTACTGCTACCTGTTTTTCTAGCTCCATCCGATTATCATCAAAATCCCCAACTCGTACATGTAAGACACAAGAGGGAGATCGAGTCCCCAATTGTCGATCAGACTGAGACAGCGTGGGAGCAATATACAGATTTCAATAAAGGATTCTTTTTCTTCGTAGGTCCCGTCCAAAACAGTAAATTAATACGCAAATTAACCAGAATTTTGGAAGCAGCAGTGAATGAGACTACTTCTGCCTTAGGTAACCTGACCGAGGAACAGTCTGCTATGAGACTTGTTGTTCTTCAAAACCGCCTTGTTCTTGACGTCATCCTGGCCGATAGGGGTGGAGCTTGTAGAGTGATCGGCTCCAGTTGTTGTGTTTTCATTCCTAATAACGCACCATCTGTATATGCAGCAATCACAAGGCTCCATAAGATAGCTCACCAGATACACCAGAATCCAGGCACCTGGACTTGGTCCGGTTGGCTCTGGAGTGTGATATCAGCCTGGGGATGGAAAGTGTTGTCCTTCCTAGGAATAATACTGCTCGTATTATTCAGTTGCTGTCTCTGTCTGCAATGTGGCCCAGCGATTTGCGGCTTGTGTGCCACTGCTTGTATTCCCAGTCCACGTTCACGTTCCCGTGCTCAAATGAAAAAAGACGAGCAAATGATGCTATATGAACAAATAGATGGTCTCATGAAAATAGATATATCCTAAAGGGCGCAGTAGGGGACAAGGAGGGAATGAGGAAACAGAAATTTTATGTGGTCAGTGTGTCCCCCCCTCGCACCCTATCCACGTACCCATGCTCCATGTTTGTCCATGTTATCATATAATTCCCTTCCCGTGCCTGTCATAATAATGCCCCTGCATTTCCGTCTAATGTTAGCATGTCAGCTATTAGGCCTTCCATGAATGAAACGTTAATTCTGCACTGAGGCCTACGTTGCCAATGCATTTACATGGTACACGTTTAAATATCGAGAAGCACACATTTTTGTGGCCCAGCCGAGCCAGGCCCTGAATTCAGGCTCCGAGCCTCTTCTGTCTCTGAAAAGCTGCAGTTTAGGTATGCATCCCTGACCTCTCCCTTACTCCCTGCCCAGCCGAGAGGTGCCCGGCCTGGCCTGCCTGCCAAGACGGTATTTTGCTTACAGTTATCTGCTCAGCCTCCGCAAAAACACATTCCAGTCTAGTGAAATAGGTAAACATTTTTCCGCCTGCAGAGCATAGGGCCTAGCCTTCCTGTCTCCATGCAAGTGATTTACTGAACCCGTTGCCATAGTAGGCCCATGGCCCCCACGCAATGCACAAAGAAATATATGCACACACTAGCATTTAGTGTTGAACGGCTTCTGCTCGAGAGACCTTTACTTCAGACAATACATCCTCCAAACACAAGATATCGGATATGCCAGAAGTGCAGGTCGTTCTGACATCCCAGACTCCAAACTCCTCTTCTAGTGCTAAAGTCAACCCCCCAGCTCTCCCCAGTTACACGTCAATTTCACGTCATGATCAGTTGCGCGCACATGCAGGGTAAAGGTTTCTGCTGACCCTGCAGACCTCCTCTATGCATCCACCCACCTATGACACTCCTATGACTCATCAAGTGAACACCCACGTGTACGCCTCCTTACATGCCTTCTTTTACGCCCATGTGTTCTTATCTCACTCTTTTCACTCGCTCCGCCTGGAGTGTTCCGCCTACTGTATTCATTGCAATAATGTGGTTTTACTATATATAATGTGTGATGTTAATAAAACGTCAGATATCCCTTCCTGAACCTTAGTGGTGATGGAACCCGATTCTCATTGACTCGAGTCATTTGAATTAAAGCCCTTTTGACTCAGATACCACGGACTCTGCCTCTCATTTTATGAGCTATCCTTATTGTTATTAATGTATAGAAAAATGTCCGGGTAATTTTATTTACCACAGAAGGGACAGCCGCGTCCGGCTGTAAGGATATCAAAGGTTAGGTAGTCGGTCGGAGAGTGGGAGGGGAGAGTAACACACTTTGTACTGATCCATCAGCAGGGGCCGTGGCAGCTGTTCCTACCAGTGCTCCAGCAGTTGATGCTGCTCCAATTTGGCCTGCTCGTACCAAAGGCACGGCGGGGTATAATCCCTGCGAAGCATAAGGAGGGGTTGGTCGGGCTTCTAATAAGTCCTCTATTTCATCTCCTGTCTCTTGGTCGAGTCACATAACTTTTGTCCGTCTCTAAACGGAACTGCCTATCCATTTGAGCGATATTCTCTTCAACCTTTCCTTTATCATAAGCTATAGCTTTCTGGGGGACTGTCTGTCCTGATTTAAGCTTTCCTAATTTCTCTTCTCGTTTCCGTCGTAGTTTTGCCTCCTTCAACCATAGGTTCAAGGAGTCAAACATGGACTGGCTGCTTTTCTTCATTAACAGTTTGTTTTGGATGTAATTATTCTTTTTTTCATCAAATGACTCCGTTAAAGGCCATTGCAAATCAGAATTATCTTTGGTATATTTGTTCCAAATTGTATTAAACAAAATCGGTGTAAGACCGTGCTTTACATACATATCAAAACTGGGGCTGCCCTCGGGAGGGGCAGGCTGTCTTTTTTCCAGCCGTTTCTCGCCGACAGATGCACCCAAAACATATTTTACTTAAACAAGGCATTATTATAATGTTCACACAATTCTACTCATATACTCCAGAAATCATTCACATTCGAACGCGTCCTTCTCACCACTCACACTCTCGTATTCTCCTATTTTCTCACAATAAAGTGCTGTAAAGCGTTGCAAGGCAATAACTTTTCAGTACTGGTTACTTGTTCTATGCAAATGACATGTCTTCAAAATGAACAGAGCCCATCGACTCCTGTACGGGAAATCGATTCAAAAGAATTCCGGACTAACAAAATGCAACAACAAAAGAAACAGTCCCTAGACTGCTCTGAGATCACCTGATAGGTGAACCACGAACCCTCCCATGGTCCTGTTCTGGTTGGGCCGGGCGTCTGGGCCCACAGCTCCAGAACCCTAGCTTACCCAGTTGCTGCCAGGGCTTTCCCGAAGAGGATTCGGCCGAGCGAGTAACTCAGTACACCGCTAAGGCACCAGGTGTTGTCTCAAGTTTTCACCAAATAAGTCCGTGAGGTATCTACCCGCGCAGCCACTTCGCCGCAACGTCAGACCCCCAGATTTCCTCGTGGTCCGGATTCCCCGACCACCAACAAAAAGCAGTTAACCGCTACCAAAGAGACACTTCTTCCAAGTGTTCCTTATCCAAAACAATCAAAATTCACTCACCTGGTGCACTCAGGTCGATTGCGAATCCTCCACTGCTGACTCCTAGACAGACCAGCACAGTCTGTCTTCTCTCGGGTTAAGCCCGTAGGACTCCGGCGTAGGGTCTTTAGCAGCTGGGAGGGATACTGGGCTCGAGAGTGGAATTTCTTGTTTTCGTACCACAAACGGGTGTTTCAAATCAGTAGTCACTTTCTGTCCACCCACTTGGCCAGAACTCCTCCCTGTCCCTTCTACTCCTGTTTACAGGAGGGGACGACCCTATCGCTGAGTCCCGGCGGAGTTGCCAACCGAAGGAACCAAAATATGACACTAATGGACTATACTCACCAATAGCCCATATACCTTATTTATGAATAATAAGTCGGTCGACCATGGAGAAGGTTCAATTGTTTATTCTGCAAATACAAGCCCTGACAGGGGAGCCTCAGTCTACACGACCCTCGGAGGTGCGCAGAGGAGACTGACTACATGCAAGTGGTACAAAGCATATATACGTTTCACACATAGCATGATGACACCTTCCTAGGAAAGATACAACTTGTCAGTGAGCCAGCAGGAAGACCCATATAAGGCACAATTGATTGCTAGTAGCTAGGCCTAAGCTATTCCGGGGGCAGGTCAGTAAGGTGCCTCCCTTTCTATCTGTGGCTTGGGGAGTGCAAGAACAGGATCTGCTAGAATGTGCGCATCCCACAAGAAGGGCAGGTGTGACCTTGGGTTTCCCTGAGCTACAGACTAGCGAGTGGAGCAGATTGCTAAGTCGTCCATCGTGGTTTCATGCAGAAAGCGTAATCACGTGATTTTAAGGAAAAGGTACTTGACACAGAGAAACGAAACAAGATGGCTCCGGTCACACCAATAGGTTTAAACAGCAAGAAAGTGAATTGTTCCTAACTACAATAATAAATTAATAATAATGCACTGCTAACGTGCGGTCATAAGGTTATATTGTATATATTAGGCCAATAACATATTTATTGAATTTATATCCCATCACATGGATGAGGGCAACAGTCAAGACACGTGTAGGCTGTGTAACACCAAGCAAAGAGATATTATAATTTGTTTATGCAAGGAACGGCATCAAGAACAGCTACAGTTCCTAAAAGCACCCCTTAAGCAGAAAGGCCCCCGCACCAGGAGGGAAGCAGTGCTGGCCTGCCTAAACCTGGAGAACACACAAGTGATCTGTAGACTGGTAAAATACCTTATGCTGGGCGAACAAAAAATGCCCAAAATACCGAAAATGTTATATATTTAACATAAGGATGAAGCTCTGGTGTTGCATGACAGCCTACAGATGAGAAGGTTTATTTAAACCACACCAAGGACGGACCACTAGCACTTTAGTGAATAAGCTTGTAACAAGGACAAACAATTGAACAACATGCCCATACGACACTGGTCTATGGGCACGTCCGGCTCGAGCTAAAAATCAGTGACAGCACTGCACTTTACCCTGCGAACTAATGACATACATCAATGCCATTACTGTTAAAACTCTGATTTTAAACTGTACAGTATTATTCTATCCTGGGTTTTAACTGATTTTACTTGAAGATATTTTTCTATAACAGAGCTCAAAAAGCTGGTAATGGTTGATGAAATTATATTGAATATTTGTTTTTACTTTTTTAAAGCTTGTATTGCAATGGTTTTCGGTAACTATGCAAAAGTAAACTTTTGGTAGACAAAATGGCAACAGGAGAGGAGCTCAAGAACTAAGCTCAGTAGGCTGGGGATCGAAATTGCCCAAAAAATCCCTGTTTTGCCCTCTCCACAACCTTGCTGCCTAATGGCATCGGAACTAAGGAACTAATGCCTAGATGCATCAACCTTTTTAGGAAGTGCAAACGGTGCGAATCGCAAAAATCGGCCGTTTGCACTTCCTAAATTGGTTTTTGGGATGCATCAAGCATTTTTGGAAAATCGCTATTTGTAGCGAATTCCAAAAATGCGATTGCTGTTAAGGAATCGCAAATTTGCGATTCCTTAAAAGCAATGCATCATTGACAAAACATTTGCGATTTTCAAAATTGCATTTGCAAATTACCACGAAGTTGAACTTCGTGGTAATTTGCCAAATTGTTTAAAAATGCACTAAAATGCATTTTTTAAACTGTTAAGTTACGGACACACATGTCCTTAGGACATGTGTGTATGTAACTTACATGTAAAAGTGCATTTCATGGGTGCAGGGGGGGGTCCTTTGGACCCCCCTCTCCACCCTTGAAAGGCTTTGTTGAATTCCGATTTCAAATTGCGAATTCGCAATTCCCATTCATTCCTATGGGCATTTCAGCCCATAGGAATGAATGGGAATTGCGAATTCGCTATTTGAAACTCGCAATTTTATTGCGATTCGGTAAAAATTGCGATTTTTACTGAATCTCAATAAAATAGCGAAATTAATTATGCATTGCCATTTGCGATTCCTTATTTGCGATTCCTTATTTTTCGCAAATAAGGAATCGCAAATGACAACGTTGATGCATCTAGGGGTGAAACTCTATTGATACGTGGCTTCAAACCTTACCCGAGTCGATCGGAAGTAATCCTACACTTCACGATCAAGACTTCGCTGTTGACGACCCACCACTCGACCAAACTCGCCCACATCACTGTTGCCTGATAGATGCCCCCCGGGATAACGCCGTGACAGGAAGAGGTCCCACAAGAAAAACATCAGGACATCGGCTCCTAGTTCACACGAGGACACCCCAAGGCAAGTAGAGTGCATATCTCCAGAAGCAGCACTGCACTATCCAAGATTACAGAGGTAACGACCCATTCGCGAAAGTAGCTGCCACAACGATGAAGGAAAACGTGTGTCCCGGTGTAAGCACACGTATCAGAATGAGCGCTCAGTGCAGGACCAGGCACTCAGACTCTCCTCCCACTCAGAGTTTCTCATTGCAGCAGTTTTTCAGGACCCCAAAAGGTGACGACCCGACTGGAGTTCATCCTCCACTTCAGCGCCGGATAGGAGTGAAGATTATAGCAGCTTTTTGCCCCCCTGATGATCTCTGTGGCAGGGTCGCAGCTAACGAACTGCAGGTACTTTTCCCTCCTTCCCTCATTCCCCCTGCCGCAATCATCACACTAGTCTAGCTGAATCAGTACCAAGCGTTGCAGCGTTCTTTGGTAATTCGAACAAGCGGCAGCAATCAGCATATTGGGACACATCACGCTTGCTTAATTAACAGGTCGCAAAGAACTAGACCGCACAGCGTTAAACGATTTTAATGTTATCATGATTCAAGTAGCCGGCCCTACGGCTTCTTTATGGTTTTAATCATTAATCTAGAAGTTCCCCCTATTTTGCTTCTTTTTTTGAGTTTTTTTCCCTGCTCATTCCAGCACCGGATTAAATAACTGCATCGATGGCCCATTAAACATGGCAAAGCCTCCATTTTGCTCACACGTTGTAAATAGCAGCAATTTCTCCCCTCAAAATGGCAGGCTTAACTAACTAAATAGAGATTGCTTTTCCTTCTCCCCATTAAGCCATGAATAAGACATAAGACTACCGCGCTCTACACAATCCTAAAAAGAAACAAAGGATCAACAACTGCAACCTATGGAAAGAGACAGAGGACTTTACCCAGAGAGGCAATCTCATGGAAAGAGCGATAGGACTACACACTTGAGCCAAACCATCACTGGTCAAACAAGCAGCCATCTTGGAACAGCTTTTCTATTAAGCCCGACCTGTGATGACTACGTCAGCACGGGAGCACCCCACACCAATCAGGATTCCTAGATACAGTTTTTTTCCAACTCTGGGATGCTCTGCCGCACCTCCACAATAGTCTCGGCTACTTACAGGCCACACCTGCTACCTACCGCCTCTCTACAGAATCCTACATGTAGCGACCTTTTCATCTCTCTCCATGGAAATTGAGAAAGGGGACAATCTTTGTTCAAACAAGATAGGAACCATCTTGGAGTGATCTATCATTTGGCACTCCCCTCATTATTCAGTCCAACCACTCACCACAACAGGACGCCAAGGCGCAACTAACCTCTCCTCCCATCGATTCATATAGAACCCGAACTCTCAGTATTTAACTATGCACCCGCCAAACCCCTCCCAGAACTCTAAACTCGTACGCTACAGACCCAACTCCTCGCAAGATCGCAGACATCCATAACAGCTTCAACAACCTGACCACCCGACAGCCACCGAGACCTCTGAATCCATAGCCTCCACCCACACCGATCCCCTGCTCACCTGGACCAACATAAACAACAACAACACCATCCAAATCATGAACACCATCTATTCCGGCTCTCCGCCAGACCAATGCCCACACCACATTTTCAACAAAGCCAGCGCCACCATTGCACCCCATCTCCGTAAGGCCATCGACATCTCCTTTGAGACCACGGCCTTCCCGGAGAGCTGGAAGGACGCCAAGATCAACGCCTTACTCAAAAAACCCAAGGCTGACCTGAAGGACCTCAAGAACTTCCGTCCGATCTCCCTGCTGAGGTATTCGAGAAGACCGTCAACAGACAACTGACCCGCTACCTCCAGGAGAACAGCATCCTAGACACGTACCAGTCTGGGTTCCGCAGCAACCACAGTACTGAAACTGCCCTCATCGCTGCCACCGACTACATCAGGGCCCTGCTGGACAATGGCGAGACCGCTGCCCTCATCCTCCTGGACCTTTCAACCGCCTTTGACACCGTCTGCCACCGCACCCTATGCACCCGCCTCCACAACGCAGGGATCTGAGACAAGGCTCTGGAATGGATCACCTCCCTCTCCGGCAGAACCCAGACCATCTGCCTCCCCCCTTTCTGATCCGTAGCCACTGAGATAATCTGCGGCGTACCCCAAGGATCATCCCTCAGCCCGACATTGTTTAACATCTACATGGCACCCGACTGCACGACCTCAACATCATCTCCTACACCAACGACACCCAGCTGATCCTCTCCCTCACCAAAGACCCCCTCACCGCCAAATCCAACCTCCACGAAGGAATGAAAGCCGTCATTGAGTGGATGAGGAACAGCCATCTGAAGCTCATCCTCGGCTCCACCTCCTCGGCCTGGGACGACTCCTGGTAGCCGACCACACTGGGAGCAGCACCGACTAAGCATGCAACCTGGGGTTCATCTTCGACTCAAGACTCTCCATGACCAAGCAAGTCAACGCTGTCTTGTTCTCCTGCTTCAACACCCTCCGCATGCCTCGCACGATCTAAAGTTGGATCCCCACCGAAACTAGAAGAACAGTCACCCATGCCCTCGTCAGTAGCAGGTTGGGCTACGAAAACGCCCTCTACGCAGGAGCCTCGGCCAAACTCCTGAAACGACTACAACGCATACAGAACGCCTCTGCACGCCTGATCGTCAACATCCCTCGCCACAGCCACATAACACCCCACCTGAGACCTGCACTGGCTTCCCGTCAACAAGAGGATCACCTTCAAACTCCTCACCCGCGCACATAAGGCACTCTACAACACCAGACCAGCATACCTAAACGGACAACTCACCTTCTACACCCCGAACCGCCAGCTCCGCTCCACCGACCTCTCCCTCACCACCATCCCCTGCATCCAAAGAGCAACCACCGGCGGCAGATCATTCTCCCACATCGCCACAAAGACCTGGAACACCGTCCCCATCCTCCTACGGCAAACACAGAATCTACTAACCATCAGGAGGCTACTCAAGACCTGGCTATTCAACCAGTAGCAGCACCCCTCCCCTACCCCCCCCCCCCCCCAGCGCCTTGAGACCATCACAGGTGAGTAGTGCACTTTACAAATATTCTGATTGTCCATAAAGTACCCAGAAAATCTGACAAGTAATGCTAAAAAGAACCCACAGTACCTTAAAACAGCACCCAGAAACACTTATAGTAAACAACTACCACACCGTGACTAATGGCAAAATGAAAACTAACTTCATCTTTTACACAAATCGCCTGACTAAGGGGAAAAACACCTTCCTTCACTTTCAAGTCACCAAATCAGTAAATATTTCCTATGGCAAAAGAATCTCCACAACAGTCCAGTCACCCCTACCTTTAAAGGGGAACTCACAATTTCCATCTTCAGAACAGGAAACATTCTCATACAGGCCAATGACCCGCACCTCACCATTTTTGATCGGCACTTCCCAACACTTCTCTACTCTCTAACTCATCAGTACCATCAAACTCAATCCCCCACCACCCAGACAAGAAATCTGGAACCAGCACAATCCCCCTCCACAGACGACTCATGCTACAACTTATGGACATCTACCATCACTAATTATAATCTCAATACCCCTATCATCACATTCCGCCGCCAAACACCCTCTGTAATAGCTTCAACCGACCCCACCAGGGCCAGCAAATGCACAGTTTATTTTCCCCACAAGGTTGATCCTGAGCGAGGCAAATCATTCAAATGACAGCCTTCCATTGCAGAACCCACTACAGGCACCCCCCCCTCGATTTCTGGAGACCCGACTTTACCCTCACAAACGATCCTCAACTCCACAACTGTCCCTACTCCCCCTGCCCAAACCATCTCCATACACAACGTCAGTGATAATCCCTCAGACAATGACTTCCCTCAAACCACTGCACACTCTTCCCCCCCCCGACCCTCCACCACATGGCCAACCCACCCCCACCTCTAATCACTCTGCCAATCCCCTGGACAAGGACTTCTTCCATAGCATTACTTACTCCCCTCCCTTGGACCAAAGACCCACAACACCTCCTCCTAACCTCTGGACCAGAAACAACAACGACCCAACTCCTCATGTCCTATCTCCCTTACTCAATCAACCATTTATAGAGCACGCTACATACCCGTGAAGGTTTCAAGGCGCTGGGGAGTGGAGGGGGGCCTCTACTAATTGAACAGCCAGGTCTTGAGTATCCTCCTGAAAGTCAGCAGGTCTTGGGTCTGTCGTAGGCTCAGTGGGAGGGTATTTTTGGTCTTGATGGCAAGGCAGGAGAACGATCTCCCGCAAGTGGTTGTTCTTCGGATGCGCGGGACGGTGGTGAGTGCGAGGTTGGCAGAGCGGAGCTGGCAGTTAGGGATGTAGAAGGAAAGTCATCTGTTGAGGTAGGCTGGGCCGGTCTCGTGAAATGCCTTGTGTGCCTGGATGAGGAGCTTGAAAGATATCCTCTTTTTGACGGGCAGCCAGTTCAGGTTTCCCAGGTGGGGGGTGATGTAGCCGTGGCGTGGGACATCAAGGATCAGTCGTGCCGAGGCATTTTGGATGCGTTGCAGTCGTTTGATGAGCTTGGTCTGGGCTCCTGCATAGAGGGCGTTTCCGTAGTGGAGTCTGCTGCTGACGAGGGCCTGGGTGACTGTTCTTGTATCTGTCGGGATCCACCTGTAGATCTTGCGAAGCATGCAGAGGGTGTTGAAGCCGGAGGAAGAGACTGCGTTAACTTGCTTGGTCATGGAGAGCGTTGAGCCGAGGATGATTCCCAGGTTTCGGGGCTGCCTCCAGTGCCTTCGACCACCAGGAGTCATCCCAGGATAATGGGTTGGAGCAGAGGATGAGGACCTCCGTTTTATCAGAGTTCAGCTTCAGTCAGCTGATCTTCATCCAGTCGACGACGGCCTTCATTCCTTCGTGGAGGTTGGCTTCAGCAGTAATGGGGTCCTTGGTGAGGGAGAGGATCAGTTGAGTGTAGTCGGCATAGGAGATTATGTTGAGGTCATGCCGTCGGGCGACGTGTGCGAGCAGGGCCATGTAAATGTTGAACAGTGTCGGGCTGAGAGAGGATCCCTGGGGTACGCCGCAGATGATCTCCGAGGCTTTGGATCGGAAAGGGGGGAGGCGGACGCTCTGGGCTCTGCCGGAGAGGAACGAGGTGGTCCATTCCAGGGCTTTGTCTTGGACCCCTACGGCATGGAGGCGTGCGCGTAATGTGCGGTGGCAGACGGTGTGGAAGGCAGCGGAGAGGTCCAGGAGGATGAGGGCTGCGGTCTCACCATTGTCCAGCATGGTCCTTATGTCGTCAGTGGCGGCGATGAGGGCAGTTTCGGTGCTCCAAATCCCAATGATGCCACTCAATCCCACAACCTTGTACCCTCTCCTTCCTCGGACCCTAGTCATACACCATTCCAGACCAAGGCAATATGCCCTTTCAGCACACTCACCCAGCTACTGACCCGAAGGGAGCAGAAAATTGACTCCCTAGTGGCACATATCAACACCGACAGCTAGACCTTCCCAACCGGATAAAGCCACCTTGCTCACACAATCCTGGCAACTACACAACTTCCCCCCTTACAGCTTCTTCCTTAGGACCCACCTAGCACCCCATGGCCCACAAACCCTGTGAGGAAGCAGGTACATCGACCTAGCCGAGCTCTCCGCCCCACCTCAGAACGAGAAGAAGATATCAACGACTAACCTCAAAATTAGCCAGAACTTGGCCCCGTTGGCAATTTCAGTTTTTGTGAGCACTAATAGAATCCCTAGACCGGTCCTCTCGCCCAGACCCCCTGCTCAATACACTCCTATACATACAGTGTACACCAACTCTGAGGCACCCCTTCCTATATCGTGCATTTTCCTCAATTGTAGATCAGCAGTACAAAACGCCACAGATATTGCTGAAGTTATACTCACAGAAGAAATAGACATCGCATTCCTCACCGAATCCTGGCTCAATGACCATTCTTCCCCCATCCTAGACCTTCTTACCCCTCCAGGCTACATCATCATCTGACATGACAGACCAGTCAAAACTGGTGGCGACCTAGCTATCATTCATAAAGGAGGAATACAGCTTACCAGATTGAAACACACAGAATACCTGACTCTTGAGTACCTAGGTGTTGAACTTACAGTCAAAGGCACCACACCCATCAAATTTCACACCATCTACCATCCTCCTGGTGAACGTACCCTCTTCGCTGAAGAACTAACTGACCTAATAACTAATTTCTCCCTAACAGACACGGAAGAAATATTCCTGGGGGGACTTCAATATCCACTGGAACAACCCAGAAGACACTACAACCCAGAACCTCTCTAACCGGATAGAAATTACCAACCTCAAACAACTCTGCAATGAACCAACACACAAAGGAGCAACTCTGGATACAATCATCACCAAAAACGAGCTGGTCTCTGAGATAGATTTCTCCCACTGACTGGTCCGACCACCACCTCATAATGATTAATATTGACTCACACGTCAGAAACCATCCTATACGACCGGACAACCCTAAGCACTGGACCAGGAACATCAAAGGAGTCCCCATAACTGAACTGAAATCCAGGATTCAGGCTCATCTACTACCCCAGCCCTCCAATATGACAGCTGATGACCTTACAACCCACTTTAATGCCACAATGACAGAGGCATTAGATTAAGTAGCACCACACAAACATTTGAGATCTACCAAATCCAAATCTTGGTTCAACGTGGATCTTAATAACGAAAGAAGACAACTCAGACAATCAGAAAGGACTTGAAGAGTTAACCCTTCGAGTCTAAACCTAGCGCAACTTAGATCAACCCGGTTGGCATAGAAAAAAACTACATTTTTAGAGGAAAGGCCACTTTCTTACGGAGCCAACAAGACCAGGCGAAGAACAGATCTAGAGAACTCTTCAACATTGTCAAAAGTCAAACAAATGACACACCCACACAAGAAATAAAAGACACCCTAGACTGATGCGAAGAAATCGCCAGCTTCTTCACAGATAAAGTCTCAAAAATTGAGCAATCCTTCATCCAAACCTCAAACCCTCTCTCCCTCACAACTTGCCCCACTTTAGCCAAGCCTTGACCAAGCAGAGCGTAACCATACCACAGGCAACCAGGCACGCTTCCAACTGAAAAACAAGCATTGGCATAGCTAATAAGTCTCGCGTTTGGGACCTTATGTGTTTAGTCAGAACTTTTGGCTTTGTTGTAGAGTACTGCTGTGCCTTATGTTGAACAGTTATAATAAAAAGTGTTAAGCATTGTTGTTACCTTTATACAAACTAAGACGACATTATAAACAACTGCACAACCTGATTAAAAAAAGATTTTAACATAAATGTCTTCTACTTTTTTTGTACTTGCACTGCTGGCAACTTCTTTCTGCCTGTTCTCATGCTTGTTTGTTGTTGGACTTGGCCCTTCTGGCAGGTTCACCCCTAAACTTTTTGCTTTGATATGTGACTTGGTGTTGGTTGTTTTTGGCTTCTGCGCACTTTCACTGTGTCCCTGTGTAAAGTGCGTGTGCACTCTGAGTTCATGTGGTGAGATTGGTCTGCCCTCCCATAGGAATGCATGGGGAATGTGTGTGTCCATGTTAGTTCCTGATGTGTGGGGAGTTTAGGGTCGAGTTTGGTATGTTCGAACTCGCGAGTTTAACCACATGGCTGCTGGGCGTTCCCCCCCCCCCCCGTGCTGGAAAATGCCATTTTAGTGGCACCATGACGAGCTCAGCTCGTCATCAGCACACGACACCCGTGGGTGATGACGAGCTGAGCTCGTCATCAGCATCGAAAGGGTTAAATGCTGCGCGATGATGTGTGAGGCGTTAATGTGTCTAGTGTAGAAGTGCCACTTATAGAAGTTAGCATGTCTGTGTAATAAATGTGAATTGGCTGTCTGGCTTGTGATTGGCTGGAGCTAGCTGGTGTGCCTGGCTTCAGGAGTCAGGATGGGTCTGCCCCGGTGGTGAGTGGAGAGATCTGCATATTGATGGCAGGGAGGAGTGCACCTGGGACCTGAATAGGGCAGAGCTTTCCCTACACAATGCTGGCGCCGCCCCCTGTGGTACGACTGATGACCCTAGCCTGGCCAGTGAATGGGGAGAGGGGCTGAGCACAACAGAGTGCTCCAAAACCAGCTGTGTCTGGTTTTTCCCTTAACCCTGCAGCCTAGACAAAGGATTTATGTGTATAAAAAGGGGCTGCGAACCCTTGCAAAATGTTCTGCTGATTCCAGCTTGAGGGGGGCATGCTGCTGGGCGCCAGGAGGACCGCCACTGGGGACTGCCTCCCTGCACTGGAGGGCCCTGTGAGCTGGCCCCTGGGCCCAGCCTTTGGCCCCCCTGCACTCTGACAGACTTTGCCTGGACTTAGCCACCTCAAGTGCCTTGGGAGCACTTGGCTTTATTGTAAATAGCGCTGGGTTTGTAATTTAGAGGAGCGCTATTCCTTCCTATCCCTTCACTTTTATTTAAAAAGAGCACTGAGGCCACAGCACGAAGCTGCAGCATGTGGGGACCCCCCCCACGCTGCCCCGGTAAATTGCGGCGTTTCTGCAGCCTTGGCTGATTGTGTATGCAAATCGCAGGTGCCTACCCCGTGACTTTGCCCCCATTTCCGCATTAACTTTCACGGGTGCCCACCCCGTTTCATATCTGGAAGTAGAGGGAGCCTACCCCTCATCTACCTCAAGAAATTCACAGCCGCGGCTCGGTGAGCGCGAGAAACCGGAAGTTAGGCATCCTTTCGGCGGGCGGGACTTCCAGTTTGCTGGAGGAAGTCTTGCGCATGCTGCTGTTGCTGGAGGAGAGCCCGGATTTGAACGGAGGCAGACGGGAGCCCACCCGCCTGCGTGACTGGTGCTGAGTGCAGCCACAGCCCCAGAGAGGAGCAAGTGCGGTCCAGAGAGAAGAGCAGCCCGGTGAGTGTCACGGTCTGGGGGAGCTCTGGGCCGATTCGAAGTGCCGGAGAGAGGCAGTGTCCTGCCATGTGTCGAGCGCCCCATCTAGTCAGCGGGCCTCTCCACCAGGACGCACCTTTGCCTCACGAGTCCCCTGAGCGGGACTCCAACGTATGGAGTATTCTTTGTCAAAATAGAGCCCACGAGGCTCCCAGCAGCTGCATAATTTTGAGCCTGCAGGCTCCAACGTTTCGGGGGTATTTCGGTAGGTAGAGCGGCCCCGGCTGGCAGTGGGCCACTCCCCCCAGTTGGCAGCGGTGTCATTGCGAGCCCACGAGGCTCCAGGGGGCATTTTCTTTCTCGAGCCCACGAGGCTCCAACGTATGGCCGCATTGTGGTAATCAGAGCCTGCAAGGCTCCCACGTGATTTGGGGCACAGCTGTGTCAGAGCCCACGAGGCTCCCACGTCATGTTTGGCCGCATTCCTATATTCAGAGCCCCAGAAGAGAGCCAGGAGGCACACTGGTGCCAGGCTCAGTTCCTACAGCTGCCCAGCACTTAGTGGGCAGCTGCTTCGTTTAGGCCTTACACATTCTTCTTTGGCTGCCTGCGCAGCCAGCCCAGACATTCTGGACATTGAGCCTGTGAGCCCCTGAGAGGCCAGGTTGACCTGGGATCAGTTATGTGATTTTTGGCACAAATGTGATGACCTACCTAATGTGATTTCTGCAGAATATGCAATGCCTTTTTGCCTATACCTCTAAATTTATTTTTATGCTTAGGAGGGCGTTTGCCTAGTATAGGTGATGCTAGTGAATTCATGGTTCCCTGCGTGATATTTGCCTAAGGTGTTTAGGATTGCGTAGTGTGTTCCTACCTTCTACCAGTGGTTGCTGGTTGTGTGCTACATTAGCTATTTGGGGCTACAATTATTCTATGTTATAAGTGCTATTTCTACCAAGTGCTAGTTCTACTTCGTGCTTATTCCTGACAGTGGTCCATGTGGCCCTGTCCTGTGTATAGAATCCCCTGTAAATTCCGTCCGTGCCAGTGGCACTGTGTAAATTGTGTGTTTATTATCTAATGTGTTTGGTATAATACAAAGGCTATTTTTATATATAACCTTGTGTGGAGTTTCCTTTGTGGTGGGCCTTGGGTGTTGTTGCTGGGTGCGCACGCAAACGCTTCACACATCGCCTCTGGGATAAGCCGGACTGCTCGTGCCAAGCTACCAAGGGGGTGAGCAGGGGTTATCTTGGCGGGTGACTTCCTTGCCCTGACTAGAGTGGTGGTCTCTGCCTGACTTTGGCGCAAGCCTCAGCCAACCAGAAATCGCCATTTCTAACGTTTGTTATAATTGTTTTTGTTATGGGGGAGCGGAACATCAATAACGGGGGAGTGGAGGTTGGAAAACCGTAATATAATTAGAACACAAGCAGCGCACAGACACCAGGGGAGAAACAGATGCCAGATTCCCAGGGTCGACTGACGTGATGCTTAGGTGGTGCACCGATACAAAATGGTGGTGGTGAATGATGTTTGGTGCTCAGGTGGCAACACTACATGGTGTGGATTGGAGGCGTGTAGTAGATTGTGGAGTTGCAATATGTGGTTTGGTGTGTCATTATGCGTTGTGTTTTGGAAATGTGTGGAGTTGATTTGTGGGGCCTGGAACTGTGGTGTTGAGTGAAATTATGCTTAGTGAAATTGGTATGTGGCACTAAATGGTATTATGTGGAGTAGGTCTATGTTGCATGGAGTAGAGAGTAATTATGTGGGATGTAATTATGTGGCACTGAGTGGTAATATGTGGAGTGTATTTATTTTACATTGAGTAGAGTAATTATGTGGCTTGTAATTATGTGGTACTGAGTGGTATTATGTGGAGTGTATTTGTTGCATTGAGTAGAGTGTAATTGTGACATGTGATTATGTGGAGTCTATTGCATCGAGTGCAGTTTAAAGCACCCTTGAGCACAGGGCACATACTGAGTCTAGCGCCGCATCTAACTTACGTGGGTGATTAAAATCCAGGCGCTGCAACACTCATCTTGCCACAGCCGGTCCTGAACACTTTCGTGGGAGCTTATCACCAGGCTGCTACAACCATGACTTCCTGCCACCGTGTGTCCAGCTGTCTCTTGACCCTAAGCCCACCAGCTTCAATCGACACTCACCCTGATGGGACTTCTAGTCCCAGGGTGCAACGCGACGTTCTCCCGCCTTCTGCAACGCGTCACCGCTGCCACAGGTGAGGGGGAGGCAGTACCAGCGTGCTACAAAGTGCAGCCTTACCCCCCTCGGTGCGGGACGCGCCCTGGCCAAGGGCGGGCCCATTCGCGCCCGGAGACCGGATGAGGCCGGGCTGGGCCCCTCCTCTAAACCTGCAAACACAAGGGACGCGCTCTTAACGGAACTCCATGGGTGAGGGCAACGCTCATCTATATAGTCACCAGGATCTGCTTGAGTCGTTAGGGGAGCGGTGTCCTGAGGTCGGGATCATAAGACCAAGCAGCAGTTGCTCCGCGCTGCCTTTAATCCAGAACAGCACAACAGACGGCAGTACTCTAGGGACTTTGTCGCCTGAACGGATCTCAGTGCAAGTACTGTCAGTCCTGGAATCCACTTGACATTTTTGAGTCAGCAATAGGGCCTAGGTGTGTTTGACTATCTGGTTATTCCTTGACTTGCTGGCCATATCGATTTAACAAACTCATAAACGTGAGGACGATATCGTTGGTGTAACTAGAACCTACTTTTTTTTAGCATATGTGTACCTTGGTGCTCTTGATGGGTTTGATTGCCCAGATGAACTGTTATTTGAAATACCAATCATTTACAGTATAAGTTTGTAATATAGTCCTGAGGAATATTTCATCATTGCGGCTTGTATTGATTCATGCAACTCCCTTTTATCCTTTACTGTATATAATTTTATATTGCACTAGTCACCTTATGCTCTCTAGCGATTTTGCACAGTACAAGGGAACTGATTATTGAAGTTGGATATTTTGTTAAAAATGAGTAGGCGGAAATTAATTCCAGAGAAAAGCGTGGTATGAACTTTAGACGCCTTCTTAACGAGGGCTGAATCTGTTCTTAATAATTAAATTTTACTACCAGAATGCAGGCTATCATTGGAGCGGCTTACTTCGCATGGCAGGCTCTTCTGCTTTTCCCAAAGCTCTGCCAACTATAAAACCCGGATATGCTGCTAGACCGGTAGAGTCAATCTTTAGTTGGGGATCCTGTAAGAGTGAATATTTCAGTTTCCTCTATGTCCATGAAGCAGGAACCCAGCCCAGTTAAACCTAAACTGAGAACTAGAGGACAGAAAGCAATAATGAAAACTAACCGTCCGAATAACTCACCGGCTGTAGTGAGGAAGACTCGGGGAGCCTTGAAACTAAAAAAAAAACGGTGACGAACACAACTAGGAGAACTGAGGATGCTGTCCCCTCTGCTGGTGTTAGTAGTGAGGTTGATGCTTCTATTCAGAATCAGAACAGAGCAGAGTCACCACCCGACAGCAGACTGGAGGGAGATTTTTGGGGTAGGCTATTAACTATGAGGACTACCCGAATAGACCCCATGATGCAGAAATTAAGTTCTGTTGAAGATAGGCTGTCTAAATGAGAGAATCTGATGGTATATGCCCCCCAGAGCAATTAACAGCAACTTCTAATAAGCCTAAAGTCCCTGCAACTGCGGAAGGTGGAAGAGCTGAGAGAGAAGGGGGAACCTCCGGTGTGAGGCAATCTTATATCAGTAGGGCGCCCGATAACTGTCCCACTAGTCCAAGGACGGAGAGTATAGATCCTGCAGTTCCCAGACAGCAGTCCTCTACAGCAACAGGGCCCCCTACCCTGCAGAGAGATAAGAGACAAGAAGATAAGACTCCTCAGGTGACATCCTTCCCACCATTGATCTTCCGATGGAATCCACCTGTATGTTGTGATCTTGAGGAGAGTTCCTGCTTTCCTATTAGGGAAGAGCAAAGAATATGATAATCTACTCAATAAAATAAACCACTGGTTCACACAACACTACCGTTGGCCTGCATATATTTAACAATATACTTATGGCTCGTAGAGTTAACTGGATCGGGGGCTCACGTTAACAAGGGACTGATGACTATTATCATACATTTTTATTACCCCTACACTGCTGGTCGGATACTTTCTAGGAATTACAGTCTTACCGCCTAAAGGGCTCTGCCATTAAGATACTAGCCGTGGGCTATTTTTACAGGCCGTTTAACATTAGGGTCAGGACAGCAGATGGCATGGGGGAACCATCAGTCGGGGGTGGCCAATTAAGATCATATCCTAGCCATCACTATTCCCCCAGTTGAACCATTGTTAATTGGGGATAGGCTGTTTGTCCATGACCATAGATTGGTGCTAAACAACAGATTTGATACCCTGACTGGTATGGAAGAATGATCGACTGCGGGCCCTGAATTTGCAGGGTCTGAGCAGGCCGCACTGTCCCAGGATCTCGGAGGCAGCAGAAAGGTCTTCAAGGCCGTCTTCTAATAACTTTTTATCCTGGAATATAGCGGGGTTAGCAGCTAAGTTACAGGATCCTAGATGGGTAGCTTATGTTAAACATTTTTTGGTAATAAGCCTAAGGAAACTTGGTCGATAGATTGCGACCTTTTCCTGGAAGGCTACAAAGCTTATTTTGTCCCAGCTAGACCATCTTTGAGTGGGAGACCCAAGGGTGGTTTAGTCACGTATATTTCTGTGTCTATTAACTGCAAATTACAGGTAATGCCCATCATACACCCAGGTATCCTGGCGATAATGGCCCACAAGGGGGCGGGGCGGTACAAAAGGGGAGCATGAGCTGGGGAATTGGTAACTTTTATAATTCATTTTCTTCCCCGTCTGAGTACAGTAACTTAATTGCCCTGGGAGAGGCTATAAAACAATCCATGAGTCAACGCCTACACAGCCTCCTGGTAGCTGCTGATTTTAATATACACCCCTGTGATGAGCCACTTACGGCTTGCATTTCTGAATTAGGCTGCCCGCGTATGAACGATTTCCATTTCGAACATTCTGTTTTAGGAGGGCAGTTAAACGCCATGATTAACTAATTAGATCTGGTGGCTACGATGTCTTTACACGACCCACGCACTAACTTTCCTGTGCTCACATTTAATGGACACGGTAAGGGGTCTTTTATGGACTTTATTTTAATTTCGTCCTGTATGTATAGGCATTTATATAGCGCACTACTTACCCGGAGGGTCCCAAGGCGCTTCGACCGCTGCGAAACCCTTCCTGGCTTCCCTGAGAGATGGTCCCTTAATGGGTATCTCCAGGGTGAGACCAGGCATCCCCGGCGGTCTGGTGGGGCTGTTAGTGAAGATGAGGCAAGCTAATGCCCAGAGTTGCAGAGTGTGATCGCTGATCAGAGTGGGCACCGAGGCGAGAGAATTATCGAGTCCGCTGACCCTGGTCCAGAAACCTGCCGCGCCGGGAATCGAACCCTGGTCCCGGGCCGTCCTCTGCTCTCGGGTCTGCCGCCTCTAACCAGTGAGCCACACTACTTCACCTACAATCTTTAGTGAACGACTTCAAATTTATAGAGAGTGAATTTAGGGACCATAATCCCCTAACGCTCCGTCAGGTCCACTGGCAGAAAAGGGTGGAGATGTATTAAATCAGGGCCAAATGACGGTAGGCGCAGATTAAAATGGTCTCAAGTAACCCCAGAAATATTTTAGTACAAATTTAAAATAGCATGTGTCGATGAACTGTCTGTTTAATGGAGCGGTCCTCGCCAACAGAGATCTCAGATGCTTATAAGTCTATTTCATACAAGGTGCCTGTGCTTTTATCTGCCCCAGCAAAAGTACAAGGTCCCAGATGGTTCGACTCCCAGCGCTCTAAAGCAGCGAAGAGGCTGAGGGAAGCCTTGTCAATTGAACCCAGAATCCAATCTGCCGTTATAAATTGTCGCAGGGAATATAAAGCGGCCCTTGCTTTTCGAAAGGGAGCACTAAAGGATGAAGCATGGAGGGAGGTGCTGGAATCCAGCACCCTCAGAAATAGTTCGAAGTTTTGGAGCATTGTGAATAGAGCCCTGTTTACTCAGGAAGGGGAGGCCTTGCATCCCACATAACTGAGGGGGAGTGGGTACTACATTTTGAGACCATGTTTGATTGTCTGCCTGGGCATAGAGACAGGGAGCCTTATGATACTCAGAAGGTTGTAATACAATTTGAGAGGGGTGAAATCATGGGTGGTATAACAGGTTTAACTGTTGGAAAAGCACCTGGCCCTGACGGGATCCCTCTAGATCTATTCAAGTCCGATCCGCCCTTCTGGGCCCAGATACTAGAGTCTGTATTCAATGCAGTTGCACAGTATGGTTGTCCTCAGTCGTGGGCAACATCTACTATAGTTCCTGTTTTTCAAAAAGGCGACATAAATAGTACCCACTGTTATAGGCCCATCTCACTAATAGACTCGGTGGTAAAGGTGGTAGGTAGGGTCCTTCTTGAGAGATCATCCTGGGCGGGAGGATGACAATTCTGTCGGAAGTCCAGTATGGTTTTCAAAGGGGACGGTCTACTGTAGCTCAAGGTCTTAATTCATTTCTGACTTTGAGCAAGTATACTGTTGCACTAACTGGGGCCATTCACCTTGCCTTCATGGATTTGTCATCGGCATTTGATTGTGTCAATAGGAATAAACTCTGGCAGTCCATGAGGGCAATGGGAGTGGAGACCAGTGTTTATTTTCTGGAGGACATGCACAAGTCCACTAAAGCCAATGTCAGGTTCTCACTGGATCTGCGTGTTACGAGGGATTTTAATATTAAAAAGGGAGGCCGGCAAGTGGGGTGTTCGGGCAAGAAGAACTTCCAATTTAGAGTGGGAGATTCTAAGAATCCCCGTACGAATGCGTTTTCCTACTTGGGGGGCCTCTTGGATGACAAGCTTATCTGGGGCCCTTTACTACAGAAAACAAAAGGGGACCTGTTAGGGCAAATTCAGCAATCTTCAATTTTGCATCCAAATTAGGGAATACGCCCACAGGAGCTATGCTGCAAGTGTACTAGGCGTAAAGCTTGGCCATAGCTTCGTATGGTAGTGAAATATGGAGATCTAATGCTGGTCATACCCTCCAGGTATCGGAAAACTGCTTTATGAAACGCTTATTATGTGTCCCACGGGGTACATCCTATTTAGTGGTCCATGAAGAGTTGGGGTCCCTTATGTAGACTATGTACTCTTTGCCACCCTTGACCTGTTGCTAAAAAGTTGTTTGAATACAGACCTCCCTCTCACCCACCTGATCATAAGAGATTGCATGGCCCTTGATAACTCAGCTCATGTTCCGTAGCTGAGTTATGTGAAGAAAAGCTTTGGAAGGTTAGGTCGGGGAACCTATTTACCAATCCCGAATGCATTATTAAGAGGGATGTGGAGGTAATCAAGATAGCCTTTTTGTCAGAAAGAACCATGGAAAGGGAAGCCAAGAACGTACAGAAACCTAGCGTGCGGACAACCATTATGCTTAAAATAACCACTAGGGCAAACCCATACCTCATGGGGTCTTTGTCCTCACATAAAATTTGTTTATTAACTAGGTTTCAGCTGATCCTTTTTCACCTTCAGCTTGCCAGATCCAAATGTTTTTGCTAGAGGCAAAGAGGCAGCTCCCTGCGGCTGCGACGGACAGTCTCTGCAGGATATGCTGCATTTTATGTTCTTATGTAAATGTTATGATTTCCCCTCATAAACGCTATTTGGTTCCTATTTTAAAAAGAATGAATTTTAGACAGGTTCGTCCTGCATTGGTGTATTTGCAATTATTGGAAAAGGACAGTTTATTTTTTATAGTGGGTTTTTTAAAAGCTATTGTTAACACCAGGAACTACATGGATCAGTAATGTGTTTTCCTCAGGTTTTAAATTTATTAGTTTTCTATTGCCGTTTTGGTTGTCATCATAATATAAGTACTGTCATTTAAACTGTTTGTTGTGCTACTTTTATGGTTTGAACAAACCGAATAACGTTTTTTTAACTGAACTGAGTGCAGTGAAATTATGTAGCATATGCTTTTATGGTATTTGTATACCAAAATAAAGCCTTTCAATCAATCATGTAGCATATAATTATGTGGCACTGAGTGGTATTGTGTGGAGTGTATGTTTTATTGAGTCAAGTGTAATTAAGTGGCATGTAATTGTGGCGCTAAGTGCTATTATTTGGAGTGTATGTTGCATTGAGTGCAGTGTAATTATGTAGCATATAATAATGTGATAATTATTGCGATACCCTAAAGCGCACTCCATCAATGCATGCATAAAGGATCTGGGGACAACACCCTTAATTCTGCTCGAGTTTAGCATAGTGTTGAACACGTCACCTTCAAAAATGATTACATCACAACGCAATAACAATAGACATCTGTTCCCTGAACCCAGACACCCCTCCTTTGCCCGTGTATAGTGCTCGGCTGCCTTTAGGGTAGGTTCGCTATCTAAAGATACCATATATGTACATAAATATTGTACCAAAGCCATGAGGGAGGTTGAGTGCTAGGTAGGTCATACACATGTGCACTGAGTGCATTTCACTTGTGCAAGCATTGTGCGCAGCCTCTCGTCTGGAGGATGCGGTGACTAAGTCACTGTTGCAGAGTTTATTTCATTTACTAAACGGACTGCCTGTTCCTACAGAATACCATCCCTGGTGTGGGACTCCTTCTGCGACACAGAAGGACTGAATAGATTCATTTGACTCGATTTACAGTGAATTCAAACCAAATGCATCCAATTATGAAATGTGTGAACTTGAGAGAGAGGGGGGCTTAGTTCAAATAAAGGACAAGAGATGGGAAGAGATAGAAGATTAAGGAACACAGAATAGCAGGTTTAAGGAACAGGATGGAAGAAAGGGTGAAAGCAGGATAAGAAGGTCACCCCCGAGCACCAGTTTCAGGAGAAAACTCAGAACTTTTAGAAGCTGCAGCATCTTGCAAGTGGTGCGCACGCTCTCGTGTGAAATCTGACAAATAGATGGCACACTGCGCACCACTGCTCGTAACTGCAAGCCCTAGGCCTCTTCATAAGCCTGTGAAAAGTCCAGAGCGATGTCAAGAGGTTGTTTAGCTCTAGGCTCGACCTAATGGCGCTAATTGGTCGAACTTCGAACTCATGTCGGAAATTGAAGTCTTCAAAATAGTTGTAAGCTTAAAGCCTACTTCCCACACTATGGACCCCCCTCTCATCCACACTAGCAAAAAAATAAAAACTCAACCACATGATTATCCCTTTCAGGACAAAAATCATCAACTCCTCTCCCACTTCTGGTCGTGTCCCAGACTCCCATCAGCTAGGACAAATCACACCTATACTCAAGAAACCAGCGGCTGACACCAACGAGCTCAACAACCTCAGACCTATTTCCAACTTTCCGTTCCTAGCTAAAACATTGGAGAAGTGTGTTCTCCAACAACTTAACATATGGATTACTTACACCTCCTCAACACCTTTCAGTCGGGTTTCAGGAAAGGATGTAGCACCGGAACAGCGATGCACAATATTGCAGATGGCATCCACAGAGCCTTAAATGAAGGTGAAGCCTGCCTCCTCAGCCTTATTGACTTATCAGCAGTATTTGACACAATCAACCACCGAGCTTTACGAGACTCTAAAGAGGCGCTAGCAATAATGGCAGGGTATTAGAATGGTTCACTTCCTTCTTGCAGCACCGTCCGCACCAGATTAAAATCAACTCCTGCCAATCTGTACCAACATGAGTCAAACTTGTAGTCCCGCAAGGATCGAGCCTCTTACCATCCCTCTTCAATATCTTCATTGCACCTCTTGCAATTATTCAGAAACAATCAGGGGTTCAATACCACGTATATGCAGATAACACACAAATCTACTACAAAATCCATCAGCCAGTGACGCCAGACACCTCAATGTCACCCTAGCCAAGATGCAAACCCGGCTTAACGTAAGCTACTTAAAACTGAACCCAGACAAAACAGAATTAATACTTTTCTCTTTCTGAAAAGTAGCCACCGACCATTTCAAGACTGGCTCAAGGAGCTTGATGCTCTAAACTGCTCCCTCGTCCTATCTGACACGGTAAAGTCACTTGGCATTACCCTGGATAAGAACTTGTCAACGAAGGACCACAACAAGAACTCTGCAAAAAGTGAGTTTACCTTTCATATCTCAAGACAATTTTCTAATCATTAGTCTTTTCTAAACTGGAGTAAAAAATGTGGGATACTTGTAAAGCGCACTGTTACTCTACCCGAGTGTCCTGGCGCTGTAGACCGCAGGGGAACCCGTCCTGGTTTTCCCTGTGAGATGGTCCCTTTCTGGGTATCTCCAGGGTGAAACCAGGCATCCCCGGCGTCTGGGGGGGGGCCGTTGTGGAGATGAAGCAAGCTTAATGCCCAGAGTGAGTGTGTTCCCTGGTTAGAGTAGGCACTGATGTGAGAATTATTGAGTCCGTTGACCCCTGGTCCACGACCTTGCCGCGTCGGGAATTGAACGCTGGTCCCGGGCCGCTCTCTGCTTACAGGTCTGCCGCCTCTAACCAGTGAGCCACACCTCTCCACAATATTGTATGGGAACGCTGTTAAAGGGAGATTTATTACGGGGGAAAAGGGCAAGGGGCTGAACTGCAGAACTCAGAACCTGCAGAGAGTGACTGAGTGAGCTAGGGACAATAGGGGTAGCTTAATTTGTACCGGGGTGTGCAGGAACGCTTGCTCTAACAAGCATTTACAATGCAATGGTTTTGCCTTTGTTAAAGTTAGAGCTATTGGCATTGCTCTTGACATTATTTTTATTTATGTTTTTTTTAACATAAATAAATGGCATTGTCATTTACAATGCCACTAGCTTTATCTATCGCAAATGACACACAAACACACACAGAGCCCCCCACACAGAGCCCCCCACACACAGCCACACAGAGCCCCCCACACACACAGCCACACAGAGCCCCCCCCACACACAGCTACACAGAGCCCCCCACACACACAGCCACACAAAGCTTCCTACACACACACAGCCACACAGAGCCCTCCACACACACCCACACAGCACAAGCAGGCAACAGGGGCACACAGAGGCACAAGCAGGCAACAGGGGCACACAGAGGCACAAGCAGGCAACAGGGGCACACGCAACAGGGGCACGAAAACGGAGGCACAAGCAGGCAACAGGGGCACACGGAGGCACAAGCAGGCAACAGGGGCACACGGAGGCACAAGCAGGCAACAGGGGAACACGGAGGCACAAGCAGGCAACAGGGGCACACGGAGGCACAAGCAGGCAACAGGGGCACACGGAGGCACAAGCAGGCAATAGGGGCACACGGAGGCACAAGCAGGCAATAGGGGCACACGGAGGCACAAGCAGGCAACAGGGGCACACAGAGGCACAAGCAGGCAACAGGGGCACACGGAAGCACAAGCAGGCAACAGGGGCACGAAAACAGGCACAAACAGGCAACAGGGGCACGAAAACTGAGGCACAAGCAGGCAACAGGGGCACGAAAACTGAGGCACAAGCAGGCAACAGGGGCACGAAAACTGAGGCACAAGCAGGCGACAGGGGCACACGGAGGCACAAGCAGGCGACAGGGGCACACAGAGGCACAAGCAGGCGACAGAGGCACACGGAGGCACAAGCAGGCGACAGGGGCACACGGAGGCACAAGCAGGCAACAGGGGCACACGCAGGCACAAGCAGGCAACAGGGGCACACGGAGGCACAAGCAGGCAACAGGGGCACACGGAGGCACAAGCAGGCAACAGGGGCACACGGAGGCACAAGCAGGCAACAGGGGCACACGGAGGCACAAGCAGGCAACAGGGGCACACAGAGGCACAAGCAGGCAACATGAGCACACAGAGGCACAAGCAGGCAACATGGGCACACGGAGGCACAAGCAGGCAACATGGGCACACGGAGGCACAAGCAGGCAACAGGGTCATGAAAACAAGCACAAGCAGGCAAAAGGGTCACAAGCATGAATTGTAATTTAGACGGGGCTGAAGTGGAGAACGGTCAGTAGGGAAGTAGTGCGGTTGGTGCAGTGGTACCAGGCCGAAAGGTGAGAGGGGCTGTCTGCACCCAAGTTTGGACAATTTCCACTACCTAACAGGGATTGGTGGGAGGGGGGGCGTACTTCTTGCTTGCTTTAGGGCTGTTACTTCGGGGACGCAGTGCACGCTCCTGCCTGCTGCCGCTGGGACACGACAACAGGCAGGGAGAGGACAGGCTGGGAGAGGGCAGGGAGGAGACAGGCTGGGAGAGGGCAGGCTGGGAGAGGGAGGGGACAAGCTGGGAGAGGGCAGGGAGGGGACAGGCTGGGAGAGGGCAGGCTGGAAGAGGACAGGCTGGAAGAGGACAGGCTGGGAAAGGGCAGGCTGGGAAAGGGCAGGCTGGGAAAGGGCAGGCTGGGAAAGGGCATGCTGGGAAAGGGCAGGGAGAGAACAGGCTGCGAGAGGACAGGCTGCGAGAGGACAGGCTGTGAGAGGACAGGCTGCGAGAGGACAGGCTGCGAGAGGACAGGCTGCAAGAGGACAGGCTGCGAGAGGACAGGCTGGGAAAGGGCAGGGAGGGGACAGGCTGGGAGAGAACAGGCCGGGAGTGGACAGGCCGCTAGAGGGCAGGCTGCGAGAGGGCAGGCTGCGAGAGGGCAGGCTGCGAGAGGGCAGGCTGCGAGAGGGCAGGCTGCGAGAGGGCAGGGAGGGGACAGGCTGGGAGTGGACAGGCCGCGAGAGGGCAGGCCGCGAGTGGGCAGGCCGCGAGAGGGCAGGCCGCGAGAGGGCAGTCTGGGAGAGGCCAGGCTCGGAGAGGGCAGGCTGGGAGAGGGCAGGCTGGGAGAGTGCAGCAAACAGCTGGCCTGGGAAAACAGCACAGGGATCCTTGAAACCAACGCCAGTATTCCATAACTGTAACCAGTCCCTATAAGACCAGGGAAGCAGTGCTTGGATCCCTGAAACCAGAGGCAATTCTCTGTGTCTGAAGCCTGTCCGGTAGCTCTAAAAAATATATTCCTTCCATTTTCCCATTATTGGATCCCACATTTACTCCTGTATGGATTGTTTGGAACTGTAGTCGCATACCGCCTATAACCCACGTACTGTAGATCACCTGCTTTGTCAGTCAGTCCTTGTTTTTTGGAGAAAAAAAATTAGGAGGACCTGGCAGCTTCCCCGGCAATAACATTTTGCCCAAACCATCGTAAAACAAAACCAGCTTTGACAAACTCAAAAAGATGTCTGCCAACGCCAGACCTACTTGCTTTTCCAGTCCCTGTTACCCCTGCTGCTGACCTCATTAACACTTGACCCGGGGTTAGCAGTGGCGCTGCCATGCCCGGGTCTGGTGCAGAGGGCAAGCTGGGCAGAACAACCCTGACTGACGTCTATGATTCTATGTAGCTCTGTAATGCCTTCTGAGTGAGACCAGCCCTTCTCACGCATATCTATCATGATTAAATGAATGTCTGACTAAATATCGAAATCAAAAATATCGACATACAAAAATATCGGGACAAAAATATCGAAGTCAAAAATATCGGAATCCTATCCCTAACAAGGTAAGTACAAAAATATCGAAAAAATAATATCGTAGTACAAAAATATCGGAATTAAAAATATCGTTTTTTTAAATGTATTAATAATAATGTTAAAATAATTATAAAATACATATAATGTTACAAATATTAAATAAAAATATTAAAACATAATAAAAAAATTAAAACTAATACATATACATTTAAAATAAATTAAAAACGTAATAATTTAATGTAATTTTATATTTTATAATTTCATTTAATTGATTTAATTTAAATTTATTTAATTTTTACCCTGTACGACTGTACCCCAAAAACCCAAAACTGACCCAGAACCCTAAAAATACCCCTTAACCCAAATACTGAAAACTGACACTGAACCCTAAAAATACCCCTTTACCCACAAACTGAAAACTGACCCTGAACCCTAAAAATACCCCTTTACCCACAAACTGAAAACTGACCCTGAACCCTAAAAATACCCCTTTACCCATGAACTGAAAACTGACCCAGAACCCTAAAAATACCCCTTTACCCATGAACTGAAAACTGACCCTGAACCCTAAAAATACTCCTTTACCCATGAACTGAAAACTGACCCTGAACCCTAAAAATACCCCTTTACCCATGAACTGAAAACTGACCCTGAACCCTAAAAATACTCCTTTACCCATGAACTGAAAACTGACCCTGAACCCTAAAAATACCCCTTTACCCATGAACTGAAAACTGACCCTGAACCCTAAAAATACCCCTTTACCCATGAACTGAAAACTGACCCTGAACCCTGAAAATACTCCTTTACCCATGAACTGAAAACTGACCCTGAACCCTAAAAATACTCCTTTACCCATGAACTGAAAACTGACCCTGAACCCTAAAAATACCCCTTTACCCATGAACTGAAAACTGACCCTGAACCCTAAAAATACCCCTGTACCCATGAACTGAAAACTGACCCTGAACCCTAAAAATACCCCTGTACCCACAATTAATTAATATTATTTAATTACCAATTAATTATTAATTAACAATAACAATAAAATAAATATATTAGCACATTTGCTGTAATTAATTTAATTTAATAATTAATATTATTTTGCACAATTAATTAATTAATAACAATAAATAATATATATAAAAATGACTTTAATTAATTTAATAAAATAATTAATAATAATTAATTACCAACTAATTAATAATTATAAATATGATAAAAAATTATAATAATTAATTAACTAATTAATAGAAATTAATTACCAATTAATTATTTAAAATATGTACAAACATATATCAATTAATTAAATATTATTAAATTACTTCCCACCCTATTCCCCTATAAACCCATAACCCGCTACAGAACATATTTATCAATTAATAAATTAATTAAAAATAATTTAAAATTAATTCTCAATTAATTAATTAATAATTCCTAATAATTAATAATTAATTTAACATAATTAAATTACTTCCCACCCTATTCCCCTATAAACCCACAACCCGCTACAGTAGTAAAACACAATATTTAATAAAATAACATTAAAAAAAATTATAAAACATAATTAATACAATATAATATACACTAAATTTATTTAAAAATAGATATTAGTAACATCAAAGTTATTAATTTCGATATTATTGACATCGATATTTACAACTTCGATATTACTGATATCATACCAATATCGATATTTAGACTGTCGATATTACTTACCTTCGATATTTTTGTATATCGATATTTAAACTTCGATATTTTTGCTTATCGATATTAAAAAATCGATATTTTGTCTGTGTACCGATTAAATATTATGGGATGGCCGCGATATTTGCTTAAAGTAAATTGAACAACCGCGGTGCTCTTTTTAGATAATTTTGAGTGCGTCCTGTTTTGAATGGCTTAGTGAGCTTACCCGGGTCTGATCGCTTTAGTAGATGAGGGGGACAAGTGACACACGCAGTACCTACCGCTTCATGCTGTGTCACTGATGGCTGGCTCAAACCAACTATTTGTCATCGCCATCTGCAGGATCGCGTGCTAATCCTAGCTGATAAAAGAGTTCTATTATTAGCATGACAAAGAAATCGCATCATCTTTAAAAATAAAATATCAGGTCAATCTCGGTTGCCTCGGTGAAAGAAACACAGTAAATCTGCGCGTGCTATGGCGCCCTCCAGTGGCAGTAAGGTAGATATTATTATTTTATGAAAACTACAGATTTTCAAAATAATTTCTGTATTTTTTTTAAACAGAAAGGGGCCTGTTTTTCTATCTCACTTGTAGAACGAAGTCTGCGAGATAGTTGTCAGTTAGTTGTTTTGGGGAACGCACAGACATAATTGTAATCGTGTAATGGAGAAAGGGTAGAGAATTGCTGTCCAGGCTTTGGAATGAACTTGGAAAGCTATTACTGAGGAGGGGGAGCTCCGAAACCAGGTACAGACTGCCAGAATTATTTCCAAGACCTGGCTTTAAGATTCTGCATTTGGGAAGGGCATGGAAAATCATTCACAATGCCAACTATGGTCATTTTGTGGAAACCTTAACTTGCAGCCAGTTTCATGTCCGATATGAGAGAAAAAACATTCAGCATTCTATTCGCAGCAGTGAACGCCTATGGAATTTCCGTTCACAGCTTTGTTGTAGATTTACCCCAACAACGTGGTGGTACAGCACAAATTAATGTAACTTAGGCAATATTGTAAAAAAGAAAGCCAAAGAACTTTGCACATTTCAAAAGGGCGACATATGGACTGCTCGATTCTTTCTCGGGTGGCACCTAAACTCTGCACGCTTCCGCCAGATGTGTGGAAATCTTAAGCATGCAGTGGAAGACGAAAGAGTTAGGATGCAAGATCTATAAATACCGTCACCTCAACAACACGAATGCCAGACAGAAGTTATAATAAAATTATTATGATACATGTGCAAAAAATGCATCTCAAATTATGGGCATCAAAATTAGGTCCTTTGTCTTTTAATCTTGATAGCATGCCACAACCCTTCTGAGATTTTACCAGCAAAGTTTCAAGGGGCATCAGTTCAGGTTCCTAAAGCAAGTATCCGACTAGAATCAATTTCACAAAGCTTTGTCCAATGGTAATTTCATAAATTGTGTGGACTGCTGATCTGGCAGTGTGTTCTACCACGTGGCAACTGCCTTTCAATTCGATTAGGGCGGTGAAATCTTTGCAAATAAACGGACAACGGCCAAGGACCAGTCATGGGAGTTTTAAAATACCAGAAGTGATGAAGAAGAACCTGAATGTATAGGTACCAATTTAGGGCAAGCCATACACCCCAGAAGTGGAGGACACTTAACTTCACTTGGAAGGGTCGTCATGCGCGTCTCCACAACACACCCCTTCCCCTGCCCTCTCCCCCCGTCACACACCTCCCCAGCCAGGCCCCCTCTCCAGCTCTCCGATCTCCCGCGCCCCCTCTTACCCTCGAAGTGGCCCACGCCTTCGTTTGCCCTGCGGGCCTTGGGTTGTTCGGGGTCCTTGTCCGCCATGGCTTCGGTGCTGCCTCCATCCGAGTCCCGGCTCCACTGCAGGGGGTGTGTGACTGTGAGCAGCTCCAGCAGGGACCGCGCCGCGAACAATACAGAGCAAGGGGGCCGAGCCTGGGTGACAGTGCTGGGCCCGCCCACCGCTACAGGGGCGTACCTCAACTCTCCTCCTTGCCTCACCACACCCACAGGGGCGCACCTCAACACTCCTGCGTGCCCCCTACACCCACTGCTGCCACGGGTAGCGGGAGGGAGCCTCCCCTAGCCCCAAATAAAAGAAATCGACTCACCTGCACCTTGCGACGGCGGCACTTCTCCGGTCTCCCTCTTCGGCATGGGAGACCGGCAACGTCGACGGCGGCAATCTCTTGGGCACTTCTCCGGTCTCCCTCTTCGGCATGGGAGACCGGCAACGTCCTCCCCATCTCCCGGGGCTCCCTCCAGGCCACGGGAGCCCCGCGTGGGCCGCCATATTTCTTGCCGTCTTCCTTCTTCCCCCGGGCTGCGGGGGGCGGGTACTTCCGGCCAGCCGCGCTAGGATTGGCCGGCCGGCTAGTCACTTCCGGGTCGCCGCGGGCAGCGCGGCGGCCCGTCTCTAGCTCAGGCAGGCGGGCGGCGAAGTTTCCCGAGGAGTGGGCTCCCTCGCGGACCGGCAGTGACGTCCACGCAGCTTCACCAATCAGGAGCAGGAAGGCAGGTGCCGGCAATGCCGGACCAGATTCGGGGGCGTTCCCGCCTTTTGGCTGACGTCGCGTGACGTCGCCAAAAGCCAAAAAATCTCGGGAACGCCCCCGAATCTGGTCCGGCATTGACGGACAGGCCCATCGTCCAATGGCTAGGCTCCATTTATGGAGCTAGCCAATAAATGACGGGGGCCGTTCCAAACCACACTACAGTACTCATTAGGTTTTCGCCTGCATGAAAAAGATGCGCAGAGCGCATCTTTTCGCCAGGCAAAACCTAAAAATAGAGAAAACAGATATGTGCACCATGGAAACTGAAGCTGAAAGTTTAGCAGATTTATTTAGAAGATGCAACTTCAAGAAACTTCAATGTAAAGGCATAAAAATCACATTAGTTCTGAATCCAAGGCTCCGCATTCTCAGGTAGCCATTTGGATCAAATTGCATTTACTGAATAGTTGCTTTTGAACAGAGAGAGTCTAAACCTTAAAGACACATTGAGTCTAAACCTTAAAGACTTAGACACATTTATAAGTGGAGGTAAAATACATTCAATAAGAAAAGCACATTTCATCTGGGAATACTCACATCTGCCTATAAGTGAGAAATCCTGAAAATACAATATAAACACTTCTAAATGTAATAAAGGGAATAAGCAAGGTTACAGAGAACATAGCAAGTATAACATTTCATATTGCAGAGTATAAAATAGAGCAGCACATTTAAATACATGAACAAAGGCTGTCAAAATAGCCCTTGGGAAAAACTCACTGTCGGACATTTATGTACAGACGAGAAGTAGTTCAAAGATGTGTTTGTGGATCTCCTTTTTATATTCTTTAAGGCGGTGAGAAGTCTATGATAACGTCATCTCACGCCACCCCATGCCACTTCTACCTGCGTCACTTATGGGATTGTGCTTCTTACTTTTTTTCCCCAAACATCTGTGCATCCCTTCCTGTAACTGTGGCACGTAAGCTGGGCTAAATGTTATGCCTCTTACACTGGAAGTCAGTCGTAAACTTGCATCGGACAGCAGAAAAATGTGTTATTGGGTAAAGGGATGTTATTTATATGTATATACCAAACTGTACGTCCTGTTGCCACATCCATCACTCCAGCTTGACGTAGCTGCGGGGGGGGGGGTTCCCCTTTTCTCATGCAGTCTTAGGATGTGGTCCATTGTATGTCGAAAGAACAGGGGGGGATGTTGAACTTTAATGTTCGTGGACTTGGCACACAAGTAGGGTGGGGGCTCAAACAGGAGCGAGCAGCCTCACAGACAGTGGAGCTGAATAAAATCTTGATCAGACATGCCTTTAGTTTGCTAAACAGAAAGATGGCAGTACTCTGGCCAATCTAACCAAGGCCTACATTTTAAACCGAAGGGCCTACACAGGGGTTCATGCTGGCTAAGTGATAACAATGTCTCAGGATATCATGTGGCAAAATCAGTCCCTCACATTTCCCCCTTTTTGAACACCATTCGAACCACATATTTAGCTGGCACCGGGGGCAGTGGCCAAGGGGAGTAATGAAGAAGCGGCTCTTTGGGGCTTTTGTTCAGGGCAGCTCCTAAGTCTTCAAGCGATCCCCCTGATTGGTCACACATTCTCACACCATTGTCTCATAAGGATGTACCAAGTCTCTACACAAAGGGAGCGGGGGCCACTATGCACCTGGGCTTGGTAGTGACTATCAAGAGGAACCTACAATGTACGAGAGTCGGGGATGGAGAGTTCTACTATAGTTAACATTGCTAATTCTTCCCCATCCAGTGCGTATTCCTGTGTATACTCCAGAGTCTGCATAATTCATCCCAACTAACTTAGCGCTGAATCTCTTAATACAGTGCAGTATTATCTGTGTCCCGAAACACAACAGCAACACACAAAAGATAGGCATAATAAATTTTTGTACAGCAGACAGCCATGAAGGCATCCAGTCCAAGTTGAACCAATTAGGTAAAGCGTCTGCTTCTGCACCTCCCTCCTCATGCATCTGTCTTCCCAGATTGTCAAAGTCTTCAATGGCCTTTATAAGTGTTCCATTGTCCGCATCATTGGCCAAAACGAAAGTACAGCAGAACCTCCCCACTTTGGCGCATACACCACCATTCATCGCAGTTAACTGGTCTAGAACATATCTGTGCTCCAGAACCATAAGTCGCAAAGGTCGTAGTTCTTTCATGAAGTTGAACCCATAACAGGTGTTGACGAGCTGCATTAGCTCATACCTAGTGACTTGAAGCCAGCGAGCATTGCTTTGGTCTAGAACAGGGGGACAACGCCCCCGAAGAAAAGTTCGGCATCGTTGAAAAGGCAGAATTCTTGTGGAATCTCTTGAAATGGGCCATCTGAGAAATACTTCTTGGCTTCCCTTTTTCGGTGGAGTAGCAGGGTGACATCACCTGTCATTGGGTGGGTATGAATGTGGGAAAGGTTCGCTGCTGGAACAACCAGATGCAGCTCATGCATGCGACGATGGAACAGAGTCCTTGCCAGTGGGGAGGCAGCTGCATGTAGATGTGCTCCCGCAGGCCCAATAGATGTCCATGAGGCAGGAGGTGCCGTACTGAAGGTCCGAATTAAAAAGTGTTGCTGCAATTCGTGTTTCGACCCACAGGAACTGTTCCGTTACCTAGGAAGCAAAGGAGAAGAGACTTTAGCTTGTAAGCTCATTTTGGTTTGTATGTTATACCCTCATTGAAAGTGTACTTTCTAGTTTCCTGAGCCCATATCTCAGCACACTCCCTCCCAATATCCTCATTGATATAATGTTTGTGCTCTTGTCCTACAATTGGGCTCCTAAGGAGGCTGCCTTACATATCAAGTCATGTGGGCCATTCCACTTGCTGTTGAAATAAATATTAGCCTTCAGGCGCAGAGTTGGTCTCCACTGACAAGGGCATGTGTCATTGGTATGGTTGGCTCGTTGATTGGCGGGTGAGTGGCATTTTGATGGTGGCGTTAGGAAGGTGAAGTAACTAGTATTGTAAAGATATTCCCAAACTTGCATTATGTTGGCAGGCACTTTCATATCACGGTAAACCTCCATTCCCCTACCGTAAATGTAATATACTTGTCATCCCACTCTGTGGCGTTTACAAATGCCTCATTTATCTCGGCTGACTGGAGCTGTATCTGACCATGTATGCGGCAAAGAAACCGGTGTAGGAGACATTGGGTGGTGGGTGGCGGAACTTCTTTGGGAAAGATCAATTTATCTGCGCCTACAGCATCAGGAATGTGTGAACACACAAAGCAGGACTCATTTGTGACCTTTCTTCCAACCTCCCTCATGTCTCTGTACCACAGGTTGTCTAATAGTGCGTTGTGAACCCCATTATCGTCTGCCGGCTTACTAGGGCGCTGGGAGTGGAAATCAGGCATAGAGTGCTGGTCAAAAGTGTAAACAACTGTTTTGGAGATTCCTGACCCAGTCTGAAATTTGCATAGCCTGTTCTTCCTTACGTTGGGTACGCGATGTATCTGACTGGCACTCTCTTGCGACCCATTTATTTTGTCGGGAATGTTTAGGGGTACCTGGCACAGGGGATTCAAGGTGAGATACAGTACCAGGTCCCATTCTGTGGGGTCGGCATGGGGTATGGAAGGTGTCAAGGTGGGCGGCATATGGGTGTCATAGCTACTGCTGGTGCTTATGCCAGTTTGCTTGTTACCAGGAAGTGTCTTGGACATGGGGTGCCCTGTGGTGGTGGTGGTTCTAATATTGCTAGCAACGCCTC
Source organism: Lissotriton vulgaris (assembly GCF_964263255.1). Classification (NCBI taxonomy): domain Eukaryota; kingdom Metazoa; phylum Chordata; class Amphibia; order Caudata; family Salamandridae; genus Lissotriton; species Lissotriton vulgaris. The sequence continues at coordinate 812,426,484 of NC_141700.1, forward strand.
TCTCCCTCTCTCTGCACTCACTGCAAACCATTGGAATACAGCTATTGAAGCAACAAACAGAACAAAGAAAATAATGGTGACTGTACATATCTTTCAGTGACATCTTGGTACGAGGGGTGGGTCTGTTACTGCGCCTCAGTCCATAGACCACCATACGATCTCCATGCTCATGTTCTTGGATAGTCCGTGTAAATACGATGCCTTCCTCTTGGTCAATATTCAGATCTCGGATGGTGCCGGGTGGGTCCTCACGTGGCTTTGATGTATCCATTCCTATTTGGCTACTCAGACAGCTGTGGGTGAAGACTCCATGATTTGAAAGTGTCCATTGAATTTGGGGTCTTTCCACTTCCGGACTTCTTACTTTACAAAGATGTGTGTCCCAAGGCAGATAGCCAGAAGTTAATCAGAAATGGGACCCTTGTTCTTGGTCTTTGATATCTGAATGGAAAGGAACTTTGAAGCATGCATTAGGGCACATAAATAATTAAACAATTCAACTTTTAAAATCTCAGAAAACTTCAGTGTACTTTAGGTCTGGTGGAGAGAACAACCACACTCAATGATCTGTCAGTGACAAGCTGGTGAGGTGTGAGGTGATGATCAGAGCTGGGAGTGTTTGAGTGTAAACAGTGATGGTAAGGCAATAGTGTCATTTCTTTTCAATTGGGCACTTATCTTACTGATCTTGAGCAGACCGTTGAGGCGCTCACAAATACCATTGCTTTGGGGGTGATAGGAATAAAACATAAGTTGCCGTCAGTCCAACATTGTGACAATTGTGTCAAAAATGGCATTTGAAAAATGGCTGCCATGGTCACTGTGAATGGCATCCGGTAATCCCCAGCGACATATGACCTCAGGAAGCAGGAAGGTAGCTGCGGCCTTTGCGTCACAATGGACACATGGTCCAGCTTCAATCCACCGTGAGAAAGGACACACCACTATAGTGAGACATCTGTAGTTCTGGCACCTGTCAATGTCTACATAGTCAATGTGGAGCTCTCTAAAAGGACCCTTGGGCCTAGGTATTGTTGATGCGACTATTTTCATAGCTGGATTAGGGGAATACTGTTGACAAATGAGGTATGGATGAACAAAGAGTTGTATATGCGTATATGCATTGGGGATGAACCACTCGGTCTGCAAAGTGGTGGACATGATATCACGAGGAACATGTGTAGGAAGGTGTAACGGAGTGAGTGCTATTTGCAATAGTGCCTGTGGCATGACAGGCTTTCCTGCCGTTGTCTGTAAATGAAATCTGAAGCATCTCCCCTCTTCTTCCACAGCTTTTTCTTCGGGTGGGGCACTCATGTATCTCTGAGGTGCAGCTGATCAATGAGGTCATATTGCTGGGTATCATTGATGGTGTATGGAAGTGTTGGGTCAGGGGTATCTGAGAGTGGCGACTCACTTGTGTCATCAACTGTATTTTGTGTACCTTCCTGCACTGCTGAGGGTGCATCTTGGGCAAGCAGAATGGGGCACAGACATTTTGTGCAGAGGATAGAGATGGTACAGGTCAGGGCCCTCTTGCTGCTGCTTTTGCAGCTCAATCTGCCATTGCATTTCTTCTGGGCATGAAATTTGGCCATTTGTGTGTGCAGCGCATGTTACTACAGCTACTTCGGCTGGCAATGTCACTGAATCTATTAGTTCATCAAGTAACTGTGTGCATCACAGGTGTGCCGTCTGTTTTGAGAAATCCATACCTTTTTCATCTCAAGATGCTAGAATGTGGTGGTGACATATGCAGAATCAGAGTACACAGTAATTCTTTCATCAGCTCCATGTTTGAGGGCTGCAATCAGTGCCACTAACTCTGCTGCTTGTGCTGAGTAATGTGATGGCAATGCTATCTGCTGTACTATGTCTAGAGAGTCAGGAGTTATTCTGCTGTGCTCCGACTACTGGAGCTCCTGTGTATCTTATCCCTGTCTCTTGATTAATGGTAGAAGAACCAACAACAAAGTAGACTGTACTGTCTGTAGGGGGAACGTTTGGGTGAGGACTGCTGTCATGACCTGTCCATTACAGCGAGTGAAGAAATAGGCTCTCCTGACTACACAAAATAATTCTAACACTGGTGCAGTTGTAATCTCATCTTTCAATTTTACAAAGGGTGATGTCATTTCAGGTGTCCAGTCAATCTTGTTATGCCTGTCTTTAGCCAGTTTGACAGCTTTCAGGAGTGGTGCAGTGACAGTAGAATAGTCAAAGACCCACTGTCTGACGAAGTTCACTAGTCCTTGGAACTTTTGCAAGTCTTTGGCTGAGGTTCTGGAGTGTTCCTCATTACCTCTACTCTCCCTGGGGTAACTTCTCCCTGATGCTGAAATCATCTGATCTAGGTACTGCACTTCTTGACAGTATTGCAGTTTGTCTACTTTGTATCCTCTCTGTGCTAGTGTTGTAAGCAGAGCAATTGTATCCTGTCGGCACTCTTGCTCTGTCGTGCTACAGAGGAGTATGTCATCGACCTATTGTAGCAGAGTGCGGTCACATTGGAAATTGACAAATCATCTTTGACAACGGTTGATCACACTGGGGGACTCACAGTAGTCTTGAGGTAACCTTTGATGTTAACTGCCTATTTCTGAATGAAAATGAGAATAAATACTGGCTGTCAGCATGCAATGGGACACTGAAGAGGGCATTCTTCAGGCCTACGATCGAAAAATACTGTATATCTTGAGGAATTTGTTTGACAGCCATCATTCTGGTCGGTGGTGTATCAGGAATGGAGAAAGTCATTGTGCCGCTCTCACTGAAACTTATTCTGATATTTAATTTGGCCATGAGATCACATCCCAAGAGATTTACTGGGGACTGTGTTGTGTAAAGTAGACGCTGCTGAAAACATTTACCTCCTATTTCTATTGGTACTAGCTCGGTGAAAGGGACCTTTGTTATTGCCCCAGAGAAATCCAGTGAGTTTGTGCTCTGGTTTGAGATTGGCAGTGCCCCCTCCCTGACACAGGAGAATGTAGCACCTGTGTCAATCAAGAAACTATACGTGTTGTTACTCGTGACATGTACAACTGGGTCCTCCCTAATATTTGTGAAACACGACAACGTGGGACACACTAGAGTTGTCTGTGGGCTGTCCTAACTTCAATATCCTCCAGCCTGGTACTGCTGGATGGTGCCCTGTGAAAACGAATTGATGGTGGGCAGTACTGTAGCTCCCTGTGGTACAAGGGCTTGAGTCTGGGGCACCATTTGGTACACAGGTATTTGTTGCGGAGGTAGCTGTATGTTGTGCTGTTACCTGTATGTTACCTCCTAGTTCATTTAAGGCACTTTGAAAAAATTAGTGGCAGCAGTCACTTGACTCACTGGTGTAGCTACCATAACTGCTTCAAGAGCCTCTTTTCTTTAGTTTTTGCAGTACTAATTTAGCAGATGCGTTTTCAATGGATAATTGCCTTGTTTGTGACTTTAGAGATCCGATGTCTGGGACATCGGAAAACTTCTGGCGCAGTTCATTCCATAGCGCTGATTTTATTGAAAGGAGCACCATTAATTCTGTATTAGTGTTGGAAAGTATTGTGTCTATGCGTGTAAACATATCCTCTGCATCCTCTCCAATCAGGGAGAGGAGCAGACTTTTCACATCCCAAATAGCCAATGACACCTGTAGTGTGCTCTTCAAAGGCTCGTATCCACTTTCCCGCACCCTCTGCGGGGTGGGAGTTCCTCCTTCAAATGTTTTGTCCATAAGGGACCAAGAGTCATAGATAAGGGGGGGGGAATTTACATTTTTGGACAGCAAGGGCAGCTGGTGCGTTACCCCTGTAGGTCTTGTGTGACCGTACCTGCGTGCATATTTCTGCCACACCCTTAGGCCTTGGCGCATGCACTCTTAGTTCCAATCGTTATCTCCTGCAAAATGCATTCTTCAGCAGTGTCCATTTCTTCTGCCTCAAAAGATTCTTCTCAGGGCCAGACATTCATTTGAGGTGCATTAGCTTCTGTCCAGCCTGCCAAGTTATCTGAGAATGGATTGACATAGTAATACTTGGAGAAGGGTCTGACTACTATCTCATTTGGCGTCAGACCATTGGTCAATGGCGGTCTTGGCCTGTTAAGGGCCATGCGGTGCAGTCCTCTAGATCTGGCAGTGCGCAGGCGTGCTGTACCCGATACATCATATTCATGTGGGATGTCAGGCTGCTCATCGTTACCCAACACTAATATTTTCTATCTGTTCTTTCCCGCCTTCTCCATCTATTTTCTGCCCGTACAGAGCACGTTTGGCAGGCCAAATTATCTAGGTCTAGCTGTGGTGTTTCTGGCCTGCGTGGTGTAACTACTGGAAGTGATGCCTGAGGTACAGGCGTAGGTGGTGGAGTCACCTGAGGGTTATATTTAATGACTGTAGGCAGAGCTTGGGGTACACTTAAGTTGGCTGTAAGAGAAGCTGCTGTGTTGCTCTGTGGTGTGGTTACACGTTGGGCCTCCTGGTGTAAGTCTACCCATGGCCCTTGCTGTGGCATGATAGTTGAGACCCCACCTGTGTGACCCTGCTAGGCTTCCAGCACCGGCTAATTCATTGAGTGTTTTTTTACTAAATTGGCCCAAGCCACCCGTCAGTTCAGTCATTCTATCCTCTACCCTGCCTACTTGTAATGGCAGTCGCTGGATTGTTGCTGTATTGCCAGTGGGGCTTCTTGAGTACTGTTCTTGTGACATGTCCCCTGCTTCTCTACCCGTTCTTTGGTATGAGTCGTGCTCTGTCCTCCTGCTAATATGTCCCTCATTACTACCTTCGGGGGATACTGCTCGCTGTCCCTATTTTCTTCATTAAACTGTATCAGGTGCACTTCCTCTCGCTTCGGACCAGTGTTAAGGGTTTGCCATCCTTTATAGTGTGTCTGTGTATTGTAATGCTGCTGGCTAGGGGACCGGAATGGGCCATGTCTAGTTCTGGTCCCCGATGGATTATGACCCACAGTGAGGGATGTGGGGACTGGGTGGTTAGGTCTGGGGAGTGGCATGTGGGAGCTGTGCTGTGAACTGCTAGAGACCCCATTGCGCTCTTGGTCCTGTTCCTGCAGAGTTGGATGCAGACGTCATCTCTATTGTAAATAGCGCGTCAATCTGACCTGGCAATCCTGATGTTGCACCCTGCATCACTGGGCCTTGGGAGCTTAGGGAGAGCTGGCCCAGTGTACTCTGGTCTACTGTCTCGTGAATCATCTGAGGTCTGGGGCAGATAGATAGTCCTGGCCTATGGCTCCCTGGGCATTTGATAAGAGACCAGTTCTGGGTACATACCACCTGCGTCATAGGCTGGTGGAGGTGCGGTGGGTGTTGGGGCTGGTGTGTCACTGTCCTTAAAGATGCTCCACATAGCAATGGTGTTTCTTTATTTGAGTTTGCTACCGGAGTACTTTCCTTCCAGGAATGTTGCAGTGCAATCTAGCACCTTTTTATCGAATGTACCTTCTTTTGGCCAGGGGTGTAGTATATTTTGTGTGAGCTCGTGCAGCTCGCTACAATGTTTCACGATACTCTTTTCCTGAGCTGTGAAGTTAAAGGACGTGTTGCAGTGGTGTTGCCATTATTCCTCAGCGTTGTGTGTAGAAAGGGGCAAGGGTGTAACTCTACTGGGTGTTATTGTCAGCCTCACCTGCTGCAGGTCTGTTGTGTCAATTCCCATGGCTGAGATTAGTGTCAAGATGACTGTACACGTTAGTGGTGAGACCTGAACAGAGGATGGTGTTGTATCCTCAGAAAGGGCAACACAGCCGTTCTCTATGTGTACCGTGATCTGTAGTCTTGGGTATTGTGTGGGCTGTCTACTCATCCCCTAGAGTTATCTTTGAGATGGCAATTGGTGGCAGTGAATTTGACAACCCTATTCTCCTTTTAACTGGTGGTTTTGTAAATATGCCCACAATAATGGATAGCGCATTGTGGAAGGGTGTCTTTGTAACTGCTCTAGGATTCTTGGTGAGGGCTGCAGCAGCTCATGCAGTAGCTGCGCGTGATGTTCACAGACCAGGGGCCAGTTGGGGTCGTGGAGTGCCTGCCGAAATAATGTGTGATGTTCACAGCCTAGTGGGGGCGTGAGTATCTTGTGAATCTCCCTGCTTCTCCTGGCAGTTGATGCTTGAAGGAGATGTCAGTGAGTGCCGAGGGGTGAGATCAGGGCTCTCGCTACTTACTACACTTCCCACCGACTGTATTGATTCTGTGGATGACTCTAGTAGTATCTGACATTGATGAGGACACCAGTGGCAGTTGCAACAGTGTATCATGAGTATCCCCCACAGAGGGGGGAGCCTTATGAATACTGTGGCCCCTCAAGTGTAGGGTGTGGGCTCTGGGTAGCGGGTCTATTGGCTTGCGCTGGGAGGCACAGTTGCACAAGATGCAGTGTAGATAATCTCACCTCAGTGCCCCGTGTGAGTGGGAATCTCAACAAATTCCACGCTTTAGATATTAAGGTACTTTGGCGTTTGTCAATTTTTGTCAATTTGTCATAGTTTGTGTACTGCTATTATTCTGTTGTCTAATATGTGCAGAACTACTTCCAGTGGTTGCTGCCCACTGTGGCTCATCTGTGTCTCCTAGCGAAGAGAATATACATATACATCTGTCCTTGTGTCAGTTGTTAAGAAGGTAGGGTAGTCCAGTACAAGCTCATCCCCTAATGCCTCTTGTTTATCTGGGCCGTTATAAACACCTTCTGGAGAGAGGTCAGGGAATTGTAGGGTACTAGGGTGTTCGCCCAACCAAGCAACGAGGACCTTGCTTCGGAAGGAGTTGCGGGGCCAAGAGGTGATCACTACAGTGGGTCTCTAATCCTGGTGTTACCATAGAAACCTGCACGTGTATGGTGTGTGCTGTCTTATACGTTTTGTAGCTATGTATTCTATTCATTTGGGTGAAAAAAATAATATTTCTGCAGACCTGAGTGACACCGTTATTTTGAATAGCCCAGTTAATGTTCTCTTTTTGCTAGCGAAGTCTGCAGTGCTGATGGGGGGGGGGGGGCAATCCTATATGACAAATATACACCCAGGAAAGTAGCAGCATTAAAATAGTATATCTGTGACAATTGTGGCACTCTGGATGCTTTTAACTGAAGAGATTCTGTAAGCTAATCAGTGGCAAATCAATACACATGGATACAAAAATGCATTTGAAACCTCCCTAGTATGTGGATCTCACTAATAAACCAGTCTTCTGCATTTGGCAGTGGTCTTCAATAATGTTCAAAATATTTTGCAGCAGCATCCTACGTGGCGGGCCCTTACCCTTAAATGATAGGATTGTTATGGGGCCAGTCACACAAATATTTGTTTACAATCAATATACATGTGCTTATAAACAAAGAATCAACACAAAAACAATGTGCACCTACATATTATGGTCTCACTAAAGTCAGCCTCTGTACCAGCCAGTGACTTCCAATACAATGACCATGTAAAAACAATCACAAAAAAGTTCTGCTGCTATACCTAATAAAAACTCTATATATACACCACTAGACACTAAGCAATAACATACAGTCCTGAAAGTACCTAATAATTAGCGAGCATTTTGTACATGCGTTTCAAAAAAGAAAGCAATGCAAACGGTGCACACAAACAGAGAAAATGCAAAAGGTACTTTTAACTGGCGAAAATACAAGATTTACTCTAAAAAAAAAAAAATAAAAAAAAAAAAACACTTCATCCCGGGGAACCACTTAAATGGTCTACACAGGAGACATCCAAAATTCCGTTAGCTACCGGGTTCTCAGATTTAGCCTCTTCTCTATTGAAAAAGAGGTTCTCTTATCTCAGAGAAGCCACAAAAATCACCAGACAAGCATTGTAAGATGCAAGGCGCAGTCTTTCCTTCCCTGTCTCTTTACATCAGACAGAGGTTCTTCCTTGTTTAAAAGAAGCGCAGCAATTGATAAGCATTGAAAGATGCTAGATCCAGTCTTTTCCTTCCCTGTCACTCTATTCTGTACAGAGGATCTCCTTTTAAAAAAGCAAAAAGGAGCGCTTTAAGATGCCAGAAGCAGTCTTTCCTTCCTTGTATTTACAAGAGGCACGGTAAGAACATGTGTCTATTTCTAGCAAGATAAGCACGTAAATCACGTCAAGTTTCTAACTTCACTCTCTGGCTCAGAATTCCACTTTGCACACAATTTTCCCTCAGTTTGAGAATATTTATAGCGAGACCATTGACAGTAACAAGCAGAACCTGGAAGGGATACAGCTGTGTCACAAACACAAACGCCTCTCTACCGTAACCAAGAAAAGACAATCGCACCAGGCAGTCCAGTTATAAACTTACCCGTTCGTTGTGCTCCTCTTATGGCTCAGTCAGAAAGGAGGGCACGATTGTTTAGCAGCCTGCATTTCCTCCCGGTCCAGCTGTTTCCTGTCTGTTGGTACTGCTACCAGAGTCTGCGGCACCAAATGTTAGAGGGAGATTTATTACGGGGCAAGGGGCTGAACTGCAGAACTCCGAGAGCCTGCAGAGAGTGATCGAGGGAGTGAGCTAGGGACAATAAGGGTACCTTAATTTGTACCGGGTGTGCAGGAACGCTTGCTCTAAAAATAGAGAAAACAGATGTGAACCATGGAAACTGAGGCTGAAAGTTTAACAGATATATTAAGGTGCAACTTCAATATAAAGGCATAAAAATCTCATTAGCTCTGAATCCAGGGCTCCGCATTCTCAGGTAGCCACTTGGATCAAATTGCATTTACTGAATAGTTGCTTTTGAACAGAGAGAGTCTAAACCTTAAAGACACATTGAGTCTAAACCTTAAAGACACATTTATAAGTGGAGGTAAAATACATTCAATAAGCAAAGCACATTTCATCTGGGAACACTCACATGTGCCTATAAGTGAGAAATACTGAATACAATATAAACACTTTTAAATGTAATAAAAGGGAAAAAGCAAGGTTACAGAGAACATAGCAAGTATAACATTTCATATTGCAGAGTATAAAATAGAGCAGCACATTTAAAATACATGAACAAAGGCTGTCAAAATAGCCCTTGGGAAAAACTCAGTCTGACATTTATGTACAGACGAGGAGTAGTTCAAAGATGTGTTTGTGGATCTTTTTATTTTCTTTAAGGCGGTGAGAAGTCTATGGTAACGTCATCTCACGTCACCCCATGCCACTTCTCCTACCTGCGTCACTTATGGGATTGGGCTTCTTACTCCATACATCTGTACAGCCCTTCCTGTAACTGGCACGTAAGCTGTGCTAAAGGTCATGCCTCTGACTGGAAATCTGTCGTAAATTTGCATCGGACAGGAGAAAAATGTGTTATTGGGTAAAGGGATTTTATTTATATGTATATACCAAACTGTACGTCCTGTTGCCACATCCATTGGAGTTCTGGACTTTTTGGTTCCGTCCAGAGGTGTCAGGGTACAACACCCGAAGACCCCGGAGTTCCACCTGCCTTGGTGCACAAATGAACAGAAACACGGGCTTCTCGATGGTGGCGTCAAAGACCAAAGGTTTATTACTGCAGGGACACAGAAGTCACAGAATCTACACACGGGCAGAATCTAGGAGACTGTTCGATTTGTACAAAGTGGGTTGCTCCTTATATACTAAAAATTGTGCTCTAGGCAAATATTTCACATGTCGGTACATTCCCAAACCTTTGTGTCTCTAAACAATAATTATTTGGCGTTACACAGGAACTGTCGATAATATCTGATACCAAACATCACGAAGAGGGGTTCCCACCAGTCCATCACAATCCCTTGTCAATATTGCATTCAAGACCCGGACCGCCTCATCGTAAAGTTCGTTACCTCCCCCTAATAAAGGCCCAGAAGGAAAGGAGCAGAGCCAGGTGCAGAAGATAGAAAAGCGGGATAAGAGATGTTTGTGGGTTGTAAATGGGCAAGGCTACCGGCTTCGGCCGCCTAATCATGATCAGGTACAATGGACAGGAAAACCAGTTCAGGTGGGCTGGCCTCGGGCAGAGGAGGCAGCCTTTGTCGAGTCATGCAGCTTCAGCGTGATCTGGTTTAAGGTGCACGTGTCATGTAAGAGGTGAATCTCCGGCTAAGGCTACGTGTCCTTAATCAAAGTGAAGTAAATGAAATGATCAGAGGCTATTGCATATGTGAGGGCAAGGAAACACAAAATGGCGGCCACGATCTTAAGATGGATGCCGTGTGTATATCAGAAATGTGTCAGTGGAAGGAGTGCTCTTGCTCGTAGCGTAGCGAAAACACTAGGATATACTAAATGGATCATTTGCGGTTCGCTGATACTAATTTTATGTATTTCCGACAAACTTGAAAACACGGGTTCAAGTCGTCACGGAACCGTCACGGAACCTCAGACCCTCCTTTTGCCCTTACATAGGCAATTACTCAGTCTATGTCAGAATCTAGTTCTATGCTCATCAGGTCAGTGACATGTTGTTGTATCATCATCCTTTCTCGTGTCTTTTCTCCAAACGCAGGTGGTTTTCTGAGACAAGTTGCAGCACAAAGACTACACAGAGCAGGACCACACTGGATAATCAGACAACATGAGAATAGTAATATTAAGATGATTCCAATGACCATTAGAACCTTCCATCCCCACGCTGAGATCAGAGTCCAAACCCACTCCATAAAGGACCAGTTTCCCTCATCTACATGTATGGAGTCCGAAATCTTGTGCAACTTAGAGATCGCCTCGTAAACTGTTGGAGCATTATTAGGAATAAAGACACAGCAGCTCGATTGGATCATTCTGCATACCCCACCTCGATCTGCAAGTATAACATCTAGAACCATACGGTTCTGCAATGTCATGAGCCTATCCGCCTGAAGCTCAGCTGTCAGATTGCTAAGGGCACCAGCAGTTTCGGTAATAGTAGATTCAACTACCCGTGTTAGCTGACGTATGTTTCTACTATTGGCCATAGGCCCCCAGAACGGAAGGAAGCCTTTGAAGAAGTCTCCAGCTTCCTGACCAGCTGTATCTTCCTTGCTGAAGACACCTCTCGCTACTCTTGTTCTGTGGTAATCAGGTGAAGCAGTGTATGTCGGAGGCAATAATCGAGCAATATAACATGATCCTGAGAAGTCGGCAGGCAACCATGTATAAGCTCTGTCTCGACAAATGAAATAGGTACCCCTAGCAGTAAGAAAGGCAGGGGAAGAGTTAGCCGGAAACACATAAGTCTCTACGCACTCACTCCTCCCTAGCTGAGCTCTCGGATTTCTCCCATTACCTTGCAAACAGACCTGACCTCGGTGAGGTACGACCCAGATTGGAGTTGAGCTTTTACGCTTGCTTTCTCCTAAACTAAGGCGATACTCTGAAGTATTCCAACTTAAATATACTCGCAATTCGTCTCTAGGGTATGATGGAGTATTATTGACGTCTTTGACCATGTCAATAATTCCCTGGACTAAAGCTTTGTTGGCAGAGTTATATTTAGTGGAACGTGGTGGACGTGGAGGATAGGTCTCAAGAGCATAAGCAAAGATGGTTTGAAGGGCCTGAAATGATCCATTGTAGCTGAAAGGCAAAACCAGATAGGGAATACCTTTATCCATAGTGTGAGGTATCAAGCCACACACCCAACAGTCTGTCGTGTTAACTACCAGTTGGTGTTGGTGCAAGAGCTGTACAAAAGTATTATTAATGAATTCTGAGCGTCGAGCTTGCTCATGTTCCGGAAACGAGTGAAAAGAGTGTATAGAAGAAACAGTAGAAATAGCAGGATCAAGGGGAGGTACTGTAGATACTGGCACAAAAATCAAATTTATGCTAAAGACAATTCCACCCACCAGTGTTGCTAAAACAATCAAAAATGTAATGGCACATTGCATCAAGAAACATTTGCTGTGAAGAATTCTATTTAGTCTGTTTCTGCGAACGTAAATCACATTTTCTCGTTGCAGCGCAGGAAGTTCCATCTTCTACAATCCGCTCGCGACCACTGATGATGTGTACGTAGATGAAAATGCCTCTGTCAGCCCTGGGAGTTCCCAGTACTAACAGAAAGATCGACCTTGTGTCAGACCCCTGCAAATTCAAACTAGGCACACAGCCACGACCCTACGGCTACCCAGACGGCAAGGCAATTTTAAAAACAATAAACAATAACAAACTTCCTGGCTGAAGGCAAAAGTTCAAAATATATATATATATATCAAAATCACAGTATGCAGTTGCCTGCTTTATTAGTCCTTTTTATGGCTTCTAAGGTTGTATTTCTGCTTCGCTGGTACTGTCTGATCGGAAAATAGTGTATCACTAGCAACTGTTGCAGAGTTTACGTTCGCAGATGGCAAAGTTTCTTCTGGTGCTGGAGACAAATGTTCAATGTTCAAAGTAGTCTTTTCAAGAGGAGAGTCACGTTTCAAAGTGTCAGAAATCAAATCGGCATCGCTGAAAGAGACAAATTTCGGAGTTGTTTCAGCTTCGGAGGCACCAATTCCCTTCTTCACCCAGTCGTCGTAGGGCAGCGGCAGTGGAACACGCTTTACGTGAGAAGCGTGGATCCAGTGCTTGCGACCAGCAACACGTACAGCTGTCCTCGTCGCCAGCAGGATTTGGAAGGGGCCGATGTAGCGAGGCTGAAGATTCTTTGTCCTCGCAAAATTTCTGACCACCACGTGGTCGCCGGGTTTCAGCTGATGCCCTGGACTCTCCGGAGGTTTTGGCAAAGCATCAAAGACCTGTTGATGAATAAGACTTAATTTAGCAGTCAAGTCGTAAAGATAGTCTATCAACATAGGATATTCAATGGAGCAGAATTGTTTAGGCCTTGGCACACCCCAGACATTTGCCGGGCGGCCAAATACAATCTCATATGGAGAAAGCCCTATTCTAGAATGCACTGTTGCTCTCGTTGATAACAAGGCCAAAGGAAGTGCGTCTGGCCAAGCCAAACCTGTGGATGCTTGAATTTTGGCTATTTTAAGCTTGAGGGTGCCATTGTAACCCTCGACTAAACCAGCAGACTGGGGATGGTTCGCACTATGAAATTTTTGTTTCAATCCTAGACCAGCACACACACTCTGCATAACTTTCCCTATAAACTCACTTCCGTTATCTGACCATACAATCCGTGGCATTCCAAACCTAGGGAAAAATTCTTTGAGAAGAATTTTGGCAGTTGATAAAGCAGTGTTGTCCTTTAGTGGGTATGCTTCTATCCACCTGGAAAAAGCACAAACCACCACCAGGACGTATTTTAAATTGTTGCAGCGTTCCATGTGAATGAAGTCTAACTGTATTACTTCAAAGGGACAGGAAGGAGGAGCAAAATGACCAGCTGGAGTTGGAGTTCCCTTGCCAGGATTATGCATCAAGCACACCATACAATTTTTCACCACTCTCTCTGCACACTTACTGATTCCCTCATTCTTCCAAACCGGAGCTAACATCTTACATATCCCTTTAGAACTTATGTGCGCCACTCCATGCGCCATCGTCACTACTGCAAGCACATACGCATCAGGCAACATCCAACGCTGCTGTTCTGTCAAATCGATCCAACATCCATTCGAGTCCAATTTGCCCGTACTTTCTCTCCATACGCGTTTCTCTTCCTCAGTCGCTTCTTTCTGAATCTCTTTCACACTTTCCATTGTGTCCTCACACATTCCAGACTCAGCAATCCATCTTGCAGACGTAGCAACATACATTCTACTCATCATGTCTCTAGCTGTCTGTTTAGCGGTTTCATCAGCAAAGGCATTTCCCCGACCAACATCATCCGTGATTGCTTTATGAGCACTGCACTTCACAATCGCAACTTCAGTCGGTAAGGTTAAAGATTCTAACAAGTCGTTAACTAGCTGACCATGTTGAATCTTAGTCCCATGGGACGTAATGAAACCCCTTTCTCTCCACAACCGGCCAAAACTATGGGCCACGCCAAATGCGTACTGACTATCTGTAAACACATTCACTCTCTTTCCCTCAGCTAAAACACACGCTCTCGTAAGAGCTATTAACTCTGCAGCTTGGGCAGAATTCTGACTCACTCTTGCAGTCTCCACAATCGTCTTCAAAGTCGTTACCGCGTAGGCAGCAGTCACATCACCATTCTCCAATTTAAAACATGACCCGTCCACATACAGCGTACCATCTGGGTCGGATAGAGGAGTATCTCTCAAGTCGATACGACCTTTTGTCTCTTCCTCCGTTTTGAAATAACAGTCATGTGGCTCAGAATCACTCGACTCTTGATCAGTCGGCAACAATGTTGCTGGATTCAATACATTGCATCTTTTGATCTGAATATGACTCGCTAATAACGTCAGCTCGTAACCAGATAATCTCGCACTAGTAAGGTGTTGTGTCTTCGTTCGGTTCATGAGTGTGTCCACTGCATGAGGAACCATGACCACTAGCATATTGTTCATCACCAAACCAGCAGATTGTCGAATGGAAGCTGCAGCTGCCGCTGTAGCCCTCAAACAACTAGGTAACGCTCTGGCTACCGGATCTAATGTTGATGAAAAATACGCACAAGGGCGTTGTTTATCACCAAACTTCTGTGTCAAGACACTCAACGCGCAACCTTCTCTTTCGTGAACGTAGAGCGTGAATGGCTTACTGTAATCAGGTGTGCCCAATACAGGAGCTGAACACAAAGCTTTTCGTAATTCAGCAAAACTCTCTTGACATTCATCAGACCATGGCACCGGACTCGGAACATTTTTCCCAGTCAAAGCTACCAACGGTTTTGCTAAAAGTGAAAAATTTGGAATCCACTGCCTACAGTAAGAGGTAATACCTAGAAAGGCACGTACTTCCCTCTGTGTGCGTGGAACACTCATCTGCGTAATTGCTTTTATTCTTTCTGGGGTCAACTTCCTTCCCTCCTTTGACAAGAGATGACCTAAGTAGGTTACTTCTTGGCAGCAGTATTGCATTTTGGAAGGTGACACCTTATGATTCAAAATAGACAAATGATGCAATAGTGAAATTGTAGCTGCTTTGCAAGTTTCCTTGTCATCGGCAGCCACCAAAAGATCATCTACGTATTGTACTAGGGCAGAACCTGGAGGAAGGACAAAAGAATCTAACTGGCTTTTTAAAGCTTGACTGTAAATAGATGGACTTTCACAGTAGCCTTGTGGAGCGCGTTTAAATCTGAAACTGCGACCTCCTAAACAGAAGCCAAAAATATCTCTGCTTTCCTCGGCTATCGGAATGCTGAAAAAGGCATTCTTCAAGTCGATGACTGAGAACCATGTAGCTGTAGCAGGAATCAATGTTAACAAAGCAGTAATGTCTGGCACTACAGGAAACTGCGGAATTACAATCTTATTAACTTCTCTAAGGTCTATGACAAACCTATAGACTGGAGGCTTTGTAGGATCTGTTCGTTTCAAAATCGGCAATACAGGACTATTACAAACATTTCCTCGCGTTTCTTCAACCACACCTTTCTTAATCAAATCTTGCACAATCAATAAGAGTGCACGCTCACCTTCACTCGATATTTTATATTGAGGAATTCTTGGAAATTTCACATTCGCTTTCAAAGTTACTACATACGGTGGAATCTCTAGTAGACCTACATCATTGGGACCAGTCGCCCAAAGAGAATCAGGGAGTGAACGTAGCTCCGGCGGGAGTGCGTCCATTGACAAGTACATCGGAGAGGTGAGTCTTTTACCCAAAGTAAGCTGTACTCCTTCCGGAGAACAGTACAATGTCGCATATAGTCGTTTTAACAAATCTAAACCAAGCAGATTTTCATTACAACCTGTCGTCAAAATTAAGGGTGCTTTCAATTGACACGGTCCAACAGAAATAGACAAAGGACCAGATATCGGGTTGTACACAGGGGCGCCTGAAAAACCTACGGAAACATTTGTTGAGCCAGACAAAGGTGCGCCAGGGAGTTTTGCATGCATGATAGAACTTTTTGCGGCACCAGTATCCAACAGAAACGGTTCGACTACACCTGATGTTGCTACTGCGACATAAGGCCCACTCTGATCCACTGGAACTGATACTACTCCCTCTCTCTGTCTATGGCTGTCCTAGTACCCATTTTGTTGAAATCCCTCTTCAACTTCACAATAATCCTCAACAAGATATTGCTGAGATCTATTCTGTTGAGCTGACTGTACATTTCGCTGATCAAAGTGATTAGAAGGACGATCATTAGTTTGTGGAGGCATAGCACCTCGTCCCCGACCTCTAGAATTCTGTGCAAAACCACCACGACCTCTCTGAGCTGCTGCCGCATTATTTTGCGCTAAAATCTGACAATCATTTTTATAGTGACCCTCTTTCTTACAGTACGCACACTGATTCCACTGGTATTGAGGCCTGGTCGAATTATAATCTGTCTTTTGATACGAATTCTGTTGCATATTAGTCTGATTCGTGCGAGGCGGATACGCCTGCTGTAAAAGAACTTTAGTCTTTAAATCTTTCGTTTTCTTCTCTGATTTCTCCTTTTCCTCTTTATCCCTATTTTCATAGTACTGTGCAGTCGCAAGTATTTGCGCTGTCGTAGATACAGCCCACGCACTTTCTGAGTCTTTCAATTTATTGCATAATTCGGGTAACAAATTATGCACAAATTTATCGACAAACAATCTCTGTCCTCCTTCAGTGCTCATATCCTGACCACTATGGTCCACAAAAGTCTCTTCGAACCTCGTGAAGAAGTCGGAGACACTTTCGTCTTTCTTCTGCTTGCATGCGGATAATTTATCCCAATTAACACGCAATGCTGGCATCAGAGTCTTCATTAAATCTATTATTCTGCCTGGAAGATTAGCGATCAAAGGTTCAGGTTTCGCACCACCTATTTGTTGATTATCTGCTGCAGTGATAGCTGCCCAATCACCACCTAAAGCAGCCTGATGATCCTCTCTACGAATTTTAGCCCACACTGGTTGTGGAACTACATTACCAAACAACATATCAATGTCGGCTAAGTTCATTATACAAGCCTCAACTGTCTGTGTCAATTCCTTGTAATATCCGGCTGGATTCTTACGTGGATCTGGCAAGGCCTGTTTCACTGCTAACACTTCTGCTCGCTTCCACGGAATATGTATCCATACTCTTTGGAACTGTGCTGGAGCAGCTGCAATACCCGCATTATCATCACGTTGTACTGCTTCGCGCCAAATTGGAGGAACCTCCCTCATAGGATATTGGCGACTTAGCTTCATTCTACCTTTCTCTAAATCTCTCGGCGAACGAAGAGATGGATCATTCCTAAAACTCAAAATGAGTTCCATCGCTTCCTTTATATTATCGCCCACTATCATTCCAGCAGCAAACTCTTTTTGAATCTTAATTAAATCTTCCAAATCTGATTCGACATCGTCTTCTTCTATTTCCTCACGTAACAACGAGCACATCTCGTCGAAGACGTATCGCTGTGTTGGCTCTCCCCATTGCATAAATGTCTCTAACACATCTTTCGTACTATATCTTCTAACTTTTGTAATCCATCTGAGAGCTGTGGAGTCTAAAACTCCCCGTTCCTCAGTACTTGGAAGCTGACTCCGTCTCTGAACAGAGTCAGGAGTAGGAGTCTTAATCAAGGTTTTATATATAGGCGACAGCATATTAGTAACAGAATCAGTAATTCTTCGACGAACAGAAAGTGGAGTTAGTACACTCGCAGACATAGAGAATGCAGTAGAGGTAGGAATAGATGACGAAACAGTAGGAGTATCGAGGAAAATAGTTTGAGGACCAATAGGTACAGTGGTAGGTATAGGAGCGGGCAGTGCAGGAAGAGGAGGAGCTGTAGGAACATTTACATTCACCACAGGAGGTATAGGAACTTGATTCTGAGGAACAAGAACACCAGGTTGTCCAGCAACCGGCAATTGAACATTCGGGATTAGTGGAGCCGTAGCACCTTGTGCATACGGTGGAGGCGACCGTAACAGATAAGATAGCAGAGGATCGTTTTCGGAATCCTCCAATATCTTAGCCATTTTCGATGGCAAGGCAGGATAGCACTTGTCAATCGCTAAGTTACGCTCTCTAATGGCTACATCTATGGCTTTCTCACACTCGTTAGCCTGCAACTGCTTAGTCGCTTGCTCTAGAGTTAACTCTTCTAGTTCTTTTTGCTCTTTTTTCAACCTTTTCATTTCTCTCTGTTTGGATTCTTTCCGCCAATAACGAAAAGAGTCAAACATTGCCGGCCGGGCTTTCTTCCTAAACAATTTCGCTTCTAAATTGTCGAGAATCTCTTGTTCAAAACTACCATGCAGTGGCCAACTAAGGACACCATCCTTCTTACAATAACGGACCCATATCTCATTATAAGTTATAGGACCCACACCATACTTGCAATATAGGTCATATAGGGGAGTCCCAATCGGAGGAACCAGACAGGAATCCTCTAATTGTGAGTCACTGTTGCAACTAAAACAAGACAACATTTTCCGACTTACCATTCTCAGTCCGGAACACAAAACAAACAAAACACGAAACAAATTGTGCACTTGAACCAAGAACTTAGGCCTACCAAAACGAACTGATGTATCGATACCCAAAACTGAACCAAATAGATTATCGTAACCAGAACAACTAGTGATAATCTTACAAAACCAAACCAAACCAAGAACCGATCAAGGATTTTTAACAATCCTCACAAAAGTAACCAGCTAGCTATCACTAAATACTTAACTGAGGCACTGAAGACGTCACCAAGGAGAAACCCGTCACGTTTCGCCGTACTAAGGACTGCACCACTTCGGGTCCAAGACAGGGCGACGGTCAAGGCAACGGCCCACTGCAGCCGTCCTGAACGGGAACCCTCGTGGAAGAGAACTTCAGGGCCACTTTTGCGATATGCCGGGATCGATGAAGTGGGGCGCCTCCCTCAGGAATCTTCACACGAAGCTTCTCGAACTCTTCAGGCTTTTGGACCGGTACCGAATGACGTCGCCCCACGTTGGGCGCCAATTGGAGTTCTGGACTTTTTGGTTCCGTCCAGAGGTGTCAGGGTACAACACCCGAAGACCCCGGAGTTCCACCTGCCTTGGTGCACAAATGAACAGAAACACGGGCTTCTCGATGGTGGCGTCAAAGACCAAAGGTTTATTACTGCAGGGACACAGAAGTCACAGAATCTACACACGGGCAGAATCTAGGAGACTGTTCGATTTGTACAAAGTGGGTTGCTCCTTATATACTAAAAATTGTGCTCTAGGCAAATATTTCACATGTCGGTACATTCCCAAACCTTTGTGTCTCTAAACAATAATTATTTGGCGTTACACAGGAACTGTCGATAATATCTGATACCAAACATCACGAAGAGGGGTTCCCACCAGTCCATCACAATCCCTTGTCAATATTGCATTCAAGACCCGGACCGCCTCATCGTAAAGTTCGTTACCTCCCCCTAATAAAGGCCCAGAAGGAAAGGAGCAGAGCCAGGTGCAGAAGATAGAAAAGCGGGATAAGAGATGTTTGTGGGTTGTAAATGGGCAAGGCTACCGGCTTCGGCCGCCTAATCATGATCAGGTACAATGGACAGGAAAACCAGTTCAGGTGGGCTGGCCTCGGGCAGAGGAGGCAGCCTTTGTCGAGTCATGCAGCTTCAGCGTGATCTGGTTTAAGGTGCACGTGTCATGTAAGAGGTGAATCTCCGGCTAAGGCTACGTGTCCTTAATCAAAGTGAAGTAAATGAAATGATCAGAGGCTATTGCATATGTGAGGGCAAGGAAACACAAAATGGCGGCCACGATCTTAAGATGGATGCCGTGTGTATATCAGAAATGTGTCAGTGGAAGGAGTGCTCTTGCTCGTAGCGTAGCGAAAACACTAGGATATACTAAATGGATCATTTGCGGTTCGCTGATACTAATTTTATGTATTTCCGACAAACTTGAAAACACGGGTTCAAGTCGTCACGGAACCGTCACGGAACCTCACCATCACTCCAGCTTGACGTAGCTGCAGTGGAAAAGTTCCCCTTTTCTCATGCACAGTCTTAGGATGTGGTCCATTGTACGTCGAAAGAACAGGGGGGGGGATATTGAACTTTAACGTTCGTGAACTTAGCACACGAGTAGGGTGGGGGCTCAAACAGGAACGAGCAGCCTCACAGACAGTGGAGCTGAATAAAATCTTGATCAGACATGCCTTTAGTTTGCTAAACAGGAAGATGGCAGTGTCCTGGCCAATCTAACCAAGGCCTAGATTTTAAACAGAAGGGTAAACACAGGGATTCATGCTGGCTAAGGGTCAACACAGGGATTCATGCTGGCTAAGTGATAACACTGTCTCAGGATATCATGTGGCAAAATCAGTCCCTCTCTCAACGCCATCCTAACAGGGTCTCCAAAAGCTCACCTAGCCTCACTAAGGTCAGTCCTTAACATGGCAGCTCGACTCATAACTGGTGTTAAAAGATTTGAACACATCTTACCAACCCTCAACTGGCTTCCCATAGAGGGTAGATGTATTTACTAACTGGCTTGCATCACTCAAAAGGCCCTTCACGCCCAATCCCCCCCCCCCCCACTACCTAAACAGCAAACTAGGAAAATCCAGAACTGAGAAGCACCAACTCACTTCTCATCCCTCCAAAACTGAAAAAGAAAAATGACCCATTGCCGGTCCTTCTCTGGCAACCTTCAGGATGTGGAATGCACTCCCCATCGACCTCTGATGCAACCCCTCCTGGTCTTGCTTCAAAAAGGACCTGAAACTTCTCCTCAACCAATACTTTACCAACCAAGGTCAACCATCCTAGACGACCCCTCCCCCCTCCCTCCCTCCCCCTCACTCGGACCTTAAAGGATGGTGATTACCGGACGGTGCAAACTACCTGCGTCTCTCTTCCCTCACTGGATACATAAGTATTTTGTCTGCTTTTATCTTTAGGCTCCCTCATGTGCTGCAATGTTAAGCAATTTTTATTTTCCTTTTTGTATGTAAAGTGCTGTGATATCCACAGGCAGTGGCAGCTGGTGAAGTTTGATAGTGGTGCAGCTGAACTTGGGCATGGGGGTTAGTCGCCATTCCCCCCGGACCCCATAGGACAGAGCACCCAGGCCCTTTTGCTGCCGTCAGACAAGAGAAACTGAGCAGGACAGCACAGATGCCGTGCACAAATACAGAGACAACACGGGTGGTAGGGTATGCACACTAGCCTCACAGGGGGAATCAGCAGACACCCCCCCTCCCAAAGGGTCTGTTTCTCCTGCAATTTTCCAGTGCCTTCTTTGAGCCCTAGCTTTCCTCCCTACACACAATTCCCTAATAACCCCCGATACTCCAAGGCCCAAACCCCTTGGCCTGGTCCTTGAACAAAGGGCGCCTGAATAGCCTGCATTGGGTTCCATCCTTGGGGGAGACTCAGTCCTGGGACCAGTGGACACTGAGCTAAAGGGTTTGTTTACTGGGGAGGGTGGGCCACTTTAACGATATAAGATGTAGAGTCGGAGATGGGGTGCTGTGAGGGCAGGATAAGTGCATGGGAGCATGAGGCACTGAAGGCAGGCTGTAAGTTGGTAGGGGTGGGGAACGGGAGGTGTGCACAAGGTTGTGGCACTGTGAGGGAACAGGAAGTGCAGAATGGAAGGGGAACAGTCAGCAAACATGAAATGCAGGGGACGAGGAAGAGTGGCATCATGAGCAGAGCTGCTTTAACACATCGGCAAAATGAAGAATTACCCGGGCCTCCACCTTCCAAGCAGCCCATGGTGAAGTGATCCGAACAAGCCCACTATATCAATGGAGTCCATAAAAAAGATTTTAAGTGTGACAGATGGACATGTAGAAGTCACTGAATCCTAGCAGGTTTACCCCGCCTGCTCACACGTTACCCTTGCGTTAGGAGGCAGGTGAATTAAATTAAACAAATCATTTTTCTGTCTGAAGTTTCTGCCCTTACTTCCGGTCATCTCTGCTCATCCTTGTTTTCTTGCTCTCGCTCAACCTATTGCTACATCTATATGTACCTGCCCCCTCTCGCTCGCTCTACCTCAGCTAGATCTAATTCAACTCCCTCTCAAAAACACCTTTCTGTACCCGTTCTCTCTATACCACCCTGAGCCTACCACTACCTCCCTACCCGCGGCAGAGCGTAATGCAAACCCTGTCTGAACCAGGAGGAGAATTGTAAACCAGGACTCATTGCACGCACGAAAAGCATTGTTACTACTGGCCGCGAGTGGGGATACTAGAATTAATACACAAATCGGTTATCTCATTCAAATGAGAACCTTTCAGCTGTTGTCTGTGGTTGAATGATGGAAAAACAAGTACAGAAACATGCTAAGAAGAGTGCATTACATTTGCCCTGACCAATCTGTAGAGAAATGTAACAGGAGGAAGAAATTGTGTCACGGAGGATTATAAATTTGTTTTGCGACATGGCAAGCCTCACAGTAAGATAAACAGCAGACAGGGAACACCATACGCACAATTTGAAGAGGCGTTCCTGACTTCGAGGCACAGAAACAGATGCAACTGTATGGCAAGAACCAGTGGAAAATACTAAGCCACAGATCTTGTACTGTTCTCTGAAGTTGAACATTCACCTATAAGACCATCAAGGCCCCTCTTGTTCTGCAGACAGCACTGTGGATAGTGTTCTGGATGGCGGAGTGTAGAACTTACGGAGTCCATAGGCTAAACTGAACAATTAGTTCAGAAAAGACCTGAAAACAGAACCTTCAAGCTCACTTCTAATTAAACTTTTTTCTGAGCTTCTCCTGATCAGGTCGTGAATAAAGAATCAGACGGGGTTCACCACTTCACCTGAATGAACTCAAACTAGCGGAAATTCTCTTCTGGGAAGGTTCTGTGAATGGCATTTCGGACTTGGCACCCTTCTTTGGTGAAACAATACTGAATCCTGCTCCTGTGCTCTGCTGCAATATCGTAAGACATATGTGTCTTTAATGAGGAGTATAATAGGATTCACTATTGCACACTTCTGAGGCAGCAAACAGCAGGCTGCCTCATAAACAAGAGGTAATGGCCCCGTTTGTGATAGAGAAGAAGCCCAACACACTATACAAATAGCTTCAAACCCACACAGTGCTTATTGGTTAGAAGATCTACTACTGAAACAGCAAAATGACACTACAGTGGTTATTCTCTAGTAGCCCAGGGCTATATACTCGTTCTGTGCCAATGTATGAGATGTTTTACAGTATTGCTTACAATTAAACTGAAAGTAATATACTTGCTATCAGAGCGTGACACCAAACTGCAGCAGTGCTCGGTGAAGGGGAACTTTGGCAGAGGAGGCAGGGTGGGGTCTACAGATAATGACTAGGGCTTTAGTGGGGGTGTTAGGAGAAAGCTAAACACCAGGAGAGCTCCTTCGCTCTCTCGCAAGAGGGAAATAGAGTGAGATTGAGAATCAATGAAGGGCATTGCTGAACATGCATACTCCCACAGTGCTAAATCTAAAATGACAAGGAAAAAAAACACAGCAAAAACATGTTCCTTGACTTCAGCAGTGAAAGGATACAACTCATCTAATCAGATGATTGTGAGATCGAAATGCTCTCGGGTGGGACAAGCAAGAAAAGAGGATAGTAATGAAATCAAGACTAGACTACCGAGATGGACAACAAACCATTCAATTATGACCGGGGAGCCAAAACATGCATGCTCCAAGTATATGTTTTGTGTTAGAAACACTAGGTCTGCCTGCAGACAGCTAAAGCGGTCTAACTAACAACAAAAAAAGGAGAACTTGGAAAGACACAATAAAAGTATAAGACATGGAAAAAACATGTTTACATAAAGATGCAACGCAAAAGCATAAGCCGGATTCCTAGCAAAATCTGACATGAAAATGCAATTAAAAAAGACTTAATAGAGTCTAATAGGCTGTAAAAGATGGGGAGCGTTTAGCTATGTTCACAAAGCTTTGCAGCCCCAATTGGAACATGGACCATTATATCTAGGACTACATATGCAAAGGTGTTGTGCTGGCAGTTTCAGATACCATTTAAATAACTGAAGTGATACAAAATTCCAGATTTATTAGTCTCTTGTCGGATGGGTCAACTGATCAAGGAATATTGCTACAACAACTGATTTATGTGTGATGCAAACCCTACTACACATGGGAGACAGTGTAAACATGAAACGTTCCAGAGGATGAGGAGTCAAAGGTGCTTTACTAATCCTTTGCAACATGTGGGATTATCAGTGGAGCTACCTGGTTAGACATGTTTTGCTCTGAATAAAGATAACAGAGTAATGACCTTGACAGCACATCAGAAAGTGGTGAGCACCTACCGGATAATGTGTCTGCTTACTAGGCATGGGGCAACCACGGCTACATTGCAGTAGTGCACTATGTAGTTTATAAAGTAGAACTTGCTGTGTGTGATGCAAAAAAAAACACAAACAAAAAAATATATTTAGACAGTTTTGAAGAAGGACTTACATGAACCTGTATTATTTATTATTCACCTAAGCAAGGAAGGAATCTTCAGGAAATAGACAATCTTGAAGAGCAGTTAAAGCAATTGGTGGATCGTATCTAACAATTTGCATGTCTGCATGCTGTACTGGTAGATCTCAAGATAAACTGGGAGCCTTTAGTATTCAAACTAGAGCGCCATTGTGCTTGTAAAGGGTACTACTATTTCACCAAGGCGGCTGATTGACAGATATTTATTGTTCCGGAGACAACACAAGGGACCCGGATACCATCAGGTTAGTGGACGCACTAGCAGCCTGTGAATGTATACAGCTGGTCAACAGCCCTACTCATCTGGCGGGCCACATCCTTGATGGAGTCTTTACTAATGACGACAGACTGTCTGTTGACACCCCGGTGCCTCTGGTCTGGTCGGACCATTCGGCGATCCCTCTCCTGATGGCCCTTCCTTGGGAAGGAACATCTGACTTGTTCCCCACTACCAGAGGTCCAAAAAGGAGCTTTAAGAACATCACCAATGACACTCTTGAACCATACATAAAGAAGTTCACCTATTCTTCCCTGGGAGATGTGGAGGATGCAGCGGTATTGCTCTCTGACTCTATCACCAGGGCGGTTGATGAGCTGGCTCCCCCGTCTTTTAAATACTCGGCGCGCCGTAAGCCCACTGCTCCGTGGTATACGGAGTCACTAAGACTCCTTCGACAGGGTTGTAGAAGACAAGAAAGAAAATGGAGGAAAGCATGGGATCCTATAGAAATGGAATTACATAAGTGTCTACTTGCTGAGTACAAATCTAGTGTTATTAGGGAAAAACAGCAGTACTTCTCTAGTCTTACTACCTCCCTCACTTCCTCCAGGGAGCTTTTCAAGATTGTAGACTCCCTCTGCTCCCTACAGGTCTCGGATCCAGTTGTGGGCTCGCAGGAGCTCTGCAACAACATATCAGAGTTCTTCCACAAGAAAATTGAGGATATTTATCTTGCGCTGGAAACTCAGAGTAAGTCCCTGACCGAATCTTCACTCCAAACCCTGAACAAATTAGAAGCTTGGACTAGAGACCACCCTGAGAGTCTAACGGTCTTTCCACCTCTTACTCGAGAAGAACTTGAGCTTCTACTCGATAGGATCAAATCATCTTCACCCCTAGACCCTTGCCCTTTGAGGATATTGAAGGAATGCAGAGCGATACTGCTCCCGCCTCTCCTGGAAGTTATGAATGGTGCTATAAATCAAGGTACCTTCCCTTCAATATGGAAGAAGGCAATAGTGAAGCCACTACTCAAGAAGCCCACGCTAGACCCGGAACAGTTGAAAAATTTCAGACCTATTTCACTGTTACCCGCTCCTGCTAAGATTCTTGAGACACATCTCAACGGCCATCTTACCACCTTCCTGGACTCATCTGGGTATCTTGACAGCTCCCAGCATGGGTTCCGAAAGGCGCATAGTACTGAGACAGCTCTGACTATGGTGGCAAATAACATCCGTAGGAAGGTGGACGCTGGCCAAACTACTGTGCTGGTGCTACTGGACCTCACAGCGGCGTTTGACACCCTGTCTCCCTCAACGCTTACATCTCGGTTGAGGGAGGCAGGGATCTCCGGCATGGCTTTGAACCTTCTGCACTCCTTTTTACAGCACAGGGAGCAAAGAGTCAAGCTTGATGAGTTCCTTTCCCCTGCTATGTCCTTGCAGTGTGGGGTGCCACAAGGGTCGGCTCTCAGTCCGACCCTATTCAACATTTATGTCGCCCCCCTTGCAAGGCTAGTAAAATCTCAGGGGATGGAACTGGTGTCATACGCCGATGACACCCAGATCATGGTGTCACTGGCCCACTCAGTTTCGTCGTCTGCCACCAACTTCAGGATCTGTATGCAGACAGTCTCCGACTGGATGCTTCAGAATTCCCTGAAGTTGAATGGCGATAAAACTGAGATCCTGGTCTTTGGTAAGGACCAGGATATCTGGTCGGATGAGTGGTGGCCGGCCTCACTGGGAACTTGTCCATCTCCCTCCCAGTCGGCAAGAAATCTTGGGGTAATCTTTGACACCTCCTTATCCATGACTCTACAGGTCAACCGCACGGTGACCACCTGCTGGGGGGTGCTAAAGATCCTCAGGAGGATTCTTCACTATCTTTCTCCCTCAGCACGTAAACAGGTGGCAGTGGCATTGATAGGCTCGAGATTGGACTACTGTAATGCGCTCTATGTAGACTCCAACAAGGGGCTCATTCAGCGATTACAGGTGGTTCAAAATGCGGCTGCTCACTTTGTCTTAGCACTTCTCAAAGCATCATCTGCTACGATGGCCAGAAAGAGCCTGCATTGGTTGCCCATTCATCTCAGGATCTCTTTTAAGATCCTTTGTCTTGTCTATCGAGCTCTGGCAGAGGGTTCTTCTGATCCCCTGGGTGCCCTGCTGACCCGTTACCAGCCTGGTAGATCTTTAAGATCCTGAGATGAATTTGTTGGTTGTCCCACGTGCCAAAAGGGTTCGCTGGGGAAACAGAGCTTTTTCCATTGCTGCGCCCAAATTATGGAATTTGTTACCTCTTGAGATTAAGATGCAACCCTCTCTGCCTTGCTTTAAAAAGGCGCTCAAGACCTGGTGTTTTGTCAGGGCTTATCCGTAATTAGGATTATTCTCTGTTACCTGGTATTATTTGGTCAGGCGCCTTGACGCCCATCTGGGCTTAGTTGCGCGTTAAAAATCGTTTTTCATTCATTTCATTCAGGGGAGCCGCCTGCAAATTGCTGAATGTCGGCCAGACTAGTAGATGGAAGCCCCCGGGCCGCCTCATAGTATGCCCTATTCGTGGAGCTGGAGGGCCTGCCCCAGCGCCACCTGCGGCTGTACTTCCAGGCGTAGCGGACAGACGCCGCCGGCACACTCACCCAGGAGTGCGTCCACCTGGCGCTGGGCAGACCTCCAGCCGGGTATGGCTCTACCGGCGCATCAGCCTGGACCCCCAGGACGCACAGGCCCTGCAGGCCAGCCGGGCCCCGCAGGAAGCCCACTGGGCGGGGTGAGCTACGCCCTCCATGAGGAGCTGGCGGCCCTGCTGGGCATCCAGGGCAGACTGAGCTACGCCCTCCACGAGGAGCTGGTGGTGCTGCTGGGCACCCGGGGCTTCTTCAGCCACGCCCTCTTCGTGGAGCTGGAGGGGCTGCGCCGAGGGCACTACCTGCCCCAGCTCCACCTGCGGCTGTACTTCCAGGCGCAGCTGACGGACGCCGCCGGAACCCTTACCCAGGAGCGTGTCCACCTGGCGCTGGGCCAGACCTCCAGCCGGGTAGGGCTCTACCTGCACATCAGCCTGGACCCCCCAGGACGCGCAGGCCCTGCAGACCAGTCGGGCCCTGCTGGGCACCAAGGGCGGGCTGAGCTACGCCCTCCACGAAGTGCTGGTGTGGACTGTCTGACTCTTGCTTTTCGGACCCTGCCTTTGCTCCTCTGCCTGTCCCCTTTTCTCGGACCCTGCCTCTGCTTGTGCTCCAGCCCACCCCCCTGCCCGATGGCCGCAGCCGTGCCCCCGCCGACCCCTGGGCCGTGTGGGTATTCCTCCGTAAAACCCTGAAGGAGGCCTGCCGGCGGCTGCTGCGCCGCCTCACTGAGGCCGCGACGCTGATCCCGGGGGCTGAGGAGATCCTGCGCCACACTGCAGAGGAGCTGCTTGAGGCAGTCTGCCGCCTGCCTGCCCCTGCGAGCCCCATCAGGTGGCCCTGCTGCTGCTGGTCGAGGCCTGTGACTGCGGCCTGCTGACCCCTGCTGCCCTGGCCGTGAGGCTGCTCCAGCACCCCGCCACAATCCTCCAGCTCTCTCCCTTGGCTGCGCTCCAATGCTGCTCTTCTTTCTCGTGGACCTGGCCCTGGGTGAGGGCAGGAGCAGGGTAGGGCTCTACCTGACCAGGCTCCTGAGCCCCCAGGTTGTGCAGGCCCTGCAGGCCAGCCGGGCCCAACTGGAGGACATCTCTAGGGCCCATCAAACCAGCGCCCCCGGAGAAGTGACTGCCGGGCAGCGGGGCCGAGCCTGCCTGCTGGTGGTGATCCAGAGCCAGCCACAGGGAGTCAGCATGCTGCTGGCACTCCAGAGCAGCTGGGACTCCAGCAGAGAGCTCTACGAGCAGGCCTGGGGGCTGCCCCCGGGAGGTGAGGGCCTCCATTGTGGGCGTCCAACCAAACTGGTGACTTTGAAATGTGACTGAGCCGCACTACACTTTGTATATATGTAAATAAATGAGTTTAGACTGCACCCAGAGTCTGTGGCACTGTTCGCAGCGGCGGGTGCTCTAGTTCCAATCCTAAAGACTCCTTTTGCCCGTCCATCCTCTCTTCCACCACAATCCTCAAGCTATCTCCCCTGGCTGCACTCCAATCTTGCGCTCTTCCTTCTGTCTGCCCCCTTTTCTCTTCCCGCCACAATCCTCCAGCTCTCCCCCCTGGCTGCGCTCCAATCCTGCTCTTCCTTCTGTCTGCCCCCTTTTCTCTTCCCGCCACAATCCTCCAGCTCTCCCCCCTGGCTGCGCTCCAATCCTGCTCTCTTCCTTCTGTCAACCCACTTTTCAATGTCCTGCAACAATCCTTCAGCTCTCTACTGGCTGCGCTCGAATGCTGCTCTCTTCCTTCTTCCGGTCTCCTGTGGATTGCTCATGTTGGTTAATCGGGGTATCATGAGACATCCATCAGGCTACTGAACCCAAATTGTCCCAGACCATCACCGTGAACTTGAATTTGTTGGTAAAATTCAGGTCGCAGTGCTCTAAATCCTAAGGACTAGAGAATGTCCAAGTGCCCTAAGCAGAGATCAGACAGACATACTGTAAAGAACTATCGGAAATAGTTTAGCAAAGGGATTGAAAGCTGTAGAGCACGAACACCTTCTTAACTCCGAATATACGAGTGAAATGCGGTGGAAATGCACACCATTCATGGAAGCAAAGGGAAAGCAACGCTTGCATAGAATGGGAGAATACAGCTACACAAACCAGAGCGAAAACATGCACAAAGAGTGCCTGGTTATTCCAATGCACAGGAACACAAAGATGATAAGATGTAAAAAGATTGCAGAAGCGATGCCTTGGAGCAGACAGAAGGAAAAGCCCAGAGCCATTCCTCCCGCACACACTGTGTGCAGCCGGCTCCCATTACCCAATGACCGCTTGATAAACAGAGGCACATGGAGGGGAAGGATGGGAGGGCTGTCAGCACTCCTCTGCCAAGGAAGCCCAGGAACCCCCCAGAACGTCGATCAGGCGATGGTACATCGGGACCAGCACCCCCCACCACACATCAGACACCCAAACACCTAAAACCAGGACATCAACAGATAAGATGCAGAACCCCTGGGAACCACGTCTATTCCAACAAGCAGACAACCCTCCAGCACTAGAGAGAGCCTGAGGTATATGGGCCAAGCACATAGCAACACGGACGCCCCCGCAAGAACCGAGCCGGTCCTATACCTAAAAGCCCACAACATTTTAAGCTCGGACATGCCACGCTCGCTGCCAGGGAATCCCTGTGCCCCTAAAGGTAGGGGCAACCACCGCCCCCCCACCGACCGGCCCTCCCACAAAAAAAAAAAATGAGCGCCGAATGATAGTACGATAGCACAGGACATCAGTGGCCAAGCCCTCCACCCCCACCGTGCACTTCAAAAGCAAAGCGCCCCACACTAACCTGGGACCAAAAGGCTCTCACTGGGACAGAGTGCCCCCACTGCAGACACCCCAATATTCGGAGCAGCTCGACCATTGCACAAGAGCGGCAGTTAAATGTAGTTCACTCAGACTGCACAGTAATTACCTTCTACTACTTGGCGCTCTCACGTGAAACAAAACTGCTATGGGCCATGTCCACACCCACTCCTGTAGCAGATCACAGGAAATAAGCAATGTACTGAAGAGGTCTGCCACAAACCGCTGGCTAATAGAGGACTTATGTTCACTTCGGAGGGTCCCAACTAGTTACTATAACAGGCTTTTGACATCTCACATGCCACTCAGATATGGATGATGATAGTTAAGTGCATCCTAGCACATCTCTGAATCTGGTGTTCCACCGGTTTCTGCCTTCTCAGGGACATATATAACCTTTAAAAACATTTTTACCACAAAGCATAAAACAAAAAATAGTCTTTCCAACCAAACACCTCGGACCCTGCTGCCTGCTCTCGGACCCTGCTGCCTGCTGCCCCCCACCAGGCCCTCCAGGTGGCCCCGCTGCTGATCGAGGGCTGTGACTGCGGCCTGCTGCCCCTGGTCGTGCTGCAGGCCCTGGTGCACCGCCTGCTCCAGAGGCTGGAGCCGCCGCATGTCAAGCAGCCTCAGCTGTGAGCGGTTGCTCTCTAGGTGTATAAAGGCCCGGCCTGGCCCGCTCAAGCCCAGCTGACCCAGATTGTGGCTACGAGTTGCTGCTGGTTCCCGCTTCTGGTGTGAATCCTGTGATGGCCGCAGCTGAGCCCCCTGCTGACCCCCTGGCCGTGAGGTTCTCTGTCAGGGGCCTCCTGGAGGAGGACTGCCGGAGGTTGCTCCACCGCCTCACCAAGGCTGCGCCCCTCAGCCAGGAGGGCGAGGCGTCCCTGTGCCGCACCACCCAGGAGCTCCTGGAGGCAGTGCGCCGCCTGCGGCTAGGCATGGGGGGAAAATCCGTTCCGCTCGCGGATTTTGCGGATTTTCGGGAAATCCGCAATCCGCGAGATTTGCGAATTTCCCGCAAAATCCGCAAATCCGCGAGCAGCGGATTTTGCTCGCACTGCTCGCACTGTTCGCGTGAGTTCGCGCCCCGCGAATAAGTGCAAAATTGCAGAAATACGATCTTAGCAAAACTGAAAGTAACTACTTACCAGGTTCAAAAGTTCAGGCACATCATTAGTAGCCATTTCCTGTAGTGCTTCCTGAGGGGCCCCTCCAGAGTTCAGTTGCCAGTTGAAACTATTATGTGACTCTGCTCTGAACCTCAGAATAGTTACACATATGCCACAAAGGTCCTGAATTACAGCTAAGGGAGACAAGCAGGAGCCAGGCTGGAAGTTAAAATCCATTAATCAGCCCCTAATTCATTATTGTCAGTTGGGGCAGGGCAGGTGTTGTAACTATTTTTGCAACAATGAAAGCACTTAGCAAGTGCAAAAGATCACTAATCAGGGCGCACTAAGGAAGCAGGTGCCAGCTAAAAAAATATTCTGTGACACATTAATCAGCCCCAAATTAATTCAGGTCACTTGAGGCAGGGAAGGTGTGCTTTGCTTTGCCGAAAATAATGTACACTGGACAACCAGAGGGTGTGGTGATGAAACAGAGGGTGGCATGGGTGGGCCAGAGGATGGCATGAGTAGTCAGAGAGTGGCAGTGGTGACAGAGAGTGGCAGTGATGAAGAAGAGTGTCCCAAACAGGCTGGACACGTAGAAACAACAAGTTCGCAAAACTTGCGACCCGACAGGTAAGTTCGCAAATTGCGAAATTGTAAAAACCCTCGCGAACTGGCAGAAACACGGGCGAACACAAAAAAAAAAAATCCGCAAATTCGCGGGAATTCGCGGATTTTGCGGATTGCGAATCCGCAAATCCGCAAAATTCGCGAACGCGAGATCCGCAAAATTCGCTCATGCTTACGCCTGCCCCACCCCCACCAGGCCATCCAGGTGGCCCCACTGCTGGTTGAGGCCTGTGACTGCGCCTGCTGCCCCCGGCCGCCCTGCAGGCCCTGGCCGTGAGGCTGCTCCAGCGGCTGGAGCAGCCGCACTTCAGGCAGGTGGTGTGGAGTGTGCACCAGGCGGTGGTGAGGGAGTGGCAGCTCCAGGCGCTGGCCGCCGAGGGGGCCCTGACCTATGCCATGTACCAGCAGGTGGAGGACCTGCTCGGGAGCCTCTACACTTTCCCAGCTCCGCCTGCAGCTTCAGTATCAGGCCACACTGACTGACGCCGCCGTCACCCAGGAGCAGCTGGACCTGACCTTCGGGGAGAGAAGGACCAGGGTCGGGGTGTACCTCACCAGCCTCCTGACCCCCAGGATGCGCAGGTCCTGCGGGACGGACGGGACCCGCTGGAGGCCATCTCCGGGGCCCATCAGGCCAGCGCCCCCCGAGGGGTGACCACCTTAAAGCCGAACCAGGCCTGCCTGCTGCTGCTCCTGTGGACCGAGACTCTGCTGCTGCTGCTGCTCCTGTGGACTGAGACTCCCCTCCTGCGAGCCAGAGATGGCCGCACCACCGCCCCCCACCGACCCCTGGGACGTGCGGGTCTTCCTCCAGGACCTTTTGGAGGAGGCCTGCCGGCGGCTGCTCCACCGCCTCACCGAGGACGCGGCCTTGAGCCAGGGGGGCGAGGCAGCACTGCGCCTCAATGCCGCACACCTGCTGGAGGCAGTCCTTGGCCTGCCCGCCCCCTGCCAGGCCCTCCAGGTGGCCCTGCTGCTGGTAGAGGCCTGTGACTGCGGCCCCCCACCACTCTGCAGGCCCTGGCCGGAAGGCTGCTCTGGCGGCTGCACCGGCCGCACTTCCAGCAGGTGGTGTGGAGCGCGCTCCAGGCCGTGGTGCAGGAGCGGCGGCTCTAGGCGCTGCTGGCCCCCTGGGCGGCTTTAGCCAGGCCTCTTCCTGAACCTGGAGGGCCTGCTGCGGGCCGCCAGTGCACCCACCTGCAGCTGGACTACCAGGTCCTCCTGACCTCCCCCGCCGCTGACCCAGAGCAGGCAGAGCTGCAGACCGTCCACCTGGTCCTGGCCGAACGCGCCAGCCAGGTCAGCTACTACCGGAGCATCTGCCTAAACCCGCCGGATGAGCAGGCCCTGCAGGCCGCCCGGGCCCCGCTCCATGCCCTCAGTGGAGGCAGATAGGACCAGCGCCCCTGGAGCGGTCACCATCAGGCAGCTGGGCCGCGCCTGCCAGCTGATAGTGCTCCAGACAACGAGGCCCCGGAGGTCAGGAGGCTGCTGAGGGGGCAGTGCAGCTATCACCAGGCACAGCAGCTGTACGAGGACGACTGGGGCTGACCCCCAGCAGGTAAAAATTGATACTTGTATAGCGCACTACTCACCCGCAAGGGTCTCAAGGCGCTTGTACGAATACCGCTGTAGAACCCCTCCTGGCTTTCCCTGTGAGGCGTCCACTCCTGGGCACCCCCAGGCATCCTTAGCGTTGTGGGGGCCGTTGTGGAGATTAAGCAAGCTATTGCCAAGAGTTGCAGCGTGGGACTCCATGATTGGAATAGGCATCGAGGCGAGAATTATCAGGTCCATGGAATTTGAGCCCAAGACCCGCCAAGGCGGGGATTTGAACCCTGGTATCGGGCTAGACCTCTGCATCAGAGTCTGCCGCTCTAACCATTGAGCCACACTTCTCCAGGTGATGCTTGCCATCATGAACACATACCTGCAGTGACAATACCTGGTCTAGAGCCCTCTCTGTAAATATGTAAATAAATGAGTGTTAACTGCACCCGGAGTCCGTGGCACTCTGTTCACAGCGGCGGCAGCCGCTCTACTTCCAATCCTAAAGACTGTCCGTCCTTTCTCTTCCTGCCACAATCCTCCAGCTCTCTCCCCTGGCTGTGCTCCAATGCTGCTCTCTTCCTTCTCCTGTCAACCCTTTTTTCAACATCCCGCCATTATCCTCCAGCTCTCTCCCCTAGCTGCTCTCCAATGCTGCTCCCTTCCTTCTCTCAATCGTCTTTTCAACATCCTGCCACAATCCTCCAGCTCTCTCCCCTGGCTGCGCTCCAATGCTGCTCTTCCTTCTCCTGTCAGCCCTCTTTTCTCTTCCCACCACATATCCCTTTCAGCATACCCCTCGATATAGAGGACTTTTCCCACAGATTGCTCATGTTGGTTAATCGGGGTATCATGAGACCTCCATCAGGCTACCGAAATCAAACTGGCCCAGACCATCACCGTGAACTTGAATTTGTTGGGAAAATTCAGGTCACAGTGCTCTACATCTTAAGGACTAGAGAATGTCCAAGTGCCCTAAGCAGAGATCAGACAGACATACTGCAAAGAACTATTGGAACCTGTTTAGCAAAGGGATCAAAAGCTGTAGAGCACAAACACCTTCTTAACTCGAATATACGAGTGAAAATGCGGTAGAAATGCACACCAGTCATGGAAGCAAAGTAAAAGCAACGCTTGCATAGAATGGGAGAATACAGCTACACAAACCAGAGCGAAAACATGCAGAAAGTACCTTATTATTCCAATGCACAGGGACACAGATAAGACATAAAAAGATTGCAGAAGTGATGCCTTGAAGCAGACCGAAGGAAAAGCCCAGCGCCATGTCCCCCACACACACACTGAGCCGGCTCCCGTTAACCAATGACCGCTTGATAAACAGAGGCACAAGGAGGGGAAGGATAGGAGGGCCGTCAGCACACCTCTGCCAAGGAAACCAAGGAACCCCCCTGAACCCCGATCATGCCGCGGCATCAGGCGACGGTACATAGGGACCAGCACCTCCCCCCTACACACACCAGAGCCCCAAATCAGGTCGCCCGAGGTATATGGGCCAAGCACATAGCAACACTGACACCCCCGCAAGAACCGAGCCGGTCCTATACCTAAAAGAGCCCACAACATTATAAGCTCGGGCATGCCACGCTCGCTGCCAGGGAACCCCTGTGCCCCTAAACGTAGGGGCAACCACTGCCTGGCCCTCCCACAAAAAAACACAAAGAACCAGAGCGTCGAATGATAGTACGAAAGCACAGGACATGAGTGGCAAAGCCCCCCAACCCCCACCGTTCACTTCAAAAGCAAGGTGCCCCACACTAACCTGGGACCAAAAGGCTCTCACTGGGACAGAGTGCCCCCACCGCAGACACCCCAATATTCGGAGCAGCTCGACCATCGCACAAAAGCGGCAGTTAAATGTAGTTCACTCCGACTGCACAGTAATTACCTTATACTACTTGGCGCTCTCACGTGAAACAAAACTGCTTTGGGCCATGTCCACACAGTCCTGTAGCAGTTCACAGCAAATAAGCAATGTACTGAAGAGGTCTGCCACAAACCGCTGGCTAAGAGGACTTACGTTCACTTCGGAGGGTCCCAACTAGTTACTATAACAGGCTTTTGACATCTCACATGCCACTCAGATATAGATGATTATAGTTAAGTGCATCCTACCACATCTCTGAATCTTGCGTTCCACCAGTTTCTGCCTTCTCAGGGACATACATAACCTTTAAAAACATTCTTACTATAAAGCGTAAAACAAAAAATCGTCTTTCCAACCAAACACATTGTACCCTGCTGCCTGCGTTTGGACCCTGCTGCTCCTGCTCGACCCTGCTCGAACCCTGCTGCCTCTGCTCCTGCTCGGACCCTGCTGCCTGTGCTCCCGCTCGGTCCTTGCTGTGCCCGTGCTCCCGCTCGGTCCCTGCTGTCCCTGCAGCGCCCGTGCTCCCGCTCGGACCCTGCTGTGCCCGTGCTCCCGCTCGG
The DNA here is from genome assembly GCF_964263255.1 of Lissotriton vulgaris. Taxonomy (NCBI): domain Eukaryota; kingdom Metazoa; phylum Chordata; class Amphibia; order Caudata; family Salamandridae; genus Lissotriton; species Lissotriton vulgaris. The sequence goes on from NC_141700.1 coordinate 812,462,293, forward strand.
ACCCTGCTGTGCCCGTGCTCCCGCTCGGACCGTGCTCCCGCTCGGACCCTGCTGTGCCCGTGCTCCCGCTCGGACGGTGCTCCCGCTCGGACCCTGCTCTGCCCGTGCTCCCGCTCGGACCCTGCTGTGCCCGTGCTCCCGCTCGGACCCTGCTGTGCCCGTGCTCCCGCTCAGACCCTGCTGTGCCCGTGCTCCCGCTCAGACCCTGCTGTGCCCGTGCTCCCGCTCGGACCCTGCTGTGCCCGTGCTCCCGCTCGGACCCTGCTGTGCCCGTGCTCCCGCTCAGACCCTGCTGTGCCTGTGCTCCCGCTCGGACCCTGCTGTGCCTGCTGCGCCCGCCTCTGAGCCGCCCGAGATGGCCGCAGCCGACCCCTGGGACGTGAGGGTCTTCCTCCAGTAAGCCTGCTGGCGGCTGCTTCTCCACCTGAATGAGGAGGCACCTCTGAGCCCGGGGGCCCAGGAGCTCCTGTGCCACAATGCCGCTCACCTGCTGGAGACCGTCAGCCGCCTGCCCGCCCCCCCACAGGTCACACCGCTGCTGGACGCCTGCGGCGTTGACCTGCTGCCCCAGGACGCCCAGCAGGCCCTGGCCGACAGCCTGCTCCAGCGCCTGGAGCTGCCCCACTTCAGGCAGGTGCTGTGGGTTGCCAACCAGGCAATGGTGAAGGAGCGGCGACTGCAGGCCCTGGCCGGCCCGGGTGCCCTCCAGTACTATCTGTACCTGCAGTGGGAGCACCTGCTGCGGGGCCGCTACGTGCCCCAGCTCCACTATGAGGCCACCCTGACCGACCCTGCCGCCACCCAGGAGAAGGTGGAGCTGGCCTTCGGGGAGTCAAAGTCCAGGATAGGGGTCTACCTCAGCAGCCTCTTGGACCCCCAGAAAGCACAGGCCCTGCGGGACAGGGGCGCCCCACTGGAGGCCATCTGGAGGGCCACTCAGGCCAGTGCCCCCAGAGGGGTGACCACCTTTAAGCCCAACCGGGCCTGCCTGCTGGTGCTGTTGCACACCCAGGAGGTGCCACAGGCAGTCAACACGCTGCTAGAGGGCCACAGCATCTGGGACCTCGCTTGCAACAATTCCTTGAGGCGGAAGCCGGGGAAGCTCTGAGAAATTTAAAACTGTATTTTAAAAATTTTATTTTCTGTTTTTAATCTGCACTACTCGCACTTTACCTGCTGCCGCGATTTAGGCTGCACAGGTTCTTACGTGCCCTGCGCTCCTCCCTCACTGCCGCAGCCGAGTTTGGGCTCCTGTCAGGTGAGGGGCCACCATCTTTGATGAGGAGTGGATCGGCAGACTAGTGCTCGCCCCTCCCGCCAATCCCCAGTATAAATGGCTACACCCACCAGGAAGCGCAGCGGACGAGCGCAGCGGACGAGCCGACAGCGCACCGAAGGGGTGCCCAAGGCAAGCCCGTCTGCGCCCGTCCGCGCCAGACCGAGCCCTGAGCCCGGGACCTCTGCAACTCCAATACCATCCCCAGTCAGGTATACCCAAGAAACCCTCCAACTCAGGAACAGCATTTCCACTCCTTGCCGCCATAATATCTCTTTAGAGGAACGACAATCTTGTTGCTCTAATTGTCCATTCAGACTGACGCCACGAATCCCCCCGAAAACACGATGGATTAAGATAGCCTTACTCAATTGTAGGTCCCTCCCGAAACACCAAGCTGAAATCAATCTGCTTCTGCTGGAATTTGAACTCTAGGTACTCTCTTACTGAAACATGGATCAATTCCACATCAGACCCTGACATAGTTCAAACACCCCCCCCCCCCCCCCCCCCCCCCCCCCCCCCCGGTTACCTAATTAAACACCAGGACAGACCCTCCGGGATAGGGGGCAGAATCGCGATTATTTACAGAAATAACCTGTCCTGCCATTTCAAGGACAGTCCAATTCAGGATTGTGAAAATGTCCGCTTCTCCATCCACCTATCCCCCTTAAAAACCCTCTCGGGTATCCTCGTCCATCGCCCTCCAGGACAGCAAGGTCTTTTTTGCAAATCCCTAGTGGAAACAACCTCCTCTTTTGCCTGCCTATCTCCTAACTTCACGGTCCTAGGAGACCTAAATCTCCACTTTGACGACTTGTCAAACAAAACAGCAGAGGACCTTAAGGAAGATCTAGCCTCCCTTAACATCCACTTAAAATGCAATCAGCCCACCCACTCTAAGGCCCACCTGTTGGACCCCTTATTCACCAACATCACGGACCTAGTAGTAGGCGAGCCCCTTCCCATCCCATGGTCAGACCACCACTTAATCCCTTTTAAGCTTCTACCGAAGCTATGGATAGACCACCTCCCCAAGCACCATCTTGCCCCTGGCAAAAACTGGACACGGCAGTTTGGACCCACGAACTAGCCTCTACTACACCCGATATCGGCCCAGATCCCTCCTTGGCGGAAGCCCAACTCAGTTCCTGGATTGAACAATCCCTTGATTCAATCCTCCCAGTCAAACTTCTTCCCAGTAAGAAGGGAACTTTTAAATCCCCCTGGTTCACTCCAGAACTGAGCGAACGTAGAAAAAAGTGTAAAAAGCTAGAGCGTCATTGGGGAAAGGACTGGGCTAACGAGAGTAAAAGTGAAACCAGGTCAGCCATGAAGGATTACAAAACCTGCATAAAGAACACTCAGGCAACATTTTTCGAAGGAAAAATATTAGCTGCAGTAAACTCCGCCAAAGAAACTTACCATATTGACGTAAATAATTAATTTACTCTCTTAATTTCTATGCAGGTAAGTACTTAATCAATAGCAACTCAATCGGAATGAAAAAAGACAGAGTCCGTGGTGTTAGAGTTTCTAAGGGTTTTATTCCTCATAAAGGAATGGTCTTGATCAGGATATCATGTTCTGACCACCACAGGGGTGTCAGAAGGGATAGAGCGCTCCCGTTTATTGACAATACATAGCTTATATACTTGATTTATACCATAAGAAGTAATGTAAGAGGCGTAACAGCTGAGAGAAGACAAGATAACAGTATACACGTGTTACTAGTACGTAATCAAGAGGCGTAAACTAGGCGTGAATCAGAGGTGTGTGCTAGAAACGTCACTGATAGGTGACGCAAGTGGGTGGCACCAAAGGGTGGTGCTAACAGAATTGTTGCAGTGTCAGCAGAAATCGGAAGCTTGGATGCGCGCGCAGCTGCATGACGTGTGATTGACGGGGTGCAGGGGACTTGACATTTACACTGACGGAAAGAGACAGAAGTCTGGCATGTCAGATCAACTTGTACTTCTATCATATCTGATATCTGATGTTTAGGAACTATACTATCTGGGCGGAAAGGTCTCTAGGGCAGAAGCTATTCTATGCTAACTGTGGATGCGTGTATAAGCGCCTAAGTGTCTACATGTGAAGCGTGGGGGCACGGGGCCTTCCATGGAAGCATGGTAACAGAGGCTATGAATTACTTGCATTGAGACAGGTCGGCCCTTTGGCTCTGCAGCTGGGGAGGATGTTTACTGGAGCTAGTAGGCAGGAATGCATTCTCGAGGAGCGGAACAGATAACTCGAAGGTTATAGTCAGTCTTGGCAGAAAGCAGGCTGAGCTGAGCGCGAGGTAAGTCAGAAAGTAAGTCAGAGTTCACGGGTACAGAGGTAGGCTGGGCAGAGGCTGCCAGAGTCAGGAGCCACAAAAGAGGTTCGATGGCAGAAATTCAGGGCCTACTCTGCTAGAGCAGGAAAACATGAAAAGTGTACTACAAAAAGACGGTGGCATAGTATACTTAGGAACGGACTACATAATCCATTCAGGGTGGATCTGAAAGAGGACAAGTTAACGTTGGACGCAAATGTATTTGCGTCTTCATAGCTGGCACAGGAGGGAAGTTACATGCACTTTAAGCTGGTACATGGAGTCGGTGGGGTACGCGCTAGGGAACATAACATGACCTAAAATTTAATTTTCCTCATTCCCTCCTTGTTCCCTACGGACCCTTCATGAAATATCGATCCTCATGAATCGATCAGTTTGTTCTTGTAACATCATTTGTTCTTCTTTCTTTCGGTTACGTTTTGAGAGAAAACTGGAATGTTCAATACAAGAGGTGGCACACAGTCCACAAATCGCTGGCCCACACTGTAGGCACAGGCAGCAACTGAATACTAGGACTAGGCCAATGCCTAGGAAGGATAGGATCTTCCATCCCCAAGCTGTTAACGTTGTCCAGAACCAACCGGACCAAGTCCAGGTGCCTGGATTCTGATGTATCTGATTTGCAATTTTATGAAGACGGGTGATAGCTTGATATACAGATGGTGCGTTTTGTGGTATGAAAACGCAGCAACTTGACCCGATGACCTTACAGGCTCCACCTCTATCTGCCAAGATGACGTCAATTACAAGACGGTTCTGAAGGACAACAACCCGCATAGCGGACTGCTCTTCTGTTAGGTTACCTAAGGCGGAGGCAGTTTCATTTACTACTGCTTCAAGTGTTCTAGTTAATCTGCGTATTAATTTACTATTCTGGACAGGTCCTAAAAAGAAAAAGAAACCTTTATTAAAGTCGGTGTACTGTTCCCATGCCGTTTCTGTGTAGTCGACAAGTGGGACATCTCTTCTGGGTCTATTCTTTACTAGATTGGTATTTCTATGGTAATCAGGAGGAGCTAGGAAAACAGGTGGCAGAAGGAATGCAATGTAACAGGTACCATCCCAATCTGGAGGTAGACGAATGTATGCGGTATGACCACAAACAAAGTAAGAATGACTGATAGCTTTGAAGGACGATTTTCCATGATCACTGAATTCGACCACAGTAGTGCATTTACTATGACCTAAGTGTACTGAACCTTTCTTCTTGATACATAATTCACCAGTGACTGGCAGTACTGACATAACGGGTAGAACGGGTGTGGCTTCGGATTCGACAGTGAGAATCATAAGGCTAATTGTATAATTACCTAATCCATACACTTCATTTTCTAGATCAGTTCCTATTCTAGTGGGGAGTCCCTCCTTATCTGGGTAACAGGCGTCTAGTAGGACCAAGTTCAGATTTCCCCAAACCCAACCCCCATCGAAAACAGCAATATCAGGATCTAAGGAATTAATTATTTTAAACCATGCTCCGCAGGAGCCATTGTGAGTGAACGGGTACGGAAAGAGGGGCAGGGCTCCCTTGTAATTCTGGTAGGGAGGGAGTCGGCCACATATCCAGCAATTTGTAGCATTGTTAGTTTGATGAGAATGATGTAGCATACTAATGAATGTATTGTTGCGCAGCGCAAGTCTGTAGGAAAGCTCGTGTGGAGGTAACTCACTAAAAGTGTGTTCAGCAGATACATTGTAAGCAGATTGTTCATGCTTGAAAATAGGATAATAGATAGGCAATAGGATGCTAGTAATGATAATTAAGACACTGAGAATAAACATGATTATTAGTGTCACTATACAGTGACTACGAAGTGATTTGCAGTATGTACGTTTCTTTGCTTCTCTCTCTCTCTCTCTATCTCGATCTAGGGGATACATGTCAGAAACTATTTAACCGATTCACCTAGGGGAGGACTTAAACAATTAAACTGTCTGACTTGCTAGATCGTAATTTCATGCGATAATTTTCTTGAGGAGTCTTTTCTCGTTCAGATTCTGTAAAGTCTTTTTGTTCGACACAGTCTTTGGTGGGGGTGGACGAGTCTCGATCAGGTTTCAGTCCAGAAAATTTGTTTTATATGACTCGTGTGAACCCACCCCTTTCTTCCTTCTATTTTCACGGCCGTCCGGGTTGTAAGCAGTACGGTCTTCGGAGACTTCCAGCGGGGCTCCAGCGGACTTTTTCTGTCAAAATTGCGGACGAGTACAGTATCACCAGGACGGACGTCGTGTGGCTTTACATCAGTGTTGTCAGGGAAGGCTGCGGCAACCTGTGAACGACATGATTGGAGTGCAGACATCAAGGAGGCAAGGTAATCTGTCAACATGTTAGAATCAACATCAGTAATCTTTTTCGGAATGGGCGTCCCCCACATATTCGGTGGTCTTCCAAAGACCACCTCGTACGGGGATAGCCCTGATCTCGAATGGGCGACCATTCTCATGTAGAATAGTGCCACTGGCAGGGCGACTATCCAGTCGACCCCTTTCTCCTGACATATTTTGGCAAGGCGGATCTTTAGTGTCTGGTTATGCCTCTCAACAAGGCCTGCAGCTTCTGGATGTCGGACACAATGGAACTTCCACTGGTATCCCAGTAATAAGGAAACTTCTTTCATTAATGCAGATGAGAATGGCTGACCGTTATCTGAGTACACGACACGAGGCAGGCCGTATCGTGGGAAGAATTCACGAACCAACTGCTTGGCAGTGGTCGGAGCAGTGTAATCTGGGACTGGGTATGCTTCGGTCCAGCGGGACAGAGCACAGACAACTACGAGAACATATTTAAATCCTCGACAACGGTCCATCTGGATATAATCCATCTGGAGGACTTCAAAAGGGTGATCGGGAGGATGAAATCCACCTTGCTCTACAGGGACGCTTTTTCCTGGATTGAACTGACAACAGATCATGCAAGTACGCACTTTCTGTTTTGCGGCTGCTCGTAAGTGTTTATTGTTCCAGATATTTTGTAAACTGTCTAGCATTGCTTTCTCTCCTAGATGTGCAGGACTATGTGCTGTATTTATCATAACTTGAACCATAGAGTCAGGGAGAAACCATGTAGATTTTCCCTTCGTCATCCAACCTTGATCTGTCTGGATCCCTCCTAGTTCGATCCATTTCTTTATTTCTTCTGGAGTAGCATGTGTCTGAATGTCAATAACATCTAGTGTGGGATCCCTGACTGTCATACAGTTTGTCGGATCTGTTGTCTTTGTCGTATCATTTGTCTGAGTGTGAGTCAGTGCTGTATGTTTTGCTGTCTGATCTGCCAGGTCATTACCCTGGGAAACAGAATCTGTGACTTTAGTATGTGCTTTACACTTCATGACGGATATGGCTGAAGGCAGATGTATTGCTTCTAACAGTGCTTGAATGAGAGGACCGTGTTGGATTTTGGCACCATGAGAGGTCAGAAAACCTCGTTCTTGCCACAGCATGCCGAAGTCGTGTACGACTCCGAACGCATAACGGGAATCTGTGTATATGTTGACATTTCTGTTCTTGGCTAGAATACAGGCTCGGGTCAGAGCGATGAGCTCTGCCGCTTGAGCAGACAGTGTATCAATACGATGTGTTTCTTTAACTTCAGTTTCAGTGGTCACTGCATATGCGGCCACTAACTCTCCTGTACTTGTTCTCATGCATGAACCATCTACATAAAGTGTCAGGTCTGGGTTTGTCAATGGAACATCTGTTAAATCTCGTCGGGGCTTTGTTACTGCATTAATGATCTCTATACAATCATGGGGAGCTGGGTCTGTCATAACTGTAGGTAACAGTGTTGCTGGGTTCAGGATACTGCAGCGTCTGATTTCTATGTGTGGCTGGAATAATGTCAATTCATAACCTGTCAGTCGTGCTATAGTCAAGTGTTGAGTCTGGGTTCTGTTTAACAGAACCTCTACGGAATGTGGAACTTGTACTGTTAACTGATGACCTAAAACAATTGAGTCGCTTTGTCTGATTGCTAACGCTGTTGCTGCTACAGACTTTAAGCACGCAGGGAGTGCCTGGGCTACGGAATCCAATGTACTTGAAAAATAAGCGCAAGGCTTATGTGAACCTGCTTGATCTTGAGTGAGGACAGATAATGCTGTACCGTCACGTTCTGTAACAAAAAGTGTAAACGGTTTGCTGTAACATGGTGTCGCTAAAACTGGTGCTTGGCATAATGCTTTCTTTAATTCCTCAAAGGCTTGTGTGTGTTCCTGAGTCCAAGGGAGGGCAATCGAAGTTGCTGCCTCCTGCGTCGTTAACTGGATGAGTGGTTTAGCTAGAAATGCATATTGAGGAATCCATTGTCTGCAGTACGAGGTGAGGCCTATGAAGGCCCGCACTTCCTTTTGTGTCTGGGGTTGTGGCATATTTACAATTAACTGAATGCGATCGGGAGTGAGCTGTCTCCCCACTTTGGACAGCAAGTGACCCAAGTACACAACTTGCTGAACACAGAATTGTAGCTTCGAAGGAGACACCTTGTGTCCCTTGTCGGCCAGGAAATGCAAAACTGTCAATGATGCTTGTTCACATTCGGGCTCACTTCGTGCGGTGATCAGTAGATCATCGACGTATTGCAGTAAAGCGGTGTTAACTGGCATTTGAATACAATCTAGTTGTCTTTTCAGTGCTTGACTATAGATGCTGGGGCTTTCTGTAAATCCTTGAGGTGCGCGGGAAAATTTGAAACTTCGTCCATTTAAACTGAATCCGAAGAGATATTGGCTCTCCGGATCAATAGGTACAATAGGTACACTGAAGAAAGCGTTCTTGAGATCAATTACAGTAAAGAACGTTGCTTCTGAGTCAATAGCAGTCAATAGGGAAGAGATATCGGGGACCACAGGATACTGTGGTACAATACATTTGTTCAGCTCTCGAAGATCAATCACCAGCCGATATACTGGCGGTGCATTGCGGTCTGTACGTTTAAGAATTGCAGGGGACTTGACATTTACACTGACGGAAAGAGACAGAAGTCTGGCATGTCAGATCAACTTGTACTTTTCCTCAATATCGTCCGCCTGCTAACGAAAACCCCGGAACCACCGCCCATATTGGATCCATCTGGCATTAGATGCAATCAGCTAGCGGAGTTCTTTTCAGCTAAAATTATTAATATTCTAAAAACCCTCCCCACTCATAGCACCCTCCCACACCCCCTGACCACTCCCACATGCCCGGAGGCTCCTCGTCTCGAGGTGTTCTCCCCGGTGTCCGCAGAACTGTTTCTGGCCACCCTACATACAGGGAAGAGTGGGGCTCCCACAGACCCAGCATCCATGAGCAAATTAAAACTGGTCGCTACTATGGTCTCTTCCCCCTTCGCCAAACTAATCAATGCGTCTTTTGCTCAAGGCATCGTTCCAACCAACTGGAAGAAAGCAACAGTTTGCGCGCTTCTTAAAAAAAAAATCTCACCTCGATCCCGCTGACCTGTCTAATTTTAGACCAATTTCCCTCCACCCGGGCATCAGCAAAGTGGCTGAGAAGATCGTCAATCATCAACTCTCCCTCTTCTTGGAATCTAACAACCTACTCTGTCATTCCCAGACAGGGTTCAGGACAGGGAACGGACACTGCACTCCTAGCCGTGATCGAAGAGGTGTAGTATCCCCTTAATGTGTAGTATTGCTTTTAGATGACATCACCTAACATCAATCTAGAATTGTTATGTTTTCCTATGTGCATTCTACATTCTTTATCTGGTAGTTATTCCTGTCTCCTGAACCTTGTCAGCAAGTGGTTGTTTAAGCTGTGTCCTTGGTACTCAATAAAGTACCAAGGACACAGCTTGCAACACAGCTCTGCAACCTGTGTATCGATTTACTTCACAAACTGGCGACGACCGGGATGAAGAAGGACTCACCCTCTGCCTAATGCAAGAAGTACAATTTTTTTTTTCTCTCTATAATATATAAGAAAAAAAAAGAAGAAACCAAGGACCAGCGTTCACACGTTTTCAAAGGTATTTCTCTTTTATTTTTGTTCTTTCCTGTTTGCGTGTAAGATGATGGCACCAGCGGCAGCAATTTAATCAAGTGCTTTGATCGCACCTGCGGCAGTATACAACTATGTGCTTCCCGTCATTAATTGCTGTGTTTTATTCATTGCTTCCTCTGACTTTGACAATTTTGCTAACCTGCGCTTTAATATTTTTTTTAAATCGCGTTTGGTGTTATCATAAAAGGAAGGAGTTAAGGCGCTGACCTGTTTATTTTCAAACGCGAATTGACATTCTGCCGCGTGTGCTTCTGTGTGTCTCAGCCTTCGCGTGGAGCTTCAGGTTCGCGCTGACTTCTCCTCCTCCGCGTCTGCTCAGTGCCAACATTCGACATGACGCGCTGAACGTACTAACCCCACGCATTAATTACGCAAAGGTCAAAGCGTCGCACAGCGACCATTTTATACAATTGTTTTGATTCTACTTCACATCGTGTGCTTTCAGCCTCGCACATGTTGGTTGGGAACACCAAATTATTTTTTTTTCTCTTGTTGTTCATCTTCCTTCATTAGAAACTGTACAATCTACATCTACATTTATTGAACTGCTGGATTATTATTTTTTTTTTTTCATTTTAATGCCTGAAGGAATCTCTTCCAAGAAACACTATTGACTATGGTAATTACCTTTGTCGCAATTCTCAAGAAACGAAGTTGACCACGGTGACTACGTTTATTTTATTAATTTATTATTTTCAATGTGCACTCAAATGTTTGACTAAGTTACCGACATTGCATTATTTTCTTGCTCTCCAGTTTTAACTGCTTTCTTTCCTGCAGGTTTCCTCGTTATTACTAGAAATGTCTAATAACATTGCTGCTCCTTCTCATTTTTTACCCACTGCTGGGGACCCTAAGGTAGAATGGGACCTGTGGTATCCCACATTCCTAGCATATGTGGATGTAGTAGAGGAGGATGGTTGCTCAGCTAAAAGGAAATTAGCCCTGTTAAAGAATTGTTTAGGCGGCGCAGGTCTTAAGGAGTTAGAGAACTTGCCTCCCATCGATGGAGCAGGTGACTTTAACATTTTTGAGATCGTTGTAAAACAGTTAGCCATTAGATTTGGCAAGAGAATAAATGTAGTTATGGAGAGGTTCAAATTTTACTCCCGAGCGCAGAAAGACGATGAGTCAATTGAGAATTACATAGCTGCATTACGAACCTTAGCTGCTTCCTGCGCATTTGAAACAATTAATTTTGAGCAGGTATTAAGAGACCAGTTGATGATGAAGACCAAAAGCAAAAAGATACAGGAACGGTTGTGGATGGGTACCGAGTCTTCTCTAAATGCTGTCATTAATATAGCTAAAGGGATTGAACAATCGGAGCTTTTTGTAAGTGAGATCAGAAGTCATGATGTTAAGAGTAAAGTAGTAATCCCAGAGGTTGCCTTAGTAAAGGAGGTCCATAACCAAAGGAAATTTCCTATCTCTCAGACTAGGTATTTCCCTAGAGACAACAGATCCTCTGGTAAGAAAAATCCTATTATTTGTTATAGGTGCGGTGCGAATGACCACGTTGGCAATTATAAAGGTTGTCCAGCGTGGAATAAAATCTGTGTTAAATGTAAAAAAACGGGGCATTTCAGTAAAATGTGTAGATCCCCACAGAAAGTGAATTTGTTAACTGATCTTGACTATGAAGTTCCTGAAGAAATCCAAGAAATCAACACTCTGTTATGTGTTGGCGATTCTACTTGTCCAGGTTTTCCCAAGGATAAGATCTTTATCAATGGTATAGAAATCACTATGCTTATAGATTCATGTGCTTGGTACAGCATAATTGGTAGTGATATTTTTAACAGGTACTGGAATTCCTCGTGCTTACTACCATCAGATATTTGTCCAGGTGGATACACTGGTCGGAAGATTGATTTGATAGGATACATGTGGGCAGATATAGGATTTAAAAGTAATAGCATCAAAGGGAAAGTTTATGTAGCATCCAAGGGTGCTTCTATTTTGAGTTGGCCACACCAACACGAGTCGAAAATTAAATTAGATCCCAATGCCTTTCCACCTGTATATATTGTATCTCCTGCTGAGGATGAATTTACTGTTTTGGTTAAGAACAAATTCCCTGAGATTTTCTCTGATGTCTTGGGTGAATTTGTAAATTTTAAACACAAAATCATCTTGAAAGAAAATGCAACACCAGTCCGACACAGGGTCAGGAATGTCCCCTTGGCCTATCGAGATAAATTAAAAACTATTCTTTCGGATTTGGTGACTCGTGGTATCATAGAACCAACCGAGTCTTCCCCCTGGGTTTCCCCAGTAGTTTTGTTGATTAAAAGTAATGGGGAACTTCGTCTGTGTGTAGACCTCCGCAGTCTGAATACTGAAATTTGGGTGGACAGACATCCCTTACCTAACATTCACGAGCTAATTTCCACTCTTTCTGGTGCTCGCGTTTTCTCAACCCTAGATTTAGCCAGTGCATATCACCAGGTTCTACTCCATGAGGACTCTAAATTTCTTACCACTTTCATAACCCCTGAGGGCATGTTCCAGTTCCGTCGCATGCCATTTGGCTTAGCCAGCGCAGCTTCGGTTTTCCAACGTCTTATGAAAGAGGTTTTGGAAGGTTGTAATAGTGCTATTGCCTTCCAAGACGACATCTTGATATATGGTAAAGATCACGAGGACCATGACAGAAATCTGGACAAAGTACTTATGTCTGTCAAAGCTAAGGGTTTGACTTTGAAGCTTTCTAAGTGCAAATTTAGACAGAGCACCGTGGAGTATTTGGGACACGAAATCTCCGCTCAGGGTATCAAACCAAAACGTAATCACATTTTGAGCATAACCAAGGCGCCTGCCCCTGGCAACAAAGAACAATTGGTGTCCTTTCTGGGTCTTACCGAGTTTTATAGCAAATTTGTTTCAGATTACTCTTCCAAAGTTCATGTTTTGAAATTGTTATTGAAAAAAGATGCAAAATTTGTTTGGAAAGGTGAACATCAAACTGCTTTTGAGTTACTTAAAAAGGAGATTATTAATGCCCCCTTCCTGAGACCTTTTGACTTGGGTAGAGAATGCATCGTGTGTGTGGACGCGAGCAACGTGGGACTTGGTTCTGTGCTGATGCAAAAGTGTCAAGGTGAGGAATATGTGGTCTCCTATGCCTCTCGTACCCTTCATGGGGCAGAATTTAACTATTCCACTATAGAGAAGGAACTGTTGGCGTGCACCTGGGCCGTTGAGCACTTCAGGCAATTTATTTGGGGAACAAGATTCCGTTTGCGAACGGACCACAAACCTTTGATAAGCATGTTGGCCGCTGGCGGCGGTCGTACCTTGACTGCGCGTTTGGCGCGCCTGGCTGCTAAATTACAAGAGTTTCAATGCGTGGTGGAATATGTCCCTGGTCGTCTAAACGTCCATGCTGACTGTATGTCCAGATTGCCTTGTGTTTCCTTAGTTGCCACGGACTCTCTTTGCGATGTGGATGTAGTTTTAACTATTGATGATGTAAATGATCCTAGATGCAATACCACGTCCAGTGTTATCTCTGAGTCTATGTGGCGGGATGCCATGTCTAAGGATGTTTCCTTGTCCAATGTGGTGGATTTTCTGAAGCAAGGGTGGCCTGAAGAGAGGAAACTTTCTGGCGATATCCTTTCGTTCAGCAAAGTACAGGAAGAACTCATGTTTGACCAGGGTTTTGTAACCAGGTGTGATAAAATAGTACCTCCTTCTGGTCTACGTGAAAAAATAATTTCTATGGCACATGAAGGTCACATGCGGATGTCTAATACTAAAAGACGTATCCGTGAATTCTACTGGTGGCCTGGCGTTGACAGGATGGTAGACAAATGGGTTAGTTCTTGTTCCCCTTGCTCCAGTAGTGATAAAACTGCTAAACCTTTGGCTGCCAAATCCGATGTTTCACCTATTGAGTACTCCATGTGCCCTTGGAAAAAACTCGGAATTGATATTGTTGGCCCTTTGGATTTGTCCGACAATAAATCTGTTTTTATTTTAGTTTTAATTGACTACTTCTCCAAGTGGCCGGAGATCAAGGTTGTGGACAAGACCGGTTCTTCTCAGATTGTTGAATTTCTTGATGAAGTTTTTTGCAGGGAAGGAATTCCAGCTGAGCTGGTTTCAGACAATGGTCCACAATTCATTAGTAGTGAATTTTTGTCCTTTCTTGACAGATGTGGAGTTGTTCATAAAAGGGTGTCAAACTACAACCCTCAAGCCAATGGCCTTACTGAGCGCTTTAACAGGGTCATTAAAGAGTCGTTACAACTTGCTATTAAAAGCAAATTAGATTGGAGGAAGTCCCTTCGTGCTTCTCTTCTCTCATATCGCACTTCCCCTAACTCCGTTACGGGTTTTTCCCCTTTTGAGCTGTTAAAGGGTCGTAAACCTGGTTCTAAACTTCTACCTTGGTGGATGAAAGCAAAGATCCCTCCTTTGCCTAGTGCTGACCCTTCCTTGGTTAGAGACAAGGTGTTGAAATATCAAGAGAAGATGAGATATAATCCCACTCGTCCATTTGTTTCTAAACCTGGTATCAAGGTTGGGGATTTGGTGCGAGTCAAGTTTGGTAGATCTTGTGGTTCCAGGTGGAACAAATGGTCAGATCCGTGTAAAGTCACTGAAGTTTTTAGTAAGGCCGTCAGGGTGGATGGTGGTAAAGTGTGGAACTTTCGCAGAGTTTCTCTGTATAGAAAACCCAATGTGCTGATGAATTCTCTACCTTCCTCAAATTCCTCTCCAATTTCTCCTGGCGTTGATTGCAGTATCCCCTTAATGTGTAGTATTGCTTTTAGATGACATCACCTTACATCAATCTAGAATTGTTATGTTTTCCTATGTGCATTCTACATTCTTTATCTGGTAGTTATTCCTGTCTCCTGAACCTTGTCAGCAAGTGGTTGTTTAAGCTGTGTCCTTGGTACTCAATAAAGTACTCCCTCTGCAACCTGTGTATCGATTTACTTCAAGAGGCAAGAACCATCATAGATGCAGGAGGATGAGGGGCAGTGATCCTTTAGCATGGCAGGAATTTCTGGTACCGCCCTGTCCTGGATCAAATCTTTCTTAGAAGGCAGAAGCTTTCAGGTGACCGACGGTTCGGTTAATTCTAGAGCTTTCCCCCTCCAGTGTGGGGCCCCCCAGGGCTCTTCCTTGAGCCCCACACTTTTTAACGTATACATGTCTCCCCTAGAAGACATCGTAACTCCTTTCGGCATAAAAGCGGTCATGTACGCCGACGATACCCAGCTGGTCGTCTCTATAAACCAGTCGACCAAATGTCTGGCAACTTGTCGTCTTGCCTCCAGAATCTCTCAATGGATGTGCGACCCTCGCCTGAAGCTTAACGGAGAGAAGTCTGAGATCCTCCTTTTGGGTGACCCACGCAGACTCCCCCCTTCTCTCATTTGGCCACCTTGTATGGGATCGCCCCCCCCCCCCCCCCCCTCCCCAAGACTGAAATTAAGAGCCTTGGTATCTGGATGGACCAGGACCTCAACTTTAAAGTCCAGGCAAGAAAAAACGCCGGCACATGCTTTGGCCTCTTACAGATAGCTCGAAAAATTCTCCCATTAATCCCCTTTCAGTCCAGGAAACTGCTAATGCAGGGGCTAGTTAACTCTAGACTGGACTACGGAAATGCCCTGTATTTAGGTGCTCCCTCATCGGTTATCAACAGACTATAATGTGCGCAGAATGTCGCTGCCAGACTCCTCACCGGGACCAAATCCAGATGCTCTGCCAAACCTGCCCTCAGATCATTACACTGGCTCCCAATTCAGGAAAGGATCACCTTTAAAACCCTCTGCATCTCACATAAAATACTTCACGGCAGAGGCTCCCCCATTCTGAGACCCCTCATCAAACCACATCACTCCAACAGACAGCTGAGATCAAACTCCCTCTCCTTGGCCAGTGTCCCCAGAAAAAAAAGGGCCCGCTCAGGGGGACGTCTCTTCTCATATAATGCTCCAAAATTATGGAATTCTCTTCCGCTCTCCATCCGAAGGGAAAGTAACCTATTGGCGTTTCGCAGGCTTCTGAAAACCTGGCTCTTCCCATAATACTCCCCTCTGAATTCTGCAGGATGAATGTCAGTGCTGGGACGCCCCTGGGTAGCTATGCGCTTTACAAATCTGAAATCAAATGAACCAGGACCCCTATGACCAGGCCTGGGGGCTGCCCCCAGGGAGGTGAGGGTCTCCTTCCTGACCGTCCAGCCACACTGGTGACTTTCAAAAGCCCTTTGTATATATGTAAATAAATGTGTTGACTGCACCCAGAGTCCCTGGTAATCTGTTCACAGCGGCAGGCGGGCGCTCTAGTTCCGATCCTAAAAACTCTCCGGCCTTTCTATTCCACCACAATCCTCCAATCCTGCTCTCTTCCTCCTTCACCCCTGCTCTTCCTCCTCCTTGTGCCCGTCCATCCTTTATTCCACCACCATCCTCCAATCCTGCTCTCCTTGTGCCTCTGTGCCACCACAATCCTCCAATCCTACTCTCTTCCTCCTTGTGCCTCTCCGTCCTTTCTCTGCCACCACAATCCTCCAGCTCTCTCCCCTGACTGCGCTCCAATCCAGCTCTATTCCTTCTCCTGTCAACCCTCTTTTCAACACCCTGCCACAATCCTCCAGCTCTCCCCTGGCTGTGCTCCAATGCTGCTCTTCCTTCTCCTGTCAGCCCTCTTTTCTCTTTCCACCACATACCCCTTTCAGCATACCCCTCGATACAGAGGACTTTTCCCACGGATTGCTCATGTTGGTTAATTGGGGTATCATGAGATATCCATCAGGCTACTGAAACCAAACTGTCGCAGATCACCGCGAACTTGAATTTGTTGGGAAAAATCAGGTCGCAGTGCTCTAAATATTAAGGACTAGAGAATGTCCAAGTGCCCTAAGCAAAGATCAGACAGACATACTGCAAAGAACTATCGTAACCAGTTTAGCAAAGGGATCGAAAGCTGTAGAGCACGAACACCTTATTAACTCTGAATATACGAGTGAAAATGCGGTGGTTATGCACACCATTCATGGAAGCAAAGGAAAAGCAACACTTGCATTGAATGGGAGAATACAGCTACACACAATCCAGAGCGAAAACATGCACAAAGAGTACCTTGTTGTTCCAATGCACAGGGACACAAAGATAAGACGTAAAGCTATCGAGTTCAGAAGTGATGCCTTGGAGCAGACAGAAGGAAAAGCCCAGCGCCATGCCTCCCGCACACACTGTGTGCAGCCGGCTCCCGTTAACCAATGACCGCTTGATAAACAGAGGCACATGGAGGGGAAGGATGGGAGGGCTGTCAGCACTCCTCTGCCAAGGAAGCCCAGGAACCCCCCAGAACGTCGATCATGCTGTGGGATCAGGCGATGGTACATAGGGACCGGGACTAGCACCCCCCCCCCCCCCCCCCCTCACCACACACACACCAGACACCCCAACACCTAAAACCAGGACATTATCAACAGATAAGATGCGGAATCCCTGGAAACCACGTCTATTCCAACAAGCAGACAACCCTCCAGCACTAGAGATAGAGCCCCAAATCAGGTCGCCCCGAGGTATATGGGCCAAGCACATAGCAACACGGACGCCCCCACAAGAACAGAGCTGGTCCTATACCTAAAAGAGCCCACAACATTATAAGCTCTGACATGCCACACTCGCTGCCAGGGAACCCCTGTGCCCCTAAAGGTAGGGGCAACCACCGCCCGGCCCTCCCACAAAAAAACAAAAGAACCCGAGCGTCGAATGATAGTAAGAAAGCACAGGACGAGAGGCAAAGCCCCCCAACCCCCACCGTGCACTTCAAAAGCAAAGCGCCCCACACTAACCTGGGACCAAAAGACTCACTGGGACAGAGTGCCACCACTGCAGACACCCCAATATTCGGAGCAGCTCGACCATCGCACAAGAGCAGCAGTTAAATGTAGTCCACTCAGACTGCACAGTAATTACCTTATACTACTTGGCGCTCTCACGTGAAACAAAACTGCTATGGGCCATGTCCATACCCACCCCTGTAGCAGTCCTCAGCAAATAATCAATGTACTGAAGAGGTCTGCCACAAACCGCTGGCTAATAGAGGACTTATGTTCACTTCGGAGGGTCCCAACTAGTTACATACTATAACAGGCTTTTGACATCTCACATGCCGCTCAGATATGGATGATTATAGTTAAGTGCATCCTAGCACATCTCCGAATCTTACGTTCCACCAGTTTGCCTTCTCAGAGACATACATAACCTTTAAACACATTCTTACCACAAAGCATAAAACAAAACATCTCCAACCAAACACCTCGGACCCTGCTGCCTGCTCTCGGACCCTGCTGCCCCCCGCCGGGCCCTCCATGTGGCCCCGCTGCTGGTCGAGGCCTGCGACTGGCCTGCTGCCCCCGGCCGTGCTGCAGGCCCTGGTGCACCGCCTGCTCCAGAGGCTGGAGCCGCCACATGTCAAGCAGCCTCAGCTGTGAGCAGTTGCTCTCCATGTGTATAAAGGCCCGGCCCAGCTGACCCGGATTGTGGTTCCGAGTTGCTGCCGGTTCCTGCTGCTGGTGTGAACCCTGCTCCTGCGATGGCCGCAGCCGTGCCCCCTGCTGATCCGCCTGCCCAGCCCCTGCCAGGCCATCCAGGTGGCCCCGCTGCTGGTCAAGGCCGGTGCCTGCGGCCTGCTCCCCCCGCCGCCCTGCAGGCTCTGGCGCACCGCCTGCTCCAGAAGGTTGGAGCCCCCGCATGTCAAGCAGGTGGTGCGGAGCGCGCACCAGGCGGTGGCACGGGAGCGGCGGCTCCAGGCCCTCCTGGCCACCAGTTTCTGCCTTCTCAGGACATACATCACCTTTAAACACATTCTTACCACAAAGCGTAAAACAAAAAATCGTCTTTCCAACCAAACACCTCGGACCCTGCTGCCTGCGCTCAGACCCTGCTGCCTGCGCTCAGACCCTGCTGCCTGCGCTCAGACCCTCCAGGTGGCCCCGCTGCTGCCCCCGGCCGTGCTGCAGGTCCTGGCATGCCGCCTGCTGGAGCGGCTGGACCAGGCCCATTTCCAGCTGCTGCTGGCCCACCTCCAGCAGGCTGTGGTGAGAGCGGCGGCTGGAGGCCCTGCTGGACAACCAGGCTGGCGTCCGCTTCACCCTCCAGCAGGAGCTGGCGGCCCTGCTGGACGCCCACTGCTACCTGCACCTCCGGCTGCGCTACCAGGTCAGGGTGACCACAGCCGCCGCCAGCACTGCGCAACACCACCAGTCGAGGAGAGTCGACCTGGCCTTCGCCCAGCAGCGTAGGGGTCTACGCGGCCATCCGCCGCAACCCGCGGGAAATGCGGGCCGGGCAGGCTCCCATGCGTGACATTCTGGTGGGCGAGAGGGTCAGCGCACCCGGAGGCACCATCACCGGGCCTCGCCTGCCAGATGGAGGTTTCTCATAGCTCTGGGGAGCTGGGCCAAGGGGCGGCCGACCACCGGGAGGCCATCGCCACGCACCTGGCAGACTACAGAACCTGGGAGCAGGAGGACCCCCCCCCCCTCCGCAGGTGGCGGCCTCCATCCTGCCTGGCCAGTCACTCAGGAATCCGCAGGCTCCTCCGGTGCGGCCCAATAAATAGCCATCAATGAGCCGCCCTTATTCATTCTTCTGTAGCGCCGCCCGCCCGCTGAGGGCTGCCGCTTTACAGCCGAGAGCCCAGGACCAGGGTCGGGGTCTACCTGAGCAGCCTCCTGGACCCACAGGACGCGCAGGCCCCGCTGAAGGCCATCTGGGGGGCCCCATCAGGCCAGCGCCCCCAGAGGGGTGACCACCGGGAAGCCAAACCGGGCCTGCCTGCATCCCTCCATCCCTCTCTCTGTCTGCCATGGCCGGAGCCGGAGCGCCCTCCCCCGCCAACCCCGAGCCGTGCGGCTGTTCATGCAGGACACCTTGGAGGAGGCCTGCCGGCTGGTGCTGCTGCACCTGAAGGAGGCCGTGCCGCTGAGCCCGGGGTGCCAGGAGGGCCTGCGAGGCACGGCCGCACACCTCTACATGGCCGTCCGCGGCCTGGCCGCCCCCCCCCCCCCTGACAGTCCTGCCGCTCCTCCTGGAGGCCTGCGGCTGCCAGCTGCTGCCCCCCGCCGCCCAGCTGGCCGTGGCGCGCCGCCTGCTGGAGGTGGTGGACCCGCTTCACTTCACGCTGGTGCTGGGGGACCTGCACCAGGCCGTGGCGCGGGAGCGGCATCTGGCCGCGCTGCTGGCCACCCCGGAGGCCTTCACCTACGTGCTCTCCTTGCAGCTGGAGAAGCTGCGCCTGTACTGCTACCTGCCCCAGCTCCACCTGCTCCTCCACTTCCAGGCACGGCTGACCGACGCCAACGCAGCCGTCACCCAGGAGGGCATCCACCTGGCGCTGGGTGAGCGCTCCAGCCGGGTGGGCCTGTACCTGGCCTGACTCTTGGACCCCAGGGACGTGCAGGCCCTGCGGGACGGGCGGGCCTTGCTGGAGGCCATCATGGGGGCCACTCAGGCCACCGCCCCCGGAGGGGTCATCATCGACGAGGGGCGCGACTGCCTGCTCCTGGTGGTGTCCAACACTGCGCCCCCCCAGCCGGTGCGCAGTCCGCTGGCGCGCCTCGGACACTGGGCCGGCGCCGAGCAGCTCTACGAGTGGGCCTGGGGGCTGCCCACCCGGGAGGTGGGGGCCTGCATCGTGCCCATCAGGGGCGGCTGGTGACTTTCACTTGTAAATATGTAAATAAATTGTGTGTTCCCCGAAGCCTCGAGTCTGCGCCCTCAATCATTCGTTTATTTCAGTTGTAAAGTGTTGTTGTTGTTTACAGGGAGGGGGGGGGGGGAGGGTCCCTGAGACACCTGCTGCTAAAGTTCATGATTTTGTTCCCTTCCTCCCTCCTGCTGCCGCCTACAACACATCTTGATGGCCCTGCTGAAATGCACTCCCCGCAGCCAGGCCTCCCTAACACTTCCAACAGAGGATGCTTCAAATGCTTCACTCCTTTGGGGTCTTGGGGATCCTTCTCCCCTCCACCAAGGGCAGCGGTGCCCCGTTCACCTCTGCTCCTCTGTATTGGGCAACTTCAAAGTGCCTCTTGCCTGCGCACCGCAGACTTATGATAAGTCTGCGGTGCGCAGGTAAGAGTTATGGGCCAGAAGGCGAAGTCCTAGGTCTAAGGAATGTTTCTCTTTCTTCCATGGCTGCTTTAGGAGGTTGTGTATGAGTCCGCCACATATCTATCACGCACTTTTGCCCATTCTGGTCGTATGGCTCAGTGAGTTAAACACTCACTACTATATATAATATTTCTGGTAACTAACAACAACTACTACTTTGCTTAGAAATGCTTCAAGGGTGGGCTTTCCTACTGCACCTGTGAAGCTACTTTGATTTCAATTGGTTATACATTCAGGTTTTCAAAAGCGATCGCTTTCGCTTTCCTCATCCCCAAGAACTTTAGAAATGAAGATCTTCTTACAGGCCTGCTCCTATGCGGAGCCCGTCTTCAGCCCTCCTGTTTCTCCTTGTCTCTTTCTACTTTCTATTCTCTTCTCTTCTTCTTCACCCCCCCCTTTCTCTTTCCGCTGTCTGTAATGATGCGGATTTCCTGCCCCGAATGGATTAATGCTCCTTTGATTTGAGATCTGGTGGCACAGGCGCGGGTTTGCTCGGTGGCTGGCACTGCAGCAGGCCAGGGCACATGGAGGGTGATGGTGCCCATGCTGATACGACGCCTCCCTGCAGCAGGCCAGGGCACATGGAGGGTGGTGGTGCCGATGAGGATACGACGCCTCCCTGCAGCAGGCCAGGGCACATGGAGGGTGGTGGTGCCGATGAGGATACGACGCCTCCCTGCAGCAGGCCAGGGCACATGGAGGGTGGTGGTGCCCATGCGGATATGACGCCTCCCTGCAGCTCAGGGACCTCACCGACTGCGCCCTTTCCTCCCACTTGCTGACCCCCTCCCTCGGACCCTGCTGCCTGCTGCCCCCCGCCGGGCCCTCCATGTGGCCCCGCTGCTGGTCGAGGCCTGTGAATGTGGCCTGCTGCCCCTGGTCATGCTGCAGGCCCTGGTGCACCGCCTGCTCCAGAGGCTGGAGCCGCCACATGTCAAGCAGCCTCAGCTGTGAGCAGTTGCTCTCCATGTGTATAAAGGCCCGGCCCAGCTGACCCGGATTGTGGTTCCGAGTTGCTGCTGGTTCCTGCTTCTGGTGTGAACCCTGCTCCTGCGATGGCTGCAGCCCTGCCCCCTGCTGACCCCCTGGCCGTGAGGTTCTTTGTCAGGGGCCTCCTGGAGGAGGACTGCCAGCAGCTGCTCCACCGCCTCACTGAGGCTGCGCCCCTCAGCCCGGAGGGCGAGGAGTCCCTGCGCCGCACCACCCAGGAGCTCCTGGAGGCAGTGCGCCGCCTGCCCCACCCCCACCAGGCCATCCAGGTGGCCCCGCTGCTGGTAGAGGCCTGTGCCTGCGGCCTGCTCCCCCCGCCGCTCTGCAGGCCCTGGCGCACCGCCTGCTCCAGAAGGTTGGAGCCCCCGCACGTCAAGCAGGTGGTGCGGAGCGCGCACCAGGCGGTGGCGCGGGAGCAGCGGCTCCAGGCCCTCCTGGCCACCAGGTACTACTTCAGCTGCGCCGTGTGCCTGGAGATGGAGGGCCTGCTGTGGGCCCACTATGCGGTCCAGCTGACCGACGCTGCCGGAACGCCAAGCCTGCAGCGGGTGGCCCTGGCCCTGGGCGAGGGCTCCTGCCGAGAGGCCTTTTACGCGTGCTTCAGCCTCAACCCCCAGAATGAGCAGGATGGCCGGGCCCCCCCCCCCCGCCAGGCCCTCCAGGTGGTCCCGCTGCTGCTCCAGGCCGGTGCTCTCCAGGCCTCCCTGGACCCTGCCTGTGCTCTCTAGGCCCGCACGCCCACTCCTGCTGCTGTGGATGGCCAGAGCACCCCCCCTCCATGCCCGCCGACCCCCTGGGCCGTGCGCCTTTACCTCCGGGACCTCCTGGAGGAGGCCTGCGGGCGAGTAATCCACCGCCTGCGGGAGGACGTGGTCTTCAGCCCTGTGGGCGAGGACACCCTGCAGTGGCGCGCCACCGAGCTCCTGGAGGCAGTCCGTGGCCTGCCTGCCCCCCACCAGCCCCTGGTCGTGGCCCTGCTGCTGCTCCAGGCCTGTGAGTGCGGCCTGCTGCCCCCGGCCGTGCTGCAGGCCCTGGCGCGCCGCCTGCTGGAGCAGCTGGACCAGGCCCATTTCCAGCTGGTGCTGGCCCACCTCCAGCAGGCCGTGCTGCGTGAGTGGCGGCTCCAGGCCCTGCTGGCCACCTGGGGCGGGCTCAGCTACGCCCTACACAAGGAGCTGGTGGCCCTGCTGGAGGCCCACTGCTACCGCCACCTGCACATCCAGCAGGCCGTGCTGCACGAGCGGCGGCTCCAGGCCCTGCTGGCCACCCAAGGCAGCGTCAGCTATGCCCTCCACAAGGAGCTGATGCTCCTGTTGGAGGCCCACTGCTACCTGCACCTCCACCTGCACTACCAGGTCAGGTTGACCACAGCCTCCGCCACCACCACCGCGCAACAACACCAGTCTTGGAGAGTCGACCTGGCCTTCGCCGAGAGCACCAGCAGGATGGGGGTCTACGTTACCATCCGCAGGACATGCGGGCCCTGCAGGCCGGGCAGGCTCCCATGCTTGACATTCTGGCGGGCAAGAGGGTCAGCGTGCCCGGAGGCACCATCACCGGGCCGCGCCTGCCACCAGGTGGTTTTTCATAGCTCCGGGGAGCTGGGCCAAGGGGCGGATGACCACCGGGAGGCCATCGCCACGCACCTGGCAAACTACAGCGCCTGGGAGCAGGTGGACAATCTGTACGAGGCGGCCTGGGGGCTGCCCCCCCAGGAAAGTGGGGGCCTCCATCCTGCCTGTCTGGCCAGCCACTCGGGAATCCGCAGGCTGCTCCAATGTGTAGCAATAAATCTCCCTCAATGAGCCACCTTTATTCATTCTTCTGTAGCGCCGCCTGCCCGCCGAGGGCTGCCGCTTTACAGCCAAGAGGTCAGGAACAGGGTTGGGGTCTACCTGAGCATCCTCCTGGACCCCCAGCATGCGCAGGCCACGCGGGCCGGCCGGGCCCCGCTGGAGGCCATCAGGAGGGCCCATCAGGCCACCGCCCCCGGAGGGGTGACCACCGGGAAGCCAAACTGGGTATCCTTGCTGCTGTAGACCCAGGAGATGCCACAGGCAGTCAGCACGCTGCTGGAGGGCCACAGCAGCTGGGGCCTGTCTGGCCAGCCACTCAAGAATCCGCAGGCTGCTCCAATGTGTAGCAATAAATCTCCCTCAATGAGCCGCCTTTATTCATTCTTCTGTAGCACCGCCTGCCCGCCGAGGGCTGCCGCTTTACAGCCAAGAGCCCAGGAACAGGGTCTGGGTCTACCCGAGCAGCCTCCTAGACCCCAGCATGCGCAGGCCCTGTGGGCCGGCCGGGCCCCGCTGGAGGCCATCAGGGGGGCCCCATCAGGCCACCGCCCACAGAGGGGTGACCACCGGGAAGCCAAACTGGGCATGCCTGCTGCTGCAGACCCAGGAGATGCCACAGGCAGTCAGCACGCTGCTGGAGGACCACAGCAGCTGGGGCTCCACCAGGGAGCTCTACCAGCAGGCATGGGGCTGCCCGCCCGGGAGGGGAGGGCCTCCATCGTGGCCATCCACCCACACTAGTGACTTTGAAAGGAGACTGAGCCGCACTGCACTCTGTGCCTGGCTGTATATATGTAAATAAATGTGTTGACTGCACCTAGAGTCCGTGGTAGTCTGTGCACAGCGGCGGGCGGATGCTCTAATTCAGGGGTCTCCAAACCGGTCCTGGAGGGCCGGATCCATGCCAGATTTTTAAAACTACTACATGTATCTCAATGGGGCTATCCAAAAAATCTGGCATGGATCCGGCCCTCCAGGACCAGTTTGGAGACCCCTGCTCTAATTCCAATCCTAAAGACTCCTCCTTGTGCCTCTGTCCTTTCTATTCCACCACCATCCTCAAATCCTGCTCTTTCCTCCTCCTTGAGATCTCCGTCCTCTGCCCACCACAATCCTCCCCTCTTCCTCCTCCTTGTGCCTCTCCATCCTTTCTCTGCCACCACAATCCTCCAATCTTGCTCTCTTCCTTCTCCTGTCAACCCTCTTTTTCAACACCCCACCACAATCCTCCAGCCCTCTCCCCTGGCTGCGCTCCAATGCTGCCCTCTTCCGTCTCCTGTGGATTGCTCGTGTTGGTTAATCGGGGGTATCATGAGACATCCATCAGGCTACTGAAACCAAACTGTTCCAGACCATCACCGTGAACTTTAATTTGTTGGGAAAATTCAGGTCGCAGTGCTCTAAATCTTAAGGACTAGAGAATGTCCAAGTACCCCATGCAGAGATCAGACAGACATACTGCAAAGAACTATCGGAACCAGTTTAGCTAAGGGATCGAAAGCTGTAGAGCACGAACACCTTCTGAACTCAGAATATACGAGTGAAAATGCACACCATTCATGGAAGCAAAGGAAAAGCAACGCTTGCATAGAATGGGAGAATACTGCTACACAAACCAGAGCGAAAACATGCAGAGTACCTTGTTATTCCAATGCACAGGGACACAAACATGATAACACGTATAAAGATTGCAGAAGTGATGCCTTGGAGCAGACAGAAGGAAAAGCCCAGTGCCATGCCTTCCTCACACACACTGTGTGCAGCTGGCTCCCGTTAACCAATGACCGCTTGATAAACAGATTTAGAAAAGGGGGTGGTGATGAACAGAGTGTCTGAGTTAAACAGACCACTCTTACCCAGTCCAAAGATCAGGGCTTGATCCATCACCGTTATTTATCTCACTGCCCCATCCCAGCTCAGAACCTGGCTATATGCAAATCAGTCTGTCCCTGGCCCAGTGCATCATGGGAACAGGGCAGACTAAACTACCAAGCCAATTCTTCACCAGAAAGGAGACAAGCTACCGGGGACCGGTTTCTGGCATTTCAGCCTTCTTCGGCCCGGCTTGCTTGAATCCTGATGGAGCAGTGAGAAAGGGACTCATGTCTGAGTATACCCTGCCACACCTATAGTGGCCAAAAACGATTTAGAAAAGGGGGTGGTGATGAACAGAGTGTCTGAGTTAAACAGACCACTCTTACCCAGTCCAAAGATCAGGGCTTGATCCATCACCGTTATTTATCTCACTGCCCCATCCCAGCTCAGAACCTGGCTATATGCAAATCAGTCTGTCCCTGGCCCAGTGCATCATGGGAACAGGGCAGACTAAACTACCAAGCCAATTCTTCACCAGAAAGGAGACAAGCTACCGGGGACCGGTTTCTGGCATTTCAGCCTTCTTCGGCCCGGCTTGCTTGAATCCTGATGGAGCAGTGAGAAAGGGACTCATGTCTGAGTATACCCTGCCACACCTATAGTGGCCAAAAACGATTTAGAAAAGGGGGTGGTGATATGTTGTAAATATTTTTGTCCACCCTAAGCGTGGAAGGGTATACTCAGATGTGAGTCCCTTGCTCATTGCACCATCAGGATTCAAGCAAGCCGGGCCGAAGAGGCTGAAATGCCAGAAACCGGTCCCCGGTAGCTTGTTTCCTTCCCAGTGTAAGAATTGGCTTTTGTAGTTTGGTTTGCCCTGTTCCCATCATGCACTGGGACAGGAACAGACTAATTTGCATACAGCCAGGTTCTGAAACTGGGATGGTGCAGTGAGCTAAAAAACGGTGTTGGATCTAGCCCTGATCTCTTGACTGGGTGAGAGTATTCTGTTTAATTCAGAGACTCTGTCCCTCACCACCCCTTGTTGTGAATATTTTTGTCCACCCTAAGCGTGGAAGGGTATACTCAGATGTGAGTCCCTTGCTCATTGCACCATCAGGATTCAAGCAAGCCGGGCCGAAGTGGCTGAAATGCCAGAAACCGGTCCCCGGTAGCTTGTTTCCTTCCCAGTGTAAGAATTGGCTTTTGTAGTTTGGTTTGCCCTGTTCCCATCATGCACTGGGACAGGAACAGACTAATTTGCATACAGCCAGGTTCTGAAACTGGGATGGTGCAGTGAGCTAAAAAACGGTGTTGGATCTAGCCCTGATCTCTTGACTGGGTGAGAGTATTCTGTTTAATTCAGAGACTCTGTCCCTCACCACCCCTTGTTGTAAATACGCTTGATAAACAGAGGCACATGGAGGGGAAGGATGGGAGGGCTGTCAGCACTCCTCTGCCAAGGTAGCCCAGGAACCCCCCAGAATGCCGATAATGCCGCGGCATCAGGCGACGGTACATAGGGACCAGCACCCCCCCCCCCCCCCACACACACCAGACACCCAACACCTAAAACCAGGACATTATCAACAGATAAGATGCGGAACCCCTGGGAACCACGTCTATTCCAACAAGCAGACAACCCTCCAGCACTAGAGATAGAGCCCCAAATCAGGTCACCCCGAGGTATATGGGCCAAGCACATTGCAACACAGACGTCCTCGCAAGAACCAAGCCGGTCCTATACCTAAAACAGCCCACAACATTATAAGCTCTGACATGCCACGCTCGTTGCAAGGGAACCCTTGTGCCCCTAGAGGTAGGGGCAACCACCACCCCCCACCGACCGGCCCTCCCACAAAAATACAAAAGAACCAGAGCGTTGAATGATAGTACGAAAGCACGAGACATGAGTGGCCAAGCCCTCCACCCCCACCGTGCCCTTCAAAAGCAAGGCACCCCACACTAACCTGGGACCAAAAGGTCCTCACTGGGACAGAGTGCCCCCACCGCAGACACCCCAATATTCAGGACAGCTCGATCATCGCACAAGAGCGGCAGTTAAATGTAGTTTACTCAGACTGCACAGTAATTACCTTATACTACTTGGCGCTCTCAAGTAAAACATAACTGCTATGGGCCATGTCCACACCCACTCCTGTAGCAGATCACAGGAAATAAGCAATGTACTGAAGAGGTCTGCCACAAACGGCTGGCTAATAGAGGACTTACGTTCACTTCTGAGGGTCCCAACTAGTTACATACTATAACAGGCTTTTGACATCTAACATGCCGCTCAGATATGGATGATAGTTAAGTGCATCCTAGCACATCTCTGAATCTTGCCTTCCACCAGTTTCTGCCTTCTCAGGGACATACATAACCTTTAAACACATTCTTATCACAAAGCGTAAAACAAAAAATCGTCTTTCCAACCAAACACCTCGGACCCTGCTGCCTGCCCTCAGACCCTGCTGCCTGCCCTCAGACCCTGCTGCCTGCCCTCAGACCCTGCTGCCTGCCCTCAGACCCTCCAGGTGGCCCCGCTGCTGCTCCCGGCCGTGCTGCAGGCCCTGGCATGCCGCCTGCTGGAGCGGCTGGACCAGGCCCATTTCCAGCTGCTGCTGGCCCACCTCCAGCAGGCTGTGGTGAGAGAGCGGAGGCTGGAGGCCCTGCTGGCCACCCAGGCTGGCGTCCGCTTCGGCCTCCAGCAGGAGCTGGCGGCCCTCCTGGACGCCCACTGCTACATGCACCTCCGGCTCCGGCTGCGCTACCAGGTCAGGGTGACCACAGCCGCTGCCACCAGCACCGCGCAACACCACCAGTCGAGGAGAGTCGACCAGGCCTTCGCCCAGAGCACCAGCAGCGTAGGGGTCTACGCGACCATCCGTCGCAACCCGCGGGAAATGCGGGCCGGGCAGGCTCCCATGCGCGACATTCTGGCGGGCGAGAGGGTCAGCGTGCCCGGAGGCACCATCACCGGGCCGCGCCTGCCAGATGGAGGTTTGTCATAGCTCTGGGGAGCTGGGCCAAGGGGCGGCCGACCACCGGGAGGCCATCGCCACGCACCTGGCAAACTACAGCGCCTGGGAGCAGGAGGACCCCCGGCAGGTGGCAGCCTCCATCCTGCCTGCCTGTAAAGCTACTCAGGAATCCGCAGGCTCCTCCGGTGCGGCCCAATAAATAGCCATCAATGAGCCGCCCTTATTCATTCTTCTGTAGCGCCGCCCGCCGAGGGCTGCCGCTTTACAGCCGAGAGCCCAGGACCAGGGTCGGGGTCTACCTGAGCAGCCTCCTGGACCCACAGGACGCGCAGGCCCTGCTGAAGGCCATCTAGGGGGGCCCCCCATCAGGCCAGCGCCCCCGGAGGGGTGACCACCGGGAAGCCAAACCGGGCCTGCCTGCATCCCTCCATCCTTCTCTCCCTCTCTGCCAGCCATGGCCGGAGCCGGAGCGCCCACCCCCGCCAACCCCCGAGCCATGCGGCTGTTCATGCAGGACACCTTGGAGGAGGACTGCCGGCTGGTGCTGCTGCACCTGAAGGAGGCCGTGCCGCTGAGCCCGGGGTGCCAGGAGACCCTGCGCCGCACCGCCGCACACCTCTACATGGCCGTCCACGGCCTGGCCGCCTCCCCCCCCACCCCCCCCCCCCAGCCCCTGACAGTCCTCCCGCTCCTCCTGGAGGCCTGGGGCTGCCAGCTGCTGCCCCCCGCCGCCCAGCTGGCCGTGGCACGCCGCCTGCTGGAGGTGGTGAACCCGCAGCACTTCACGCTGGTGCTGGGGGACCTGCACCAGGCCGTGGCGCGGTAGCGGCGTCTGTCCGCGCTGCTGGCCACCCCTGAGGCCTTCGCCTACGCGCTCTCCTTGCAGCTGGAGAAGCTGCGCCTGTACCGCTACCTGCCCCAGCTCCACCTGCTCCTCCACTTCCAGGCGCAGCTGACCGACACCAACGCAGCCGTCACCCAGGAGCGCGTCCACCTGGCGCTGGGTGAGCGCTCCAGCCGGGTGGGCCTGTACCTGGCCTGACTCTTGGACCCCAGGGACGCGCAGGCCCTGCGGGACGGGCGGGCCCCGCTGGAGGCCATCATGGGGGCCACTCAGGCCACCGCCCCCGGAGGGGTCATCACCGACTAGGAGCGGCGCGACTGCCTGCTCCTGGTGGTGTCCAACACCGCGCCCCCCCAGCCGGTGCGCAGTCCGCTGGCGCACCTCGGAAACTGGGCCGTCGCCGAGCAGCTCTACGAGCGGGCCTGGGGGCTGCCAGTCCAGGAGGTGGAGGCCTGCATCGTGCCCATCAGGGGCAGCTGGTGACTTTCACTTGTAAATATGTAAATAAATTGTGTGTTCCCTGAAGCCTCGAGTCTGCGCCCTCAATCATTCGTTTATTTCAGTGGTAAAGTGTTGTTTACAGGGGGGGAGGGGTCCCTGTGATACCTGCTGCTAAAGTTCATGATTTTGTTCCCTCCCTCCCTCCCTGCTGCTGCTGCCGCCTACAACGCATCTTGATGGCCCTGCTGAAATGCACTCCCCGCAGCCAGGCCTCCCTAACACTTCCAACAGAGGATGCTTCAAATGCTTCACTCCTGTGGGGTCTTGGGGATCCTTCTCCCCTCCACCAAGGGCAGCGGTGCCCGGTTCACCTCTGCTCCTCTGTATTGGGCAACTTCAAAGTGCCTCTTGCCTGCGCACCGCAGACTTATGATAAGTCTGCGGTGCGCAGGTAAGAGTTATGGGCCAGAAGGCGAAGTCCTAGGTCTAAGGAATGTTTCTCTTTCTTCCATGGCTGCTTTAGGAGGTTGTGTATGAGTCCGCTGCAAACCCCACATATCTATCACGCACTTTTGCCCATTCTGGTCGTATGGCTCAGTGAGTTAAACAGTCACTACTATGTATAATATTTCTGGTAACTAACAACAACTACTACTTTGCTTAGAAATGCTTCAAGGGTGGGCTTGCCTACTGCAGAGGTACCTCATTAAGTTACACCTGTGAAGCTACTTTGATTTCAATTGGTTATACATTCAGGTTTTCAAAAGCGATCGCTTTCGCTTTCCTCATCCCCAAGAACTCTTTAGAAATGAAGATCTTCTTACAGGCCTGCTCCTATGCGGAGCCCGTCTTCTGCCCTCCTGTCTCCTTCTACTTTCTATTCTCTTCTTCTTTACCTCCCCCTTTCTCTTTCCGCTGTCTGTAATAATGCGGATTTCCTGCCCCGAATGGATCAATGCTCCTTTTTTTTTAGATCTGGTGGCACAGGCGCGGGTTTGCTCAGTGGCTGGCACTGCAACAGGCCAGGGCACATTGAGGGTGATGGTGCCCATGCTGATATGATGCCTCCCTGCAGCAGGCCAGGGCACATGGAGGGTGATGGTGCCCATGAGGATATGATGCCTCCCTGCAGCAGGCCAGGGCACATGGAGGGTGGTGGTGCCCATATTTATATGACGCCTCCCTGCAGCAGGCCAGGGCACATGGAGGGTGATGGTGCCCATGCTGATATGACGCCTCCCTGCAGCAGGCCAGGGCACATGGAGGGTGGTGGTGCCCATATTTATATGACGCCTCCCTGCAGCAGGCCAGGGCACATGGAGGGTGATGGTGCCCATGCTGATACGACGCCTCCCTGCAGCAGGCCAGGGCACATGGAGGGTGGTGGTGCCCATATTTATATGACGCCTCCCTGCAGCAGGCCAGGGCACATGGAGGGTGATGGTGCCCATGCTGATACGACGCCTCCCTGCAGCAGGCCAGGGCACATGGAGGGTGATGGTGCCCATGCTGATATGACTCCTCCCTGCAGCAGGCCAGGGCACATGGAGGGTGATGGTGCCCATGCTGATACGACGCCTCCCTGCAGCAGGCCAGGGCACATGGAGGGTGATGGTGCTCCTGCTGATATGACGCCTCCCTGCAGCTCAGGGACCCCCCGCGCGGCCCACCATGTACCATATTTTGCTTTGAAACCTCCAACATTTAAATGAAAAGCCTCCTTGCTGTCAGCACCACCCCTGCTGCTTGGCATCCTATTCCTCAGGGCCCTTTGCCCAAGCCTTCCATTTTGCCCAAATATGCCAACCTTACGGAGTCAGCTGTCCTATTTTGACACCTTGTTGCTGTGTTATGTGACTGCACCCCTTCCTCTCTAGCGGGGTTCCTATGAGTAATAGAAGGCTGGTCCCTCACGCTCTGCGATTAGTGCTCAGTAGCCTGATGTCATTTACATTGCAGTTCCAGGCCCTAGAAATGCACCCCAAAGGAGCTGAAGATTCAACCAGTGCGTGGCTCGCATCTCTCCCAGGATACACACTCCTGGCACCTGCAGCTGACCCGTGATAATTCTTTATTTCCCTTATTTTAACATATCACTTGTAGTCAGCTTTTTCAGTAAATAGGCATGCATTAATTGGCCTGATATCCATATGGCAAGAAGGGCAATGACCAGAGTGCTTTTGACTCATGAACATGGCTTTCTGCCAGCGTATTAACATTTTTCGTGTGAACCAGCTAGGTTTAAGTGTAGGTCATTGTCTTTCTGTAGTTTTGGCTCCCGGTTATATGCATATTTGGACTCCTTGTCTAAAGGGACCATTGTTTAGAAAATATTTATGAATGAATGAGATGGTTGTATATCACATCACGATGTATCTACCTCCTCACTGCTTTAAATGAAAAGGCAGTGCCAGGCTCTGTGGACAAAAGTTGCCTACCACGGTACGACATGTGGCTAGGAGGTCGTCTTTTTTGGTGAAAGCTTGGACCACTATGATGTAAGTTATTAGGGTCATTTACTTTTAAGAGTCTGACAGCAGTGCAGGGATTTCCATATATTAAAGGGATGTTTGAATTTAGCTTAGTCATGGCATTATATACTCCTCAGAGACTTATAATATACTAGCAGCCCGTCCCGACCTTGTCCGGGAGCAACAGGCTTCCCTGACCCCCGCCCGCCCCGACATGGGTCCCCTTACCTCAGCCGCCGCTCCTCCCGCCTGTCCGCTGCTCGCACCGCCGCGGGCCTGTCCGCTGCTCCTCACGTCACCGCTCCTCTCCCGCGCCATCTCCGCTGCTCCCTTATCTCAGCCGCCGCTCCTCCAGCCTGTCCACTGCTCGCACCGCCGCTGGCCTGTCCGCTGCTCCTCACGTCACCGCTCCTCCCCGCGCCATGTCCGCCGCTCCTCGTCGCGCTCCTGGACGCCGCTCCTCCACGCGCTCCTGATGTGAGCACGCACGTCGCAGCCGGTGCTACTTCGGAGGGACTGCTATTTTTTTACTGTAAATTTTTTAAATAACGTTTTTAAAAAAAATTTATATAGCCTATAACCATCTACACACCCTGACGATTCCAACGGTGTATCGGGTGTGTGGATTGGCGCTGTGGTTCCAGAGTTTACCCTCCTCAAAGGCTGAAAGTTCTTCCTTTATTATAGTAGTATAGATATCCTCATAATGTATTACACATACTTTATCCCATTTCTGCTAATTATAATAATAATAATAACATTTTAAGCCTCTGAGGAGTGACACAGGGCATCTTCACGCTAGCACCTCCTGCATCACAAAATGTCAGCACATACAATATCACACCCTTGAACCCCCAAAATTCCCCAAGTCAAACTCTCCCTCCCCCTTTGATGCCTTCATGTGAGCCACTGAGCCATCTCCTGAGATCGGTGGCCCACCCTTCACCCCCTGCAGTATACATCTCTTCTGGATTTCCATCCACAGCCCACACCTTCGTCTTGGTACGCCTGTCTTCCTATTGTTTCCTGTCTCCTCCCCTGCAAGCTCCTCGTGCTTAGTTTGAATCACTGCCTCTAAGCGTCCTATCCCTCCCTTGGGTGCCTTGCCTCCTGCCTCTACATCCTTTCCTTCCCCTCCTGTCTCCACAGCTCTATTGTTTCCTGTTTTTCCTCTCTCTTTCTGTGACATTTAGTGTTGACTAACATGTCAGAATGACAACCGGTATGCTCGCAACCTGCCTGACTCTCTGTCTCTCGTCACCATAATGCACTCGCAGCTGACATTGTTCCACCTACACCTATGCACGTTGTTGATCTTGTATTCTCCATACTGTACCAGTTTTTGCACTTAATTTGTAATTGCTCTATCCCTTTAGGCTACTTGCCTTCCATGCTCTCATTACCCAGCCTGCTGCATAGATGCAGACACCCACTGCCACTAAAGATCTCTATGCTGATTATACAGCGCTCTGAAAAGGGCTTGGGTGGACTTTGTGCTATATAAATCCTTAAATATATACGCAAACAAAGAAATACATATATATACATACATAAATACTTCAGAAGTCGACGTAGTAATCCATCATGCTCTGGGTTTCTGCAAGGTAGTAATTAAAACTCTGGCTCGCGTGTTTATTGTGGTGAATCTCCGACAAGAAAGTAGTGCACTGGGTTCTAAGTCGGCGGAAAAAGGAGCTGGGGATCCAGATCGGAAGCGTCCGAAAGTAGTACAGGAGCAGCGGCAGTGCCACCATCTTCAAGAGAGCTATCCTACCAGCTATGGACAGTGGAAGCGTGGCCCAGAAGGCCATGCTACCTTTTAGCCCCCCTGACGCTTCTCTCCACATTGCCCTCGAACAGAGCCGCCGCAGTGTGATAGATGTAAACTCCAAGGTAATGGAGACAGGTTGGTTCCCAACGAAGTAGCGGTCGGTGGTCTGGGCGGGCCGTGCCCTCCCTCAATGGAAAAAGGCATGTTTTCGTCCAATTAACCTTTAACCCCGACAGGCCACCAAACCGCACCAGCAACTCCTCCGCTCCGTCGAGCTCTGTTGCGTCGTTGTTAAGGAACAGCAGGAGGTCATCGGCGTACAGCGAGATAAACTGTCGCCCATCTCTAGCTCGCACACCTGCAAAGTATCGCCCCCTGCGGGCCTCCGCCGCCAACGGCTCAATCGCCAAGGCGAACAGTAAGGGGGATAGGGAGCACCCCTGCCGGGTGCCTCTCTCCACTGGGTATTGTTGGGACACCAAGGACCCAACCCGCACTCTCGCCACCGCCGCTGCATAAAGCACCTTCGTCCAACGGATATATCCTGCGCCCAACCCGAAGCATTCCATGACCATGTATAAATAATCCCATTCCAGACTATCGAACGCTTTTTCGATGTCAACCGAGAGGTCAAATGGAGTTCTGTCCCCCTCCCGCAAATCTTCCATGAGTCGGATAAGCCTCCTAATATTTAGCGTCGTGTTCCGAGCAGGGATAAAGCCGTTCTGATCCTCATGGATCAGAGTGGTCATATGCGGCAAGAGTCTCGCCGCCAGTATAGAGCTTAAGATTTTATAGTCAGCAGTCAGCATTGAGAGCGGTCTATAAGATGCAGGGCTACTGCCTTCTCTGCCAGGTTTTAGTAACGGAATGACTATCGCTTCACGCATCGATTGGGGAAGCCGACCCGTGGTCCCCGCTTCCTTGTACACGGCTAAAAGCCGCGGCGCTAAGGCGTCCACATATTTGCTGTAGAATTCAATGGGCAATCCATCTATCCCCGGCGTCTTATTGCGGGCCATGGACTTGATAGCACTTCTAATCTCCCCCAAGTCAATGTCTCTTCCTAAGTCCTCTGCTTGCTCGTCCTCTAAGCGCGGCAGGGTGAGGCCTCCCAGGAAAGTCGCTGTCTCCTCCCCCCGGTCGTCCAGGGTACTGCTATAGAGTCCCCCGTAGTACCTCTGAAAGCCGTCTACTATGGCCGATTGGGTGTAGGACAGGTATCCCTCCTCATCTGCAATTTGCAAAATAGGGAAGCTGCGTTTCGTGGGGTTTGCAAGCCACGCTAACAGAGTGCCCGATCGATCACCCTCCACATGAGAGCGCAGCGCATACGCCCGATGATCGTAAGCCCGTAGCCTTTCCACCTCAACCGCCACCGCTTCTCTAGCCGAGCTTACCGCCTCTTGAAGCTCCGGTCGACCAGGCCGTTCCCTCTCCGCTTCCCGCAGTTTTGCGTCCGCCTTCTCCAGGTAGGTCAACAACACCCTCCTCGTGCCCACGTACTGTGTGATACACTGTCCCCTCACTACCACTTTAAAAGCGCCCCATTCCACTGCCCTAGAGTCCGTGGACCCCTCGTTGATGGCAAAGTACTTTGCAAATCCCTCCTCCAGTGCCGCCTCTAGCAGCGGGTCCTCCAGAGTCTCCGGTCGGAGCCTCCAGGTCGGCACCCTAGGCTTTTCCGTCATCCAGTCTAAGTGAATCAGGAGCGGATTATGGTCCGAAACCGTCCTTGTTAGATATTCCGACCAGGTAACATACGGCAACACTTCCCGCGAACATAATATCGCATCTAGCCTAACGTGGAGATCATGTAGCCCGGAGTAAAATGAGTAATCCTGGTCCTTTGGGTGTTGCGTCCTCCATGCATCAGTTAACCCCCAGCTCTCCTTCCAGTCCCGTCTACCCTTGGCAGTGCGGTACATAGGGGAATCGCTCAGTGGCGGGTGTGACCTATCCAGATGCACCTCCGCCACTGAGTTGAAGTCCCCTCCCATGAGCACCGGACCCACTAGAAAGCGCGCCAGTATCCCCGATAAACCTGCATAAAAAGCCAGTTGTTCTATATTCGGGGCATATACACTGCATAGGACAATATCTTTTCCTCGTAACCTGCCCTCCACCACCACAAATCTCCCCTCTGGATCTACCAGCTGCCGCGTTAATTGAAAAGGTGTCCCCGCTCTGATCCATATCAGGGCTCCCCTTGCGTAGGCCGAGTAAGAGGTGTGGAAAACCTGACCCCTCCATCTCCTCTGCAACGCCACCCCTTCCTGCTTTGTAATGTGTGTCTCCTGTAAGAGCGCAATGTGAATCCCCCTCCTCAATAGGTAGGCGTGCACTTTATGTCTGCGCTGCATCGTGTGTAGGCCCCTCACGTTCCAGGTTATGCACTTCAAAACATTCAAGTTAGCCATTGTCCCGTAAGTCAAGGTTCCGACTCCCCCCCATGTTCGTTCTCCTGCGGATGATGGCCCCACCCCAGCCCCAAACGTAAACTCCCAACTGTCCAGCCCCTAAGCAATCCGGGGTCGGTGTCTGTAAAAAACTCCCTGCCACAAACCCCAACTGTGGTGTACCCCCTCCCTCCAGAACAGGCCCCAATATCGAGATACCAGACCCCATCCAAACTCCCTTAACTGAGAACCCCCAGGTGACTAGTTCACGGCCGCAAGTGCCTTAAGGGCGTACGGAGCGAGGCCTCGCCCAAGATGGGGCCACATGTCCCAGGTCCACACCCATCCCCCCATTTCTGAGAACAGCTCTCAGCCATTCACCCAGCGCCCAAGCCTGGAGCTAATATACCCGCTAACCAGGTGAAACCCCTCAAGTTCCCTTCCCTTTACCCATCAGGCGTAAGTCAGATGTTCAGAATGTCTTCTGCCGTTTGCGACGTCACCACCGGGCTCTTGGCGTCGTGGATCCCAGATAGGTCCGACTCCGATCCCGAGGACGATGCATGTGTCTGTGCCTCGTTTGGACTGGGAGTCCTCCGTTCTCGCCAACGTGATTACCGCTTGCAGCGCCGCCTTGCGTTCAGCCTCCGTTTGCGAGGCGGTCGGTTTCCCAGCACCGCGCCGCCGTTTGCGTAGTCTTTGCGATTTGCGCAGGCCCTCTGGTGCTCGCTCCCGCTCCTTTTCCCGCTACTCTCGAATCTTGGTTCCATCCGTGCCCGCTTTGTAGGTTTCCCACCAGTCCCAAGCGTCCGCGGCCAAGCTGAAGAACATCGTTTTGTCGTCCACCACAATTCGAAGTCTGGCCGGGAATAACAAGGAGTACGGGATGCCCTCTGTGCGCAGCTCCCTCTTGATCGTCAGAAAGGAAGCTCGCAGCCTTTGCGTCTCAAACGTAAAATCTGGAAACAGCGTGACTTTACTATTCGCAATTTGGAACGGGCCAGCGTCCCGGGCTCTTTGCAGCAGCAGATCCCTGTCCCTGTAGTGCAGCAGCTTGGCCACGATGGGTCTCGGCGGTAGGCCAGGTTTGGGTGGCCCGGATGGAACCCGATGCGCCCTCTCCAGGGTGAAGAAGGGTGACAGGCCCTCAGGTGCTACTACAGTTTTAAGCCAATTGTCACAGTAGGCCACCAAGTCAGTCCCCCCTTCGCTCTCCGGAACACCTATAATTCGCACGTTACTGCGCCGGCTCCTGTTTTCCGCGTCCTCTGCTCGCCTTTCCAAAATCTGAATCCGGCCTAGAGCCTCCATGAGTTTGCCCTCTAGAGTTTTGTGGGCAGGAGCCAGGTCCTTCAGGGCAACCTCTGTTTCTTTCACTCTGTTTTTCAGCTTGTCGTGGTCGGCACGAAGCAGGCCGAGCCCTGACGCCACCTGCGCGATATCATTGTGCAGCGCTTCTCTCGTTGCCCTTATGGCCTCCAGGATGCGATCTTGCAGCCGCTTCAGGTCAGTGGGCTCCCCTGTGTCGCCCTTCGCTGTTTCCGAGGTCGCCGCTTCTTCCTGCTTGCCTCTCGGCTTCCCCATGGTGGCCGGCGTGAACCCCCGAGTCACTGTGCAGGGCCCACCCACCACGCAGTCTCTCAAACGTTGCACAAGCTCCCGCAGAGCAAGGTCAATCCTCGCCGTCCGGGCAACCAACCGCTGCAGCTAGCGTCGCCGTCCAGGGCCAGGGAATGCAGGGATTTGTGCTTGTCACACTGGGTTGATGGCGGCGGGGCCTCAGGTTCACCCTCCACGGCCGCAGCCAGCCTGTCCAGTAGTGCGTGCGCGGCCTCCCACTGCCAACTGAGGGTAAGGCCTGCGGGTCCACGAAGCGGGGATCAGCTGGGGCCCTCAGCCGGTGCACACTGTCTCCCCCTGGCTCGGGTGCTCCCACCGGTAATGTCCCAGGTCACTCCAGACCATCCGCCGCCCCCTCTCGTCCCTCCGCTCTCCTCTGCGAGCTGTCCTGCTCTCTCGCTTACCGCTTGGTCCCGGGGGGGGGAGAGTTCAGGGCACCTCCAGTTCGCCGGGCCCCAGCCGCGCCGGTCCGGTCCGCAGGGCTTCCACCGTGCTCGGCGCCCTCTTGGAGCACCCCGCCTTCCACTCAGCCTCCCCGGGCTGTCCGCTCGCGGCAGTTCCGCTGCTCCTCAGAGCCTCCAGGCACGGCTTCCGCAGGGCCTCGGGGCTTCAATCTCCGACCCCCACGGGTTCTCAGGTGCACCCCCCACGGCCGCAGCCAGCGGGTCCAGTAGTGCGTGCGCGGCCCCCCACTCCTATCCGAGGGTAAGGCCTGCCAGTCCATGAAGCGGGGAGCGGCCGGGGCCCTCAGCCGGTGCACACGGTCTCCCCCCGCCTTGAGTGCTCCCACCGGTAATGTCCCAGGGCACTCCAGACCATCCGCCGCCCCCTCTTGCCCCTCCGCTCCCCACTGCGAGCTGTCCTGCGCTCTCGCTTCCCGCTTGGTCCGAGGGAGGGGGGGGGGCCGGGGGAGAGTTCAAGGCACCTCCAGTTCGCCGGGCCCCAGCCGCGCCGGTCCGGTCCGCAGGGTTTCCTCCGTGCTCGGCGTCCTCCCGAAGCACCTCGCCTTCCACTCAGCCTCCCCGGGCTGTCCGCTCGCGGCAGTTCCGCTGCTCCTCGGAGCCTCCAGGCAGGGCTTCCTCGGGGCCCCCGGGGGGGGCACCGTTCCTCAAGCCCCCAGTCGGCGTCAGGTCTCGGCTCACCCCCAGGCGTTGTCTCTCGGACCGGCCAGCCGGGCGCTACCAGGTCTTCCCCTCAGCCGCCATTTTAGGCGTCCCTCCAGCTCTGCCCTGGCGTCCCCAAGTCTCGACGGAGATCGGACCTTCCAGCAGCCTCCTGCTCGCTCCGCTTGCACCCCACCGGCTTCAGTGCCCGAAATACTTCGCTCCAGGCACAGCGCTGGGCTCCTCGCTACTGCAGGCAGGATAAGCGCGGGGAATGGGCGCGGAGCTCCGGGCTCACGCCGCCATCACCCTCGGCGTGCAAGCCACGCCCCCCGTGGGTCAATTGCATTGATGTTAGGTCGAGTAGAAAATTCTAGTCACTAGACCTGCAGGTCAAGTGCGAGTTTTAAGATTTGTCGAGCCCTGCCTAAGGTATGAGCGCTTGGATGGGAACACTGCCGCGGGTCAGGGGCTCTTGCTCCGATTGTTGGGGAGGGTGGCTTTGAAGGGGATTGATGCCCAGCGGGGGCTATTGTTACGCTTTTTATTGTTTCAGACTTCAAGTCTTCTGGAAAAGCACAAACTTACCGGCATCGTAAATAAACCAAGGTGACTAGAAATTAGCATTAGACATAATTATAATTAACGTGTGCATTAACATTAGCACTGCTAACTGCCTGTGATCAGAAGGTTGATAGTGCTCAGAGAAGCACAGCTAGATGAGGCACATGAGAAAGGTTTGAGATTTTGAAACTGCGAAGCATTCATGATATCTAGGCTTTCCTGTTTTCAGTTTCTATTTTTGGTAAATTCTGGTGGTGTTTTTTCAGTGTTTTCCAGTGATTTCAATACCTCAAAAAAACAGTGCTTTTCAGTGAGTACTAATTTTTGCGCCATAAAAAGCAACTGAAATGGTGTTTTACCGGTGTTTATGGAACGCTTTGCTTTTATTATTGCTTGCTTTCTTCATTGATGCATGGTATATAGACAGTGTATATGAGGTCCAAATACTTTTTTACAAGTGAAATTTATTGTAGTAGACCATACAACATTTCTTCAGTGATTCTTTGGTCATTCGTGCTCTCTCTTTCCTTCCAATGTACACTTTTATTTGTGAAAAGGCCCTCTTGACATTGGCACTTGAGACCTGGCAACGCCAAAACAGCCAGTACACAATTTGACAACTCTGGCCACTGACATAGCTTTCCGTGCCAATGTTACTTAAATATTTCTGAAGGAAAAACCTGCCATTATCAGTGTCATTTCACTTTTCTAGAGAACCCAACTCATCATGATTTCTGACACTACATTCCTGTAGTTTTCCCTTGTGGTACAGAGTAGCAATCTAATTTCTACCATCCAAACACGGAGTAAATGACGGGACAGGTCTGTGTGGCACTGGCAGCAGTAATCAGTTCACAAAGGCACCAGAGTACTGAAGGCATCTCAGTGGGCAGGGCCCAGAAATACTCAGTGCTGATGGATAACCGACTATCAAGTGATCAGATATAATCTCAGTGTCCTGTGTTGAGAAGTACTCCTTGTTTCTAGTGTTGTTGAACTTCCCAAGTGTCTATTACTTAGGAAAACCTGTGTTTAGGTGTCCCGCAATGCGTCTAGCGCTAGTACCCGGCACCATCTCCAGTGCCCAGCATGCACGAATAACCCTCTCCTAGTGTGCGCTGCTGAGAAATACCCCTCGCCCTCAGACATACAATCTCCATGTGACCAGTGCACTTAAATAATACCAGTGTGCAGTGATCAGGGGTACAGTCAGTGCTGATGAACAAAAAGTGTTCAGTGATAAGAAATACCTGAGTGTTCATTTTACAGTAACACTTAGGACAAGTTGTGTCTTGAAAGCCTCAATGTCCAGTGCTCAGGAATACACTGTGTTCACTACATAGTAATACTAAAGACAGACAAGCAGTGTCTAGAATGTCGCAATGTCCAGTGCTAATGACTACCCATTGTTCACTGCATTGTAATTCTAAAGATAAGCAGTGTCTTGAAGATCCGAAAGCAGAGTGCACAAGATAACCCTGAGAGTCCAGTGCTCAGGCACATATCTGGTGCCCAATGCTGAGGAAAACACTAGTGTCCAGTGCTGTCCTAACTCCCCTGCACTCACTTCCTGTCTTACCTGACCCTACTAGCTCCGTGCTCTCACTGTCCTGCCTCACCTGCACTCACTGCGATGACTCCCCTGCACTCACTTCCGGTCTTACCTGACCCTACTAGCTCCGTGCTCTCACTGTCCTGCCTCGCCAGCACTCACTGTCCTGACTAACCTGCGCTCACTTCTTGTCTCACCTGACCCTGCTATATCCATGCTCTCACTGTCTTGTCTCACCTGCACTCACTGTCCTGTCTCATCATCACTCTTTTCCTGTCTCACCTCACCTCACTATCCCTTTGCTTTCACTGACCTGCCTCACTTACACTACCCCATCCTACCGCAACTGTTTTCCTGCCTCTCACTGTCCTGCTTCACCTTCACTTGCTGTGCTTTCTCATCTGTTTTTACAGCCCTGTCTCACCACCTCGTACTGTCCGGTCACAAATGTTCTCCAGTTGCGACTCACTTTCTGTCTCACCTTATCACATTGCCTTTTCCCACATGCCTTAACCCCTCTCACCTTCATCACTTCTCCTCACTTACATGCACTCACTCACTGCCATGACTCACTTACCCTCACCGTTTGTCTCCTCTCCACTTCCTGCCTTGTCTCGTCTGCTCTCACTTTTCTATTTTACCCGCACATACCCCAGTCTACCTTCTCTGCACTCGTCATACTGCCCACCTGCACTTACTGTACTGTACCATCAGCTCTCTCTGCCCAGCATTAATTGCTCCCACAGTGCTCCACCTACCCTCATTGACCTACTTCATCTGCTGCTCTTCGTCACCGTGCCCTACCCCAGCTACCCTCACCTCGCTGATTCCCCTGCGCACACTGCCCTACTCGCGTACCCTCACAACTCTGCCTCACGTGACATGCCCTCACATCCAGGCCTGCTCACATCCCTGCCTCATGTGCCCTCACTGCAACATGCTGAACAGAACATGGCACATGCCTGGAGGTGTCACTCACCCAGCATGAGAACGTTCTGCCTCCTGATACTGCAGCGACAACACACAGTCCATCCCCCACGCGCTGAGAGATTGGGTGGTAAGACGTGTGCGTCCGTGAGTCACCGTCACTGTCTAAGCACTGCTCAAGGACTGCAAAATTGATTCCCAGGGCCGTCATTGGTAGCGCTTTCCCGCGCTACAAGATTGACGGCCCTGGGAACCCGTCACCCACATACACTGCTACATACCCCCGGCCCACTCCAGCATAGTGGCACTATGCTAGAGTGTGCTGCGCACACAGTATGTAGTGCAAGCAGTTGCGCTTGCACTCACAATCTCATGCAGGTGCTGCTGCCTGCCTACTTCGAATAAAAAAATGTTTCCCCCTTTTTACCCTAGCCCCTTTGCCGCTCTAGGGGTCCGCCTAGTGCTGCCTAATTGTAGAAACGGCGCTGGCTAATGCACGAAAAAGGCGAGGAGTGACTAGAGCACTGGGTTTAAAGACATTCAAAATAAACAGAGCACAGCAGACATGCTTCTATATAGCGCATCATGCTACACTCCTGCCACCTCTAAGCGTTCCAAAAACAGGTGTCCTATTTCCCCCGTTTTTAAAGTACTCTCTAAGACCTGATTGTCAATAACAGAAATACACAAAGCTAGCAGTGTCCTTCCTTTGTAACAAACTCGCAGGTTATACAGTGCCCCCATTTACATTTCTGGTTCGTGTTGCCCGACTTTTAAAAACAAAGGATTTAGCGAGGCCAGACAATGAAGCATGGCTTACCAGCAATTATCGCATGCTTAATTAAAATGCCTGGAAGCATATACTGAAATTGATGACTCCAGCATTCTGACTTGTTGCTAAAAGTTGAAGCAGGAAGAGGGTTGGGGGCATTTTCAGTGCAAAAGCGATGTGCTATGAAGTTTTGGGGAGTATTCCTAGCACTAAGGCAGAATTTAAAACCCAAGCATGCCGCCTATTTCTCCGGTGTCCACCCCCACGTTAGCCAGGCAGGGGGCCATTGCTCACGGGCCGCATTAAGCAGTAGAGGCAGAATGAAAAAACCCAGCATTCAAAGCATTTCAAGCCTCGTTAAGTAAATGGTCTTTTTAAAGACCTGCTA
Source organism: Lissotriton vulgaris (assembly GCF_964263255.1). Taxonomy (NCBI): domain Eukaryota; kingdom Metazoa; phylum Chordata; class Amphibia; order Caudata; family Salamandridae; genus Lissotriton; species Lissotriton vulgaris. The sequence goes on from NC_141700.1 coordinate 812,505,512, forward strand.
ATTGATTGGGTGCGGCCGCAAGCAGACAAACGACAGACCCAGTGCCTCTAGTTACTCCCCACCTTTTTTGTGCATTATCTGTGATTTTGAGATTAAACAGAGCACAGCAGACATGCTTCTAAATAGCGCTTCATACTACACTCCTGCCACCTCTAAGCGTTGCAAAAACAGGTGTCCTATTTCCCCCGTTTTTAAAGTACTCGAATGGGGAGTGCGCCCTCTCTAAGACCTCATTGGCAATAACAGAAACACACAAAGCTAGCAGTGTCCTTCCTTGGTCACAAACTCGCAGGTTATACAGTGCCCCCATTTACACTTCTGGTTCGCATTGCCTTACTTTTAAAACAAAGCAAAACGAAAAACATGCAAAGCGTGTCATATCATAAAAGGATTTGGCGCTGCTAAACGAGGCCAGGCAATGAAGGTGCCCACCCCCACGTTAGCCAGGCAGGGGGCCCTTGCTTACGGGCCGCCTAACTCAAAGTAAAGCAGAATTTAAAACCCAAGCATGCTGCATCTTTGCCCGGTCCCCGTAATCTGAAATCAAACTGACTACACTTCATGACCTGAAGTGTTGTGAGGTGTATGGGGCAAGACAAACACCCCGGACAGTATTTTTCAATGGGACCTGGCCTCACCCACCAATGTGTCCTCCCGAATTTAAAGGGGGTGATGCACGTTCGGAGCTGCTTCCATCTCGGGCCCAAATTGCAGTTTGGTCTGCAATGCTTTGGCTCCATCAAGTGGCCAAGTGGTGTAACAGCAATGAAAATCAGTGACACTCGGTTTAAACCAGGTCAGCTGATTTTCATCCTGTGGGGTATTGTCGGTTAGACTCGGTTTTAACCGAATTCCGAACAGCCTAATGATATCTAATTAAAGGCGGCACAGGCAACCAGAGGGTACTTTCTGCACGTGCCTCGTCCAATGGTAGCACACGAAATGCCAACAAGCTGCCTGCGGTGCCCATGAAGGTGCCAGATGTCAGCGTAGGAAAGTTTGTGTTTTCTCACAGCTTAGAAGTTGGTTTACCCAGCTCTACAAGGCGGGTGCAGTCAGGGGTGCACCAGCGGGATGCAGAGGGTAAACAGCGCCCCTCGATTCCCTCTGTTCTTTTAATTACAAAAATATTTAGCTGCATAATACGATCTATGGTAAGGAAGGAGTGAATGGGTGTGTTGGGAAAGATAAAAGTGGTATAAATATAAGGAGGCTGGAGAAAAGTGGACAAGAACCAAAATGTATGTTGACTCCAAATTGTACAACCAATCACGTTAAACGCATTTCATTTTATTTCCCTGGGTGATTTGTAATTAACTGTATATGAAGCATGGCCGTTCACAAGGAGGACCTGGCTGGCGCCGACTTCATTAAGTTGAAAGGCCAGGCTGTGAAGCACACCAGGAAGTAAAACATATGTAATGGGCAGATTGTACAATCTATGGTGTGTAATCGCACTGAAAGGCTTCACCGTCGCTTGACAGACAGGTCCCCTGGTCAGCGACCTGGAAAGGAGAGTGATGAAAAATGACGATATCATGTCATGAGCAAGCACGGCAGTATTGTTTGTGTGGCCTGGGATGTGCTTACACAGCATGCCTGGTCGGATAGCTGGGACATAAAATACAATGCAAGACTCCTTAAAAACGTTCCAGTCATACAGTTACTTCTGTCCCAAGCCATGGCGCGATTTGCCCTTTCCTAGGCTGTGCTCTAGTATGTTTAAGGTACAGTAGTGCACCGAGTACTGGGAAAAGTGTTTATCCGGGGCTGTCCTACTCTAATATGTTTAATGTACATCGGTAAACCCAAGTATTGCTTAGAGTTTTTTTTTTGCAGAATCATATATCGCTTACTCGACCTGAAGGTATTAGAGTGCTTTACATGAGCACCAGTTACGTTACAGGACACACTCGTTTTTGTTATGCAAGGGGAGATTAAGTGATTTGCCCAGAATCACAGGATGCTGAGCCACTGGAGCCAAACTCTAGTATGTTTCAGGTTCAGCGGTGAACCTGAGTTCTGCAAAGAGTATTCATTATGTACCACCCTCCCCCGTTATTCAATACAGATGACAATAGAAACTCTCTTTACCCCCACCCCTTGGGCAGCAGCGCAGGTCCAATCCCCTCCCCTGAATGGAAAGTTAGAACTGTCCGTTGCCAGCCCATTCCCCAACAAACCCATAACCTGTACAACATCAGTATCCAGTGCACCATACTCCTCATTTTGTTGTGTTTCTTTTGTAGCTTAGGTTGGTGCATAGTATCCCATACTCCCTTGTTTAATGCCATGCAAGTGGTCGAGCAGACAGAAGAGTAGGAGGCTAAGGCCGCCAGCTCTCTTCCTGTGTCTCTGCCTCTTAGGAGGGAAGAGCGAGGCCTCCCGCAGACAGCGAATTGTTTAACACCGTAGTTCCCACTCTACCCCCATTAGTAGCTTGTATACTGCGGGCCACGCTCTAGTGTGTGTTATGTACAGTGGTGTACCCGAGTACTGCTAAGAATGTTCATCTGAGGCCGTGCTCTAGTATGTTTGAGGTTCAGTGGTGTACCAGAGTACTGCTGAGAGTGTTTATCCAAGGCCGTGCTCGTAACTTTCAAAACATTGCAGTGAGAATAGTAATGAGGCAAACAAAATCGATCATGTCTTACTGGTCATAGACCAACTGCGCTGCAAATGTTTTGAAGAAAATGTGAATACAACCAATTTGTGGGTCAAGTGCATTGATGTTAGGTCGAGTAGAAAATTCTAGTCACTAGACCTGCAGGTCAAGTGCGAGTTTTAAGATTTGTCGAGCCCTGCCTAAGGTATGAGCGCTTGGATGGGAACACCGCCGCGGGTCAGGGGCTCTTGCTCCGATTGTTGGGGAGGGTGGCTTTGAAGGGGATTGATGCCCAGTGGGGGCTATTGTTACGCTTTTTATTGTTTCAGACTTCAAGTCTTCTGGAAAAGCACAAACTTACCGGCATCGTAAATAAACCAAGGTGACTAGAAATTAGCATTAGACATAATTATAATTAACGTGTGCATTAACATTAGCACTTTCTAACTGCCTGTGATCAGAAGGTTGATAGTGCTCAGAGAAGCACAGCTAGATGAGGCTCATGAGAAAGGTTTGAGATTTTGAAACTGCAAAGCATTCATGATATCTAATTAAAGGCGGCACAGGCAGCCAGAGGGTACTTTCTGCATTGCCTCGTCCAATGGTAGCACACGAGATGCCAACAAGCTGCCGGTGGTGCCCATTAAGGTGCCAGATGTCAGCGCAGGAAAGTTTGTGTTTTCTCACAGCTTAGAAGTTGGTTTACCCAGCTCTACAAGGCGGGTGCAGTCAGGGGTGCACCAGCGGGATGCAGAGGGTGAACAGCGCCCCTCGATTCCCTCTGTTCTTTTAATTACAAAAATATTTAGCTGCATAATACGATCTATGGTAAGGAAGGAGTGAATGGGTGGGTTGGGAAAGATAAAAGTGGTATAAATATAAGGAGGCTGGAGAAAAGTGGACAAGAACCAAAATATATGTCGACTCCAAATTGTACAACCAATCACTTTAAACGCATCTCATTTTATTTCCCTGGGTGATTTGTAATTAACTGTATATGAAGCATGGCCGTTCACAAGGAGGACCTGGCTGTCGCCAACTTCATTAAGTTGAAAGGCCAGGCCGTGAAGCACACCAGGAAGTAAAACATATGTACTGGGCAGATTGTACAATCTATGGTGTGTAATCGCACTGAAAGGCTTCACTGTCGCTTGACAGACAGGTCCCCATGTCAGCGACCTGGAAAGGAGAGTGATGGAAAATGACGATTTCATGTCATGAGCAAGCACGGCAGTATTGTTTGTGTGGCCTGGGATGTGCTTACACAGCATGCCTGGTTGGATAGCTGGGACATAAAATACAATGCAAGACTCCGTAAAAACGTTCCAGTCATACAGTTACTTCTGTCCCAAGCCATGGCGCGATCTGCCCTTTCCTAGGCTGTGCTCTAGTACGTTTAAGGTACAGTAGTGTACCGAGTACTGGGAAGAGTGTTTATCCGGGGCTGTACTACTCTAATATGTTTAAGGTACATCAGTGAATCCAAGTATTGCTAAGTTCTTATTTTTTTCCCCTGAATGGAAAGTTCGAACTGTCCGTTGCCAGCCCATTACCCAACAAACCCATAACCTGAACAACATCAGTATCCAGTGCACCATACTCCTCAATTTGTTGTGTTTGTTTTGTAGCTTAGGTTGGTGCATAGTATCCCATACTCCCTTGTTTAATGCCATGCAAGTGGTCGAGGAGACAGAAGAGTAGGAGGCTAAGGCCTCCAGCTCTCTTCCTGTGTCTCTGCCTCTTAGGAGTGAAGAGCGAGGCCTCCCGCAGACAGCGAATTGTTAAACACCGTAGTTCCCACTCTACCCCCATTAGTAGCTTGTATACTGCGGGCCACGCTCTAGTGTGTTATGTACAGTAGTGTACCCGAGTACTGCTAAGAGTGTTTATCTGAGGCCGTGCTCTAGTATGTTTAAGGTTAAGTGGTGTACCAGAGTACTGCTGAGAGTGTTTATCCAAGGCCGTGCTCGTAACTTTCAAAACATTGCAGTGAGAATAGTAATGAGGCAAAAAAAATCGATCATGTCTTACTGGTCATAGACCAACTGCGCTGCAAATGTTTTGAAGAAAATGTGAATACAACCAATTTGTGGGTCAAGTGCATTGATGTTAGGTCGAGTAGAAAATTCTAGTCACTAGACCTGCAGGTCAAGTGCGAGTTTTAAGATTTGTCGAGCCCTGGGCTTTAACTGTGGATATGGCAGTATTGTCCTTTAAGGGATATGCTTCTACCAATCTTGAAAAGGCACAAACAACGAGTACGTATTTCAAATTGTTGCACCTTTCCATGTGGATGAAATCTAGCTGCAAAACCTCGAACAGATACGTTGGAGGCGCAAAATGACCAGCTGGAGTTGGGGTTCCCCTACAAGGATTGTATTTCAGACACACCATACAGTTTTTGACTACATTCTCTGCACACTTAGGGATTCTAGCATTTTGCCACACCGGAGCCAACAATTTACAAATCCCTTTAAAACTGATGTGAGCCATACCATGGGCCATTGTCACCACTGCAAGCACATACGCATCGGGTAACAACCATCGCTGATGTTCTGACAATTCGACCCAACAACCATTCGCATCCAATTTCCCCTTACTTTCTCTCCATTCATTCATCTCTTTCTCTGTAGCTTCAGCTTGAATTGATTTCACACTTTCAATCGTATCTTCACACATTCCTCTATACGGAACCCATCTCGCTGGACCCGCAACATACATTCGACTCGTCACATTCCTTGCAGTTTCTTTCGCGACTTCATCCGCAAACGCATTTCCGCGACCAACATCATCCGTAACCTTTTTATGTGCACTGCATTTCACAATTGCAACTTCTAACGTCAAGGTCAGTGACTCAAGAAGCTCATTCACCAACTGACCATGCTGGATCTTAGCACCATGCGAAGTCAAAAACCCACGTTCACGCCACAAACGTACAAAACTATGAGCCACACCAAATGCATACTGACTGTCAGTGTACACATTCACTCGTTTTCCTTTCGCCAGCACGCACGCTCTTGTAAGTGCAATCAACTCTGCAGCTTGCGCTGAATTATGTGGGATGCGTGCAGTTTCAACAATAGTATGCAAAGTCGTAACAGCATATGCCGCAGTCGTATCACCATTCGGCAACTTGAAACATGTACCATCACATTCCGGAAGAGGAGTGTCCCTGAGGTCTATCCTCCCTTTCGTTTCCTCCTCAGTTCCAAGCAAACAATCATGTGGCTCTTCAAGATTCTCTGTCTCGACTGAAATTGGCAACAACGTGGCTGGATTTAATGTATTGCACCTCTTGATGTGCACATGACTCGCTAGGTGTGTCAACTCGTAACCTGACAATCGAGCACTAGTTAAGTGCTGTGTCTTGGTTCTGTTTAACAAAGTGTCCACCGCATGTGGAACCATCACGACCAACATGTTATTCATTACTAACCTAGCAGACTGTCGAATAGAAACAGCTGCTGCGGCTGTGGCTCTCAAAGAACTCGGCAGCGCCTTGGCTACCGGATCCAAAATCGACGAAAAATACGCGCATGGACGTTGCTTGTCCCCAAAAGATTGTGTCAACACTGACAACGCACAACCTTCTTTCTCATGGACATACAATGAAAAGGGCTTACTGTAGTCGGGAGTACCCAACACAGGAGCCGAACACAATGCATCGCGCAATTCGGAAAACCTTTTCTGACACTCTTCAGACCATGGAATGATATTCGGTGTATCTTTACAAGTTAATGCCACCAAAGGTTTGGCCAATAAAGAAAAATTCGGTATCCACTGCCTACAATATGATGTAATACCCAAGAAAGCACGCACTTCTCTCTGTGTCCTTGGCACACTCAATTTTGCAATCGCCTGAATTCTTTCTGGGGTCAGTTTCCTTCCCTCCTTCGATAAGAGGTGACCTAGTAGGCCACTTCTTGTCGACAGTATTGCAACTTCGAGAGAGACACTTTGTGATGCAAATCGGACAAATGACGCAACAATGACAACGTGGCTTCTTTACAAATCCCCTCCATGTCTGCAGCGATCAGCAAATCGTCGACGTACTGAATAAGAGTAGCGCCATCAGGTAAAACAATCGTATCAAGCTGTGTTTTCAAAGCCTGACTATATATTGATGGACTTTCACAGTAGCCTTGAGGAGGGCGTTTGAAGTGGAAACTTCGGCCTCCTAAACTGAAGCCAAAAATATCCCTGCTCTCGTCGGCAATCGGGATGCTGAAGAAAGCATTCTTCAAGTTAATCACCGAGAACCAGGTGGCGGAAGCTGGAATCATAGTCAATAGGGCAGTGATATCAGGGACAACTGGAAACTGGCACAACGATTTTATTCACCTCTCTAAGATCAATCACAAACCTGTAAACAGGTGGCTGGGAAGGATCAGTGTGCTTCAAAACAGGCAAGACAGGACTATTGCAAACGTTGCCTCTCGTCACTTCAATTTCATCTTTCTCGATCAAATCATAAATGATCGCTAACAACGCCTTTTCACCTTCCGCTAGAGATCTTGTATTGGGGAATGCGCGGCATTCTAACATTGGCTTTCAATGTCACAACATATGGCGGGATTTCCACCAGACCCACATCATTAGGACCAGTAGCCCAAAGAATATCCGGAAGAGAAGACAATTCCGACGGAAGTTTATCCTTCGATAAATACATTGGGGAAACCACTTTCTTACCCAGTGTAAGTTGTACTCCCGAAGGAGAACAGTACAAAGTCGCATACAATCTTTTCAACAGATCCAATCCCAACAAGTTCTCACCACAACCTGTTGTAAGAATAAGGGGCGCTTCCAATTCACAAGGTCCAACAGAAAGAGACATAGGACTAGAAATCGGGTTCCTAACCGGGGCGCCAGAAAAACCTACTGAGACATTCATTTCGCCAGACAAAGGTGCGCCAGGGAGTTTTGAGTGCATAATAGAACTCTTTGTAGCACCAGTATCCAACAGAAAAGGCTCTGACACACCTGATGTTATCACCTCAACATAAGGTCCATTCTGATCTACTGGAACTGAAACAACTCCCTCTCTTTGTCCATGGCTGTCCTAGCAATCATTACCTTCCATATTCTCATTTTCTGCATTGTAGTCGTCAGCATAGTACTGAGTTGTCCTACCAGACACGTTATTCTGTTGATCAAAACTATTCATTGAATTCTGTGGCGGAAACGAACGTGCGTTTTGCGGGAACGCAACGCGTCCCCTACCTCTAGGCGTTTGTTGGGCACCACGGCCTCTCGCACCAAACCCATTTATGCGCTGTAATAAAACCGGACAACTACTCTTAAAATGACCCTCTTCTTTGCAATACGCACATGATTAGGACCATAAACGCTGCTGGGAAGACTCGTTTCTTTGCGAGTTCCTCGAATACTGCTGAGGCTGCTGATAATCACGCTGACTGTTAGTACGGGGTGGATAAGCTTGTTGTAGAAGAACTTTAGTCTTCAATTCCTTAGTCTTTTTATCTGCTTTCTCTAACTCGTCTTTGCGCCTATTTTCATAGTAATGGGCCGTAGCTAAAATCTGTGCTGACGTGGAAACAGCCCAAGCACTTTCAGAATCCTTCAACTTATTACACAGTTCAGGAAGGATATTATATACAAATTTGTCGACAAACAATCTCTGACCACCCTCGGTAGCCATATCCTGACCGCTATGATCTACAAAAGTCTCTTCAAACCGCGTGAAAAAGTCAGACACAGTCTCATCTTTCTTCTGCTTACATGCAGACAACTTGTCCCAATTTACACGCAATTCGGGCATCAAAGTTTTCATATACGTAATGATCCTACCAGGAAGTTCTGCTACTGAAGGCTCGGGCTTAGCACCACCAACTTGTCTGCCATCAGCAGCAGCAATATTGTAGTGTAGTTCCTAGTTTCCCCACTAGGCCCTGCGCATTGGAATAACATAAACAGTAGTATCGACGTAGAAGTGCGGATCTTCTAGGCCTCTACTGACTATGCTAAACTTAATTGGGTTTGTTACCAACTAGCTCAGAGGTCACTGGAAACTTTCTTGACTGAATAGGAAGTGATCAGCTTCCCTGGCACAGACAAGAAGGGATTCAGTTTTCCAACAACCGTGCAACATGATAACTTTGCTCCTCAGATCAAGAGTCAATCTCTAGGGTCGTGTGAAACAATAGACAGTTATTTTACTCAGTCAGGTTAGTGCAGTTTACTTTCACGATATGTAGAGAACAGAGAGACGGGCGTTTGTCAATAAAGGGTTAACATTTATTGAACAGTCTTTCTTCTCGTACAAGAGAAATGTATTGCCACAATTGCAAGACTTGTTATGATAAAAAGTACGTACAGTAAGATAAGTATTGCAAGATAATACTGTAAAAGCATTGATATGGTTTCTAAGCCATACAATGGTTTAAAAGTAATAAAACATATATACATTCATATATACATTAGGCTAAAATACTCAACTGGTGCTTCTAACTACGCCTACCCCAGTGTACCTGACCTAAGTCTAATATTTGGGAGGGGAGTAAGTAGGTAGCTTTAAGTTAAGTTGGTTTTGCCAAGGTTTGCTTCAAGAATTCTCACTAAGGGTTTAGTCAACACCATACCTCTGAATAGAATGATGGAGGACTGGTATCTCCTTCAGGGAAATTCGGTATCCCAGTCACCCGCAAGGGTAGACCAGAAACGCTGGAGCTGGATTTCTCGGCAGGAGAAAGGCAGCGTCTTTCTTCAGCGCGTCGAGGAGGAGGAGGGGGGGACAGCGTCCGCGGCCAGCTTGCATCTGCTGGGCTCTTCGCAGGGGACGGCTGTTCAGCTCCTAGTTTCACCACACCATCGTTCGCTAGTTGGCAGCTATAGCAGTAGCGATAGCAGCTATGGTGTCATCAGCATGACAGCTTCTTCAGCAGCAGCGGGATAGCTGGCAGCATCAGCTTCACCAACAGCAACGAGACAGCTAGCAACACAGCGATGGCATTGATAGCTTCAGCACAGCTAACAACGGCAGCAGACAGCATTTGCTTAAGGCAACGTTGGTAATATTTATACCTGAAAGGTGCCTTGTTTGACGCAAGTTTGCTGGACATAAGACGTCAATAAAGATGTCACTTAGGAAGTGATCGCTTATCAGTTGCTCATTAGAGTTCTATTACTAATCAAAACACAGCAAGGGGGATTTCCAGGTTTGCTGAGTTTTTATCTTGTTGAAGAACTCGGAGTGTTAATCTAGGAATCTCAGATAGTGACTTCTGCTCTGTCATTGCACTAATTGGTTGCAAAGGAAGTGGCAGAGAAAACTATTCTGGAATGTGGCTCTGTTCGTGTGAGGCCAGAGATGAGTTTCTGAATATCGCACTTGAACGGTTATGCCAATATAGGGAATAAATGGATTTATAGCCGAATAGGGGCATAAGGTCACAGTATCGATCAGGATCCGATATTATCAACGGTTCTTGTGTAACACCAAATATTTATTGTTTTAGACACAAAGGTTTTGATAATGTATTACATGTAAAGAATTCGCCCCCAGCTTAAAATTTAGTATATAAGGAGCAACCCTCTTTGTACAATTTGAACAGGCTCCTAGAATCTGCCCATGTGTGGTTTCTGTGACTTCTGTGTCCCTGCAGTAATAAACCTTTGGTCTTTGACGCCACCATCGAGAAGCCCGTGTTTCTGTTCATTTGCGCACCAAGGCAGGTGGAACTCCGGGGTCTTTGGGTGTTGTTCCCTGACACCTCTGGACGGAACCAAAAAGTCCAGAACTCCAATTGGCGCCCAACGTGGGGCGACGTCATTCGGTACCGGTCCAAAAGCCTGAAGAGTTCGAGAAGCTTCGTGTGAAGATTCCTGAGGGAGGCGCCCCACTTCATCGATCCCGGCATATCGCAAAAGTGGCCCGAAGTTCTCTTCCACGAGGGTTCCCGTTCAGGACGGCTGCAGTGGGCCGTTGCCTTGACCGTCGCCCTGTCTTGGACCCGAGGTGCAGTCCTTAGTACGGCGAAACGTGACGGGTTTCTCCTTGGTGACGTCTTCAGTGCCTCAGTTAAGTATTTAGTGGTTGCTAGCTGGTTACTTCGTGAGGGTTGTTAAAATCCTTTTTGGTTCTTGGTTTGGTTTGGTTTCGTAAGATTATCACTGGTTGTTCTGGTTACGATAATCTATTTGGTTTAGTTTGGGTATCGATACATCAGTTCGTTTTGGTAGGCCTAAGTCCTTGGTTCAGGTGCACATATTTGTTTCTTGTTTTGTTTGTTCTGTGTTCCGGATTGCAAAATGGTAAGTCGGAGAAACTGTATGTTGTCTTGTTTTGGTTGCAACAGTGACTCACGATTGGAGGACTCATGTCTGGTTCCTCCGATTGGGACTCCCCTATATGACTTGTACTGTAAACATGGTGTGGGTCCTATATCTTATAATGAGGTGTGGGTCCGATACACTGAGAAAGATGGTGTCCTTAGTTGGCCACTGCATGGTAGTTTTGAACCCGAAATCCTTGACAATTTAGAAGCGAAATTGTTTAGGAGAAAGCCCGGCCGGCAATGTTTGATTCTTTCCGTTACTGGCGAAAAGAATCCAAACAGAGAGAAATGAAGAGGTTAAAGAAAGAACAGAAAGAGCAAGAAGAGTTGACTCTGGAGCAAGCGGCTAAGCAGCTGCAAGTTAACGAGTCAGAGAAGGCCATAGAGGTGGCCATCAGAGAGCATAATTTAGCGATTGACAAGTGCTACCCTGCCTTGCCATCGAAAACAGCTAAGATACTGGAGGAGTCCGAAAATGATCCTCTGTTGTCTTATTTGTTACGGTCACCTCCACCGTATGCACAAGGTGCTACGGCTCCACCTTTTCCAAATGTTCAATTGCCGGTTGCTGGACAACCTGGTATTCCTGCTCCTGCCCCTCAGAATCAAGCTCCTGTACCTCCTGTAGTCAATGTGAATGTTCCTACGGCTCCTCCTCCTCCTGGATTGCCGACTTCTATACCTGTATCTGTGTCGCTTACACCTACTACTCCACAGACTATTTTCCTCGATACTCCTACTGTTCCGCTATCTGTTCCTACCTCTACTGCGTTCTCTACGTCTGCTAGTGTGTTGACTCCACTTTCTGTTCGTCGAAGAATCACTGATTCTGTATCTAACATTCTGTCTCCTTTATATAAAACCTTAATCAAGACTCCTACTTCTGACTCTGTTCAGAGACGTAGTCAGCTTCCGAGTACTGAGGAACGGGGAATTTTAGATTCCACGGCTCTCAGATGGATTTCGAAGAGTAGGAGATATAGTACGAGAGATGTGCTAGATACATTTATGCAGTGGAATGAACCAACACAACGGTATGTCTTTGATGAGATGTGCTCGCTGTTACGTGAGGAGATAGAAGAAGATGATGTTGAATCGAATTTAGAAGACCTAATTAAAGTTCAGAAAGAGTTCGCTGCAGGAATGATAGTAGGCCAACATATAAAAGAAGCGATGGAACTGATTTTAAGTTATAGAAATGATCCATCACTTCGTTCACCGAGAGATTTAGAGAAAAGCAAGACGAAGCTAAGTCGCCAATATCCAATGAGGGAGGTTCCTCCAATTTGGCGCGATGCTGTACAAGCTGATAATGTCAATGGTATTGTAGCTGCTCCAGCGCAATTCCAAAGAGTGTGGATACACATTCCGTGGAAGCGAGCCGAAGTGCTAGCAGTGAAGCAGGCCTTGCCAGACCCGCGTAAGAATCCTGCTGGATACTATAAGGAATTAACACAGACAGTTGAGGCTTGTATAATGAACTTAGCGGACATTGATATGTTATTTGGTAATGTAGTTCCGCAACCAATTTGGGCTAAAATTCGTAGAGAGAATCATCCAGCCCTAGGTGGTGATTGGGCAGCTATTGTTGCAGCGGATGGTCAGCAAGTAGGTGGTGCAAAACCCGAACCCCTAATTGCTAATCTTCCAGGTAGGATAATCGACTTAATGAAGACTCTGATGCCCGCATTGCGTGTTAATTGGGACAAGTTGTCAGCATGCAGACAGAAAAAAGACGAAAGTGTCTCCGACTTTTTCACCAGGTTCGAAGAGACTTTTGTAGATCACAGTGGTCAGGATATGAGCACAGAAGGAGGACAGAGACTGTTTGTCGATAAATTTGTGCATAATCTGTTACCTGAGTTATGCAATAAATTAAAAGATTCCGAGAGTGCGTGGGCTGTTTCTACAACTGCGCAAATACTTGCGACTGCACAGTACTATGAAAATAGAGATAAAGAGGAAAAAGAAAAATCAGATAAGAAAACGAAAGATTTAAAAACTAAAGTTCTTTTGCAACAGGCGTATCCGCCTCGCATGAATCAGAATAATACGCAACAGAACTCGTATCAAAGAACAGATTATAGTTCATCGAGACCTCAATATCAGTGGAACCAGTGTGCGTACTGTAAGAAAGAGGGTCACTACAAGAATGAGTGTCCGATCTTAGCGCAAAATAATGCAGCAGCAGCTCAGAGAGGTTGTGGTGGTTTTGTGCAGAATTCTAGAGGTCGAGGGCGAGGTGCTATGCCTCCACAAACGAATGATCGTCCTTCCAATCACTTTGATCAACGAAATGGACAGTCTGCCCAGCAAAATAGATCTCAACAATATCTTGTTGAAGACTATTGTGAAGTGGATGAGGGATTTCAGCAAAATGGGTACTAGGACAGCCATGGACAGAGAGAGGGAGTAGTATCAGTTCCAGTGGATCAGAGTGGGCCTTATGTCGCAGTAGCAACATCAGGTGTAGTCGAACCGTTTCTGTTGGATACTGGTGCAGCAAAAAGTTCTATCATTCATGCAAAACTCCCTGGCGCACCTTTGTCCGGCTTAACAAATGTTTCTGTAGGTTTTTCAGGCGCCCCTGTTTACAACCCCATATCTGGTCCTTTGTCTATTTCTGTTGGACCGTGTCAATTGAAAGCACCCCTGATTTTGACGACAGGTTGTAATGAAAATCTGCTTGGTTTAGACTTGTTAAAACGACTATATGCGACATTGTACTGTTCTCCGGAAGGAGTACAGCTTACATTGGGTAAAAGAATCACCTCTCCGATGTACTTGTCAATGGATGCACTCCCACCAGAGCTGCGTTCACTCCCTGATTCTCTTTGGGCGACTGGTCCTAACGATGTAGGCCTTTTAGAAATACCACCATATGTAGTCACTTTGAAAGCGAATGTAAAATTTCCAAGAATTCCTCAATACAAAATCTCTACTGAAGGTGAACGTGCACTTTTATTGATTGTGCAAGATTTGATTAAGAAAGATGTGGTTGAAGAAACTAGAGGAAATGTTTGTAACAGTCCTGTATTACCGATTTTGAAACGAACTGATCCTACAAAGCCTCCAGTGTATAGGTTTGTCATCGACCTCAGAGAAGTTAATAAAATTGTGGTTCCGCAGTTTCCTGTGGTTCCAGACATTACTGCCTTGTTAACATTGATTCCTGCTACAGCTACTTGGTTTTCAGTCATTGACTTGAAGAATGCCTTTTTCAGCATTCCGATAGCCGAGGAAAGCAGAGATATTTTCGGCTTCTGTCTAGGAGGTCGAAGTTTCAGATTTAAACGCGCTCCACAAGGCTATTGTGAAAGCCCATCTATTTACAGTCAAGCATTAAAAAGTCAGTTAGATACCTTTGTCCTTCCTCCAGGTTCTGCTCTAGTACAGTATGTAGATGATCTTCTAGTGGCTGCTGATGATAAGGAAACTTGCAAGGCAGCTACGATCTCGTTGTTACATCATTTGTCTAATTTGAATCACAAGGTGTCACCTTCGAAAATGCAATACTGCTGCCAAGAAGTGACCTACCTAGGTCATCTCTTGTCAAAGGAGGGAAGGAAGTTGACCCCAGAGAGAATAAAAGCAATTACGCAAATGAGTGTTCCTCGCACGCAGAGAGAAGTACGTGCCTTTTTAGGTATTACCTCTTACTGTAGGCAGTGGATCCCAAATTTTTCTCTTTTAGCAAAACCGTTGGTAGCTTTGACTGGGAAAAATGTTCCGAGTCCGGTGCCATGGTCTGATGAATGTCAGGAGAGTTTTACTGAATTACGAAAAGCATTGTGTTCAGCTCCTGTATTGGGTACACCTGATTACAGTAAGCCATTCACGCTCTACGTTCACGAGAGAGAAGGTTGCGCGTTGAGTGTTCTGACACAGACATTTGGTGATAAACAACGCCCTTGTGCGTATTTTTCATCAACATTAGATCCGGTAGCTAGAGCGTTACCTAGTTGTTTGAGAGCTACAGCGGCAGCTGCGGCTTCCATTCGACAATCTGCTGGTTTGGTAATGAACAACATGCTAGTGGTCATGGTTCCTCATGCGGTGGATACACTCATGAATCGAACCAAGACACAACACCTTACCAGTGCAAGACTATCTGGTTACGAGCTGACATTACTAGCGAGTCATATTCAGATTAAAAGATGTAATGTATTGAATCCAGCAACGTTGTTGCCGGCTAATCAAGAGTCGAGTGATTCCGAGCCACATGATTGTTGTTTTAGAACGGAGGAAGAGACAAAAGGACGTATTGAATTAAAGGATACTCCATTATCAGATCCAGATGGCACGCTGTATGTGGATGGGTCATGCTTTAAATTGGAGAATGGTGATGTGACTGCTGCTTACGCAGTAACGACTTTGAAGACGATTGTGGAGACTGCAAGAGTGAGTCAGAATTCTGCCCAAGCTGCAGAATTAATAGCTTTAACAAGAGCGTGTGTTTTAGCTAAGGGAAAGAGAGTGAATGTGTTTACAGATAGTCAGTACGCGTTCGGCGTGGCCCATAGTTTTGGCCGTTTGTGGAAAGAAAGAGGTTTCATTACGTCCCATGGGACTAAGATTCAACATGGTCAGCTAGTTAACGACTTGTTGGAATCTCTAACCTTGCCGACTGAAGTTGCGATTGTAAAGTGCAGTGCTCATAAAGCAATCACGGATGATGTTGGTCGTGGGAATGCTTTTGCTGATGAAACCGCTAAACAGACAGCTAGAGACATGATGAGCAGAATGTATGTTGCTACGTCTGCAAGATGGATTGCTGAGTCTGGAATGTGTGAGGATACAATGGAAAGTGTGAAAGAGATTCAGAAAGAGGCAAATGAGGAGGAAAAACGTGTATGGAGAGAAAGTACGGGCAAATTGGATTCGAATGGGTGTTGGATTGATTTGACAGAACAGCAGCGTTGGATGTTGCCTGATGCGTATGTGCTTGCAGTGGTGACAATGGCGCATGGAGTAGCGCATATAAGTTCTAAAGGAATCTGTAAGATGTTGGCTCCAGTCTGGAAGAATGATGGGATCAGTAAGTGTGCAGAGAGAGTGGTGAAAAATTGTATGGTATGCCTGATGCATAATCCTGGCAAGGGAACTCCAACTCCTGCTGGTCACTTCGCTCCTCCTTCCTGCCCCTTTGAAGTGATTCAGTTAGACTTCATTCACATGGATCGCTGTAATAATCTGAAATACGTCCTGGTGGTAGTCTGTGCTTTTTCCAGGTGGATCGAAGCATATCCACTAAAGGACAATACTGCCCTATCATCTGCCAAAATTCTTCTCAAAGAATATTTCCCTAGATTTGGAATGCCACGGATTGTATGGTCAGATAACGGAAGTGAGTTTATAGGGAAAGTTATGCAGAGTGTGTGTGCCGGCCTAGGTCTGAAACAGAAGTTCCACAGTGCGAATCATCCCCAGTCTGCTGGTTTAGTAGAGGGTTACAATGGCACCCTCAAGCTGAAACTAGCTAAAATACAAGCATCCACAGGTTTACCCTGGCCAGACGCACTTCCTTTGGCTTTGCTATCAACGAGAGCAACTGTACATTCTAGAGTGGGGCTTAGCCCCTATGAAATAGTTTTTGGCCGCCCGGCAAATATTTGGGGAGTGCCGAGGCCTAAGGAATTTTGTTCTCTAGAATATCCTATGTTGATAGACTACCTTTACGACTTGACTGCTAAATTGAGTCTTATTCACCAACAGGTTTTCGATGCATTGCCAAAGCCTCCGGAGAGTCCAGGGCATCAGCTGAAACCCGGCGATCAAATCGTGATCAGAAACTTCGCGAGGACGAAGAACCTTCAGCCCAGATACGTCGGCCCCTTCCAGGTCCTGCTTGCAACGAGAACAGCAGTTCGTGTAGCTGGTCGCAAGCATTGGGTGCACGCCTCTCATGTTAAGCGTGTACCTTTGCCACTTCCTTACGACGACTGGGTGAAGAAGGGAATTGGTGCCTCCGAATTTGAACGCACGCCAAAGTTCATCCCTTTCAGCGATGCCGAATTGATTACCGACACTCCAAACTCTGACTCTCCTCCTGAAAAGACTCCTTTGAACTCTGAACATTTGTCCCCTGCACCAGAAAAAACTCTGTCATCTGCGAACCTGAACACTGCAACAGCTACCAGTGATACACTATTTGCCGATCAAACAGTACCTGCGAAGCAAAGATACAATTTACGACCTCGTAATATGGACAAATAAAGCAGGCAACTGCCCATTGTGATATTTTGAAATTTTGAACTTTTGCCTTCAGCCAGGAAGTTTGCTATTGTTTATTGTTTTTAAAATTGCCTTGCCGTCTGGGTAGCCGTAGGGTCGTGGCTGTGTGCCTAGTTGAATCTGCGGGGGTCTGACACAAGGTCGATCTTTCTGTTGGTTCTGGGAACTCCCAGGGCTGATAGAGGCATTTTCATCTACGTACACATCATCAGTGGTCGCGAGCGGATTGTAGAAGATGGAGCTTCCTGCGCTGCAACGAGAAAATGTGATTTATGTTTGCAGAAACAGACTTTACAGAATTCTTCACAACAAATGCTTTTTAATACAATGTGCCATTACATTTTTGATTGTTTTGATAACGTTGGTGGGTGGAATCGTTTTCGGTATGAGTTTGATTTTTGTGCCAGTAACTACAGTACCTCCCCTTGATCCTGTTACTTCCACTGTTTCCTCTATACACTCTTTTCACTCGTTTCCTGAACATGAGCAAGCTCGACGCTCAGAATTCATTAATAACACTTTTGTACAGCTCTTGCATCAACACCAACTGGTAGTTAACACTACAGACTGCTGGGTGTGTGGCTTGATACCCCACACTATGGATAAAGGTATTCCCTATCTGGTTTTGCCTTTCAGCTACAATGGATCATTTCAGGCCCTCCAAACCATCTTTGCTTATGCCCTTGAAACCTATCCTCCACGTCCACCACGTTCCACTAAATATAACTCTGCCAACAAAGCTTTAGTCCAGGGAATTATTGACATGATCAAGGACGTCAATAATACTCCATCTTACCCTAGAGACGAATTGCGAGTATATTTGAGTTGGAATTCTTCAGAATATCGCCTTAGTTTGGGAGAAAGCAAGCGTAAAAGCTCAACTCCAATCTGGGTCGTACCTCACCGAGGTCAGGTCTGTTTGCAAGGTAATGGGAGAAATCCAAGAGCTCAGCTAGGGAGGAGTGAGTGCGTAGAGACTTATGTGTTTCCGGTTAACTCTTCCCCTGCCTTTCTTACTGCTAGGGGTACCTACTTCATCTGTCGAGACCGAGCTTATACATGGTTGCCTGCCGACTTTTCAGGTTCATGTTATATTGCTCGATTGTTGCCTCCAACATACACTGCTTCATCTGATTACCACAGGACCAGAGTAGCGAGAGGTGTCTTCAGCAAGGAAGATACTGCTGGTCAGGAAGCTGGAGACTTCTTTAAAGGCTTCCTTCCGTTCTGGGGGCCTATGGCCAATAGTAGAAACATACGTCAGCTAACACGGGTAGTTGAATCTACTATTACCGAAACTGCTGGTGCCCTTAGCAATTTGACAGCTGAGTTTCAGGCGGATAGACTCATGACGTTGCAGAACCGTATGGTTCTAGACGTTATACTTGCAGATCGAGGTGGGGTATGCAGAATGATCCAATCGAGCTGTTGTGTCTTTATTCCTAATAATGCTCCAACAGTCTACGAAGCGATCTCTAAGCTACACAAGATTTCCGACTCTATTCATGTAGACAAGGGAAACTGGTCCTTCATGGAGTGGTTTTGGACTCTGATATCAGCGTGGGGATGGAAGGTTCTAATGGTCATTGGTGTCATCTTAGTATTCCTATTCTCATGCTGCCTGATTATCCAGTGTGGTCCTGCTCTGTGTAGTCTTTGTGCTGCAACCTGTTTTAGGAAACCACCTGCGTTTGGAGAAAAGGCACGAGAAAGGATGATGATACAACAGCATGTCACTGACCTGATGAGCATAGAATTAGACTCTGACATAGACTGAGTAATTGCCTATGGAAGGGCAAAAGGAGGGTCTGAGGTTCCGTGACGATTTGAACCCGTGTTTTCAATATTGTCGGAAATACATAATATTGGTATCAGCGAACCGCAAATGATCCATTTAGCATATCCTGGTGTTTTCGCTATGCTACGAGCAAGAGCACTCCTGCTATGAACACATTTCTGATCTACCCACGGCATCCATCTTAGATCATGGCAGCCATTTTGTCTTTCTTGCCCTCACATACGCAATAACCTCTGATCACTTCATTTCGATTAAGGACACGTAGCCTTAGCCGGAGATTCACCTTTTTCATGACACGTGCACCTTAAACCAGATCACGCTGTAGTTGCATGACTCGACAAAGGCTGCCTCCTCTGCCCGAGGCCAGTCCTGCTAAACTGGTCTTCGTGTCCATTGTCCTGATCACGATTAGGCGGCCGAAGCCGGTAGCCTTGCCCATTTACAACCCACAAACATCTCTTATCCCGCTTTCCTATCTTCCACACCTGGCTCCGTTCCTTTCTTTCTGAATCTTTATTAGGGGGAGGTAACGAAATTTACGATGAGGCGGTCCGGCTCTTGAATGCAATATTGACAAGGGATTGTGATGAACTAGTGGGAACCCCTCTTCGTAATGTTTGGCATCAGATAATATCAACGGTTCTTGTGTAACACCAAATATTTATTGTTTTAGACACAAAGGTTTTGATAATGTATTACATGTAAAGAATTCGCCCCCAGCTTAAAATTTAGTATATAAGGAGCAACCCTCTTTGTACAATTTGAACAGGCTCCTAGAATCTGCCCATGTGTGGTTTCTGTGACTTCTGTGTCCCTGCAGTAATAAACCTTTGGTCTTTGACGCCACCATCGAGAAGCCCGTGTTTCTGTTCATTTGCGCACCAAGGCAGGTGGAACTCCGGGGTCTTTGGGTGTTGTTCCCTGACACCTCTGGACGGAACCAAAAAGTCCAGAACTCCAGTTGTTATCGGAATTGTGATAATTCCGTGTATTATCCATTCAATGACAGGACTCTCTGACATTGTCAATGGTAATCTCTCAAGTTTTTCGATGCTCAGGATTGTATAGTCTGCTCCTTTCTGTGCCAAACTGATTTGTTTATCAGTAAGGTTAAAAATGGAAAATAATGACGTTGTGTTGATTAAACGCCAAGGCACATAGCCTGAACGAAGATTTTGCAGCGTCCAGCCTAATTGTACAATAGAACGTAATTGAGATTGGCCATGCTGTAATATTAGCAAGTCTCTGTCTATTACATCAAAGGCAGAAGATACAATATTGTCCAACGAATATATTCTGGAGGACAGAGTCATTAACCCATTGTCCACTACAGAAAGTGATTTCTCCAAATTAATACGATCAATTTCTCGTATTTTCTCTGCTGTTTCAATTTGTGTGACTTTCCAAGCCTCGTTGTACGCAGCATAGATACTGGTCGCTATGAAACGCTTTTGACGCTGTTTGCGTGGTCCAAGAATGAAATCGCGCAAATCAGCACCATCTTTTAGTAAAGACAAGTGTTGCTTAATTTCAGCCAGTGTGGATGTTCCTAACCATTCAAGGCAGAGTTTCCCTACACTGTATGTTGTTACTATCCCTGGATGTTGTCTCTGGGAGTATCTAGGGTCTTGTCTGGTCATTTTTAACCCCTGTGTTTTATTCAGGAATCTATCTTGAGAGCTGTTTGTGTCAGTAGGCCGGATTAACCACTTTTTCCAATCAGGATGTGTTCTGTTAAAATTTAAAATTTGTGAGACGTCTAACTCAATATCTGTAGTTGTATTTTCAGGTATTGGCTTTGGAATAGACGGTTTGTTAAGGTCTTTGATCTTAGCTAGGCCAAGACAGGATGTTTGGTGAATTGTGTCATTTAAAAACATAATTTGTTCTGGTATCATGCAGGTTCTGAATAGTGCTTCAAGGCCTTGTACCTGCCAATCTTTTGTACCCCAAATTGTTTTCGTTTCAATGTTATTTTTCCAATAATCAAAACCAAATGTCATCATTTTTTCATAAAATGCTTCTGAAAATAGCAATTTAGAATTTGTCAGCATTGTTTTCATCCCTGTTTTATCTAACAGTTTGTAATAAAACGTTTCTGCATCACTGGTGTTAAACCCTGAGAAGTATTTGAATTTCTCAATAAATGCTTTAGAACTGCTTTTAGGTGGTGTAGCACAATGTTCCCATTGATTATACATAAAAATATTTCTAGGCTGTGCAGATTTATGCAAGTAATGATCACCATAATGTGTGTAGCAGAATAATTGCTCATAACTAGATGAACCTTGTAAATAATCATGATCTGTGAATCTAGCTGACATTACTAAATCAGACATCATGTCATTAATACTGTTAAAATCCCAATCATCAGAGAATGTACTAAGTTTTACAAAGTCACTTAAGGAAACCTTCAGTTGATGAGGATACTTCAGGATTTCGACCGGACCTTAGATCTCATAGTCAGTTTTCTCCCATACTACCCCACCAGGTATTGGAATTGCTGTGACATTTACTGTTGACAGTTCTCTTTTCTTCACGTGGGATGATCTGTGTGGTTTGAGGACTAGGTTGATGTTCTGACTTGCTGTGTCCATTGTACTATATTTTCCCTCAATGAATTTTCCCAAACAAAGTACCATGATGAGCCAAAGCAGGAGGAAAAATACACCTACACCGAACCAGAACTCTAACCAAGGGGAAATAAGGTAGATTTCCTTCATTTGATGAAAGAGTTCCGTTGCTTTTTCTTTAAAAGTCTTTTTTGTTTCTGGCATCACTTTGGGGTCGTTTTGATCTTCAGAGAAGTTGTCGAAGTTGATGAAATAACCAGAGGCAGTTCTGTCAATTGTTGGGATTGTTCTTTCAATCTGTCTCTCGGTAGCACTTTCTGATGCCACATTATTGTAGACTGGTGTTTCTTGACGAACCGTTTCAATCTGTGTCTCAAGAGGCACGAGTTCCATGGCATTATTGCATAGTGCCTTCTCTGTGTACTGCAGGCTGATCGAATGTGATTAGTCTTTCAGTTTGAACCTCTTGGATTGTTGCAAGTTTGGGTATTCTGTTGTTTCTCTGGAGTCCACTGGGCCTACTGTTGATTATAGGCCACATGCTTGTGGTTTTACCAGGTCGATAGACACGACTCTGTTCTACTTTTTACCAGCAAGGGGCGGTAGCACAACTGATCTTGTTCCGGTGACTGCCAAGACAGGTACTGCTTTTCTGTAAGAAGGCCCAAATTCCTTCTTCACCGCGATTTTTTCTCTGACTAGATCCCCAATCTTTGGAATCCAGACAGGCCTTGCTGGGGCTGTTGCTTGTGGTGCCTCGTCAGTGGTAGATGGCTGTTGTTTTAACTTTATGTTGCTTAAGGATTTTCTTGTTTCATTCAGTTCCTGTAAAACAGCCAAACGATCTTTGATGTCAAAGTCTGTTGTTTTTTCTTGTACCACTGATATCTGACTATCGAGGTCCTGAATGTTCATTCTGATTCTGAACAATAGTTCGTATGGGCTGAAACCTTTTAGAGAATTTCTTGGCAAGTTATTAAGACTGGTCTGGACACTTATTAGATGTTTGACCCACCCAGCGCCTGAACCTAATACCTTCGCTGTTATAGATCGCTTTATGTCCCGATTTTTTCTTTCAACCACACTATTCCCTTCGGGGTGCGACGGACAAGAATACCGCAACCCAATTCCCATGCTGGCCATGGCCTCCTTATAAGCTCGAGAGCTAAAAGCAGGACCCTGGTCAGAATGGAACGTGGTAATTGCGTATGTGCCGATATAGACTCGCAGATCTCTCTTATAACAGTTCTAGCGTCAGCCGAGCGCTGGGGGCCACATTTTTTAAGTGTGTTTAGCCTTAATTATTAATAGGACGCAGGATGGGGTGTAGGCAGCGTTACGCTCTTTCTGATTGGTAGCCGGTAGCATGGTTCACCACTGCGATCCCTATTGCAGTTTTCACAGTTGTTTGCAAACTCATGAATGCCTTCACTCATTTCCGGCCACCAGTATACTGATTCTAACTCTCTCAGAGAGTCCCTGATTGTTTGGTGTCTCAGACCCAATCCCATGTGTGCGTCTGCTATTAAAAATATTCTCCTGTTCGTGTTTGGAATTACCCTATCCCCCACTCCAGGGATTCGAGCAAAAGGAACGGAGTTTGCATCAATTACGTATGCATAATTGAGTGGATAGTTCACGGGCAGTGCTGCACAGTTGCTTTTTACGGTAGTTTTTACTGCCAGTATGGTTTCCCCGTCTATGTATTTATCTGTACGCTTTTTTGTGGCTACGAAAGCCGGGTTAGTTGCTTCCGCTGTGGCTGTATTAGCCAATGAATTCCCTGCAACGTGAACGCCATCACGTTGAAGACTCTGTGCGTGTATCACGTGAGTCTTTTGTAGTTCTTTGTGTAAAAGAGCTACCTGTTTCCAGAGCAATTTATGCTTTATTGTGGCACCTGTGTCATCTTTGTAATCGTTTTCAATCCACCTCTGCAATTTATTGTTGTAAGAGTTGACGCAAAAATGAGAATCGCACACGATAAGTGTCGGGAATTCACGTTCTGCATTTTCGAGCGCCATCTTTAAACATCTGATTTCAGCTCTTCGAGCCGAACAGTTTCTCAATGATTCAGTTTTTGTTACTTTCGGTCTGAATTTACCGCAAAACCAACGACCTTTAACAATCGCACAGGCTGCATCGTAGGACTTGCTCTCTACGTTGAAATGCTGTACAAATCTATCTGTATAGATTATACAGGCGTATTGTGGGAGAGGCAGAAGTTCGATTGGCAGAAGATATTCTTCTTCATATTCTAAATCATTCAGTTCTTTGAATTGCGGGGCAAAATAGTATTTCACATCTTCCGCTCCTAGAGAATCTATACACTGTATCCATTTCGGATCCAGTGATACTGTAGGCAGGTTTATTGGGCTGAATAGCGCCTCGAAGGCGGATTCTGCTGTGAGGATATTAATCCGTTTGCCGTGTGCTAGTTCTCGTTCATTTGCTAATGCAATTTGCACTGCTTTCACAGTTCTTTCTGTGAGACTGAATGCTTTTTCTGCTTGTGTGTACAAGTGAGATTTAATTGAAATGTGTACCTTTTCTCCCTCATTAGAGGTTAGGTACGTGAATCCGCATCTTCCTGGGATGACTCGGATTACAAGATTGCGTGTATTGTCACGTGTATCTAATTTAGTTTTTGCTAACATGTCTGTTTACAGTGATCTCAAAATTTCTGTGTGTTTTTGAGTCCAATTGATTTGTTTAAAATCAGGTGTAATTTGTCCGTAGAGAGGTTTAACCCTCTCTGCGTAATTTAGAATGTAAGTTCTTCCGAAATTCAGAAAACCTAGTATGGATTGTAAATTCTTCAGCGTTTTTGGAGCTTGGAGTACAGCGCACTTCTCTAAGAAGATGTCCGCTAGGCTTTTCCCTTCACTTGATAATTTGTACCCTAAGAATAGTACTGTCAGATGGGCAATTCGGGACTTTTTAAAGTTGAATTTGTAACCCTCTGCTGCGAACCCAAGTATAATGGTGTTCACTCTTTTCAAGTGAGTATCTAAGTCGTCGTCTGTGAGATAGATATCATCTACGTAAGATAATGCCTCATCATCATATATTTGTAGTAACTCTGTTACCCTAGCTGAGAATAGTCCTGGGCTGTTCTTGAACCCCTGTGGGAGTCGATAGAATTTTTTCTGCGACCCAAATGCTGAGAAAGCGGTCAAATATCTGCTTTCTGGTGCAATGTTTTGACAAAAGAAACCATTAGATATGTCTAATGTCGTTTTATATTTTTTCCTAACTATGTTATTCATTAGGGCTGCACTATGAGAGTTTTGTACTGCAAATGTTTTACAACATGCATTAAGGTGTCTGTAGTCCAAAACTAGACGATATGAATTGTCTGGCTTGGAGACAGGAAACAAAGGATTGTTCATTTGAGAGGTGCATGTTTCAATCACCCCCTGGTATTCAAGTTGATCTAAGATCTCCCTGACCTGTTTTTTAGCTTCTTGCTTAATGGGATACTGCCGTTGGGCAGTTGGTTCACTTTTTAACTGGATTTTGTGGGGAGGAGAGTCCTCATCCCATCCTACATGATTTTTATATAATGCCGGTGCCTGGGCTACTGCCCATTTCCTTGCATATGTATATTTTTTGTGAATCTGAATGTTATTCGAGAAGGCAGGCATAATCATTTCTTCGCCACGAGGGCACTCCCTGGCAAACTCTGGGGGCCAATCTTTTTCAGCTAACAGAATATCATAGCCTTTTGAGAGTTTATCCCAAAATAGACCAGTTTTCAGGGCTGGGGGGGCTGCTTTAGGCCTCAGGGCTTGGGTTCGGGCATTTTTCAGGGCTTGGAGGGGCTACTTTAGGCCTCAGGGCTAGGGTTCGGGCAGTTTTCAGGGCTTGGAGGGGCTACTTTAGGCCTTAGGGCAGGGTTCGGGCAGTTTTTAGGGCTTGGAGGGGTACTTTAGGCCTCAGGGCTAGGGTTCGGGCAGTTTTCAGGGCTTGGAGGGGCTACTTTAGGCCTTAGGGCAGGGTTCGGGCAGTTTTTAGGGCTTGGAGGGGTACTTTAGGCCTCAGGGCTAGGGTTCAGGCAGTTTTCAGGGCTGGGGGGGCAGTCTTAGGGCTGGAGGGAGCTGCAGTAGGTGCCGGTGCTAGGGCTTAGGGCTGGGGTAGGGTTGGTTTTTATGGCTTAGGCTATTGGGTGGGTGGGCCCGGTAGTTCGTCTTAGGTCTTAGGGTTGGAGGGTTCTTTAGTTTCTAGGGCTTGGGGGCTGTGTTAGGCCTCAGGACTAGGGTTCGGGCCGTTTTTAGGGCTTGGGGGGCTGTCGTAGGCCTCATGGCTTGGGTTCAGGCGGGTTTTATGGCTTTGGGGGCTGTCTTAGGCCTCAGGGCTAGGGTTCGGGTGGTTTTTAGGGCTTTGGGGGGCTGTCTTAGGCCTCAGGGCTAGGGTTAGGGCAGTTTTTAGGGCTGGGGGGGCTGCTTTAGGCCTCAGGGCTTGGGTTCGGGCATTTTTCAGGGCTTGGAGGGGCTACTTTAGGCCTCAGGGCTAGGGTTCGGGCAGTTTTCAGGGCTTGGAGGGGCTACTTTAGGCCTTAGGGCAGGGTTCGGGCAGTTTTCAGGGCTTGGAGGGGTACTTTAGGCCTCAGGGCTAGGGTTCGGGCAGTTTTCAGGGCTTGGAGGGGCTACTTTAGGCCTTAGGGCAGGGTTCGGGCAGTTTTTAGGGCTTGGAGGGGTACTTTAGGCCTCAGGGCTAGGGTTCAGGCAGTTTTCAGGGCTGGGGTGGCAGTCTTAGGGCTGGAGGGAGCTGCAGTAGGTGCCGGTGCTAGGGCTTAGGGCTGGGGTAGGGTTGGTTTTTATGGCTTAGGCTATTGGGTGGGTGGGCCCGGTAGTTCGTCTTAGGTCTTAGGGTTGGAGGGTTCTTTAGTTTCTAGGGCTTGGGGGCTGTGTTAGGCCTCAGGACTAGGGTTCGGGCCGTTTTTAGGGCTTGGGGGGCTGTCGTAGGCCTCATGGCTTGGGTTCAGGCGGGTTTTATGGCTTTGGGGGCTGTCTTAGGCCTCAGGGCTAGGGTTCGGGTGGTTTTTAGGGCTTTGGGGGGCTGTCTTAGGCCTCAGGGCTAGGGTTAGGG
The DNA here is from genome assembly GCF_964263255.1 of Lissotriton vulgaris. Lineage (NCBI taxonomy): Eukaryota > Metazoa > Chordata > Amphibia > Caudata > Salamandridae > Lissotriton > Lissotriton vulgaris. The sequence continues at coordinate 812,532,107 of NC_141700.1, forward strand.
CAGTTTTTAGGGCTGGGGGGCTGCTTTAGGCCTCAGGGCTTGGGTTCGGGCATTTTTCAGGGCTTGGAGGGGCTACTTTAGGCCTCAGGGCTAGGGTTCGGGCAGTTTTTAGGGCTTGGAGGGGTACTTTAGCCCTCAGGGCTAGGGTTCGGGCAGTTTTCAGGGCTTGGAGGGGCTACTTTAGGCCTTAGGGCAGGGTTCGGGCAGTTTTTAGGGCTTGGAGGGGTACTTTAGGCCTCAGGGCTAGGGTTCAGGCAGTTTTCAGGGCTGGGGGGGCAGTCTTAGGGCTGGAGGGAGCTGCAGTAGGTGCCGGTGCTAGGGCTTAGGGCTGGGGTAGGGTTGGTTTTTATGGCTTAGGCTATTGGGTGGGTGGGCCCGGTAGTTCGTCTTAGGTCTTAGGGTTGGAGGGTTCTTTAGTTTCTAGGGCTTGGGGGCTGTGTTAGGCCTCAGGACTAGGGTTCGGGCCGTTTTTAGGGCTTGGGGGGCTGTCGTAGGCCTCATGGCTTGGGTTCAGGCGGGTTTTATGGCTTTGGGGGCTGTCTTAGGCCTCAGGGCTAGGGTTCGGGTGGTTTTTAGGGCTTTGGGGGGCTGTCTTAGGCCTCAGGGCTAGGGTTAGGGCAGTTTTTAGGGCTGGGGGGGCTGCTTTAGGCCTCAGGGCTTGGGTTCGGGCATTTTTCAGGGCTTGGAGGGGCTACTTTAGGCCTCAGGGCTAGGGTTCGGGCAGTTTTCAGGGCTTGGAGGGGCTACTTTAGGCCTTAGGGCAGGGTTCGGGCAGTTTTCAGGGCTTGGAGGGGTACTTTAGGCCTCAGGGCTAGGGTTCGGGCAGTTTTCAGGGCTTGGAGGGGCTACTTTAGGCCTTAGGGCAGGGTTCGGGCAGTTTTTAGGGCTTGGAGGGGTACTTTAGGCCTCAGGGCTAGGGTTCAGGCAGTTTTCAGGGCTGGGGTGGCAGTCTTAGGGCTGGAGGGAGCTGCAGTAGGTGCCGGTGCTAGGGCTTAGGGCTGGGGTAGGGTTGGTTTTTATGGCTTAGGCTATTGGGTGGGTGGGCCCGGTAGTTCGTCTTAGGTCTTAGGGTTGGAGGGTTCTTTAGTTTCTAGGGCTTGGGGGCTGTGTTAGGCCTCAGGACTAGGGTTCGGGCCGTTTTTAGGGCTTGGGGGGCTGTCGTAGGCCTCATGGCTTGGGTTCAGGCGGGTTTTATGGCTTTGGGGGCTGTCTTAGGCCTCAGGGCTAGGGTTCGGGTGGTTTTTAGGGCTTTGGGGGGCTGTCTTAGGCCTCAGGGCTAGGGTTAGGGCAGTTTTTAGGGCTGGGGGGCTGCTTTAGGCCTCAGGGCTTGGGTTCGGGCATTTTTCAGGGCTTGGAGGGGCTACTTTAGGCCTCAGGGCTAGGGTTCGGGCAGTTTTTAGGGCTTGGAGGGGTACTTTAGCCCTCAGGGCTAGGGTTCGGGCAGTTTTCAGGGCTTGGAGGGGCTACTTTAGGCCTTAGGGCAGGGTTCGGGCAGTTTTTAGGGCTTGGAGGGGTACTTTAGGCCTCAGGGCTAGGGTTCAGGCAGTTTTCAGGGCTGGGGGGGCAGTCTTAGGGCTGGAGGGAGCTGCAGTAGGTGCCGGTGCTAGGGCTTAGGGCTGGGGTAGGGTTGGTTTTTATGGCTTAGGCTATTGGGTGGGTGGGCCCGGTAGTTCGTCTTAGGTCTTAGGGTTGGAGGGTTCTTTAGTTTCTAGGGCTTGGGGGCTGTGTTAGGCCTCAGGACTAGGGTTCGGGCCGTTTTTAGGGCTTGGGGGGCTGTCGTAGGCCTCATGGCTTGGGTTCAGGCGGGTTTTATGGCTTTGGGGGCTGTCTTAGGCCTCAGGGCTAGGGTTCGGGTGGTTTTTAGGGCTTTGGGGGGCTGTCTTAGGCCTCAGGGCTAGGGTTAGGGCAGTTTTTAGGGCTGGGGGGGCTGCTTTAGGCCTCAGGGCTTGGGTTCGGGCATTTTTCAGGGCTTGGAGGGGCTACTTTAGGCCTCAGGGCTAGGGTTCGGGCAGTTTTCAGGGCTTGGAGGGGCTACTTTAGGCCTTAGGGCAGGGTTCGGGCAGTTTTCAGGGCTTGGAGGGGTACTTTAGGCCTCAGGGCTAGGGTTCGGGCAGTTTTCAGGGCTTGGAGGGGCTACTTTAGGCCTTAGGGCAGGGTTCGGGCAGTTTTTAGGGCTTGGAGGGGTACTTTAGGCCTCAGGGCTAGGGTTCAGGCAGTTTTCAGGGCTGGGGTGGCAGTCTTAGGGCTGGAGGGAGCTGCAGTAGGTGCCGGTGCTAGGGCTTAGGGCTGGGGTAGGGTTGGTTTTTATGGCTTAGGCTATTGGGTGGGTGGGCCCGGTAGTTCGTCTTAGGTCTTAGGGTTGGAGGGTTCTTTAGTTTCTAGGGCTTGGGGGCTGTGTTAGGCCTCAGGACTAGGGTTCGGGCCGTTTTTAGGGCTTGGGGGGCTGTCGTAGGCCTCATGGCTTGGGTTCAGGCGGGTTTTATGGCTTTGGGGGCTGTCTTAGGCCTCAGGGCTAGGGTTCGGGTGGTTTTTAGGGCTTTGGGGGGCTGTCTTAGGCCTCAGGGCTAGGGTTAGGGCAGTTTTTAGGGCTGGGGGGCTGCTTTAGGCCTCAGGGCTTGGGTTCGGGCATTTTTCAGGGCTTGGAGGGGCTACTTTAGGCCTCAGGGCTAGGGTTCGGGCAGTTTTTAGGGCTTGGAGGGGTACTTTAGCCCTCAGGGCTAGGGTTCGGGCAGTTTTCAGGGCTTGGAGGGGCTACTTTAGGCCTTAGGGCAGGGTTCGGGCAGTTTTTAGGGCTTGGAGGGGTACTTTAGGCCTCAGGGCTAGGGTTCAGGCAGTTTTCAGGGCTGGGGGGGCAGTCTTAGGGCTGGAGGGAGCTGCAGTAGGTGCCGGTGCTAGGGCTTAGGGCTGGGGTAGGGTTGGTTTTTATGGCTTAGGCTATTGGGTGGGTGGGCCCGGTAGTTCGTCTTAGGTCTTAGGGTTGGAGGGTTCTTTAGTTTCTAGGGCTTGGGGGCTGTGTTAGGCCTCAGGACTAGGGTTCGGGCCGTTTTTAGGGCTTGGGGGGCTGTCGTAGGCCTCATGGCTTGGGTTCAGGCGGGTTTTATGGCTTTGGGGGCTGTCTTAGGCCTCAGGGCTAGGGTTCGGGTGGTTTTTAGGGCTTTGGGGGGCTGTCTTAGGCCTCAGGGCTAGGGTTAGGGCAGTTTTTAGGGCTGGGGGGGCTGCTTTAGGCCTCAGGGCTTGGGTTCGGGCATTTTTCAGGGCTTGGAGGGGCTACTTTAGGCCTCAGGGCTAGGGTTCGGGCAGTTTTCAGGGCTTGGAGGGGCTACTTTAGGCCTTAGGGCAGGGTTCGGGCAGTTTTCAGGGCTTGGAGGGGTACTTTAGGCCTCAGGGCTAGGGTTCGGGCAGTTTTCAGGGCTTGGAGGGGCTACTTTAGGCCTTAGGGCAGGGTTCGGGCAGTTTTTAGGGCTTGGAGGGGTACTTTAGGCCTCAGGGCTAGGGTTCAGGCAGTTTTCAGGGCTGGGGTGGCAGTCTTAGGGCTGGAGGGAGCTGCAGTAGGTGCCGGTGCTAGGGCTTAGGGCTGGGGTAGGGTTGGTTTTTATGGCTTAGGCTATTGGGTGGGTGGGCCCGGTAGTTCGTCTTAGGTCTTAGGGTTGGAGGGTTCTTTAGTTTCTAGGGCTTGGGGGCTGTGTTAGGCCTCAGGACTAGGGTTCGGGCCGTTTTTAGGGCTTGGGGGGCTGTCGTAGGCCTCATGGCTTGGGTTCAGGCGGGTTTTATGGCTTTGGGGGCTGTCTTAGGCCTCAGGGCTAGGGTTCGGGTGGTTTTTAGGGCTTTGGGGGGCTGTCTTAGGCCTCAGGGCTAGGGTTAGGGCAGTTTTTAGGGCTGGGGGGCTGCTTTAGGCCTCAGGGCTTGGGTTCGGGCATTTTTCAGGGCTTGGAGGGGCTACTTTAGGCCTCAGGGCTAGGGTTCGGGCAGTTTTTAGGGCTTGGAGGGGTACTTTAGCCCTCAGGGCTAGGGTTCGGGCAGTTTTCAGGGCTTGGAGGGGCTACTTTAGGCCTTAGGGCAGGGTTCGGGCAGTTTTTAGGGCTTGGAGGGGTACTTTAGGCCTCAGGGCTAGGGTTCAGGCAGTTTTCAGGGCTGGGGGGGCAGTCTTAGGGCTGGAGGGAGCTGCAGTAGGTGCCGGTGCTAGGGCTTAGGGCTGGGGTAGGGTTGGTTTTTATGGCTTAGGCTATTGGGTGGGTGGGCCCGGTAGTTCGTCTTAGGTCTTAGGGTTGGAGGGTTCTTTAGTTTCTAGGGCTTGGGGGCTGTGTTAGGCCTCAGGACTAGGGTTCGGGCCGTTTTTAGGGCTTGGGGGGCTGTCGTAGGCCTCATGGCTTGGGTTCAGGCGGGTTTTATGGCTTTGGGGGCTGTCTTAGGCCTCAGGGCTAGGGTTCGGGTGGTTTTTAGGGCTTTGGGGGGCTGTCTTAGGCCTCAGGGCTAGGGTTAGGGCAGTTTTTAGGGCTGGGGGGGCTGCTTTAGGCCTCAGGGCTTGGGTTCGGGCATTTTTCAGGGCTTGGAGGGGCTACTTTAGGCCTCAGGGCTAGGGTTCGGGCAGTTTTCAGGGCTTGGAGGGGCTACTTTAGGCCTTAGGGCAGGGTTCGGGCAGTTTTCAGGGCTTGGAGGGGTACTTTAGGCCTCAGGGCTAGGGTTCGGGCAGTTTTCAGGGCTTGGAGGGGCTACTTTAGGCCTTAGGGCAGGGTTCGGGCAGTTTTTAGGGCTTGGAGGGGTACTTTAGGCCTCAGGGCTAGGGTTCAGGCAGTTTTCAGGGCTGGGGTGGCAGTCTTAGGGCTGGAGGGAGCTGCAGTAGGTGCCGGTGCTAGGGCTTAGGGCTGGGGTAGGGTTGGTTTTTATGGCTTAGGCTATTGGGTGGGTGGGCCCGGTAGTTCGTCTTAGGTCTTAGGGTTGGAGGGTTCTTTAGTTTCTAGGGCTTGGGGGCTGTGTTAGGCCTCAGGACTAGGGTTCGGGCCGTTTTTAGGGCTTGGGGGGCTGTCGTAGGCCTCATGGCTTGGGTTCAGGCGGGTTTTATGGCTTTGGGGGCTGTCTTAGGCCTCAGGGCTAGGGTTCGGGTGGTTTTTAGGGCTTTGGGGGGCTGTCTTAGGCCTCAGGGCTAGGGTTAGGGCAGTTTTTAGGGCTGGGGGGCTGCTTTAGGCCTCAGGGCTTGGGTTCGGGCATTTTTCAGGGCTTGGAGGGGCTACTTTAGGCCTCAGGGCTAGGGTTCGGGCAGTTTTTAGGGCTTGGAGGGGTACTTTAGCCCTCAGGGCTAGGGTTCGGGCAGTTTTCAGGGCTTGGAGGGGCTACTTTAGGCCTTAGGGCAGGGTTCGGGCAGTTTTTAGGGCTTGGAGGGGTACTTTAGGCCTCAGGGCTAGGGTTCAGGCAGTTTTCAGGGCTGGGGGGGCAGTCTTAGGGCTGGAGGGAGCTGCAGTAGGTGCCGGTGCTAGGGCTTAGGGCTGGGGTAGGGTTGGTTTTTATGGCTTAGGCTATTGGGTGGGTGGGCCCGGTAGTTCGTCTTAGGTCTTAGGGTTGGAGGGTTCTTTAGTTTCTAGGGCTTGGGGGCTGTGTTAGGCCTCAGGACTAGGGTTCGGGCCGTTTTTAGGGCTTGGGGGGCTGTCGTAGGCCTCATGGCTTGGGTTCAGGCGGGTTTTATGGCTTTGGGGGCTGTCTTAGGCCTCAGGGCTAGGGTTCGGGTGGTTTTTAGGGCTTTGGGGGGCTGTCTTAGGCCTCAGGGCTAGGGTTAGGGCAGTTTTTAGGGCTGGGGGGCTGCTTTAGGCCTCAGGGCTTGGGTTCGGGCATTTTTCAGGGCTTGGAGGGGCTACTTTAGGCCTCAGGGCTAGGGTTCGGGCAGTTTTTAGGGCTTGGAGGGGTACTTTAGCCCTCAGGGCTAGGGTTCGGGCAGTTTTCAGGGCTTGGAGGGGCTACTTTAGGCCTTAGGGCAGGGTTCGGGCAGTTTTTAGGGCTTGGAGGGGTACTTTAGGCCTCAGGGCTAGGGTTCAGGCAGTTTTCAGGGCTGGGGGGGCAGTCTTAGGGCTGGAGGGAGCTGCAGTAGGTGCCGGTGCTAGGGCTTAGGGCTGGGGTAGGGTTGGTTTTTATGGCTTAGGCTATTGGGTGGGTGGGCCCGGTAGTTCGTCTTAGGTCTTAGGGTTGGAGGGTTCTTTAGTTTCTAGGGCTTGGGGGCTGTGTTAGGCCTCAGGACTAGGGTTCGGGCCGTTTTTAGGGCTTGGGGGGCTGTCGTAGGCCTCATGGCTTGGGTTCAGGCGGGTTTTATGGCTTTGGGGGCTGTCTTAGGCCTCAGGGCTAGGGTTCGGGTGGTTTTTAGGGCTTTGGGGGGCTGTCTTAGGCCTCAGGGCTAGGGTTAGGGCAGTTTTTAGGGCTGGGGGGGCTGCTTTAGGCCTCAGGGCTTGGGTTCGGGCATTTTTCAGGGCTTGGAGGGGCTACTTTAGGCCTCAGGGCTAGGGTTCGGGCAGTTTTCAGGGCTTGGAGGGGCTACTTTAGGCCTTAGGGCAGGGTTCGGGCAGTTTTCAGGGCTTGGAGGGGTACTTTAGGCCTCAGGGCTAGGGTTCGGGCAGTTTTCAGGGCTTGGAGGGGCTACTTTAGGCCTTAGGGCAGGGTTCGGGCAGTTTTTAGGGCTTGGAGGGGTACTTTAGGCCTCAGGGCTAGGGTTCAGGCAGTTTTCAGGGCTGGGGGGGCAGTCTTAGGGCTGGAGGGAGCTGCAGTAGGTGCCGGTGCTAGGGCTTAGGGCTGGGGTAGGGTTGGTTTTTATGGCTTAGGCTATTGGGTGGGTGGGCCCGGTAGTTCGTCTTAGGTCTTAGGGTTGGAGGGTTCTTTAGTTTCTAGGGCTTGGGGGCTGTGTTAGGCCTCAGGACTAGGGTTCGGGCCGTTTTTAGGGCTTGGGGGGCTGTCGTAGGCCTCATGGCTTGGGTTCAGGCGGGTTTTATGGCTTTGGGGGCTGTCTTAGGCCTCAGGGCTAGGGTTCGGGTGGTTTTTAGGGCTTTGGGGGGCTGTCTTAGGCCTCAGGGCTAGGGTTAGGGCAGTTTTTAGGGCTGGGGGGGCTGCTTTAGGCCTCAGGGCTTGGGTTCGGGCATTTTTCAGGGCTTGGAGGGGCTACTTTAGGCCTCAGGGCTAGGGTTCGGGCAGTTTTCAGGGCTTGGAGGGGCTACTTTAGGCCTTAGGGCAGGGTTCGGGCAGTTTTCAGGGCTTGGAGGGGTACTTTAGGCCTCAGGGCTAGGGTTCGGGCAGTTTTCAGGGCTTGGAGGGGCTACTTTAGGCCTTAGGGCAGGGTTCGGGCAGTTTTTAGGGCTTGGAGGGGTACTTTAGGCCTCAGGGCTAGGGTTCAGGCAGTTTTCAGGGCTGGGGTGGCAGTCTTAGGGCTGGAGGGAGCTGCAGTAGGTGCCGGTGCTAGGGCTTAGGGCTGGGGTAGGGTTGGTTTTTATGGCTTAGGCTATTGGGTGGGTGGGCCCGGTAGTTCGTCTTAGGTCTTAGGGTTGGAGGGTTCTTTAGTTTCTAGGGCTTGGGGGCTGTGTTAGGCCTCAGGACTAGGGTTCGGGCCGTTTTTAGGGCTTGGGGGGCTGTCGTAGGCCTCATGGCTTGGGTTCAGGCGGGTTTTATGGCTTTGGGGGCTGTCTTAGGCCTCAGGGCTAGGGTTCGGGTGGTTTTTAGGGCTTTGGGGGGCTGTCTTAGGCCTCAGGGCTAGGGTTAGGGCAGTTTTTAGGGCTGGGGGGCTGCTTTAGGCCTCAGGGCTTGGGTTCGGGCATTTTTCAGGGCTTGGAGGGGCTACTTTAGGCCTCAGGGCTAGGGTTCGGGCAGTTTTTAGGGCTTGGAGGGGTACTTTAGCCCTCAGGGCTAGGGTTCGGGCAGTTTTCAGGGCTTGGAGGGGCTACTTTAGGCCTTAGGGCAGGGTTCGGGCAGTTTTTAGGGCTTGGAGGGGTACTTTAGGCCTCAGGGCTAGGGTTCAGGCAGTTTTCAGGGCTGGGGGGGCAGTCTTAGGGCTGGAGGGAGCTGCAGTAGGTGCCGGTGCTAGGGCTTAGGGCTGGGGTAGGGTTGGTTTTTATGGCTTAGGCTATTGGGTGGGTGGGCCCGGTAGTTCGTCTTAGGTCTTAGGGTTGGAGGGTTCTTTAGTTTCTAGGGCTTGGGGGCTGTGTTAGGCCTCAGGACTAGGGTTCGGGCCGTTTTTAGGGCTTGGGGGGCTGTCGTAGGCCTCATGGCTTGGGTTCAGGCGGGTTTTATGGCTTTGGGGGCTGTCTTAGGCCTCAGGGCTAGGGTTCGGGTGGTTTTTAGGGCTTTGGGGGGCTGTCTTAGGCCTCAGGGCTAGGGTTAGGGCAGTTTTTAGGGCTGGGGGGCTGCTTTAGGCCTCAGGGCTTGGGTTCGGGCATTTTTCAGGGCTTGGAGGGGCTACTTTAGGCCTCAGGGCTAGGGTTCGGGCAGTTTTTAGGGCTTGGAGGGGTACTTTAGCCCTCAGGGCTAGGGTTCGGGCAGTTTTCAGGGCTTGGAGGGGCTACTTTAGGCCTTAGGGCAGGGTTCGGGCAGTTTTTAGGGCTTGGAGGGGTACTTTAGGCCTCAGGGCTAGGGTTCAGGCAGTTTTCAGGGCTGGGGGGGCAGTCTTAGGGCTGGAGGGAGCTGCAGTAGGTGCCGGTGCTAGGGCTTAGGGCTGGGGTAGGGTTGGTTTTTATGGCTTAGGCTATTGGGTGGGTGGGCCCGGTAGTTCGTCTTAGGTCTTAGGGTTGGAGGGTTCTTTAGTTTCTAGGGCTTGGGGGCTGTGTTAGGCCTCAGGACTAGGGTTCGGGCCGTTTTTAGGGCTTGGGGGGCTGTCGTAGGCCTCATGGCTTGGGTTCAGGCGGGTTTTATGGCTTTGGGGGCTGTCTTAGGCCTCAGGGCTAGGGTTCGGGTGGTTTTTAGGGCTTTGGGGGGCTGTCTTAGGCCTCAGGGCTAGGGTTAGGGCAGTTTTTAGGGCTGGGGGGGCTGCTTTAGGCCTCAGGGCTTGGGTTCGGGCATTTTTCAGGGCTTGGAGGGGCTACTTTAGGCCTCAGGGCTAGGGTTCGGGCAGTTTTTAGGGCTTGGAGGGGTACTTTAGCCCTCAGGGCTAGGGTTCGGGCAGTTTTCAGGGCTTGGAGGGGCTACTTTAGGCCTTAGGGCAGGGTTCGGGCAGTTTTTAGGGCTTGGAGGGGTACTTTAGGCCTCAGGGCTAGGGTTCAGGCAGTTTTCAGGGCTGGGGGGGCAGTCTTAGGGCTGGAGGGAGCTGCAGTAGGTGCCGGTGCTAGGGCTTAGGGCTGGGGTAGGGTTGGTTTTTATGGCTTAGGCTATTGGGTGGGTGGGCCCGGTAGTTCGTCTTAGGTCTTAGGGTTGGAGGGTTCTTTAGTTTCTAGGGCTTGGGGGCTGTGTTAGGCCTCAGGACTAGGGTTCGGGCCGTTTTTAGGGCTTGGGGGGCTGTCGTAGGCCTCATGGCTTGGGTTCAGGCGGGTTTTATGGCTTTGGGGGCTGTCTTAGGCCTCAGGGCTAGGGTTCGGGTGGTTTTTAGGGCTTTGGGGGGCTGTCTTAGGCCTCAGGGCTAGGGTTAGGGCAGTTTTTAGGGCTGGGGGGGCTGCTTTAGGCCTCAGGGCTTGGGTTCGGGCATTTTTCAGGGCTTGGAGGGGCTACTTTAGGCCTCAGGGCTAGGGTTCGGGCAGTTTTCAGGGCTTGGAGGGGCTACTTTAGGCCTTAGGGCAGGGTTCGGGCAGTTTTCAGGGCTTGGAGGGGTACTTTAGGCCTCAGGGCTAGGGTTCGGGCAGTTTTCAGGGCTTGGAGGGGCTACTTTAGGCCTTAGGGCAGGGTTCGGGCAGTTTTTAGGGCTTGGAGGGGTACTTTAGGCCTCAGGGCTAGGGTTCAGGCAGTTTTCAGGGCTGGGGTGGCAGTCTTAGGGCTGGAGGGAGCTGCAGTAGGTGCCGGTGCTAGGGCTTAGGGCTGGGGTAGGGTTGGTTTTTATGGCTTAGGCTATTGGGTGGGTGGGCCCGGTAGTTCGTCTTAGGTCTTAGGGTTGGAGGGTTCTTTAGTTTCTAGGGCTTGGGGGCTGTGTTAGGCCTCAGGACTAGGGTTCGGGCCGTTTTTAGGGCTTGGGGGGCTGTCGTAGGCCTCATGGCTTGGGTTCAGGCGGGTTTTATGGCTTTGGGGGCTGTCTTAGGCCTCAGGGCTAGGGTTCGGGTGGTTTTTAGGGCTTTGGGGGGCTGTCTTAGGCCTCAGGGCTAGGGTTAGGGCAGTTTTTAGGGCTGGGGGGCTGCTTTAGGCCTCAGGGCTTGGGTTCGGGCATTTTTCAGGGCTTGGAGGGGCTACTTTAGGCCTCAGGGCTAGGGTTCGGGCAGTTTTTAGGGCTTGGAGGGGTACTTTAGCCCTCAGGGCTAGGGTTCGGGCAGTTTTCAGGGCTTGGAGGGGCTACTTTAGGCCTTAGGGCAGGGTTCGGGCAGTTTTTAGGGCTTGGAGGGGTACTTTAGGCCTCAGGGCTAGGGTTCAGGCAGTTTTCAGGGCTGGGGGGGCAGTCTTAGGGCTGGAGGGAGCTGCAGTAGGTGCCGGTGCTAGGGCTTAGGGCTGGGGTAGGGTTGGTTTTTATGGCTTAGGCTATTGGGTGGGTGGGCCCGGTAGTTCGTCTTAGGTCTTAGGGTTGGAGGGTTCTTTAGTTTCTAGGGCTTGGGGGCTGTGTTAGGCCTCAGGACTAGGGTTCGGGCCGTTTTTAGGGCTTGGGGGGCTGTCGTAGGCCTCATGGCTTGGGTTCAGGCGGGTTTTATGGCTTTGGGGGCTGTCTTAGGCCTCAGGGCTAGGGTTCGGGTGGTTTTTAGGGCTTTGGGGGGCTGTCTTAGGCCTCAGGGCTAGGGTTAGGGCAGTTTTTAGGGCTGGGGGGCTGCTTTAGGCCTCAGGGCTTGGGTTCGGGCATTTTTCAGGGCTTGGAGGGGCTACTTTAGGCCTCAGGGCTAGGGTTCGGGCAGTTTTTAGGGCTTGGAGGGGTACTTTAGCCCTCAGGGCTAGGGTTCGGGCAGTTTTCAGGGCTTGGAGGGGCTACTTTAGGCCTTAGGGCAGGGTTCGGGCAGTTTTTAGGGCTTGGAGGGGTACTTTAGGCCTCAGGGCTAGGGTTCAGGCAGTTTTCAGGGCTGGGGGGGCAGTCTTAGGGCTGGAGGGAGCTGCAGTAGGTGCCGGTGCTAGGGCTTAGGGCTGGGGTAGGGTTGGTTTTTATGGCTTAGGCTATTGGGTGGGTGGGCCCGGTAGTTCGTCTTAGGTCTTAGGGTTGGAGGGTTCTTTAGTTTCTAGGGCTTGGGGGCTGTGTTAGGCCTCAGGACTAGGGTTCGGGCCGTTTTTAGGGCTTGGGGGGCTGTCGTAGGCCTCATGGCTTGGGTTCAGGCGGGTTTTATGGCTTTGGGGGCTGTCTTAGGCCTCAGGGCTAGGGTTCGGGTGGTTTTTAGGGCTTTGGGGGGCTGTCTTAGGCCTCAGGGCTAGGGTTAGGGCAGTTTTTAGGGCTGGGGGGCTGCTTTAGGCCTCAGGGCTTGGGTTCGGGCATTTTTCAGGGCTTGGAGGGGCTACTTTAGGCCTCAGGGCTAGGGTTCGGGCAGTTTTTAGGGCTTGGAGGGGTACTTTAGCCCTCAGGGCTAGGGTTCGGGCAGTTTTCAGGGCTTGGAGGGGCTACTTTAGGCCTTAGGGCAGGGTTCGGGCAGTTTTTAGGGCTTGGAGGGGTACTTTAGGCCTCAGGGCTAGGGTTCAGGCAGTTTTCAGGGCTGGGGGGGCAGTCTTAGGGCTGGAGGGAGCTGCAGTAGGTGCCGGTGCTAGGGCTTAGGGCTGGGGTAGGGTTGGTTTTTATGGCTTAGGCTATTGGGTGGGTGGGCCCGGTAGTTCGTCTTAGGTCTTAGGGTTGGAGGGTTCTTTAGTTTCTAGGGCTTGGGGGCTGTGTTAGGCCTCAGGACTAGGGTTCGGGCCGTTTTTAGGGCTTGGGGGGCTGTCGTAGGCCTCATGGCTTGGGTTCAGGCGGGTTTTATGGCTTTGGGGGCTGTCTTAGGCCTCAGGGCTAGGGTTCGGGTGGTTTTTAGGGCTTTGGGGGGCTGTCTTAGGCCTCAGGGCTAGGGTTAGGGCAGTTTTTAGGGCTGGGGGGCTGCTTTAGGCCTCAGGGCTTGGGTTCGGGCATTTTTCAGGGCTTGGAGGGGCTACTTTAGGCCTCAGGGCTAGGGTTCGGGCAGTTTTTAGGGCTTGGAGGGGTACTTTAGCCCTCAGGGCTAGGGTTCGGGCAGTTTTCAGGGCTTGGAGGGGCTACTTTAGGCCTTAGGGCAGGGTTCGGGCAGTTTTTAGGGCTTGGAGGGGTACTTTAGGCCTCAGGGCTAGGGTTCAGGCAGTTTTCAGGGCTGGGGGGGCAGTCTTAGGGCTGGAGGGAGCTGCAGTAGGTGCCGGTGCTAGGGCTTAGGGCTGGGGTAGGGTTGGTTTTTATGGCTTAGGCTATTGGGTGGGTGGGCCCGGTAGTTCGTCTTAGGTCTTAGGGTTGGAGGGTTCTTTAGTTTCTAGGGCTTGGGGGCTGTGTTAGGCCTCAGGACTAGGGTTCGGGCCGTTTTTAGGGCTTGGGGGGCTGTCGTAGGCCTCATGGCTTGGGTTCAGGCGGGTTTTATGGCTTTGGGGGCTGTCTTAGGCCTCAGGGCTAGGGTTCGGGTGGTTTTTAGGGCTTTGGGGGGCTGTCTTAGGCCTCAGGGCTAGGGTTAGGGCAGTTTTTAGGGCTGGGGGGGCTGCTTTAGGCCTCAGGGCTTGGGTTCGGGCATTTTTCAGGGCTTGGAGGGGCTACTTTAGGCCTCAGGGCTAGGGTTCGGGCAGTTTTTAGGGCTTGGAGGGGTACTTTAGCCCTCAGGGCTAGGGTTCGGGCAGTTTTCAGGGCTTGGAGGGGCTACTTTAGGCCTTAGGGCAGGGTTCGGGCAGTTTTTAGGGCTTGGAGGGGTACTTTAGGCCTCAGGGCTAGGGTTCAGGCAGTTTTCAGGGCTGGGGGGGCAGTCTTAGGGCTGGAGGGAGCTGCAGTAGGTGCCGGTGCTAGGGCTTAGGGCTGGGGTAGGGTTGGTTTTTATGGCTTAGGCTATTGGGTGGGTGGGCCCGGTAGTTCGTCTTAGGTCTTAGGGTTGGAGGGTTCTTTAGTTTCTAGGGCTTGGGGGCTGTGTTAGGCCTCAGGACTAGGGTTCGGGCCGTTTTTAGGGCTTGGGGGGCTGTCGTAGGCCTCATGGCTTGGGTTCAGGCGGGTTTTATGGCTTTGGGGGCTGTCTTAGGCCTCAGGGCTAGGGTTCGGGTGGTTTTTAGGGCTTTGGGGGGCTGTCTTAGGCCTCAGGGCTAGGGTTAGGGCAGTTTTTAGGGCTGGGGGGGCTGCTTTAGGCCTCAGGGCTTGGGTTCGGGCATTTTTCAGGGCTTGGAGGGGCTACTTTAGGCCTCAGGGCTAGGGTTCGGGCAGTTTTCAGGGCTTGGAGGGGCTACTTTAGGCCTTAGGGCAGGGTTCGGGCAGTTTTCAGGGCTTGGAGGGGTACTTTAGGCCTCAGGGCTAGGGTTCGGGCAGTTTTCAGGGCTTGGAGGGGCTACTTTAGGCCTTAGGGCAGGGTTCGGGCAGTTTTTAGGGCTTGGAGGGGTACTTTAGGCCTCAGGGCTAGGGTTCAGGCAGTTTTCAGGGCTGGGGTGGCAGTCTTAGGGCTGGAGGGAGCTGCAGTAGGTGCCGGTGCTAGGGCTTAGGGCTGGGGTAGGGTTGGTTTTTATGGCTTAGGCTATTGGGTGGGTGGGCCCGGTAGTTCGTCTTAGGTCTTAGGGTTGGAGGGTTCTTTAGTTTCTAGGGCTTGGGGGCTGTGTTAGGCCTCAGGACTAGGGTTCGGGCCGTTTTTAGGGCTTGGGGGGCTGTCGTAGGCCTCATGGCTTGGGTTCAGGCGGGTTTTATGGCTTTGGGGGCTGTCTTAGGCCTCAGGGCTAGGGTTCGGGTGGTTTTTAGGGCTTTGGGGGGCTGTCTTAGGCCTCAGGGCTAGGGTTAGGGCAGTTTTTAGGGCTGGGGGGCTGCTTTAGGCCTCAGGGCTTGGGTTCGGGCATTTTTCAGGGCTTGGAGGGGCTACTTTAGGCCTCAGGGCTAGGGTTCGGGCAGTTTTTAGGGCTTGGAGGGGTACTTTAGCCCTCAGGGCTAGGGTTCGGGCAGTTTTCAGGGCTTGGAGGGGCTACTTTAGGCCTTAGGGCAGGGTTCGGGCAGTTTTTAGGGCTTGGAGGGGTACTTTAGGCCTCAGGGCTAGGGTTCAGGCAGTTTTCAGGGCTGGGGGGGCAGTCTTAGGGCTGGAGGGAGCTGCAGTAGGTGCCGGTGCTAGGGCTTAGGGCTGGGGTAGGGTTGGTTTTTATGGCTTAGGCTATTGGGTGGGTGGGCCCGGTAGTTCGTCTTAGGTCTTAGGGTTGGAGGGTTCTTTAGTTTCTAGGGCTTGGGGGCTGTGTTAGGCCTCAGGACTAGGGTTCGGGCCGTTTTTAGGGCTTGGGGGGCTGTCGTAGGCCTCATGGCTTGGGTTCAGGCGGGTTTTATGGCTTTGGGGGCTGTCTTAGGCCTCAGGGCTAGGGTTCGGGTGGTTTTTAGGGCTTTGGGGGGCTGTCTTAGGCCTCAGGGCTAGGGTTAGGGCAGTTTTTAGGGCTGGGGGGGCTGCTTTAGGCCTCAGGGCTTGGGTTCGGGCATTTTTCAGGGCTTGGAGGGGCTACTTTAGGCCTCAGGGCTAGGGTTCGGGCAGTTTTCAGGGCTTGGAGGGGCTACTTTAGGCCTTAGGGCAGGGTTCGGGCAGTTTTCAGGGCTTGGAGGGGTACTTTAGGCCTCAGGGCTAGGGTTCGGGCAGTTTTCAGGGCTTGGAGGGGCTACTTTAGGCCTTAGGGCAGGGTTCGGGCAGTTTTTAGGGCTTGGAGGGGTACTTTAGGCCTCAGGGCTAGGGTTCAGGCAGTTTTCAGGGCTGGGGTGGCAGTCTTAGGGCTGGAGGGAGCTGCAGTAGGTGCCGGTGCTAGGGCTTAGGGCTGGGGTAGGGTTGGTTTTTATGGCTTAGGCTATTGGGTGGGTGGGCCCGGTAGTTCGTCTTAGGTCTTAGGGTTGGAGGGTTCTTTAGTTTCTAGGGCTTGGGGGCTGTGTTAGGCCTCAGGACTAGGGTTCGGGCCGTTTTTAGGGCTTGGGGGGCTGTCGTAGGCCTCATGGCTTGGGTTCAGGCGGGTTTTATGGCTTTGGGGGCTGTCTTAGGCCTCAGGGCTAGGGTTCGGGTGGTTTTTAGGGCTTTGGGGGGCTGTCTTAGGCCTCAGGGCTAGGGTTAGGGCAGTTTTTAGGGCTGGGGGGCTGCTTTAGGCCTCAGGGCTTGGGTTCGGGCATTTTTCAGGGCTTGGAGGGGCTACTTTAGGCCTCAGGGCTAGGGTTCGGGCAGTTTTTAGGGCTTGGAGGGGTACTTTAGCCCTCAGGGCTAGGGTTCGGGCAGTTTTCAGGGCTTGGAGGGGCTACTTTAGGCCTTAGGGCAGGGTTCGGGCAGTTTTTAGGGCTTGGAGGGGTACTTTAGGCCTCAGGGCTAGGGTTCAGGCAGTTTTCAGGGCTGGGGGGGCAGTCTTAGGGCTGGAGGGAGCTGCAGTAGGTGCCGGTGCTAGGGCTTAGGGCTGGGGTAGGGTTGGTTTTTATGGCTTAGGCTATTGGGTGGGTGGGCCCGGTAGTTCGTCTTAGGTCTTAGGGTTGGAGGGTTCTTTAGTTTCTAGGGCTTGGGGGCTGTGTTAGGCCTCAGGACTAGGGTTCGGGCCGTTTTTAGGGCTTGGGGGGCTGTCGTAGGCCTCATGGCTTGGGTTCAGGCGGGTTTTATGGCTTTGGGGGCTGTCTTAGGCCTCAGGGCTAGGGTTCGGGTGGTTTTTAGGGCTTTGGGGGGCTGTCTTAGGCCTCAGGGCTAGGGTTAGGGCAGTTTTTAGGGCTGGGGGGCTGCTTTAGGCCTCAGGGCTTGGGTTCGGGCATTTTTCAGGGCTTGGAGGGGCTACTTTAGGCCTCAGGGCTAGGGTTCGGGCAGTTTTTAGGGCTTGGAGGGGTACTTTAGCCCTCAGGGCTAGGGTTCGGGCAGTTTTCAGGGCTTGGAGGGGCTACTTTAGGCCTTAGGGCAGGGTTCGGGCAGTTTTTAGGGCTTGGAGGGGTACTTTAGGCCTCAGGGCTAGGGTTCAGGCAGTTTTCAGGGCTGGGGGGGCAGTCTTAGGGCTGGAGGGAGCTGCAGTAGGTGCCGGTGCTAGGGCTTAGGGCTGGGGTAGGGTTGGTTTTTATGGCTTAGGCTATTGGGTGGGTGGGCCCGGTAGTTCGTCTTAGGTCTTAGGGTTGGAGGGTTCTTTAGTTTCTAGGGCTTGGGGGCTGTGTTAGGCCTCAGGACTAGGGTTCGGGCCGTTTTTAGGGCTTGGGGGGCTGTCGTAGGCCTCATGGCTTGGGTTCAGGCGGGTTTTATGGCTTTGGGGGCTGTCTTAGGCCTCAGGGCTAGGGTTCGGGTGGTTTTTAGGGCTTTGGGGGGCTGTCTTAGGCCTCAGGGCTAGGGTTAGGGCAGTTTTTAGGGCTGGGGGGCTGCTTTAGGCCTCAGGGCTTGGGTTCGGGCATTTTTCAGGGCTTGGAGGGGCTACTTTAGGCCTCAGGGCTAGGGTTCGGGCAGTTTTTAGGGCTTGGAGGGGTACTTTAGCCCTCAGGGCTAGGGTTCGGGCAGTTTTCAGGGCTTGGAGGGGCTACTTTAGGCCTTAGGGCAGGGTTCGGGCAGTTTTTAGGGCTTGGAGGGGTACTTTAGGCCTCAGGGCTAGGGTTCAGGCAGTTTTCAGGGCTGGGGGGGCAGTCTTAGGGCTGGAGGGAGCTGCAGTAGGTGCCGGTGCTAGGGCTTAGGGCTGGGGTAGGGTTGGTTTTTATGGCTTAGGCTATTGGGTGGGTGGGCCCGGTAGTTCGTCTTAGGTCTTAGGGTTGGAGGGTTCTTTAGTTTCTAGGGCTTGGGGGCTGTGTTAGGCCTCAGGACTAGGGTTCGGGCCGTTTTTAGGGCTTGGGGGGCTGTCGTAGGCCTCATGGCTTGGGTTCAGGCGGGTTTTATGGCTTTGGGGGCTGTCTTAGGCCTCAGGGCTAGGGTTCGGGTGGTTTTTAGGGCTTTGGGGGGCTGTCTTAGGCCTCAGGGCTAGGGTTAGGGCAGTTTTTAGGGCTGGGGGGCTGCTTTAGGCCTCAGGGCTTGGGTTCGGGCATTTTTCAGGGCTTGGAGGGGCTACTTTAGGCCTCAGGGCTAGGGTTCGGGCAGTTTTTAGGGCTTGGAGGGGTACTTTAGCCCTCAGGGCTAGGGTTCGGGCAGTTTTCAGGGCTTGGAGGGGCTACTTTAGGCCTTAGGGCAGGGTTCGGGCAGTTTTTAGGGCTTGGAGGGGTACTTTAGGCCTCAGGGCTAGGGTTCAGGCAGTTTTCAGGGCTGGGGGGGCAGTCTTAGGGCTGGAGGGAGCTGCAGTAGGTGCCGGTGCTAGGGCTTAGGGCTGGGGTAGGGTTGGTTTTTATGGCTTAGGCTATTGGGTGGGTGGGCCCGGTAGTTCGTCTTAGGTCTTAGGGTTGGAGGGTTCTTTAGTTTCTAGGGCTTGGGGGCTGTGTTAGGCCTCAGGACTAGGGTTCGGGCCGTTTTTAGGGCTTGGGGGGCTGTCGTAGGCCTCATGGCTTGGGTTCAGGCGGGTTTTATGGCTTTGGGGGCTGTCTTAGGCCTCAGGGCTAGGGTTCGGGTGGTTTTTAGGGCTTTGGGGGGCTGTCTTAGGCCTCAGGGCTAGGGTTAGGGCAGTTTTTAGGGCTGGGGGGGCTGCTTTAGGCCTCAGGGCTTGGGTTCGGGCATTTTTCAGGGCTTGGAGGGGCTACTTTAGGCCTCAGGGCTAGGGTTCGGGCAGTTTTTAGGGCTTGGAGGGGTACTTTAGCCCTCAGGGCTAGGGTTCGGGCAGTTTTCAGGGCTTGGAGGGGCTACTTTAGGCCTTAGGGCAGGGTTCGGGCAGTTTTTAGGGCTTGGAGGGGTACTTTAGGCCTCAGGGCTAGGGTTCAGGCAGTTTTCAGGGCTGGGGGGGCAGTCTTAGGGCTGGAGGGAGCTGCAGTAGGTGCCGGTGCTAGGGCTTAGGGCTGGGGTAGGGTTGGTTTTTATGGCTTAGGCTATTGGGTGGGTGGGCCCGGTAGTTCGTCTTAGGTCTTAGGGTTGGAGGGTTCTTTAGTTTCTAGGGCTTGGGGGCTGTGTTAGGCCTCAGGACTAGGGTTCGGGCCGTTTTTAGGGCTTGGGGGGCTGTCGTAGGCCTCATGGCTTGGGTTCAGGCGGGTTTTATGGCTTTGGGGGCTGTCTTAGGCCTCAGGGCTAGGGTTCGGGTGGTTTTTAGGGCTTTGGGGGGCTGTCTTAGGCCTCAGGGCTAGGGTTAGGGCAGTTTTTAGGGCTGGGGGGGCTGCTTTAGGCCTCAGGGCTTGGGTTCGGGCATTTTTCAGGGCTTGGAGGGGCTACTTTAGGCCTCAGGGCTAGGGTTCGGGCAGTTTTCAGGGCTTGGAGGGGCTACTTTAGGCCTTAGGGCAGGGTTCGGGCAGTTTTCAGGGCTTGGAGGGGTACTTTAGGCCTCAGGGCTAGGGTTCGGGCAGTTTTCAGGGCTTGGAGGGGCTACTTTAGGCCTTAGGGCAGGGTTCGGGCAGTTTTTAGGGCTTGGAGGGGTACTTTAGGCCTCAGGGCTAGGGTTCAGGCAGTTTTCAGGGCTGGGGTGGCAGTCTTAGGGCTGGAGGGAGCTGCAGTAGGTGCCGGTGCTAGGGCTTAGGGCTGGGGTAGGGTTGGTTTTTATGGCTTAGGCTATTGGGTGGGTGGGCCCGGTAGTTCGTCTTAGGTCTTAGGGTTGGAGGGTTCTTTAGTTTCTAGGGCTTGGGGGCTGTGTTAGGCCTCAGGACTAGGGTTCGGGCCGTTTTTAGGGCTTGGGGGGCTGTCGTAGGCCTCATGGCTTGGGTTCAGGCGGGTTTTATGGCTTTGGGGGCTGTCTTAGGCCTCAGGGCTAGGGTTCGGGTGGTTTTTAGGGCTTTGGGGGGCTGTCTTAGGCCTCAGGGCTAGGGTTAGGGCAGTTTTTAGGGCTGGGGGGCTGCTTTAGGCCTCAGGGCTTGGGTTCGGGCATTTTTCAGGGCTTGGAGGGGCTACTTTAGGCCTCAGGGCTAGGGTTCGGGCAGTTTTTAGGGCTTGGAGGGGTACTTTAGCCCTCAGGGCTAGGGTTCGGGCAGTTTTCAGGGCTTGGAGGGGCTACTTTAGGCCTTAGGGCAGGGTTCGGGCAGTTTTTAGGGCTTGGAGGGGTACTTTAGGCCTCAGGGCTAGGGTTCAGGCAGTTTTCAGGGCTGGGGGGGCAGTCTTAGGGCTGGAGGGAGCTGCAGTAGGTGCCGGTGCTAGGGCTTAGGGCTGGGGTAGGGTTGGTTTTTATGGCTTAGGCTATTGGGTGGGTGGGCCCGGTAGTTCGTCTTAGGTCTTAGGGTTGGAGGGTTCTTTAGTTTCTAGGGCTTGGGGGCTGTGTTAGGCCTCAGGACTAGGGTTCGGGCCGTTTTTAGGGCTTGGGGGGCTGTCGTAGGCCTCATGGCTTGGGTTCAGGCGGGTTTTATGGCTTTGGGGGCTGTCTTAGGCCTCAGGGCTAGGGTTCGGGTGGTTTTTAGGGCTTTGGGGGGCTGTCTTAGGCCTCAGGGCTAGGGTTAGGGCAGTTTTTAGGGCTGGGGGGGCTGCTTTAGGCCTCAGGGCTTGGGTTCGGGCATTTTTCAGGGCTTGGAGGGGCTACTTTAGGCCTCAGGGCTAGGGTTCGGGCAGTTTTCAGGGCTTGGAGGGGCTACTTTAGGCCTTAGGGCAGGGTTCGGGCAGTTTTCAGGGCTTGGAGGGGTACTTTAGGCCTCAGGGCTAGGGTTCGGGCAGTTTTCAGGGCTTGGAGGGGCTACTTTAGGCCTTAGGGCAGGGTTCGGGCAGTTTTTAGGGCTTGGAGGGGTACTTTAGGCCTCAGGGCTAGGGTTCAGGCAGTTTTCAGGGCTGGGGTGGCAGTCTTAGGGCTGGAGGGAGCTGCAGTAGGTGCCGGTGCTAGGGCTTAGGGCTGGGGTAGGGTTGGTTTTTATGGCTTAGGCTATTGGGTGGGTGGGCCCGGTAGTTCGTCTTAGGTCTTAGGGTTGGAGGGTTCTTTAGTTTCTAGGGCTTGGGGGCTGTGTTAGGCCTCAGGACTAGGGTTCGGGCCGTTTTTAGGGCTTGGGGGGCTGTCGTAGGCCTCATGGCTTGGGTTCAGGCGGGTTTTATGGCTTTGGGGGCTGTCTTAGGCCTCAGGGCTAGGGTTCGGGTGGTTTTTAGGGCTTTGGGGGGCTGTCTTAGGCCTCAGGGCTAGGGTTAGGGCAGTTTTTAGGGCTGGGGGGCTGCTTTAGGCCTCAGGGCTTGGGTTCGGGCATTTTTCAGGGCTTGGAGGGGCTACTTTAGGCCTCAGGGCTAGGGTTCGGGCAGTTTTTAGGGCTTGGAGGGGTACTTTAGCCCTCAGGGCTAGGGTTCGGGCAGTTTTCAGGGCTTGGAGGGGCTACTTTAGGCCTTAGGGCAGGGTTCGGGCAGTTTTTAGGGCTTGGAGGGGTACTTTAGGCCTCAGGGCTAGGGTTCAGGCAGTTTTCAGGGCTGGGGGGGCAGTCTTAGGGCTGGAGGGAGCTGCAGTAGGTGCCGGTGCTAGGGCTTAGGGCTGGGGTAGGGTTGGTTTTTATGGCTTAGGCTATTGGGTGGGTGGGCCCGGTAGTTCGTCTTAGGTCTTAGGGTTGGAGGGTTCTTTAGTTTCTAGGGCTTGGGGGCTGTGTTAGGCCTCAGGACTAGGGTTCGGGCCGTTTTTAGGGCTTGGGGGGCTGTCGTAGGCCTCATGGCTTGGGTTCAGGCGGGTTTTATGGCTTTGGGGGCTGTCTTAGGCCTCAGGGCTAGGGTTCGGGTGGTTTTTAGGGCTTTGGGGGGCTGTCTTAGGCCTCAGGGCTAGGGTTAGGGCAGTTTTTAGGGCTGGGGGGCTGCTTTAGGCCTCAGGGCTTGGGTTCGGGCATTTTTCAGGGCTTGGAGGGGCTACTTTAGGCCTCAGGGCTAGGGTTCGGGCAGTTTTTAGGGCTTGGAGGGGTACTTTAGCCCTCAGGGCTAGGGTTCGGGCAGTTTTCAGGGCTTGGAGGGGCTACTTTAGGCCTTAGGGCAGGGTTCGGGCAGTTTTTAGGGCTTGGAGGGGTACTTTAGGCCTCAGGGCTAGGGTTCAGGCAGTTTTCAGGGCTGGGGGGGCAGTCTTAGGGCTGGAGGGAGCTGCAGTAGGTGCCGGTGCTAGGGCTTAGGGCTGGGGTAGGGTTGGTTTTTATGGCTTAGGCTATTGGGTGGGTGGGCCCGGTAGTTCGTCTTAGGTCTTAGGGTTGGAGGGTTCTTTAGTTTCTAGGGCTTGGGGGCTGTGTTAGGCCTCAGGACTAGGGTTCGGGCCGTTTTTAGGGCTTGGGGGGCTGTCGTAGGCCTCATGGCTTGGGTTCAGGCGGGTTTTATGGCTTTGGGGGCTGTCTTAGGCCTCAGGGCTAGGGTTCGGGTGGTTTTTAGGGCTTTGGGGGGCTGTCTTAGGCCTCAGGGCTAGGGTTAGGGCAGTTTTTAGGGCTGGGGGGCTGCTTTAGGCCTCAGGGCTTGGGTTCGGGCATTTTTCAGGGCTTGGAGGGGCTACTTTAGGCCTCAGGGCTAGGGTTCGGGCAGTTTTCAGGGCTTGGAGGGGCTACTTTAGGCCTTAGGGCAGGGTTCGGGCAGTTTTCAGGGCTTGGAGGGGTACTTTAGGCCTCAGGGCTAGGGTTCGGGCAGTTTTCAGGGCTTGGAGGGGCTACTTTAGGCCTTAGGGCAGGGTTCGGGCAGTTTTTAGGGCTTGGAGGGGTACTTTAGGCCTCAGGGCTAGGGTTCAGGCAGTTTTCAGGGCTGGGGGGGCAGTCTTAGGGCTGGAGGGAGCTGCAGTAGGTGCCGGTGCTAGGGCTTAGGGCTGGGGTAGGGTTGGTTTTTATGGCTTAGGCTATTGGGTGGGTGGGCCCGGTAGTTCGTCTTAGGTCTTAGGGTTGGAGGGTTCTTTAGTTTCTAGGGCTTGGGGGCTGTGTTAGGCCTCAGGACTAGGGTTCGGGCCGTTTTTAGGGCTTGGGGGGCTGTCGTAGGCCTCATGGCTTGGGTTCAGGCGGGTTTTATGGCTTTGGGGGCTGTCTTAGGCCTCAGGGCTAGGGTTCGGGTGGTTTTTAGGGCTTTGGGGGGCTGTCTTAGGCCTCAGGGCTAGGGTTAGGGCAGTTTTTAGGGCTGGGGGGCTGCTTTAGGCCTCAGGGCTTGGGTTCGGGCATTTTTCAGGGCTTGGAGGGGCTACTTTAGGCCTCAGGGCTAGGGTTCGGGCAGTTTTTAGGGCTTGGAGGGGTACTTTAGCCCTCAGGGCTAGGGTTCGGGCAGTTTTCAGGGCTTGGAGGGGCTACTTTAGGCCTTAGGGCAGGGTTCGGGCAGTTTTTAGGGCTTGGAGGGGTACTTTAGGCCTCAGGGCTAGGGTTCAGGCAGTTTTCAGGGCTGGGGGGGCAGTCTTAGGGCTGGAGGGAGCTGCAGTAGGTGCCGGTGCTAGGGCTTAGGGCTGGGGTAGGGTTGGTTTTTATGGCTTAGGCTATTGGGTGGGTGGGCCCGGTAGTTCGTCTTAGGTCTTAGGGTTGGAGGGTTCTTTAGTTTCTAGGGCTTGGGGGCTGTGTTAGGCCTCAGGACTAGGGTTCGGGCCGTTTTTAGGGCTTGGGGGGCTGTCGTAGGCCTCATGGCTTGGGTTCAGGCGGGTTTTATGGCTTTGGGGGCTGTCTTAGGCCTCAGGGCTAGGGTTCGGGTGGTTTTTAGGGCTTTGGGGGGCTGTCTTAGGCCTCAGGGCTAGGGTTAGGGCAGTTTTTAGGGCTGGGGGGCTGCTTTAGGCCTCAGGGCTTGGGTTCGGGCATTTTTCAGGGCTTGGAGGGGCTACTTTAGGCCTCAGGGCTAGGGTTCGGGCAGTTTTTAGGGCTTGGAGGGGTACTTTAGCCCTCAGGGCTAGGGTTCGGGCAGTTTTCAGGGCTTGGAGGGGCTACTTTAGGCCTTAGGGCAGGGTTCGGGCAGTTTTTAGGGCTTGGAGGGGTACTTTAGGCCTCAGGCTAGGGTTCAGGCAGTTTTCAGGGGCTGGGGGGGCAGTCTTAGGGCTGGAGGGAGCTGCAGTAGGTGCCGGTGCTAGGGCTTAGGGCTGGGGTAGGGTTGGTTTTTATGGCTTAGGCTATTGGGTGGGTGGGCCCGGTAGTTCGTCTTAGGTCTTAGGGTTGGAGGGTTCTTTAGTTTCTAGGGCTTGGGGGCTGTGTTAGGCCTCAGGACTAGGGTTCGGGCCGTTTTTAGGGCTTGGGGGGCTGTCGTAGGCCTCATGGCTTGGGTTCAGGCGGGTTTTATGGCTTTGGGGGCTGTCTTAGGCCTCAGGGCTAGGGTTCGGGTGGTTTTTAGGGCTTTGGGGGGCTGTCTTAGGCCTCAGGGCTAGGGTTAGGGCAGTTTTTAGGGCTGGGGGGGCTGCTTTAGGCCTCAGGGCTTGGGTTCGGGCATTTTTCAGGGCTTGGAGGGGCTACTTTAGGCCTCAGGGCTAGGGTTCGGGCAGTTTTCAGGGCTTGGAGGGGCTACTTTAGCCTTAGGGCAGGGTTCGGGCAGTTTTTAGGGCTTGGAGGGGTACTTTAGGCCTCAGGGCTAGGGTTCAGGCAGTTTTCAGGGCTGGGGGGGCAGTCTTAGGGCTGGAGGGAGCTGCAGTAGGTGCCGGTGCTAGGGCTTAGGGCTGGGGTAGGGTTGGTTTTTATGGCTTAGGCTATTGGGTGGGTGGGCCCGGTAGTTCGTCTTAGGTCTTAGGGTTGGAGGGTTCTTTAGTTTCTAGGGCTTGGGGGCTGTGTTAGGCCTCAGGACTAGGGTTCGGGCCGTTTTTAGGGCTTGGGGGGCTGTCGTAGGCCTCATGGCTTGGGTTCAGGCGGGTTTTATGGCTTTGGGGGCTGTCTTAGGCCTCAGGGCTAGGGTTCGGGTGGTTTTTAGGGCTTTGGGGGGCTGTCTTAGGCCTCAGGGCTAGGGTTAGGGCAGTTTTTAGGGCTGGGGGGCTGCTTTAGGCCTCAGGGCTTGGGTTCGGGCATTTTTCAGGGCTTGGAGGGGCTACTTTAGGGCCTCAGGGCTAGGGTTCGGCAGTTTTTAGGGCTTGGAGGGGTACTTTAGCCCTCAGGGCTAGGGTTCGGGCAGTTTTCAGG